>NW_027412692.1:11111750-12311750 GCF_025532065.1 Leptinotarsa decemlineata | reverse complement strand
AGGAGTATCGATATATTTGCCAGAGAGGTCAGATAGAGATTCTTGAAATCTGCGATCTTTGGACCTGAAAGAAATAGGGTTTTCTAATGTAATCAACACTAAGTTGAAACTGAGATCATGCGGGTCGTTTTTCACGTAAAAAATTTCTGACTATGGATATGTTCGACTGGTGGTGACTGGTGGTTGATCATAAGTACGTTCTGTTTGAATTTTTTCAACTAGGTACTCTTCAGTGCAAGACACAGGACCAATCTCATCAGCAGTCGATGTCGAATGTTGGCTTTGCTACTGACCGCCTTGGGAACCCTCTTTTATCCAGAAATATCCAAGTTTTCGTGAGAAGTTGAAGACGTTTTCGTTTTAAACCTCCGGAGTAAAGAAATTGGGAGCTACTTTTCCAAGAGAAACTCCATACCAATAAGCCCTCTTTCATACATTACTTTCTGAAGCGTTCCCCGACTATTATAGGTCATTTCAGTACTTTTGCCTATCCCCTCTTCCCTTTCTCCGCTTCACCTGTTTAGCGTTTTTCCGCTTGATTACAGGTTTCCATATGTTGCGGTTATCTACCTAGCTAGGCTAAATGCAGCTTCTTTGAACTTTATCTTGAAGCAGTGTTCTCCCTGTGAATGATCTCAGTTTGAGACCACTTGCCGTTGTTCGTGAGTCCAAACATTCTTTACTTTGTCCGATTTGCTGGTTTCTCCTTGCTGTGTATTTCTCTTGTGTGGTCATTTTCATTTTTTATCGTGATTATTTTATTCGTTTTATTATGTTTCCATTCATTTTTTTTATTTGGATGAGTTCTTAAACAGTGAAGTTCGAGGTGTATTGAGTTGAACCTCAAAACAATTAGCAGCCACAGTCCGTCGCGTATTTTTTATATGTACCGCTTTTGGTAGAATCAAGTCACTTGAAAACCTCCCGTGAAAGTATCTATAAAATAGAGACAAATCTTCAACCTTTCTTCGACGTGCGGGACTATCAAAGTTGCAAGGTTTCACGTTCTATTGCTCAATATAATTGATATTTTAGCTAGTCCTTCTGATTTTATTTGTTATTTCATAGATTTTGAAGAATATTAGATAATGGAAGTCCGAACTAGTGAAATCCTACTTCACAGATGTTAGGTGTACTAAAAAATTGAGTACGTACCTACTGAAACATTAAATGTACCATTTGCCAATATTCGCCAGATGGTAACGTGTGAGAAATATTTATTTTCAACTAGGTTTGGCGACGGAGGTTTTTGTTTCATCGTCTGACCTTCCGTTTTTGCTTTTGAATTTCTTTCTAACCCAAGTAAGATATAATTTATTGACCACGACAAAGATATTTTTTTAACCTGATGTAAGTTGAGTGACCTACCTATTTATATTGTTAAAATTGATGTAAGATTTCGGATGCGAAATTTTTAGTTTTAGGATTCGTTATGGACTGTAGAATAAACTTTGGCACCCTGAGAATCATTTACTATTAACCAGAACCCACACAAAATTTATACCTGTTACAGTATTGTGTGGTTCTGTAGAGATTTTTTTTTTCGTTTTCTTTTCAGTCAGAAAGTACACATTTTTGTGAAGAATATCAAGTTTTTACTGATATTTTTTATTTTTCCCTTCTTTTCTTTCAATCTCATTATATAGATATATAAATACAGAAGTAGAAAGCCTTTAGAGTTATGTTAATGCTTTCCATTTTAACCAACATTTTTGCAGGCTATAGGTATACTTTCCACTCCGAAAAATAAAGAGTCGGTAAACGAAACTTTCGAGAGATATTTTCGGCGGAAAATCAATGAATTCCATTGGTAAATTTTCGTTATCTGGACACCCGGCGATTTTGAAAAAATTTTTGACTGTACTTACGTATTTTGATGCGTAGATTACGAATCCGAAAGAAAAAAGCGGCGCTCTCCCTTATTTAAAAAGTTATGGCCCTTCAAAGTTCAGAAAAGGGCAACTTTTCAGCCTTCTTTTTCACTAAATAAACTATTTAAAAACACAAGCATTTATTCACTAGGTCACCTTTACACCTTATTCCTCCTTCTTTAACACTTTTCACTTCAATAATCAACATTTTTCTTATAAAAATATTAAAAAATGTACGGAGCTGCTTTTTGGTTACATATCACTGTATTTTACGTTTTTAAGGTTAATGATATGGTTGGTACGACTGATGCAGTCCATATTCCTGAAGTAAAGTTTTTCATAAGAAAAATGTTGATTATTGAAGTGAAAAGTGTTAAAGAAAGAGGAATAAGGTGTAAAGGTGACCTAGTGAATAAATGCTTGTGTTTTTAAATAGTTTTTTTTAGTGAAAAAGAAGGCTGAAAAGTTGCCCTTTTCTGAACTTTGAAGGGCCGTAACTTTTTAAATAAGGGAGAGCGCCGCTTTTTTCTTTCGGATTCGTAATCTACGCATCAAAATATGTAAGTACAGTCAAAAATTTTTTCAAAATCGCCGGGTGTCCACATAACGAAAATTTACCATTCCATTTATATAAAATCCATAAATATGTCAGATCTTCTGATAACAAAAAAATCGCAGGCTTATCATCTGTATGCATATTGTAGCTACAGTAATAATTCATCTCAGACGTCATCCACCTGACCTACCTCTCTAAGATGGGGCATGTTATGAAGTACCAATGCATAGTCGGCGTAAAGTTCCATCCCCCTTATAACCCTCAAGTTTGGGAACAACTTGGCAACAGACGGTAAATGGTACACATCGAAAAACATCAAATATCCCGAAATCTTTGTCAACTCCGGAAACACGTATTCGTCGAACTCACTTTCGTGCTGCACTCTTTCCATTAGCAGAATTTTCAAAGAACCGACAATTTCCGTACAGTTTTTCAGATTACCTAAGTTCACTACTCTGTTCCTGATTTCCATAGACTGGCACACTTTTCCGGAACTGAAAACAGCACAGCACGACAACAGAATGAATGCGATACGAAACATCGTATTTTCGCGCTTAGCTCTACCATACTCGTTCTTCTGTGTTAGGCGGGAAACTGATTCTCAAATTCTCAATGTCGAAAACCATAACACACTATCTGGTGCGCGGTGTTGCCGAGTCGGTAGACTCTGGTACATAGTAACGGAATTATTGGGGTAGGGTAGGTTTATGAGCGATTTTACATCAGCGTTACAAGTTACAACCATCAACAAAGTAGCTTAATATCGACTGTTCCCTTATTGAATTACTTGTTACCTGCGTTGTGTTCAACCATTCCTGTGTTAAAAAACGAATCAATAGAGTTTATTGTATGATTTTCACTATAAGGGTTTTACGAAAACCGCTACATGTGTTTCGCTACACAATACCTTCTTCAAGCATAACTGAGAGTTACTTCTAAATTACAACCTCATATACTATAACCTTTGATGACATTGTTTTGAACTATTTCTTAATAAAAAATGTTCTGCATTTGAATGAAAATATAATTTTGTAATCATAGTTTCTACAAAGTCTTGTAATAGATTTAAGTATTGAGATTGCCTTCAATGAAGAATGGTCCAATATGATTACCAAAATGCCGGCCTATACATTCAATTTTTGTGAAATTTGTGAAAGTGTTTCTATCACCAAATGAGGATTCACATCGCTCTAGTAACGACAATCAGGTATGTCTTTTCCCTTCACCATTCAAGATGAAAGAACTTTCGTCTGAAAAACATGTATTGTATAATAGGTTTGGGTTATTGGTCAAACTGAAGTCGACGATCAGGATCATCTTCGTTTCATTCCTGAACTAGCCTTATTTTGAAAGGATGGAGTATGTAGGCTTTCAAAATCCGAAAAACACTAGTAGCTGATACACCAGACGCTCTAGCTACTTACCTGCACGTCGTCTTGAGTTCGTACAGATTGGAACCCAGCTCCCTTACCCTTTTGGCTGATTTTTGTCGAAGAAGGACAAATGAGTTCATGCCTGAGGGGATGTTGGCGATATGAAGTCCTCAGACATTAGTACCGGCCTTCACGGGGTACCCCTACCTGGCTGGGGTGGGAAGGATGAGAAAGCTATTCGTCCGTTAACGGGAGACATGAGGGCCTTATTCGAGAGTGTCGGGGCCCTCTATATCGGGAGGGGTCGGCTACAACATAATTTGTAGCTTTCCTAACTTGCCGATTCCTCGACTGAATGTACTGCCGAAAGGAAGGCAGCTGCAAATCTCTGCGGATGGTTCCATTCTGCACGAACCAAGGAGCATTCACAATCATCCTCATTAACTTGTTTTGTAATCTCTCCAAAATGGAGATATTGTACGTAGCCGTTTGTCCCCAGACGCCTGAAGCATACATGATGACAGACTAGCTATCCGACTCTCGATCCTTGACTCAACGCACATATTGTGCGGGTTCCAAGTGAGCCAACGGTCTATTAGAAGGCCGAGGTACTTTACCCGCGCTTGCCAGTCAATCTCCCTTCCAGAGATTATCACTTTTATGGCCGGAGAAGATTACAATCTTCCCATGGTTATCGCCTGAGTCTTGTTCGGGTTTTCTCGGATCTTCCAATCCAGGTACCAGCGCTCGTGGTCGTCCAATGCACGTTGCATGTAGACGCCGAGCTCCCAACCCATGGAAGACGGGAGGAGAGCCGTGTCATCGGCGTACAGGGATATCTTCACACGCTCTGGCCTCGGAAGGTGACTGGTGTAAAATGAATACAACGTCGGAGAGAGCACAGCCCCTGTGGCACTCCAGCGAGGATCTGTTGTCAAACAGAGAGCCCTCTACTCTAACCTGAAATGTTCTGTCTTTCAGGAAAGACCCAATCCACCGGATCAGGCCCCGAGGCAGATCGAACGCGATTGATTTGTGCAGAAGGCTTCGTGCCATACACGGTCGAAGGCCTTCGAGATATCTAAGAGAACAATATGCACTTTTTGTTGTTGTTAAGCTCGTGTTTTTGACCAGCCTTAGAGCCTGTAACTCAGTGGAGTGTTGCCTCCTGAAGCCAAATTGTTCATCAGGCAGAACATTTCGGTCCTCAACTTCTTCGTTGAGCCTTTGCAGAACCACTCTTTCAGCCAGCTTAGCCACCGACGAGAGTAGACTGAACGGGCGATGGTTCTGTTGGAACAACGGGTTCTGACCCTGTGTGGGATTATGACGACGATCGCATGCTTCCACCTTCTGGGGAAGCATCGGAGGGCCAACGAACTGTTTATAATGTACAGCTCTAGCTACTTGTCTGATAGATTGTCGATTATCCATTTGTACATGTCCTCAAACTGCAGCTTCAACTCCGTCATTTCTGACAGGACGGGATACTTCATATTTTCTGTTGTGAACAGAACATGAAGTTAGAAACTCATCCATTAACTGTTCAACGTATTGATGGCTCACCTTGTGGTCTGGATGATTGATATCATAAATTCTTGCATCAGCTTCAGCGCATTCATTATTTCGATAACAGGTTGCAACAATTTCTATTCTTTCTTCAGTAGAATAAACCATGCTGGGACACAGAGAACAAGGATGACTGAATAATAATTCGTGAAGAAGGGACACTGGCCACCTATCTACTTTTTGTTCTGCGACAACTAGATTCAATAAAAACTACCAGTGCAGAAAAAACTGACAGTATCGTCCATTTCAAAACGTTTATTACTGATTGAATAAATTCTACAAATTTAGAAGACCTGCTACAGAGAATTGTTCGGGAATTGTTGATTGTGTTTCCACTGATATTACTTTTGTTGATTTCCTGAGCGAATTTTCAGTTTTTTCTTAAATAAAACGTTCAACATTTAATTTCTCTATAACGAATGAACCAATTCCGAAAAAAATCACAGAAGTAATAGAGGGACAAAAGACCTTTTGAATGATGTATCACTCGACCCCCCAGTTCACTGAAAAAAATAGGGGGGTAGTTGATGACCACAGAGCGGTGAAGTTTCGGGTATGATTTCTATATCAGAATCAGACCCATTAGAAATAAAAATTGACGTGTACTTTGAAATCTTTGATTACACTTCCGTTTCTGACTTACAGGGGGGGGGGGTCAAGTTTTCGTTGATACGCTCTGTAGATCGATTAGTGTAGTGTATATTAAAGTACTCCTTAGTGGAATAAAATGGATTTTCGAGTAAAAATGATTTTGCCTCATTTTTGAATGAATTCAGACTTGTGAGGTTTTTGATGTCGATAGGAAGATTATTATATTTCATTGACATTATGTGAGGACCTCTTGAAACAATAAATGAGTGATGACGTGGAATCGATATGATCTAATTTTCGCGAAGATTATATCCTGTAGCTTTTCTGCTTGTGAACTTTTCATTGTGTGGTTTCACAAAGATGCAAAGTTAAGTATATATAATGGGATGACTGTTAGAATTTTAAGATTTGAGAATAAATCCCTACATAAGTCTCTGGGACCCTTGAAAGGCATAACCCTTAGGATTTTCTTTTGAAGAACTAATACTTCATTGATTCTGATTGAATCAATGTTCAGAGGAACAGTTTTTCTAAGATTCCATTGATCATAACAGTGTCTAGATAGCTTGTTAGGTATGCTGCACTGAACTGACACCTGTCAGATATAATCCAATGCCCTTCGTGGTATTAGCCAGTGGAGGATTTGCTTTCTTATAGGTGTCAGTCTATTAACTAGTGTAGGTAATTTGGGACTGACCTGAACGTATTGCTGTTTTAATAATTCAATCATAATTTATCTTGCTATTCGACAACTGAATAAAAATGTGTTTATATATAAATTTTCATTGTATATTTTTTCCAATTTCTACACAATGTAACAGAAACAACCCTGTATTATATTTTGAGGAAAAACAATTTATTTATATTTCATTTCAAATTCTAAAAATTTTGTTCTCCTTCACTCCATCATTTTCACTTGTTTATTTTTGTGTTTAGACTTATTATTACTCATGAACTAATTAGGAAACGATGAAAACACTTACGTATCAGATTATATTTTCGATGGAGATCTATTCTGAGACCTTTTCAAAAATAGCTCCAAAAAACAAAAATAATCACAGATATGTTATTTACCAATTATCGCACTTGCAATGTTCCTGCTTGAGTAGAAAAAAATTGTTAGTCAACTAATGCATTATTAACTGGAAATTCATGATAAAAATATTTTGGCCGTTGATTATTGATCATCTATTTATCCAGTAGATGCCTCCTACCGAGGAAACTACGGTGTTAGTAAAACGAGTCTAGAAATGAAAAATGTTTGTGAGAATTGATTATCGTCATAACTAGTCAATAATAACTATTATACCTGAATTCAGATCATCTCGTTCCTTAAGGCTACCGAAGCATTCTTGTAGTAAGAATAGCTACTTTTCGACATTCTCTTTTCCCACAGAAGTTCATGGAATTTGAAAGAGAATAGTTGGTGATAATCGCCCTAATTTTCACTAGTGTTGCCACACAGGAGTCAGATGATACTTTGAAGTTCAATGTTAAGAATCACACGTTAGAAGGTAAGACGTCGTTAATCCTTTGCTACTACAAGTTTCGACTTTTGAGAGATAGCTGATTAATGGAAAAACATATTTCAAAACAGTTTTTTTTTGGAATACCTCCTTATTTATCCTTGAAGGCGTTACTCCTCCTCCTAAAGTGGGATTGTATTGTTGTATGTGGATCGTGCGAAAAAACCAATATGAATGAGCTCATTGTTACGGCAAGAAGGCTTATGAAATTGATATTAAAAAAAATTACTCAACCTTCAGACAAACTCTATATGAGAACAGAAAAATCTGACCTACTTTCATCAACAGCTTTCTTTCATCAACAGTAGTATTCAAAAGAAGATGATGAACCACAATCTAGATAAAAATCACCCACGTGTATGATACAAGAAGTATGAAAATCAAACTACCCTTAATAAACGAAACCATTAGAGAAAAATCTCCAACTATATGAGCCTCAAGCCAAACCGCTGCAGGTGAAAAATATTGTCAATTCAAATTTATTTGGAAAATAATATAAAATTATGTTTGTAACTTACCTCGATTCGAATTACACAATTAAAAAATGGAATTGAGTGCTCGAAAACAAATGAAATTTTGACAGGGGCATACGGTTATTGTACTCTGGGTCAGAAAATTGCTCACAAGTTATACAAGCTTTTCACAGAAGATCGAGAATACGAAGAAACGTCCAGTATTGTGATAAAACAATCCATGGCTTTTGCATCACGTTAATGCACCTGCTCACTCTTCATTGCTTGTTCGTAATCATGCATCAGCCACCGTACTCACCAGATTTTGCCCCCTGCGACTTTTTCCTGTTCGCAAGATTAGAGACGCTCTTATGAGATTATATACTATTTCTTCATGTGGTTCACCCCTACCATGGACACACTCTAGGTTTTTGTGGATTTTCCTTCTCATTTTTGCCCTTCAGCTATATGGATCTTCCTTTTATTTGCATTGATTTTATACATATGATTTTCAAGCGTGTGTATGAATAGATCACAGTCTAGTCTAGTTTCGTAAAGTTATTTAGTGCGAATCAATTATTACTATTATAATTGTCCGCCTACATGTGTGAGAAGTGCTTCTGTAAGTTCGTCATACGCATTAAAAAAATAATCGGGTTTGAGATTTCTCTGAAAATTTCCGAAAAACGAATCGGCAACGTCGCGCTACGTCGGATGTATTCGTATCATATTTATTGCATCGTTCTTCACTCCAGTGTTTACTTTCATCATATTCATATCATTTCGTTCTAGTCAAGTGTCCCATTACCGAGTCAACTTTTCATCCTACTCAGGTCAGTACAAATAATTTTAATAAATTCAGTTCAATGGAGGTTAAGTGTCTATCAATTATTTCACAACCTCCACATACCGGTATAGATATGCACGTAATTGATGAATGAATAATGGTGTGAAATGCAAAAAGGAAGTCGGTTGATTATCCAGAGTGATTCTATACTTTTACGTTAGAACCACGGTCATGACCCTACACTTGTGTAATATAAATATGAATTATCAAATATGTCACTGATCTTTGACGGTGTTGTCAGATCTACACTGATATAAGAAGGATTGCGAGGTAACGGTTTTGGCTCTGCAAAATCTCCTGGATTTCCTTTATGATTTCAGGACTCAAGGAAGAATTCCAATGAGAATCATCTTTCTCCAAAACCATTTAATTATAGTTGACGTCAGACTTATCCATTGTTTAATTGAAGGGTTATGGTTTCAAACACGACATTTACTATTAATTAATGCGTCTCACAACTGAGTTCACCTTTGAGATAAGTAAAACAAATAAGACTGCTTATCAAAGCTGATGTCAAAACGGTTAATTCGCTCAATTGATATTATTATATGATTGTAAAACCCAGCAGGTTTTACAATCATATCATAGGTTGTTTCTAGAGTTTTTTCCGTTTTTATAAGCCTACCTCAAACTTCAATATCTCAATGAATGTTACTGGAGTTTTTGCCAACACCAAACCGTTATTTAAACACCTCGACACGTGTTTCGATCACCACCTGATCATTTTCAAGAGGAAGATCAAAGTTTCATTGTAGTACAATGAATAGAGACAAAACAAATATAGTTTAAAAAACTAAAAAACACGCTTTCAAAGAACATCGAACTAAAAAGTTAAAAATCTTTTTTTTAAATAACCTGGAAACAATAACGAATGGAAAATACTAGTATTATTGTGAAAAAAGTACCAGACAGCGTCATTTTGATCTGCAAATGTCTCATCAGTGTTTCTAGGCTGAACCACCTTGTGGACCTTCTTTCATTCATTGTAAAGGTCAAAAAGTTCGAAAGGTAAATGCCACAGCATTCAAACTATCGACAGACATTTCACGTTTTGAGGTTTGCTCTTCTCTGCTTTTGCACAACATAAACGATCATTTTTTAGAACGGATCGACACGTGTGATAAAAAGTGGATCCCTTATGACAACAGAAGATGTTCAGGACAGTGATTGGACACGGATGAGCCAGCAAGGCACTTCCCAAAGGCGAAAACCCTGGTGCGATTCACTATAACTCTCTGCAACTAAGCCATTATGAGAAAATCGACGAAAGGTATCGAAAATTGCGTTAGCAGCCGGCATTGGTCAACAGAAAAGTTCCGATTCTGCTCCACGACAACGGCCGTCTGTACGTTTCACCGTCCGAAAATTGAACGGGTTCTGCATCACCCACCATACTTCCCAGAACTCTCGCTAACTGACTTTCATCTTTTCAAGCACTTCGATGACTGTCTCATCGCTAGAACCTTCGCCAATCAGGACCAGACAAATCCCGAGCAACCAGTGTGAAGGCAGCCATGGGTTTCAGCTGCGAATTGGAGGAATTTACCATTAACGGCAAGAAGTGCACCAAGCCACCATTGGTCGTTAAAATTCATTGCTAGTCATGAAAAGCTGTCTTTTATAACAATAATTTCATGGCCAGCCATGGAAATTTTCACATAAAACGAAAGTATTCGGCGTATTCTATGATACCTATATGATCCTCGATTTTGTCGCGAAAATATACACCCCCTGTGCATAGGTATCATAGAATACGCCGAATACTTTCGTTTTATGTGAAAATAACCCAGCGGCACAAATTTTTCAAAAGATATGATTTTTTTTATTAAAATGATTGAAGGGGCTGCAGGGGGTGTATTTTTCCGCGACAAAATCGAAGGCCACATAGGTATCATAGAATGCGCCGAATACTTTCGTTTTATGTGAAAATAACCCCAGCAGCACAAATTTTCCAAAAGATATGATTTTTTTTATTAAAATGATTGAAGGGGTTGCAGGGGGTGTATTTTTCCGCGACAAAATTGAAGACCACATAGGTATCATATATTACGCCGAATACTTTCGTTTTATGTGAAAATAACCCCAGCCGCACACATTTTTCAGAAGATATGATTTTTTTTATTAAAATGATTGAAGGGGTTGCAGGGGGTGTATTTTTCCGCGACAAAATCGAAGACCATATAGGTATCATAGAATACGCCGGATACCTTCGTTTTATATGAAAATATTCTCAGCAGCACAAATTTTTCAAAATATATGATTTTTCCAATCAAAATGATGTAAGAAGTTACAGGGAATGTTTTTTTCCGCGACAGAACCGAGGACTGTAAAGGTATTATTGAAAGCGTTGAAAACTATCGTTTCATGTGAAAATTTCCATGGCTGGCCATGAAATAATTGTTATAAAAGACAACTTTTCATGGTTAGCAATGAATTTTAACGACGAATGATGGCTTGGCGCACTCCTTTCCGTTAATTGTAAATTCCCCCAATTCGTGGCTGAAACCCATGGCTGACTTCACACTGGTTCTCGAACACCCAATTTTTATTCTGACAGAATAATCGACTTGTTTTACATTACCAAAAGTATACTGATATAAATGTGGCTTACCTCGATTAAATTGAATAATAATTCACTGAGATATAACAATTTAAAGTAGACTCATTAAAACGGACAAAACTTTTAAAACAGCCTATTACTTTATTCATTCAAAAAATGTCAATTATATTTTAGAGAGTAAATTTTCTTTTTCAGTATTTTAAAATGACCGAGGCTATAAGATTCGGAATAATCACAGGTGAGTTCTCATTTTGAGACCTAGGAAATAAGTTTTTCGAAATAATGTAAATAGTATCTAGTTATATGCCAAATATTTTGTAACAGAAAGTTTTTCGACAGTATATGTTGATCCATAAATGACAAGGTCTGTCACCGATATGCATAGGGTGAAAATCTTGATTGAGATTCTGTTTGACAAAAGCGGCGACAGATTCTTACACATGAGAACTTCTTTAAAAACCTGCTTGATTCCAGATGAACACCAATTTAGCAACCTACACTAACTTGTTTGATCGATGATGTTACATTCAGTATGTACAGACATAAATTTCGAGTGGGCTGAAAAAATCCTGATCAGACTATGGCTAATTGATAAATGAAAAATGACTTTTCTTCAACAATACACTCATTTTATGGCCGTCATAATCGAACCACCAAACAGACTATTCAAGCTGTTGTGACCAAATTTCATACCAGTTTCACCGTTGGACATTAATATACCAATTCGTAGGCGGATAGTGCATACCGAGGAGAATATCGATGTCAGTGTCAAGGAAG
Source organism: Leptinotarsa decemlineata (assembly GCF_025532065.1). Taxonomy (NCBI): domain Eukaryota; kingdom Metazoa; phylum Arthropoda; class Insecta; order Coleoptera; family Chrysomelidae; genus Leptinotarsa; species Leptinotarsa decemlineata. The sequence continues at coordinate 12,299,628 of NW_027412692.1, read as the reverse complement.
ATGAAGATGTCATTTCGTCGCCGTTGTCAACAAATGGGCTTGTGTGGAAGATTTTACCTGAAGACTTCCGCATGAAACCATACCAAATACAGTGCTGCAAAAACTGAAGCCAGATGACGTACCACAATGTAGTTTGTTTGGTGAATAGGCCTTAGGAAAGTTGGATAAAGATCCACTTTCCTATCGAAAATTTGCACCATTGACTCAATGGGTACCGAATTTGGTGCGGAGAGCAGCTATATGCAATTCAAGAGCTGTCAATGCATTCTGTTTGGTGCGGTTTGTAGGCTGGCTGCATCATTGGACCGCACTTCTTATAGAATCATCACAAGATACCGTGCGATGATTACCGAAATGGAAGAATGGGACTTGGTTGACATGTGGTTTCAACAAGATGGCGCCACATGCCACACCGCACACGGTACCGTGAACCTATTGAGAGGAGAGTTAGGTGATCCATTAATCTCTCGTTTTGGAGCAGTCCATTCGCCGCCATGATCATGCGATCTGACCCCACTGGACTATTTTTTGTGGGGATGCGTGAAATCTCTCGCGTGCAGGAAGAAGCCACCTACAATTCCAGCACTGGAAGGCAACATTACAGCTACCATTGGTGAGATACCTGCCGAAATGCTGGAAAAAGTATATCAAAATTTCAGCTCTCGGATGGACCACCTAGGGCGTAGCTGCGGGAAATATTAACATGAAATAATCTTAAAAAAGTAAATAGCGGGCTTTCATTCATCGCCCAACTAAATATCTCATTCACTTTCGCAAATTTTCTGTGTGCTTTTCGGTTTTAAACCCAATAGGTCAGAAAATCACCCGCTATCACAGACGATAATTGCTCTTGTATTTCAATATGGACAATTTCATGCAATGGTGTTCATGTTATAGAAACCTAATGATGCTTCTTGATGTCAGCCATTCTAGAATGAAATTATATACGCCGGGGGCCAGAACTGGAGCACAATTCTTGCAATTTTGCCATCGTTGATTCGTGACGGTGCATTTCGATGAAAAACCACTAACTTTTTTTCCCAAATATGGCCGATTTTGTCCTTCATATGCTCCAATAACGATATGTAATAGTCGCTGTTGATGGTTTTTCATTCCTTTTTTTGAAAATTTCCCACCATTTATGTATGCAGATGGATAAGTATTCAAAGTCAAAAGCTTTTGTTTCCCAACGAACTAGATAGTTATATATTTCATGATATATACTACTCATCATTCTATCCGGTTATGAATACATTTGGCGGACACCATGCATCAGACAGAACCTCTTTAATCAATTATTGTTAATATAATCAGTTTATGAACCAAGTACGAGAAATCTTTAATTTCAAAATTAAACATCATTTATATAATATGATGTAATGACATGTTCTCAATGATTTAACGATCAATATAATTTTATTGTCCTTTGATCACTCTGGGTCAAGCACTTGATTATTCAAATTAGATCTTAATTGACGTGATTGAAACATTATCTACTCGAAATAAATGACACGAAACATAATTGATTTCTGTTCTACACTAATGTTCATTTCATTCTGCCAAGGATCACCTGAAATATCTGTATATTTGATCTATACTGGGTGAGTTAGAGAACTAATGATCTTTGTATTGTTCCACATACAAAGTCTGTAATTTGAAATATTTTGCCACTTTTTTCTGAGCATGCTCAATAAGTGTTATATCAAATACTATACAGGATGGACAGATAACACCAAACGGTTTTTGAAGCTGTCATTCAGAAGGAATGTCAGGAATCACACGTTAAAAGGTAAGACCTTGTTAGTCCTCAGCTCGCACAAGTTTCTCAACTTCTGAGAGTTGTCGTTCATATGGGGGGCGACAGTTGATTAACGGAAAAACAGATTTTAAACAGAAGAAAAAACACTGGGGTCAGTGATACTCCGAAATGGCTGAAACTTTGGGGAGTAACTGTCAATAGATGAACAACGGAATTCACTTGCTTTCATTTACGAGTGGTGCCATCTGTATCTTGAGGTCGAAAACTTCGCCTTCGTACTACGTACTACGTACGTACTAGAAAATAAATATTTCGGAAGTAATTGTTTTCCGGCATTTACCAAAAGTTACCAGAACCTACGGTTCAGGTAATTGAGGGAGATTATTATTTCCAGACTTCATATTTTCTAGTAGATATAATTCCAGTATTTCGTAAATTGATTTAATTTTCATTTTTCATTAAAGTAAGCGACACCTGCTTCAACGGTACGAAAGTTGATACTTCTGGACCCAGGCTGAAAAAAGAAGTTTCTGAAATCTTTCCATCATGTAAAGTGGTCGAAACAGCTTTGGTAGAAGATGAACTAGAGAAAATCAAAAACTATCTGGAGACTTGGGCAGACAACGGAATCTGTGACGTCATCTTAACTACAGGTATAGTACCTTTTTATTGCTTGGCGCACCTCTGTGGTTTTTGCCCAAATCACAGATGTGCGGTTGGCTTCTGTTGGTAAGTCCGTGCATTTGGGGTCAGGCTTCTCTGGGCGGAGAGTATCCGAAACGTCCAATTTTCTATGATTCCTGTACATAAATCAAGCTGAATTTGACAGATGCGATGGCATGGGTTATGTTGACTTTCAGGACTCATGATAGTATGTTGGAAATAATTCTTAATCCTGAACATCTAACATGAGTTCGTTTTCGAATTCGGAAGTCAGGTTAGATGTTGAAGGTAGATGATTTTTTCCAAATTAACGGATTTCAGGTTACATATGTTGGTTAAGATAGGTTATGTTAGGTTAGTTTAGTTGAAAAACACCAACTCGTTTATGTTTAATTCATTTTTGACGTATTTAATGGTAACTACAAACATCTAATTTCAGCTACAATCAACCCCATCGTTTGTACTCCAATCTGCAAGAAACGATGATGACTATCAACATCGTTTGTAGTTTGAGGACACTTGTTATTTTATAATTTGAGTCTTGTTATCGTAGTTTTTTTGCTATACTTCAAAAGAATATAAAATAAATTGATATTGTGTTGTTACTACAATAAACTACACTCCATTTAGAACCTATTTCAGAACTTTTTGGCACATTATTACTCGTCCTTCGTAGTTGGAATAATATCTCAGTAACCGATAAAACTACGAAAAAAATGAACATTACTACATTTATTAGTATCATTTGTAGGCAAAGTAGGCTAAAAAAAAGTATATTTTTTTCAAATCGGATTCCAGCGTGACCGAGCTACAATTTCCTTATAGAACTAGCGAATAATACTGATTTCATCATTTTTTTTTCGGAAAGTGTAAAGGTCTATTGACGAGAAAATTCATTATCTACGTTTAGGAGGTACAGGTTTTGCAGAAAGAGATGTCACTCCAGAAGCAACACGTCAGGTCATTCAAAAAGAAGCTCCTGGTTTGGCGTATACTATGATATCCAGAAGCCTCCAAACTACCGAGATGGCCATGCTTTCTCGTGCGGTATGTGGAATCCGGAAAAGGACCCTCATTGTTAATTTACCCGGCAGTGAGAAAGGTGAGACAATTGACTTATATGGAAGATGATAATTTAGTCAAAGTAAGAAACTAGATTTAATGAAACAGAAATAGAAGGTCTTCCATAGTTTCTTGCTGAATTATGTGACCCAGTAATGATCTATTTTGTTTTTATAATTGAAATCATTCAAGTCAAGAATAAATAAATAAATACCTCCGATATATTTCTTTAGCAAGAAAGACTCAATGCACTGCAGAAAAAGTTACCGAGGTTACTTAAATAAACAGCGTTTAACTATTTGCAATTCATCATTGATTTCTTAGAATTCAATTTGCCAAAGATTACGGGTTCACATTCCAAAAATGATAAAGCAAATCATCTAATGAATCAACTCAATGATGTTCATTGAAATATACTATCCGAATCTCGGTAAAACCATTAAAATTGGAAAGTACTCAAATAATAACCTTGAGGAGGCCAGTGGGGTGAGGCGGAATCCCAAGAGAGCCCAAGTCCACGCTCTTATCTTTGAATCTCTCCGATACTCATTTCATCCTCCTCTGCATCGATTACGTCACACGTTTCTCACTCCCACTCACTAAAGTATCTCTCTGAAACACTTACCAACGACGTGCGACCTTGAAAAGGGTCTCGTACCGGCCTTGCTCCTCTACTGTTGTGCTTGCTTTCATTCTTGTGATACATGTTGAAAATGTTCCCCTCATGTAGTTACGGATCACCATCACATTCAATCCAAGTAACAGATTAGTCAACAGTTGAGTAGATATGAATTCTTATGAATTATGTAAAAATATGCATGTAAAATACATCAATTCACAATTTTAAAAGGACTCCTCAAATAGTATTTCGTTTCAAATGTCTACTTGAAAATAGTAAAAAAAATGTTTCACTTTTCAACCGACCCGATTACGTAGGTCCACCTGTGGAGCGACAACTTGAAAATTACTCATTTTTATTACTCCGCTGCCGAATAAAAATGATCTGAGGTTAAAATTAATGAAAAATTTCAGTTGAACCCAAACTGAAGGAGACAAAATAGAAATTGATTTGAATTTTCAGAAGCAATTTCAGCGAACATAGCCATGTCTCTAGACACCAAAGTATTTGTCGAAGCAGTTAAATTACGATCCGCATTGTATTACATAAAAGTACACGAATATTCAGACAAAAATATTAATAAAGTTTGCCAAAACTTTTCTCATTCATGCGAAAATAATTTAAAAAATTGATTGGATATTTTCCAAGCTGTAAATCAATTTATAAAAGTTTCCTTCTATAAGCCTCATTCTAATGACTGAATGAATATAAAACAGCGAGCGAAATTCAACCTACTAGAATTAATCATCGAGATTAAAAAGTTGCGAGTGTGTGAGTAGCCTAATTGAGTTTCATTAAAACTTGATATTTATATTCCATTTGTAGGAGCTGTGGAATGCCTGGGATTCATAAAGAGAGGGATTCCACATGCAGTTGATCTTCTCAAATCGTTTGATGAAAACATCAAAGCTGTACATAGTTATATGCAGAATAAACGTCCCGAAGATCGAGATAAGAAGATTGAAAAGGATTCTATTAGTCCGAGCAAGGTAGGTTTTAACAATTTCAAAACTACTCAACCGATCATCATGAAATTTTGTACACATATTCTTGGGTTATTAGAAGTAACATAGGATACTTTGAGTTTATGTTCTGAAAGAAATAATCTCATTAGCCACACTAATGTTCAACGATGCCTGCAATTCTTCTCTGATTATATCATTACAAAAAAGTATAATGTTCATTTGATATTTCAAAAAGATTTAGCAGATCTTAGGAATATTCTGCTGCTGCAGTATCTGATAGGTTAAAGGAAAATTATAGCTGCGTGTCGTCTGCGTATAGATGATACTTGCAACGAGTTAATGACTTTACGAACTGTGTAGTATGAATTGCATTAAATAATGGACCCAAAATACTACTTTGAGGTGCTATACTGGTGACAGTAATAGCCGTCGATGTCTCATTTTTATACACTACTCGCTGTAATTTGTTCTTAGGAATGATTTTATCAAATCGCAAGCTCGCACAACATATCGTACGCTTTTGTGTAGTCTAGGAGTACCAGGATCGTTGCCTTACTTTCGTTCATTCCCCTCAGAACATCATCTGACACATCAGTCAGTGCAGAGCTACAGCTGTAGCCTGGCTGAAAACGTGATTGTTTCGCTTTTAGATAATTTATCGAGTTGATAAATAGTACTATTCGAGACTCAATGGCTATTTCGAGCACTTTAGAAAGAAAAGCATGAATCGAAACTGAACGAGTTTTGTATACAAGAGGTAATTATATACGTTATATGTGGCACAATACAGGGGCAGCATAGTATTATTAGAGTAATATTGAGGTTATCACACTTAGACTTAATACCTTTCCAAGTTTGAAAAACAAATTCTTCATTTACTTTCACGAATGTAAAAGCTAGTTGAATTATATAAAAAAACGTTTTCCTATTCAGTTTGTATTCCAGTCTTATTATATGAAAGAGTTACGATATAAGATTTCACTTCCACATCTATGATTTAACCATTCTTAAAGGAAAAAATTTTGATCACTGAGCTGAAAAGTATCAAATAAGGTGAAATAAGGAGTGGAGGTGATGTGATTATCCATTGAGATACAGTAATAAATAAAATGAGTTAATGCCATCAGTTACATACTTGTAACCATTGTGTAACTGTAGCGTGTGGCATTCTCCGAGAACTTGATAGGTGTAGCTTAATCTTGAGCAAGTCATCTCGAACTTGTCCAAAGACAATAAAATCCGGCTTCGTTAACATTACTCCAGCGAAGTTAACGTGCATGCATTCTTTGATCGCTGAAGAGACCGTCTTGCTGTGGTTCAATGCCTTGGTGTTATTGGTTCTGTTTCCTATGAAGGATTAGCATACACCACTGAGGCATAGGAATTTTGTGTTTCAATAGTATTGATGCATCTTACCGACTGCGCCACATTTGACCGTGACATTCTCCTAGAATTGCATATGTGCCGAAACAGGTCCTCCGGGGGAAGAGGGTGAATTGTTGAGGTCAGCATGGGCATATAACAGCTACATATCGATTAATTGATGACTATTGAAATATTTCTGTGGAATCAAAATTCACGTATTTCATTTCCGAAGGTAAAAATGGACAGCGTAGCGACAAGAAGTCGGACATCTCCCTACCCAATGCTTGAAGTAGATGAAGCCAATGAAGTAATTCTGAAGGAATGTTCCCCAACGCTAGAAACGGAGGCGGTTCACTTTGAAAACGCACTTCACAGAGTTTTGGCGGAGGACGTTTTTGCTGAAGAACCGGTGCCAGCATTTCGTGCTTCTATCAAAGATGGTTACGCTGTGAGGTCATCCGATGGTTGTGGAAATCGATATGTTAAGGAAGTTGCCGCTGCAGGAGATGAGGTAAAATCCTGAACTTGAATAAGTCGTGACCAAGAATCTATAAAAATACACTTACAGTATATTTATTGATGAATTTTCGAAATTCTCCAACTGATTCCACTGTTTTGCTTCTAATTTCAAGTTCGATGAGGTAATTGACAATGCTTCATGATGAATTTCACTAGTTCGGACTTCCATTGTCTACTATATAAAATGATTTGAAATCCCTGAAACAACTAAAAAAGAAGAATTAAAATGAATAGCTGAAAATGACATTTATATTAAGCAAAATGAACCTGAAATGAAATAATAGTGAAATAAAATACAAGTAAAAATAAAACAATTGAATAAATAAAAATAAAGAAATGAAAAAAGAAAATAGAAATAAAAAGTGGAGAGATTCCAAGTCACGTTAGTTCACGACGTTTCGATTGTTAGTATCTACAATCGTCTTCGGGTGATGACTGAACTGATTCCTCCGAGAGATGACTATTTATAGGTCGTTTGAGTACTTTCACTTATCCCCGCTTTCCATTTTCCGCTTCACTGGTTCCGTGGGAGATGACCGTTTTGGCGGGAATTGGCCATTTTTCGCTTGATGATGGGTTTCCATATGTTGCGTATTTCTACGCTGGCTTGGCTGAATACGTTGTTGGACAACATGTATGCGGCTTCCTTGAATTTTCTCCTTAACCAATGTTCCTCTCTGAGCAAGATCTCAGCTTGGGACCACTCGATGTTCTGTTGATGGGTCCAAACATGGTCTGCTATTCCTGATTTGCTGGTTTCCCCTCGCTATGTGTGTTTCTTGTGCTCGGCAATGCGAATATTCAATGGCCTCTTAGTTTCACCGATATAGGATTTTCCGCACTCACAGCGTATCCGGTGAATGCAATTTTTGGAATCGCAGTCTGCGATTGGTGGCCTGGTTTTCGTGAGGCTGCTACGGATAGTGTTACCGGATCTGAAGCAGGTTCTGATGTTGTACTTGGAACCAATTCTTCTTATCCTCTCCGATAATCCTCTGATGTAGGTAAGTGCAAGCACTGGTTGTGACGACTTCCCTTCCTTGCGAAGCTCCTGCTGTCTTTTAGCCAAAGTCTTTTCTATCATCGCTTTGGAGTAGCCATTCCGTTGAAGATCATTTTTGATGATGTCTAATTCCTTCTCGAGACCTTCCTTCGTATTACAGAGCCCAAAAGCACGGTCTAATAGGGTCTTGATGATTCCTCTTTTAGTCGATTCATTATGGTTGGATTCGTGGTTCAGATACTGTCCCGTATAAGTGGGTTTTCGGTATACAGTTGTTTCCCACTTAGTGTCGGTCCTCTTCACCAAAACGTCTAAGAATGGAAATTCGTTGTGGATTTCCTTCTCCATTGTGAAAGTGATGGAAGGTATCACGCTGTTGATGTGTTTCAGGAAGGCTTCTAATTCAATATTCCTATACGGTTCCATATTATGAAGGTGTTGTCAACATATCTCAACCAGACTCGAGGTTTCTTGTGGGCTTCTTCAATGGCCACTGTTTCAAACCACTCCATATATATGTTGACTATGACTGGTGAAAGTGGCGATCCCATTGGCAGTCCCTCATCTTGTGTAAAGAATTCGTCCTTCAGTTGGAAATAACAGTTTCGTACACAGCATCCTAGTAATTCCAAAATTACTTCTATAGGTAGATTCGTTCTCTCTTTCAGGTTCCCGTCTTCGGATAGCTTTCTCTGTATGATTTGGAGTGCTTCTTCGACCGGAATGTTGGTGTAAAGGCTTTCCACGTCGAAACTAATTAGTTGATCTTCCTGTGTAATCTCAATTGACCTTAGTAGTTCGACAAAATGCCTGGAATTCTAGACAAGTTTTGAGTAGCCGAATCTCTGGAGCTGATGATCGGTCTGGTCAATAAGGGACCAGACCGAGGCAGAAGAGTTCTGATGGAAAATTAGAGAACAGCTGGATCGAGAACCAGTTACAACATCTAACATCAGCAGTGAAGAACGTAGAGCTCTGAACGGCCTACGTAGAGACAACACCATCAAGATCCTACCTGCAGATAAAGGAAACGCTACAGTGATGATGGATACCGTTCTCTACGAACAGAAGATCGAAGAGGTTCTTCAGAAGGGACGATACACAAAGATCGTACGGGACCCTACTGCATCAATCGAAAGGAAGTTGTACCAGATTTTGAAAAAACACCAAGTCTATTTTTCGGACAAGGAAAGACCATCGCTAACACCGCACCACAGTAAGCCCCCTCACTTGTATGGACTACCCAAAATCCACAAGAAGGACGTTCCGCTTAGACCGAAACGTCGTGAACTAACGTAACTGGGAATCTCTCCAATTTTTATTTTTATTTTCATTTCTTTATTTTTATTTATTCATTTGTTCCATTTTTACTTGTATTTCATTTCACTATTATCTCATTTCAGGTTTATTTTGCTTAATATAATCGTTATTTTCAGCTATTCATTTTTAATTATTCTTTTTTACTTGTTTCAGGGATTTCAAATCATTTTATATAGTAGACAATGGAAGTCCGAACTAGTGAAATTCTTCGATGAGGTTAATCTGACAATAATAATATCGTGAAACTGCTCCATTCTCTCAATTCATTGCAGCCATTTAAAGACGAACTGAAAGAAGGTGAAGCAATTCGGATTTCTACTGGAGCTGCTGTTCCAGCAGGTGCTGATGCGGTAGTTCAAGTCGAAGATACAACTGTTGTCGAAACATCTGCGGACAACAAGAGTGAGGTTATCATTTCCATCAATAGCTTACCCAAGGCAGGCCAAGATATAAGGTGGGTTCTTTACAAAAAGGGACGTGAAACATGATACGGCACTTTGAGTTTCTCTTCAATATTTTGGGTATATATTATTGGCGCGGAACAGATTTTAGTTAAATCTAATTTTGGGGGTATTTCTAAAAGAATACAATATGTTTCCTACTAACTATACATTGAAACCACGCATTACAATTTGAGTAATAAGAAATAAATTTAATTCAAAATGTTCACTTATTATACAGTGAGACCAATTTTTAATGGAAACACCCCCCTAAAATTTGAAGTTGTAAATCGATTTCAATTCAATTCAATCAAAATGTCAATTACGAAAAGGTCTACCTTGGGACGAAATTTGAAATGTTTATTGAAGTTTCAGAGCATACTACGATATTTTTCTTAGTCGAAAATCGGGATTTTTTATTAGCGATTTTTTTATTGAAAAAATCACTACGCCACTGGATTTAGAGTGCCTCTGAATAGGTGTGACCAAAATTGTATGAAAAAATATTCATTATTAACAAAGTTATGACAACTTAAAAATTCGAAAACTCACACAGCCAACACTCACAATATATCATTTTTTTATGATTTCAACAATAAAGTGCCGCCAGATGAAAAAAAAAACAAATAGCGTAAATATTTTTAATGAAAATAACGGAATTACATTCACAAGATTCAACTAACAATGAAGCAAAAAAATGTAATAAACGTAACTAATAACCAATTATTGAAATGTTTCGATTCAGTGCAACAATTAATTCTAACTCATATTCTAGTAGCCTCTACTAATCCACCACGTATTTCGATACATGTGTCGTAGCGCTTACGAATGTTTCTGATTACGTTCCTTAGTTCTTGAGGGCTAATATCTACACATACCTGTCGAATTCTTTCACAGAGTTCATTTCTATCTCTTGAGCGGTTTTTGTAAACCTTTTGTGTGAGAAGTCCCCAAGTCCGAAACTGTGAGGTCTGGAGATCTGGGTGGCCATTCTATAAGTGGACTACCACGGCCTATCCATCGGTTTGGAAAATGTTCGTTAAGTCATTGCCTCACAGCTCGGGCATAATGAACTGAACACTCATCTAACTGGACAATTACATTTGATCGTTCATTGATTGGCAGCTCGTGAATAGCATCCCAAAACTCTGTGTTTAAAAATTCTAGAAACCTCTGCGCATTATTGTTTTTCTCAAAAAAGAAAGGACCAATAATTCTTTCGTTCAATATCCCACACCTGACGTTGATTTTTTAGGGACACTGGCTTTTACAGTTTATTACCCAGTTAGAATTATCCGCTGCCCAATAGCGACAATTCTGTGATGACACTACTACACTACACTACTACATTTGTAGTAAAAGTGGCTTCGTCGGTATATAAAATAGTTTTTAGGAAATTTCTATTGTTTGAATATTCCCCTTGGGCCCATAAACAATATTCCAAGCGTCTTGCTTCGTCGCCTTCTTGAAGTGTGTGTAAAAATTTTGGCTTGAAAGGTTTAATATTCTTCGCCTTGAGACATCTCCGAATAGTTGCTCGTGAAATATTCAAATCTAAAGTGGCATTCCTTATACTGGCATTAGGATTATTTCCGAAATAATCTAAAATGATTTGATCATTCCTGTCATTCCTGTTTCGTCTTTGTACAGGATTATTTTTTAACATCATTTTTGATACTGCACCAGTTTCATTGAATATTTTATTTACCGTACCGCAGCTAATACGAGGACGATCTGGATGTCTCTCATTAAATAGTCTACAAACCTCTCTAGCACTTCTAACGTCATCTCCCGAAAGGCGTACAATTTTAATTTTCTCTCTTACGCTCAATCTTGCAGCCATGACACAAAATAATTCGAAGAACTCTAAGGTGAATATTGTTGACAATAGTACACTTAAATCTTTCACAAGTGTCAAACTGTAATATCATTTCCATGGCAACTAAGATTTAAATAGAAATATTAGGTCTTAGTTTTAGTTAATTTGCGTGAAAACTTGAATGTATTTACATTATTTTCATTTACGCTATTTATTTATTTTTTTTTCATTTGGCGGCACTTTATTGTTGAAATCATAAAAAAAATACTCTCATGGCTATATCTGTTGATATAGGGTGTTTTTTGTGACTGTTAGCTGTGTGAGTTTTCGAATTTTTGAGTTGTCATAACTTTGTTAATAATGAATATTACTTCATGAAATTTTGGTCACACCTGTTTAGATGTACTCTGAATCCAGTGGCGTAGTGATTTTTTCAATAAAAAATCGCTAATAAAAAGTCCCGATTTTCGACTAAAAAAAATATCGTAATATGCCCTGAAATTTTAATAAACATTTCAAATTTTGTCCCAAGGTAGACCTTTCAGTACTTGACATTTAAAAAAAATATTAAAATCGGTATACAACTTCAAATTTTAGGGGGGTGTTTCCATTAAAAATGGGTCACACTGTAAATATACATTTACATATAATACAATAATTATGGAATCTGTTTATTATCAAATATGTTCACTTTTGGGGAAAAAAGGTTTCGACTTTCTACTTCTCCATCTTCATACAAAAAAGGTGGCAATCTTCCAAAAAAACGAACGAAGCAATCAAAAAATCAACTCTGTACAAAAATATCTGCTCGTTTTAATTCTTCACTGAACTAATTCTTTACCACATTTCCGTAGTTTGCAGTCATATTTTATTTAGGGAGTGTACAGAGTGGGCCAAATTGAACAATTTCACACAGAAAAACAAACTAGATAGATGAAAACTGATGGCCGTGCCTGAGGGAAAATTTTCACTTAATGGTGAAAAACTCATATCGATATCTATTACCGTGCATTTACATTTTTGAAAAGTTAATGTAACTTTTTTTCTGTCAAAAATTATTCGTTACTATGAAAACATTTTCGAATCACATTTTACGTAGAATTAAGTAGTGTAAAAACTTGTTTTTTGCAATGACAAATCAGTAGTTGATGATGGAAAACTATTTTTTTAATGAGACACCCTATATATTGCTGCATATTTCAATAGAGCAATATAGCAGTAAAGACGCTCTTCAATTAGTGGTTTTTGTTCAATATTTAAACACATTCGCAGTGAAGTATGAGAGTTATGAAAAATGGGATATGATGTTTTATATAAACCAGGGAAAATGCAGATATACAGTGTCACTCATATTGATTTAATGAAAGGATTACAGTTCACATCAGTAAAGTTCAAAGGGATACAATTTTTGTTCACGTTGTCGGGATGCCATGTGATATTCAGAGGATTAAAATCCCCACAAATAACGAAGTTGTCATTGGTGTTATAATTGATAATGTCAGCAATCTCAGAGCAGAAAATAGTAATTCGGAGAAGTTAGGACCTGGAGGAATATAAACACTGCGCAGGTTCAATTTACTAGTATTAGCTTTTGTAGGATTTACCGTGATCCATACTTTTTCCACATCGGTCATCCATTCATGCCTCACCACACAAGATAAGCTGCTATTCACTCGAAAATGCACAATTTCGAAAAATATGCTGTTACTAAGAACCGATGATAGAGATATCTATATGCGGTTTTCATCATCAATTTTATCACAAAATTTGACGCTCAGATATAGCCATCAGTTTTCATTTATCTAGTTTGAAAACAGGAGTTTCCCTTTAATAGTGTCCAATTTGGCCCAGTCTGTACAAGTATATAGAAATATTGATCTTCTCACTTTTTTTTTAGAGAAATTGGAAGTGACGTACCGGCCAATTCCCTTGTTTTAAAGAAAGGTGATCGTATCACCCCGGCTCATGTTGGTGTCATGGCCATGCTGGGAAAATTGGAAGTGAAAGTTTTCAAGTAAGTTCATACTACCATTTTCCGCGGGCAAAAATACCAGATTAATATTATAAAATTTCCTACCGCAACTTGAATATTCACACTAAGACACTTTCCTATGAAGAAATTTTCAAACTTATACATTAATGTATATGTATGTATACAGGGTGATTCAGAAGTACTTTGACAAACTTCAGGAGGTGATTCCTCACAATATTCTAATATGAATTGTCCAAATAGATGAATGTCCGCAAACGCTTCGTTTCCAAGATACAGGATTTTGAAGTTTTATTTTTATTTTCTTTTTTTTCAAATTACTTTTGAAATACTGAACTTAATTAAACGAAACTTGGTAATAGGAGGTTTTTGAGGTGTCGAATTTGAACCTGATGTTCTTATTGCTCTCACTCGTACACGTCTTTTTCTTTTTTAAAGATTCATAACTTTTTTGGGCGTACTTCTAGCACATTTTTCAGTAAAAAAATCGATTCCTCTATCATATCTACGTAAATAAGTTACCCTTGTTACTAGTCGCTGTAAGCAACCGTTTTCTAAATATTTGGACTTGAAAACTTCAAGTCGATTATTTGATAATCGATGCATGTTGAAGTTATTACGAATATTTTGCCTTTTTCACAAGAATGCTTTGGAGTTGAATTTGACGTTTTACTCGTTTAAAGAGGTCATTACTGTTGTGTACGTTCCTTTATGACATCCTTAAGCAAAATAGTTATTTTTGTATCAAGGGTGCATAATCAGTATTTGTTTTAATAAAATTTGCAAGAAATGTCAACATTTTATTTCAGGAAATTTTGAATATGTAGAATAAACTAAAATAAACGAAACTAAATTGTATTCAAATAAATTGTTGGAAGTGTCCACCTTCAGCGAAGATACAGGCAGTCAGTCGTCTAGTCATTGAATCTCGTACCCGCTCAAAAATTATTGGTGTGTTTCTTATTGTTTCACAGGCGTCTACTATTCGGTTTCTTAGATCTTCCTCGTTCACTACTGGAGTCTTATAAACTAGTGACTTCAAATGTCCCCAAGAATAAAAATCTATCGGGTTTAGATCTGGGGACCTTGGTGCCCACGCCTGGTTAGGTTCTTCTACACCCCTACCGATCCATCGATTTGGATAGACTGTGTTAAGGAATTCCCTGGCTACAACGCTAAAATGGGCCGGATCCCCATCATGCATAAACCACATGCGGATACGAATTTCTAATGGTACATTCTGAAGTAGTCCCGGCAATTCATTTTCTAGAAAGTGTCTGTAAGTTGCGCCATTCATTCGGAGCGGAAGAAAGAAAGGACCTATCAAGTAAATATCAATTATTGCCGCCCATACATTTACAGAAAATTGATACTGATAATGCCTTTCACTAACTGCGTGCGGATTTTCGAGAGCCCAAACATGGTTGTTATGAAAGTTTGTGATAGCATTTCGGGAGAAGTTTGCCTCGTCCGTGAAGAGTACATATCTTAAATATTGAGGATTTCCAGCCAAAACCATTGACACATAGTAATGCGTTGGGAAAAGTCTCGTGGCAAAAGAGCTTGTAACCTTTGAAAATGGTATGGATAAAACTGTTGATCGTGGATAATTCTCCAAACTGAGGACTGAGTAGAATTGACAGCTTCAGCAATTACTCTTGTGCTTGTTTCTGGATTCTCCTCGAGAGCGTTCAAAACAGCTTCTTTCAATTCTGGGGTTCGGACTGCTCGTGGTCTTCCAATAATATCAGCTGCCCTCTTAAAGCTACCTGTTTCTGCCAAACAACAAATGTTGTTTGGCTGTTTGGAAACAGGTTGGCCAAACAACATTTGCTAGACTCCACCGTAGTATTGGAGTCTAGCAAATGTAATTACCAAAACTACTCACAAACGTCAAATTTATTTCCAAAGTATTCTTGTGAAAAATGCAAAATATTCGTATTAACTTCAACATGCATCGATTATCAAATAATCGACTTGAAGTTTTCAAGTCCAAATATTTAGAAAACGGTTGCTTACAGCGACTAGTAACAAGGGTAGCTTATTTACGTAGATATGATGGAGGAATCGATTTCTTTACTGAAAAATGTGCTAGAAGTACGCCCAAAAAAGTTATGAATCTTTAAAAAAGAAAAAGACGTGTACGAGTGAGAGCAATAAGAACATCAGGTTCGAATTCGACACCTCAAAAACCTCCTATTACCAAGTTTCGTTTAATTAAGTTCAGTATTTCAAAAGTTATTTGACAAAAACGAAAATAAAAATAAACTTCAACATCCTGTATCTTGGAAACGAAGCGTTTCCGGACATTTATTTATTCGGACAATTCATATTAGAATATTGTGAGGAATCACCTCCTGAAGTTTGTCAAAGTACTTTTGAATCACCCTGTATATACATTAATGTATAAGTTTGAAAATGTCTATATAGGACGAAACTGCAGTAACGTTAGTTACAAATAAAAGGGGTAAAAAACATAGAATTGATTTGTGCAATTAGCAATGTGCACAAATCTATATGCAGTCTATCTAGCCTCTCCAGAAAAATGTGGAGAGGAGGTAGATCTAGAAGTATATCCATGGCCTCTGACGGTGTGATACTGATGGCACCACTGATGGCCAGACAAGCCTATCTCTGTAAGCCAATGAGCTACGCCTGGTCCGTTTTATGTGAAGCCTTCGGCCATCAAGCAATTGCTTGACAATTATCACATAAATCCAATGGACTTGTTTGGGACCTAAACCCCAAGTTTTACCACAAACCTTTCGACACTAGCCATAGGGACACTTTGGCTTTGTGCATAACTTTTTCCAAGTGGGCATTCCAGGTGAGAGTACATTAGTGGACTACGACTACATTAGCGGACTACTAGTTGTAGTTTTAGTACCACTAACGAAATCCTTGACAGGGCGACTCAGCACTATCTGATCAAAAATGCAGTTGTTTTTTGGTTATGGTTTCATTCGAATATCTGTGTTAAAAAAAAATAAAAGTGGGTTGGAGAGTTTTTATTATTTCAATCATACTAAGAAAACTGGTAATCTATAACGAAAAAATAATGTCTGCCCTGTGACACTGACTTTTTTGCCCGGTAACTATGTCTATACATTCAATAAAACAATTTGAGATACAACAGTATTTACATAAGAGTAAAAAAAAATCCTAAGAAAATTTGAATGTATTCATTATTGTTTTAGAAAACAAAATGTATCATATAGAATTATCTGTGTTTTTTTTTTCAAGGCGACCTTCCATTGGAGTTCTATCAACAGGTAACGAAGTAAAAGCCCCAGGAGATCAGTTGAAACCAGGACAAATCAGGGACTCAAATAAACCCACTCTCGTGAGTTTATTGAAGAAATATCATTATGAACCAGTTGATTGTGGAACGGTTATGGATGAGTGAGTTGTTTGCCACATCTCTAAAAAATTCGATTCATACATTTTGGTTTTTTAGCCCGACATCAGTGAAGGCAGTTCTTCATGAGGCGTTTTCGAAAAACGACGTCGTTATTTCGAGTGGCGGGGTTTCGATGGGAGAATTTGATGTTTTGAAAAGGGTCCTTGTTGAGGATTTCGGTGCTGAGATCCATTTCGGAAGAGTCAATATGAAACCAGGGTAAATTGTTCAATTGTTTTCAAACATCAGGTGAACGCCTTGGAGTGAGACAATCCTGGAGGATTTTGCCAGAAATCCTTAAATCTTCTTGCCATCCAG
Organism: Leptinotarsa decemlineata; assembly: GCF_025532065.1. Taxonomy (NCBI): domain Eukaryota; kingdom Metazoa; phylum Arthropoda; class Insecta; order Coleoptera; family Chrysomelidae; genus Leptinotarsa; species Leptinotarsa decemlineata. Next base: position 12,282,386 of record NW_027412692.1, on the reverse strand, counting down.
GTGTTCAATTTGCCTTCCAGGCCAGTATGACCAGGAATCCAGATCAGAATCAATCTGTTAGGTCTTCCTATTGAGAAGAGTCGTTATTTGGCAATTTGCTACCAATTTGGATGTTACTGAAACATATAACTCTGTAAGTAAACCTCTTTTGATAAATTCAATTCATTTCCAGGAAACCTACAACATTTGCGACATTTGTATATGGCGAAAAATTGAAAAAATTCTTCGGTTTACCTGGAAATCCAGTATCCTGCGGAGTGACTTGTTTACTGTTTGTTATACCGACATTGAGGTATCTGGAAAGGAGCACTATATACCAATTTCCTGTTATCAATGTACAGGTAAGCTTTTTGATAGTCTATTGTTGCTGAGAACTCACGTTAAGAATAAAGCCGCTTCTACACGGTGCGACAAAATGTAACTCTGCAGCGATAAGTTGAATGTACTGTTTTAACGTTCCTTCTCTTCTTCCAACCTTTCAACAATTTTAGTTGAAGTTAGTTGTGTTGATTAAATATGATTGATGATTAAAAATATAGCTGCTACTGTTGTTTTCGTAGCTAGAAGTAATTGATCACACTATTTTAAATAGTAATATTTCACAACAAATAGAAAACAGGTAAATTGAACGTGGACCCTATAACACAACTGCCGTCTAGATCGCTACACTATATCAAAGTTGTTGTCTACACCCAAGACACTTGTCGCTACGACCTCAAGAATTCGATGAGACGTGGAACCAATCTTCAACTTGACTTTTCTATTCACACGTTACGTTTTGTCGCACCTGTGAACTCGCCTTAACATATTCTCAATTTGGCAGTATTTATCATTTTTAAGTAGATTTCGGAGAAAAATCAGTGAATTGGGATTTGTGTCGACCTGTCATCGTTACGCAATGTCTAACCCATTTGGTCTTAGCCTATTTCCACTGATGAGGGGGAACTGTACGGTATATAAATTAGTATATACTTAACGGTACTTAACGGTATACTTAATTAGGAACCAATCGTATTTGTTTACGTCTATGACTTTGTATGTATAACGTACGTTACAAAAGGGTAGTCTATAGTTTTCTCTACCATATACGTGTCATTTTATTTTTTCCATGATCCCTTTGAATTCCCGTAGTATTAGTGTTTTATACAGTGTGACCCATTTTTAATGGAAACATCCCCCTAAAATTTGAAGTTGTAAACCGATTTTAATAATTTTATTTTTGAAATGTCAAGTACTAAAAGGTCTACCTTGGGGCAAAATTTGAAATGTTTATTGAAGTTTCAGGGCATACTACGATATTTTTTCTTAGTCGAAAATCGGGACTTTTTATTAGCGATTTTTTATTGAAAAAATTACTACGCCACTAGATTCAGAGTGCCTCTAAACAGGTGTGACCAAAATTTCATGAAAAAATATTCATTTTTAACAAAGTTATGACAACTCAAAAATTCGAAAACTCACACGGCTAACAGTCACAAAAAACACCCTATATCAACAGATATAGCTATGAGAATATTTTTTTTATGATTTCAACAATAAAGTGCCAGTGCTGCCAGATGAAAAAAAAATAAATTGCGTAAATATTTCTAATGAAAATAACGGAATTACATTCAAGTTTTCACGCAAATTAACTAAAACTAAGACCTAATATTTCTATTTAAATCTTAGTTGCCATGGAAATGATATTACAGTTTGACACTTGTGAAAGATTTAAGTGTACTATTGTCAACAATATTCACCTTACAGTTCTTCGAATTATTTTGTGTCATGGCTGTAAAATTGAACGAAAGAGAGAAAATTGAAATTGTACGCCTTTCGGGAGATGACGTTAGAAGTAATAGAGAGGTTTGTAGAGTATTTAATGAGAGACATCCAGATCGTCCTCGTATTAGCTGCGGTACGGTAAATAAAATAAATAAAATATTCAATGAAACTGGTGCAGTATCAAAAATGATGTTAGTAATCCTGCACAAAGACGAAACAAAAATGACAGGAATGATCAAATCATTTTAGATTATTTCGGAAATAATCCTAATGCCAGTATAAGGAATGCCACTTTAGATTTGAATATTCCACGAGAAACTATTCGGAGATGTCTCAAGGCGAAGAATATTAATCTTTCAAGCCAAAATTTTTACACACACTTCAAGAAGGCGACGAAGCAAGACGCCTGGAATATTGTTTATGGGCCTAAGGGGAATATTGAAACAATAGAAATTTCCTAAAAAATATTTTATATACCGACGAAGCCACTTTCACTACAAATGGAGTAGTGTCATCACAGAATTGTCGCTATTGGGCAGCGAATAATTCTAACTGGGTAATAAACTGTAAAAGCCAGTATTCCTAAAAAATCAACGTCTGGTGTGGGATATTGAACGAACGAATTATTGGTCCTTTCTTTTTTGAGGAAAACATTAATGCGCAGAGGTTTTTAGAATTTTTAAACACAGAGTTTTGGGATGCTTTTCACGAGCTACCAATCAATGAATGATCAAATTTAATTGTCCAGTTAGATGGGTGTTCAGTTCATTATGCCAGAGCTGTGAGGCAATGGCTTAACGAACATTTTCCAAGCCGATGGATAGGACATGCTAGTCCGTTTATAAAGTGGCCACCCAGATCTCCAGACCTCACAGTTTTGGACTGTTTTCTCTGGGGACTTCTCACACAAAAGGTTTACAAAAACCGCTCAAGAGGTAGAAATGAACTTTGTGCAAGAATTCGACAGGTATGTGCAGATATTAGCCCTCAAGAACTAAGGAACGTAATCAGAAACATTCGTAAGTGCTACGACACATGTATCGAAATACGTGATGGATTAGTAGAGGCTGCTAGAATATGAGTTGAAATTAATTGTTGCACTGAATCGAAACATTTCAATAATTAGTTATTAGTTACGTTTATTAAATTTTTTTGCTTCATTGTTAGTTGAATTGTGTGAATGTAATTCCGTTATTTTCATTAAAAATAATTACGCTATTTGTTTTTTTTTTATCTGGCGGCTCTTTATTGTTGAAATCATAAAAAAAATATATATATATTGTGACTGTTAGCTGTGTGAGTTTTCGAATTTTTGAGTTGTCATAACTTTGTTAATAATGAATATTTTTTCATGAAATTTTGGTCACACCTATTTAGAGGCACTCTGAATCCAGTGGCGTAGTGATTTTTTCAATAAAAAAATCGCTAATAAAAAATCCCGATTTTCGACTAAGAAAAAATATCGTAGTATGCCCTGAAACTTCAATAAACATTTCAAATTTTGTCCCAAGGTAGACCGTTATTGAAATCGATTTACAACTTCAAATTTTAGGGGGGTGTTTCCATTAAAAATGGGTCACACTGTATGTCTGATATTATTAACATTTTACTTAACAAAATGTTTTCATGTGAGCAACATTTATTATTATTCGTATTTATTTCAATAACATGTTTCCAGTGTATTTGTATAAGATTATTGAATTATTTTGTTTGTCGTTTTTCTTAATTCAACCACATACGGGGTAAACCCTCAGTGGATTTGCAATTTATCCATTATTTACTTCAAGATGTTATATTTTGTATGCAACATAGATGAATAAATATTATTATTATTCAATAATCAAGTTATTAATTATATATTTGTTGATTTGTAGGATAAACGTTATTTGTTGCAGGGGTCGCTGATAAACCGAGATTCAAGGCCAGAATACCAAAGAGTGCAGGTAAAAGTTGATTCAGGATATTTTGTAATGAAATCCACCGGAAACCAAATTAGCAGCAGGCTGAATAACCTAGTGGACGCAAATGGACTAGCATTAGTTATTTCACACCAAAAGTTGACAAATTTCAACGTTCTTCTTTTCGACGAAATATCATGTTAAGGCTCTGATATAAGAAAGTTGTATCGATCTGAGTTGTGATTTATAATAAATGTTTTCTTCCATAATGACTTTTGTTGAATTTCTTCGCCAATATCATAAACATCAGTTTTGTCTCCAATTAAGTAAGACAACGAACTAAACCATCAGAGAAAGTTTAGGGTTACCAATTTATCAATCTGCAACCTCGTAGATGAGCCCCGAAGTAGTCGACCTACGGTGGTCTAGGATGAGGATTTGAGGCCTCTGAGAAGACTCACAAACGGTGCGTGGAATAGCGGAAGAACTGGGTGTAGCCCCCATGCGGTTTTTAATGGTGTAAAAGGTTTTGGAAAGGTCATAAAGCTCGAAAGGTGGGTGCCTCGGGATGTGAACGATCGACAGAAACGTTTTACGTTTCTAAATATGTTCCTCCTTGCTTTCGCGCAACCAGAACGATCCTTTTTTGGATCGGATCGTCAAGTGTGATGAGAAGTGGATCCTCTACGACAACAGGAGACGTTTAGGTCAGTGGTTAAACACCGATGAGCCTTCCAGGCACTTCCCAATGGCGAAAACCCACCAAAAATGACCAAGGTGGTGAGCGGCTGGTGCGATTCACTGTAACTTGCTGCAACCAGGCCGAACCATTACAGCAGAGTCCTACTGTGAGGAAATCGATGAAATATCCAAGAAAATGTGTCAGCAGCAGCTGACACTGGTCAACAGATCCTGCTCCACGACAACGCCAGTCCGCACGTTTCATTAATCACCGTCCAAAAATTAGACGAATTGAGCGACGTAGTTGTGCCCCATCCACTATTCTCACTAGATCTCTCGTTAACCGACTACCATATTTTCTAGCATTACGATAATTTCCTCACCTATAGAACCTTCGCCAATCAGCATCATGCCAAAACGGCCTTCATCGACCTCATTGAATTCCGAGCAACCAATTTGTATGCTGACGGAACTAATCAACTTGCGTTATGGTGGCAAAAGTGCAGTGATTCAAATGGTGCTTATTTCGATTGAATTGAATAAGCTCACAGTTCAAAGTAGCCTCATATAAACGGACAGTACTTTTGGCACATCTTAATTATAACTGATTTTCATAAATGTAGGTCGATAAGTTTTAAATGAATTGTCTCGCCAGCAGTTATAAGATATATTGGATACTGAAACTGAAAATAATTTTGAGATTATCAATTCGAGTATTTTTTTTTCACATCCGTTTTATGCTGATTGTCGCCTAGAAAATTATTCAATGGACCAAAGGTGTCAATTAGACAAATACCAGATGAACTATTCTGAATTTCAAATTTCAAAACTTTTATTGTGAAAATCTCTTCATCAATGGTAGATGAAACTTAAATTAACGATTTTTGATACATATTCAATTCTTTCTGAGAATTGCCAATACATCAATTTTTGATTATCAAATGAGATTACCACGTCAGTTAACTACGTTTATTTTTCAATATTTGAGTGTCTGCAAATATATTTACAATCGTTAATCTATTTTTACATATACGTATCTTTTCATATACCTATCTAAATGAGGTAATAACAATGATACATGTTCTTACACACAATAATATCAGAAGATGTTTTTATATTTTTTCATCGACCTTTTTTGGGTATTCGTTCCCTTCCACAATCTGAAAAATATTAAAATTATAATGTAGAACTGTATACATCTGTCGAAGAAGAAAGAAATAATCAAAAAGGAATAACTTCCAATATATTAGAATTTTTTTTTGTTCACTTCTGAAGACGGAGGCAGGAGGAGGAGACTAACAAATATTAAAAACTGTAGTTTTTTCAGTTGAATTTCCGCATATATCTCAAATATAATCATAACTTCTAGTGGTAACAAAAAATAAGCTATATTACACGCGATTATTCACATATACAATCAGTCCTTAGATTTTATAAAAAAATATATAGTAGGTTCTAAACAATTTTGAAGATTTCAAAAGGTTTGCACCACAACTTTTCCTCCAAACTGTAATTCGGTTTTGGATTTCTGGTAGTTATGGCTATGTCTAGAATGTCCAAGGCTCTCTTAGATAACACCACTGGTTGGTAATCCATACAGCCGGTTATTTCCACGGAAGTTTCTTGCTGATCTTGTTGACTGAAAATTTATAACATTATTTTAATTATGAAGCAAATTCATTCAGAATATTCACAGTTTCAACCCGAGTATGTAAAATATCTATTTCAATCTGAACATATTAGTACATATCTAGTACATATTAATGTATAAAATTGTAAAACCAATACTGAAATATGTTTCATTTACTCGTATTCCTGAAGAAGAAAATCAAAGTTATCCAAATTTTAAATTGTAATTAAAGAAAATGATGATTTTTTGAAAGCCATGTTGTTGTTTAGTGAAACATCATCATCATTTATATACTTCTGTAACTGTCCTTCTTGCAGTTCAAGTTTGGTTAAGAATTATTCTGACGATAGAGACTGTAAGCGGACCTGTTAAAGAATCTAAGGTCATCTTTGCTGTAGTCTAAAAATTATTTGTTCTTCGCAAGCATGAATAAACGACAGATTCGTGTCCGATCAAATCAGAAGAATTGTAGGTAGGGTTGGGAGAAAGATCAGCTAAAAAATAACAAGTATATTAAGCAAAAAAGCGAAATTACAATGAAATAAAATTCAAGCGACTACCAACACAAGAGCCTCACAAAGAAGAGAAGCCGCCACAGCCAGTACTTGTACTTCACTACATCAGAGGATTGTCGGAAAGGATAAGAAGAATTGGGTCCAAATATAATATAAGGATCTGCTTCAGATTTGAAAAAATTATCAGTAGCAGTCTCACGAAAACCAAGCCACCAAATGCGGACTGCGATTCCAAGAATTGCGAGAATCATACATCGGTGAAACTAAAAACCATTGAAAGTTTGCAATGCCGAGCACAAGAAACACACACAGCGAGGAATAGCAAATCAGGAATAGCAGAGCATGTTTGAATTAATCAATATAATATCAAATGAGGTCAAACTGAAATGATCCACAAGAAGAAACACTGGTTTAGAAGAAAATTCAAAGAAGCCACATATATATTGTCACAAACCGCATTTAGCCAAGCTAGCGTAGAGATACGCAACATATGGAAACTTCTAATCAAGCGGAACACGAACAACTGCCGCTAAACAGTCAGCTCGCGCTAAACCCGATGAAGCGAAGAGAGGGAAGAGGGGATAGGTGAAAGCACTCGAATGATGTATAGATAGTCAGATCTCGAAGGAATAAGTCCACTTATCATCTGAAGACGATTGTGGATACTAACAATCGAAACGTCGTGAAGCAACTTTCAATTTTCATATCTTGTTAATAATTTTTTCAATTTCATCTCGTATTAATAGTTCAATTTTTTTATTTTTCTGTTGTTGGTTGTATTTTATTCAGTTGTAATTTCAAGTTTTTTGCTTAATACAATTGTTATTTTTCAGCTAATCTTTTAAATTTTTTTACATTCTTTCAGGGATTTCAAATCAATTTATATCATATTAGACAATGGTAGTCCGAAATAATGAAATACACCAGAAAAATTAGTTGGTTGGGGAAAAAATCTCCTTAATTACATTTTCAACAAACAGAAGTATTCATGGACATACATATTTTCACAGGAAGTTTCAAAAAGTATTCAGTATATATTTTTTTTTCCAAAAAACCGTCAAACTCTTTAAAATTACTCGAAAAAATATGAATAACCGTGGAATAATTTTGTTCAACAAACCTGTTCATTTTAGGTGCGGAAAACAACAACTCCGGCATGATTCCTTGCGGATTAATGGTAACTACTTTCACGCCTACTTGGGACAATTCCTGCCTGAGGGCCTTACTAGCTCCTTCCACTGCGTACCTACTGGCCACGTAGGCCACCAGACCGGCGCCCAAGTTCTCTGTTGCTCCCACCGTTACTATTCGTCCGCCTGCGTTGCGTAACAAACTCTGGAATTTTCTTGCTGTGCGGAGGATACCAACGACATTTGTTTTCAGCATAGCGTCCCAGTGAGCGATGTCCTGCTGATCTAAACGGCCTCGGTAGGATAGTCCGTTGGTGTTGATAACAGCCCACATACCTGATGGAGAAATACAATTATATCAATATTAATTTCAATGATTCAAAATTTATTTCAACATTTTCTCATGCAACTGGTATCGAACCGGCAGGAAGCCAACTGACTCTCCTTTGGTCTGCAGGGGTTACCATAATGGTATGCTCGCTTTCAAGAATTCGATGAAAAACCACCATATCCAATCAGTTTTAGAGGGTCACATACCCATACCGATGATTTGTCCACTCGCAATGGCAAAAGATGTTAAAGGTAGACAATTGAACTGAAGTTTGACCTAATACATTGTTTGAAAATCACTTGGTCTACAGGAATGCATGCTTGGCAGTGTAAATGCACCCAAAGCATGCGCTTTCCACCCAGAATCTGATCATGGATCTTATCTTCCAGCCTTATCTATCCAGCCTGGTAACAAAGTCGGAGAAGTGGAAGAACGTTCCATTGGCAAGGCTGGACAGGAGACTCCCATCCATTTAGCACTGCAGCACTGCTTTGAAAGAATACGACTGCCAGTGGCTGTCAAAAAGTCACTAGTGAGAGGAAGAAACTAGACTTCCAACAAAAAATCAACAACTGCGTGAGAGCTCCTCTACATTTTGAGAGCCTCTATGTGCGGATAACCATCGATCGATTACTAGGTGCAATCAATCCTTTCGAAAGGATTTATTACTGTCCCCACGTAAGAAGATTTCTGTTAAAGACTCTGACAACATGAGCATAATAAACTTCATGAACCGGTAAACACGGAAGGAGTTACTCCTTTGAAGGTTCAACTGTGCTATTTTAGACTTGTATGGGTTTTAAACTGGTGAAGGAAAAAGCTCCCTAGCCCACACCGCCATCTAGCTGTAATTTTCAATTGATAACTAGATGGGGAGCAGCAGATTTCGAATTGGTTCCTCATTCCTAAAATCGCTAGATATTGTTGAGTTTGTTGGATCTTGTAAATTACAGAGCAGCAACATGATTGAATTCGTGTAATGAGAATGTTAGTATCAACCATAGCACAGTAAGATGAAGTTTCCAAACCTCCAAAAAGGAAATGAAGGGTTGATTTCTTAAGTCACCTCTTCTGCATCTCACTATAGCCATCGTTACTCCCAGAAATAGCTGTGAATACAGGAAGAGATTGAACAGTTTGATCTTCCTCTTGAAGATGATCACTTTTTGATCGAAACACGTGTCAAGGTGTTGAAATAATAGTTTGGTGTTGGGGTAAAACTCCAGTAATATTCATTACTAGACCAAAGGCTCCAAACAGTGCAGCACAAGTATTTTACGCACATGGAAACTGATCATAATGGTCTCAGTATCTGAACTAACATGTGATCACAGAAGGTCGTGACTAGTTGCACTAGAACCGATCCACACCCACATTGAACTTACTACGTTTCAGACGTAATCTCACTATAGTATGGATCGCTTACAAGGGATTTTTTACACATCATATGCGTTCGTCATGTATTTGCTTGGATCCCTTCTTTACTCTGGATCTATAGACATCAAGGCTGAAAAAATTATTACGCTCATCTGGTCATTCAGATGATCAAGCAATTCATCTGCAGCTCTGATGTGACATTCAGATTGATTGTACGATAGATATTTCAGTTTTATCTAATACATCATGTTATATCTTCAGGAATTGTGTCGGTAGCTAAGTATAATACTTGGCTGATTGAAAAAATATAGCTTCAGAACTGTTATTAGAGAAATTGTTATGATCACAACCATATTTCTTACCGTCTTCTCCTGCTGGCAAGTGAGCTCTGATGATGTCAACAGCTTCATGAAGAAGATCTTCCCTTGTAACGTCCAGAGGGAGGGCGATCAGAACTCCTTGACCTTGAACACTCTCTCTATGTTTTTGCCAAGCACGAATGACTTTGGCAGAGGTCGAGTCTTCGGAAGAACCAGACGCAGCTCCGTCTTTCAATCCAGCGAATACTCTGAATCCTCTTGTGGCCAAATGAATTGCAATCTGAAATTTGATAATTCGATGATGTAGAAAGAACTTTTTTGTTAAGAGTAGTTGCAGAAAATCCAGGAAAAATCCACAGTATCATCAGAAAAAGACAAGAAAATTTCATTAATTTGCTTGTATCGATACTGAGCAATTATTTCTCAATCTCCCCATAACATCGTTTATGTAATGATATAAGTAATTTGGACGAGTCATTGAAAAGTTGCCACGACGCAACGCAGTAAGCTATTACACGTCGCGTCTACTGTAAGACGACGGGGGACGATGCGCGGGCAGACGTCGTTGACGGTTGTGTTAGTTTTGCGAATTTCTCTATAGGTAACATTATTCGATTCCCGAAGCTATTCATTACCTAGTGCAGTTGGCAACTTTTTTCAGTTGGTGTATTTTTAAAGTAAAAATGTAAATTACTGGTTGCTGCCAGCTCTTATATTAACGTACAGCCAAAGGTGCTGGACCTAGAATCTGGAAATATGCATATTCCAACAGGGGCGCTAGCTTTGGAAGAAAAGGGGGCGTCCATAAAACAAAATTATCTTCCCATCACTGTTTCTCCATGTCCTTAAATTTCTGGTGGGTGAATTTATATTTAGTATTACCTGTGCGGAGCTAAGGCGGTTCACTAGTATTGAAAATAATTGTAGAAAGCTATTGAGGTATGAATGCTCTGTATTTACTCTTTGGTATACTGTAGACAATTAAACCCGCATGAAATTATGCATAAATTAGCTCAATATACAATATTATTAAGGAATTCCTGAAATGGGTACATTTTTCATTTTCAGTCACTGTTTTTTTGAATAATATTTCAAGATACCTTCCAGTATTGATGTTTATCACCGGTCTTTTGAGAAGTGAACACCTTTGCTGATTTCCAATTTCTGGAATTATCTTTCCGAGCTGACTTTAAAAATGTATCACATTTAGAGTCAAATTGACCTTAAACCGTCATAGACAATATACCTTAATTTTCAAATATCCTCACGAAAAAAGTCTAATGGGCTAAGACAGGGTGATCCAGTGGATCATCCAGCGGTTCCTCTTATTTCTCTGTGAATTTGTTGTTTTTTTAAAAATTTCTATCATATATATCTCCGATTCGTATCATCTTTTGAGATAGTTCTGGAATATGAGATAAACATCGATTGTCGGCAACTGTTGAGTTGATGGTTGCAGAATTTGTGATGCTGTTTTTAGAGTCATTCGGTTTTCAATTGACTGTTTATTTTTCGTTGCATTCACTATTGGATCTACGATTGAAACTAGATAAAATTTTCAGCAATACTGCAGATAGCTTTTCCTTTGTTATAGAGACAATTTATTATACAGTATTCAACACTCTCATGATGGTTTGATGTGTAATGGAGTTAGTAGTGTTTCTTTTCGATAATTATTCGTATCAAATCGATCTGAGCACCTCTTCATTTAAACAGCATGGAAAGGAAGTTAATCATCTTGTTCAATCTCTATTGAGAACTTAATTGTCGGTTCCTGTTCGGATGTATGATTTCAAAAGGTATCCAGATCAATATGATTTTCATTCCTATTATAGACGTCATCAACATATCCCACCAAAATTTAACATTACCATTTTTATATATTTTTTATAATGTTGAAGAAAAAATACCCAGAAAAGGTTTATCATTCAGCTCATAATAAATTTAATCAATATATCAAAGACAAACTGTATAAATATAAATATAAGTAATAACTTTATTCCTTCAAACAAGCAGTTATAATCCTGCGTTCGTTAAAATCATTAGCTACATTACTGGTGGTGTTCACAACATCTGCACTGTGAAATTTTTCACCTACAACTTACCTGTAATCCAATCGCATTGTCCGCCGAGGTCACTAATACCGGTTTGCCAGCACCTGGAGTACTACCATCCGAAAGATCACTACCGCTGCCCCGTATTTTGCAGAGAAGGTATAGTAAGAGAGCACCGGCTATCGAGAAAAGCGCCACCAATTGTAAGGCCAGGACCAAGGCGGTGTTTTCGTCCATTGACAATCAGTCTGAAAAAAAGTAGCATAGGCTTTCAAATATTCTGCTGTTAGCGATTGACACTTTTGTAATCTGTCAGTTGACACTTTCTAAATCAAGATGCTTAGAAACCTTGGTATTTTCCACGATTCGCTTCTGTTTTGTCAAAAATATAGACGCGAGAAATGTGATTACCCAGCTTTGTGCACATGTTGATAGATGATGCAAGAATCGAAATCTGTCGCACGTATCTCGTTCAGATCTTTACCGAATGTCAACAACATTGAAAATTTAAGCGTCAACTTGACATTGTCAAGCTGCCTTTTATATATAGGCCCGAAACTATATAATACCTAAACCACCACTTCAAATTCGAAAGAATTTATGAAATCAGTTCCTTTAAATACCAAATAAAAAAATGAAAATAAAATAAACAAAAATAAATAAATGAATAAACATAAAATTAATCAAATAAATGAACTAAAAAGGAATAAAAAGGCCCCTCTCAACTTTACTCTTCTCTACTCAATTTTACTCAAAATACACATACCATTTATTGACCAATGTTTTTCATACAGAAAAAATAAAATTTTTCAATTTCCTGAAAACGATCGGTTTGCACCTCTCCAGGCATCACATCAAAATTTAAAAAAAATATCTTTTCTCGTGCAGAAATATGCACTACAAGCATTTATGCTTAGGTAATTTCTGTACAGGATTATATAATCTGTAACAACAATATAAATTGTGAAAATGACAATTATAGAATGAATGAATAAAGTTTGATTTTATTTGACTTGAGTGTCATTTGAAGTGTTCTTCTAAAACATCTCTATACTACATTTATTCTATTCAATGTTTTCCTGCGAAGTCGTTGAACTCGATCAAGCACACTTCAAGTTGACCACACCATAATAAGTGGATGATTGAAAGTCGGTCAGAAATCAATAGTCAATTAAAACCTACTATTGGCATTTGTCTACGATCACTTTTCACCTTAATTCTCGGAAATGGCAGCCTATTTCACGTAACAGACCAATTCTAAATCAGTTACGCATTTCTATTAGCAATTAACGTTCTTGTCGTTCTTGTGAGTCGTTTCGATATGATTTTCAGCTAGTTAAGGACAAATTAGAATGTATCAGAGGCGTAGAGATAATTTTTTGGACCGTGTAATTGTGTAAGAGTTATTTGTCTTGAGTTGTCGCAAGATGTATTTCGTCAGGTGCTTCATTCATAAATGATTTTATTCCATCTGAGATAAGAGTATTCGCCTTATTCGGTATCTTACCATCGGATTTGCGTTTCAAAAACGCACGTTTTATTGGGTAGCGTTCTATATTTACGTCACGGTTGATGAGAACTTTATTTCTTCCCATTGGCTTCAAACGTGGTTGTAGATACACCGATGATGCAGAACGCAGTGGACATCAAAATGAGGCAGTAACACCAGAAAACAAAAAATTCTACAAAATCGTTTTGAATGATGAAAAAGTGAAATTGCGTGAGTTAGCTGACATTGTAAAGTTATCAAAAGTACGTATCTGTTTCATACTGCATGAGTATTCGACTATAAAAAAGCTATGCACAAAGTGGGTGCCACGCGATCTCACTGTTGACCGAAAACAAGAACATCTTAATGATTCTGAGCAGTGTTTGGCCATGTTTGAACATTACAAACCGGAATTTTGGCGTCGATATATGACAATAGATGAAATATGGATTAGTCACTTTACTCCGGAATCAAAACGATCGACATGTGAGTGGAGAGCAACTGGTGAACCTCCTTCAAAGCGCCCCAAAGCATAACAATCGCTGGAAAGGTTATGACCTCGGGATTTTGGGATGTGCGTGGTGTAATATTCATTGATTATCTTGAGGAGGGAAATACCATCAACAATGAATATTATATGGCATTATTTGAGCCGCTGAAGGTGAAATTGCAAAGAAACGACCGCATAAAAAAATTGTTGTTTCTTCCATACAACGCATCGTGCAACAAATCAATCAAAACAATGGCAAAACTACATGAATTGAACTTCAAATAGCTCCCACATCCACCTACACTGAGTGTAGGTCATCGTCCATTCTGTCCTTTCCAGGAAGGTGGGCAGGTCACTGGAAAACATCTCCTCTTATTGACGATAAATCCGGACATTCGCATAGGACATGCCTTCCTGTTCACACCTCCTGCATAGAGGTGTAACCACTAGCCCCATATTGTGGAGGTGTTTCCTTAGTTGACAGTGGCCAGTCAGAAATCATACTGTTAAGCGTAGATTTTTTCTGGTCATTGTTAAATATTTCTTCGGCGCCAGCTTTCCAGGGTCACCCAGGGTGATCCTGACCAGATTGCATCCTTTGATTCCATTCCATCTCTTTAGGGATTGAGCATGGGTGTGACGTTTGGCTGATTCCGCAATTGTCGAAGACATCAGGCCGTAGGTGCCACTGGGTCCTAAAATTCTTAGTCCAGCCGCTTCCTTGGCTAAAGAGTCGGCAATGCAATTACCTTTACTCCTGTCTTGCCCTTTAAACCACCTCAAGATAATGTTATTATCTATCCGGGCTAAATCTTGGTGACAGTCTAGTACTAGCCCTGAGGTTACCAGGCTAATAAAGCTTGTCTGTTATCAGTGCAAATTGTTATATTTTTGCCAGAAATTCCTTTCCTGGTTATTTCTTTTGTGGCGATTGAGATACCAGCCAGTTCTGTTTGGACCAAGCTGGTATTTTTTCCCATTCCTCACCTAATCCTTAGGCTTAGTGATTTTGAGTATACCCCACATCATGAGCCTTCTTTGGTTTTTGAGCCGTCTGTATATATGCGTATTGCATTTGTAGCATCTGACTCTGTGAATTTCACTAGTTCGGACTTCCATTGTCTACTATAAAAAATGATTTGAAATCCCTGAAACAACTCAAAAAGAAGAATTGTAAATGAATAGCTGAAAATAACAACTATATGAAATGAAATACAAGTAATATAATTGTTATTTCCTATTCATTTTTAATTCTTCTTTTTTAGTTGTTTCAGGGACTCCAAGTCATTTTATATAGTGAACAATGGAAGTCCGAACTAGTAAAATTCATAATGAAACATTGTCAATCAACTTCAAACAAATCTGACTCTGTATTTTGTTTCATTTGTATTCAGGTTTGTGTTCAATAAACCAGACGTTTATTGAACACAAACCTGGGTTCAATTGCATCACTGGTTGTCTGCAGCAGACGTTCTTGCCATAGGCTCAGCCTTCATTGACCCATTCCTACTTAGAGGTTTTGGCTGCAATCGTAACATGGCCATTAACGCAACCCGTCATTTGATACATTTTTTCTATCTCTTTCTGTTAAGTATTCTTAACCCTTTACCGCATGAATTTTCATTTCATAGCGAAAAAATTGTATGAGATGAGAAATTCAACCCTATTTGATGGAAAAATATTTTTTAAAAATCAATCCCTGTTGATTTTCATGATTTTTGAAAAAATCTGGTTTGTGCCATATATGGAACATCAGGCGATATTGACTTGGCAATACATTATTAATTTGAGACTAAGAGGTATAGTTTATTCATAAAAAATCATTCAGTATGAAAGCGTAAATAACAATTTCGATCCTTATTAAGGCATAATGGAATTTGGCATTTGGTGCACATCACAAAAGTTTTTCCTGAGTAACCAGGGTATTTACATCTTGATCTACATGTTTCTTGTCAGTGTGGGAAATGATCTATACTATCTGTTCTGATATCTTCTTGAGGAATTTCTTTTGTTGGCCCTTTTTTTCTTTTATATTCATACACTTGCTGGAGGATCACGCTCGGAGGCCTTCCTACTCTGTTAACCCTGCTTGGTTTTCCTGCTAAACAAAGCGCGTCTGCAATTGCCAGTTTGGTATCCAGAAGCACAATATCAAACTTTTTTGCTCTTCTAGCAAGTAGCCAGCTATTCACGGCAACCAAGTCGGTGAAATGAAAAAAAAAATGCGCAAGTAGTATTTTTTTGACCTTATTTTTA
Source organism: Leptinotarsa decemlineata (assembly GCF_025532065.1). Lineage (NCBI taxonomy): Eukaryota > Metazoa > Arthropoda > Insecta > Coleoptera > Chrysomelidae > Leptinotarsa > Leptinotarsa decemlineata. Next base: position 12,266,451 of record NW_027412692.1, on the reverse strand, counting down.
TGCGATAGAAACCCAACATCGCATCTAGGTCCACTCCACCCATATACTTATTATAAATGAGGACACTCTTTGTTCAAGGTATCATTTTATGTGTATTCTCTTGCTTGAAAAATATCCGCTTTTCTCCTACTGCTTGACTTCCTGCATACGTTGACAAAGTGGTGACTACTTTGTTATCAAACCAAGATACAACACTAATGACCTCACCATCTATAGTAGCTATTTTTTCTCCTCTTCCTTTTTTTTTTCATTTCTTTCTCGGAAGGCATTGCAACTCCTGGGACTCGATTCAATCTCACCGTCCCTAAGGGTATTATACCTTCAGTAGTCAAATAAGTCATGAGTGGAACACTGGAGAACCAATTATCAAAAAACAATTTGAAATTCTGATATCTTGGTATAGATTCAGATAGCTTCACAACAACATTACTACTAACACTAAGAGTTGGAGCTCCTAGAGGTACAGTATTGCTTTGTGCTCCTGCAAACAGATCGGAATAATAACTAAAGCCATATATACTGCTAAGGACTAAATTTTTGAAACCCCATTTATGTGGTTTCTTCGGATTATATTGTTTGAGTTGTGTTCGAGCTTTTGTTGGAATAATCTGTTCATCTACAGCAAGATACTCTTCTTTCGGAACTTGCAGTGATCTTTCTCTTATTTGGGTAAGAAATGGCCTAATCTTGAACAATTTACTGTATCCAATTTGACTGTTTCCAGTCATGTCATCATTGTTGTTGAAGTGTAAGAAACGCTTTATCTCTTCAAATCTATTACAGCTCATCAAGTTGCTCACAGTAGGATGGCCGATCGTATTATGCCAGTAATGCCTTGTGGCCGGCAGCTGAATAAGGGACATGTACATGGTAATGCCAATAAATTGCTCTATTTCGAACTTTTTTATATTAGCAGGTTTATTTGGACGGCACTGTACAGAATGAAGGTTAGTCTGTTCACAGATATACTTTATAAGGCTATCTGGGAAAAGAAACTTGAAGAATTGGAGTTTCTAACTCTGATATAGAAAAAGGCAAATCCTGGGAACCAGTAAATTTTGTATCTTCTTCAGATTTTTCGAGATTTCCTTCTACCCAATTGTATACTTCTTTTCCCTTTTTCTTTTTTTCAATCACAGAGAAACAACTGCAACTAGCAACATGTGAAATTTGCAAGCAGGTCATTTCCTTCAAATCGTCCGTGACAAATTCAAAGTCATGCTTAAAAAACACCCCACGGTAAAAATTCTACCCACTAAAAGAACAGTGAAAACCCACGTTGAGGAGAATTCACAGAGACAGCGACCTACAATTCTGCAGCAGGTAGGTATTTAATTAATTCGTTTTGCATTTTTTATGTTCAAAATTTCATGGAAAACAATTATGACATGTCAGCCTTTTGGGCCCATCTCTACCAGTTTATGTTATCGCAAGTCAGGATTGCTAATGAGCACTCTTTTTTCTGTAGATCTAAGAATGAAAAACATGTAATTAGGTAAGCCACCAATATGTTTTCTTCCTTCCAAATAAATACAAATTTGTTAGTACGCTATTTTACTAACGTGTAAAATATCACAATCAACTGGTGCTGGATCGCCAAAAACAAGTTTTCGTTAACGGTTGCACAATTAATCAAATTGGTTTTGTAAACTAATTCACACAGCTCGGCAAATTACGTACTGACCCGCATTCTATTTTCTTCAATTATCAAATACAAAATGTGTTTTACGATCGAACATAACACATGTGACGATCTATTTACAAAATGTTGGTTTTAACAGTTATACAGACGCTATTGCTGGATCTAATATTTCAAAATTGAAATTATATAGTAACTCATTTGAATTCGGATCAGTTCTGAGTTCCCCTTTTTGAGGTATGATTAACCTAAACCTGGTTAGTAATCAACAGGGTGGTGGCGATTACCTTGATGATGAATTATTCAGGAAGGAAATCGGTTCAATTATTCTACAGCAGTTTCTTTCTTCCTCAAAACGTCAGAAGAATTTGTTGGTATACTCGTTTCGATCAGATCTGCTTCGAGGATTGGAAAAACACGCTGGACAAAATAGAAATCGATGAATAAATAAATATTTTTTGAGAAAAACAAAAATTCACATTATTTTGCCCAAACATTCGGATTCAGGTTTCATTAACATTCCACTTCAAAGATAACCAAGTAGCGGATTGCTTTTACCTTGTGAATGAAAAATGTTTCCTTGAAAAATGTTCGGATATGGATAGAGCAACTCTTATTCTGACATTTTTCATGAGAATGAATAAATATTTGGCACATATTTCAAAATGAATGAGAATGTACAATGAAACTTTTTATTCAGGAAGCAATGATCTGATTTCTTTTCAAAATCCGACCGTTTCCTCGTTTTCTAAAATTTAATTGCAATCATAATGCAACGATAATTAATACCGGTAAGTGCAGTGCACAGCTTTGTACCTCTCTTTATTATATTAAGAGTAATTGTTGTTATTATTTGCAATGTTGAAATTCAGTGCAACATGCAAGAAAACGTACTCAATAATTATGAGTTGGAAACAGATAGTTTCATGAAATTCAGGATTCGTTGATAAAAATATACTTTCCAACTACTTTTTGAAATTTGTCAATATTTTTTAGTTTATAACCTTCCTTAATCTGAAGAATAAATGAATCTACATCAACAGAAAATCTTTTCAAAAATCTGTGTTTAAAATCTGTTTTTCTGTTAACCACTGTCGCACCCCTACGAACGACAACCCTCAGAAGGATTAACGAGGTCTTACTTTCAAGGTTTCACTATGCTCAAAGGCATAGTATAACTTGTATATGAAAATGTACATGTACATGAAAATAATGAAAAAAAAATATTTCTTTCTGTTCTTAAAACTTGCTACCCCCGTGAAAATATATCTATCTTTCATGGTCTGTTCTGTGAAAATTGAGGTGATTTTTAATTTTTCTAAAAAAATATGAATTTGTTCATCAATTTCTATATGTTTATATGTGTCTCTCTCAACGATTCGGATAATAACTCCTAAATCGCATTCCTTTCATGTGCGTTTTCAATCTTGAGAACAAAAAAGTCACAGTGGATCAAATCTTGTGAATACAGTGGCTAAGGAATAATTATTATAGTGTGCCAATCACTAGAGAGAACAATAATACAACAAAAAAGTATGCATGCAAATTTATTTCCATAAGTAACAAGTAACCACTGATCACAGTTAAAAAAACTATTCTTTTTCAATTTTGTACGGTACATTTTTCACTAATATCCTCGAAATCAGAAACCGATTTGCAAATGACTTGGGAAAAGAATCTATTGTTTGGGAAACAATACTCAATTACTAAACAATGGTAAAAATTCACTGGATCTTTTCTCGACCTTGATGAGATAATTACGTGACAATGCCTGAAGTCAGAAGGTATTTATGTTTTGATGACATAATATCTGTTTACATTCGTTTCTGATATCTCATATAACAAACAGTGGTGTTACCAAAAAACAACACTATCGTAATAAATATATTCTCATATTACCGATGGTAGTATTTTCCATTTATAATGATGAAAACATCAAAAAAGTCCACAAAATAATATTGAAATACTGAACGGTAAAGTTGATCGAGATAGCTGAAGCTCTAAAGATATCAAAGGAATGTGTTGGACATATTGTGCATGTATATTTGCGTATGCGAAAGCTCTGCTCGAAGTGAGTGTTGCGCAAGCTCATAATCGACCAGAATCCACAACGATTTGATGATTCCAAGATCATGAATGGAAAGACGACTCTTTTCCTGGCCAAAAATGTTGGTCGTCATCAATGACTGGCATGCTCGTTTTCCGAAACACATCTGCCTTTATAAGCACAAGGCGCAACACATTTTCTAGCTTTTACATTGAATTTGAGATGGTGATAACAGAATAATTTTAGTGGGCTCGAAATAGATCAAGTTTGTGATCTGTATTTTGGACTAGACCAATCCCGTATCCTAGACCTCGATTTTGAAACATAATTATCATCAAATTTAGTTATTAACTGATCGATTTTGTCTTTTAGAGATTTTGTTGAAGTGAAAGATTTAATAGCTCAAGTTTCTGGATTTCTTGTACTTCTCATCATCCCATCGGCCATGCTTATTAATTAATCATCCGTTAATTTTGTATGAAAAGCTCTCAGTAATTGTTCAACGGATTTTGGCAACTTTTTCAACATACAAGAATACTGAAACTTTTTGTTATTTGACCACAAGCTGAATCGGCCATTTCTCTATATAAACAGACAGCTTGGCTTTTTATCACCCAATTCGCACTCTCCAAATATCCTCAGCATTTTTTCTTCAACAGATATTTGGTACATTTCAATCAATTGTGTTTTTAAAATAGCATAAGATTTTTAATCGTTTCCAATTTGAAATAAATTCGAGTTTTCTGTAGCAACATTACAGTCCAACATTGAGATGATTTTTCCAAATTTTATTGTTTCTGATGTAATGTCGTTGATATAGAAGAGAGTTTCAATAGCATTGAACCATAGTTCTGGCTCCTTTTTCCAGAAAGGAGGAAGAATAAGTAATTACGCTCTATCAACTTGTTTGTCTGGATCGTAGGCGATCTTTGTTTCCTTTGATTCAACCTGATTAATATTCTCATCTGGACTGGGAACAAGTATGTCGTGACTGAAAGTAGCTTTATTGTTCTTTTCTTTAATGAAATGTTCTAATTTCTTTCTTTTTAACTGTTCCATGAGTTGAATGCATGAAAATACAATTCAACACTTTTGGATTCGCAAACTCGGGATACCACTTGATGATTTCTACTTCCAATTTGATTTTCAAATCTAATACTGCTCCATTAGTGTCGATGTCGAAGTGACGTAGGATTTTTGTAACTTGATCTTTGTTGAGTTGTTGCAGAAGTTCAACCATCTTTTGTAGACAGTGTTGATGTGCTTTTTCGGGGTCACCAATTGTAGTTAGCAAATAACTACCAACAACTTCTTCAAAAGAAATATATTTTTAAGAACTTTCAATAACTATCTATATTAATTTCTGACAAATCCATCAACTCCCACACATTGTTTTTTATATTTTGCTTCTTCTAAACACTTTATACTGGGCGCTAATGACTGTGATGATGTGATACCATAGATCGTACATGGTATAATATATTCATCGACTATCTTAAAAAGGAAAAACCATCAACAGCAACTATTGCATAGCGTTATTGGAGCATTTGTAGGACAAACTCGTGGAAAAATAGCCCCACCGTGGCAAAATTACATGAATTGTCTTCGAATTACATCGGCATCCACTGTATTCTGTAGATCTAGCCCCCAGCGACTTTTTCAGTCCTTAGACCTTGAAATAATGCTCGCTGGAAAAAATTAGCGCCGATTAAGAGGTTATCATCGAAATTAAGGCCCATTTTGAGGCTGAAATCAAATTGTACTATACTACTACGTACTATATTGAATAACAAAATCAAATTTATTCACTGTTAGACTGTTGCAACACCTCCTGATTACGGCTCTGTTTTCGTTTGACAACCTTGTATATTATGCAATGCATACGAATTATTTGTTGAAGGGATATATAGGAACAAAATTAAACGACAGTAGGCGTTTTAGGGAATGATCATTGAGTACGAGTTACAACTGTTCATCAAGAATTTTCTGATATCATATGACCTCGAAAGTGAATATTGTTTTTATAAATTGTAGGTAAATCACTAAACGATACGCAGTTAGTTTCACTCGATGTTATGACAGTCTGCTTTATGGACAACGCAAATGAGAAAGTTCATAGCACACTAAATGATTGGGTTTGTAGTGAAACCGAAGGTAGGAGGAAGAGAAACTCGTGAAATTAACATTCCGGAGGTGTCATGGGCACAATTCATTATCAAACATTCACATCACCACCACCACTTCCTGGGACTTATTCACCTATCAAAATGGAAATTAATGATTGTCTGGAATAAAAAGGCATTCATTCAAAATGCGTTCAAGTCACTAAAAATTACTGTTTGTGTTTCGTATCCTCAATATCTCAGAAACTGTTTGGAATATCAATACAAAATTCAAAATTTTATAAGTTCCAAGTCCCTGCGAAGCCGCTATTGCTTTTCCAACGACGTGATTGTAAAGATACAGATGTAAGCCATACACACTATACGGCACTATCCTCTTTACTTTTTACTATTCTCTTTACTAAAACCAATCAATTTGCATTCCAATACTTGGAACAACTCGAGTGGCTGAACATGGATGCTAGGCCAACACTGCATTCTGCTAGTTTATTCCATAAGGTCATATCCACCGGGAAACCTGCCTACCTTTTCACGAAACTGTCCTTTGGAACTGATATACAATTTGGGATTTTGTCTGAAGGTGATTGAAAATGTTTCTTGATGAATTTCACTAGTTCGGACTTCCATTGTCTACTATATAAAATGATTTGAAATCCCTAAAACAACTAAAAAAAAAGAATTGAAAATGAATAGCTGAAAATAACAATTATATTAACCAAAATAAACCTGAAATGAAATAATAGTGAAATAAAATACAAGTAAAAATTGAACAATTGAATAAATAAAAATAAAGAAATGAAAAAAGAAAATGAAAATAAAAAGTGGAGAGATTCCAAGTCACGTTAGTTCACGACGTTTCGATTGTTAGTATCTACAATCGTCGTCGGGTGATGACTGGACTGATTCCTCCGAGAAATGACTATTTATAGGTCGTTCGAATACTTTCACTTATCCCGCTTTCCATTTTCCGCTTCACTGTTTCCGTGGGAGATGACCGTTTTGGCGGGAGTTGGCCATTTTTTGCTTGATGATGGGTTTCCATATGTTGCGTATTTCTACGCTGGCTTGGCTGAATACGTTGTTGGACAACATGTATGCGGCTTCCTTGAATTTTCTCCTAAACCAATGTTCCTCTCTGTGCAAGATCTCAGCTTGGGACCACTCGATGTCCAAACATGGTCTGCTATTCCTGATTTGCTGGTTTCCCCTCGCTGTGTATGTTTCTTGTGCTCGGCAATGCGAACATTCAATGGCCTCTTAGTTTCACCAATATAGAATTTTCCGCACTCACAGGGTATCCGGTGAATGCAATTCTTGGAATCGCAGTCCGCGTTTGGTGGCCTGGTTTTCGTGAGGTTGCTACGGATAGTGTTACCGGATCTGAAGCAGGTTCTGATGTTGTACTTGAAACCAATTCTTCTTATTCTCTCCGATAATCCTCTGATGTAAAGAAGTGCAAGCACTGGTTGTGACGGCTTCTCTTCCTTGCGAGGCTCCTGCTGTCTTCTAGCCAAAGTCTTTTCTACCGTCGCTTTGGAGTAGCCATCCCGATGAAGATCATTTTTGATGATGTCTAGTTCCTTCTCGAGACCTTCCTTCGTATTACAGAGCCCAAAAGCACGGTCTAATAAAGTCTTGATGATTCCTCTTTTAGTCGATTGATGGTGGTTGGATTCGTGGTTCAGAACCTGCTTCAGATCCGGTAACACTATCTGTAGCAGCCTCACGAAAACCAGGCCACCAAACGCAGACTTCGATTCCAAGAATTGCATTTACCGGATACCCTGTGAGTGCGGAAAATTCTATATTGGTGAAACTAAGAGGCCATTGAATGTTCGCCTTGCCGAGCACAAGAAACACACACAGCGAGGGAAAACCAGCAAATTAGGAATAGCAGACCATGTTTGGACCCATCAACACAACATCGAGTGGTCCCAAGCTGAGATCTTGCACAGAGAGGAACATTGCTTTGGGAGAAACTTCAAGGAAGCCGCATACATATTGTCCAACAACGTATTCAGCCAAGCCAGCGTAGAAATACGCAACATATGGAAACCCATCATCAAGCGAAAAATGGCCAACTCCCGCCAAAACGGTCATCTCCCACGGAACCAGTGAAGCGGAAAATAGAAAGCGGGGATAAGTGAAAGTACTCGAACGACCTATAAATAGTCATCTCTCGGAGGAATCAGTCCAGTCATCACCCGAAGACGATTGTAGATACTAACAATCGAAACGTCGTGAACTAACGTGACTTGGAATCTCTCCACTTTTTATTTTCATTTTCTTTTTTCATTTCTTATTTTTATTTATTCAATTGTTCAATTTTTACTTGTATTTTATTCCACTATTATTTCATTTCAGGTTTATTTTGGTTAATATAATTGTTATTTTCAGCTATTCATTTTCAGTTCTGCTTTTTTAGTTGTTTCATGGATTTCAAATCATTTTATATTGTAGACAATGGAAGTCCGAACTAGTGAAATTCATCTGAATTGGGGATTTAAACATCTTTTGACTGCACCTAAACATAAAACTTCTCTTTTTCGAGGATCTTTTTCTTATAACATTGCACGCTTATATAATCGGCTACCCATTGAATTGAAATCGTTACCACCACTCAGTTTCAAGAAAAATCTGAAGAGATTTATGCTACAATCCGGTTCTCTTCTTTTATATAATTTTTCTTTTGTAGTTTCCACTATTAGTTTATTTTTCATTTGCTTTCTTGTTCAAATTTTTGAGTATAGCCCAATAGCTTTCATAATTTTTATAATTCTATCCAGACTTTCATTATGATCTTTCAAACATTCCTTCATAGAATTTGGTATTTCAAATCGTTGTCTAGCTTCACCATATTGGACCCAATTTAGCAAGATATGTTTCACTGTTAGCCTCTGCCTACATTACTGGCATATTGAAAAATACCTAGATCCATTAGTAAAAGAGGACGGTCATCATCCTGCTTTGGAAATAATATGCGAACTGAACTTCAAAATAAACTCGAAGAATAAATTTGCATCATGTTTCCAAGATGCATACAATTTTAAAATAGCTAACTTTCCGCTCATGTATGAGCTGATCCTCAATCTCGATTGGACGTTTCTAAATGCATTTCGCAATGTAGATAATGGCTGTCTTTACTTTTATGAAAAATTATACAGTGTATTTGATCGCTGCGTGCCAAAATTCTCGATAAAATCTAAAAATAATTGTCCAGCCTACTTTGATGGTGCATAGATAAAGAAAATTCGAACTAAAACAAAATTTTGGTGTATATACAAAAAAAACGGCGACATTCACGCTTTTCACGAATTAAAACGTCTTCGGGCAGAAATCAAAGCAGCCATTAGAATAGGTTATAAAAAATTCATTCAGAAAACTGAGAGCGAGATTATCCATAATCCCAATAAGTTCTGGTCATTCATTAACAAGTCAAAACAAACGAATGGAATCGGAGATAAAATGTTACATGGAGGCAAGCTACTCGATGATCCGTCAGATATTCTTGATGGATTTGCAGATTTCTTCAGTGGTTCTTATATAGTGTCAACATTAAGTGACCTTGCGAACAACAGTTGATACTCTCAGCTTAACAATCAAAAACTTTAGTTTTGAAGATGTTCATCATACCCTACTACATTATTAGCCCCAATCAACATGGTTTCATGAAAGGACGTTCAACCACCACGAATCTTGTAACAATCACTCAATGTATTGCAGAGGGTATTGTTTGTCAGTCTCAGACTGATGCCATCTACACTGATTTTTCTTAAGCGTTCGACAGACTTGACAATAGTATCCTGCTCAACAACCTTTCGACTTTTGGGTTATCCAATGAATCAATTACCCTCTTCAAATCGTATTTTCACAGCCGTAAGCAGTACGTCCAACTCAATGGCCTCAAGTCTATCGAATATATAGCCACATCTGGTGTACCACAAGGATCAAATCTAGGACCCCTACTATTCAATATGTTCATTAATGATATCGGAGCTGAGATTGATGTCAATTTCCTTTTATACGCAGATGACTTGAAACTCTATCACAATATAACATGTTCTAATGATTGCGAACGTCTCGCCCTGAATTTAAATCGCGTTGCTACATGGTGTCGAGAGAATAATCTGTCTCTCAACATATCCAAATGTGATGTAATGTCTTACTCACTGTAGACCAACCTGAATTTACACAACTACGTCATAAACAATCAAGTTCTGGAGCGTCATGACACACTCACTGATCTAGGTGTTACTTTTGATTCATCCCTCTCTTTCAATAAACATATTGACACTACTCTAACAGCAGTTTATCGCATATATGGATTCTTAGTTAGAAATACAAAAGACTTCGAAAAAGCTTCAACATTGAAATTACTTGAATTTTTGGGTTCCAAGACGGTCATCTAGGAATAGTGTCACATTTTATCTCAACACTCCGCGTACAAATATAATGAAAAAATCTCCAATTTATACAATGTGCAACACCTCTTATTCTGTTAGTCATGTCCTAGATATATTCAACTGCCAGATTATACAAATCAAAAGAAATTTCTTAGCTAACTGACAGTTCTGTTTTTATTTTTTTTAATATGGATTCACAAATTATATTATGTAAGTACATATTTGTAAATGCCACTGTTACTCCATATTCTATAAATGGGTTCATCCTGTAGAATAGTGTATGAAATAAATAAATAAATATTGATTGTTGTTTTCCTGAGAGCATGAATATGTTACTTAAGTTGGTATAACCTATTCTCAAGCGTGTAATCACAGTTTGTTCTCTTCGTGGTTTCATGATTTTTCACATATAAAACATCAAATTCTCATTTATTCGTGTTTTGCCTTTCTTTTCTGCTTTTCATTCTTTTTTCTTCTGCTTCTCTCCCTTCTTTTTTTTCAATTTTTCATTCAGTTCGATTGCACATAATATGTATTAATATAAGTTATCTATTTCTGGTTGGATGGAAGACCAATTTTTGCCTTGATGTATCATGCGCAAACGTTGAATTCTACCATTTGTTAGGTTAGATTAGTATCTCTTGTACTCTGTAACCTTTCAATAAAAGCATTTATTATTATTATTATATTCGGTGACTTCAATGTCTAGGATATCGAAGCGTAAAATTTTCAAATATCAACGACGAACAAGGTCGAGAATTTGAGACCTTTGCAATCAGCAGCGGACTTACTCAGATTATTTTTGTGTATGGGCACAGTTTTCAGAAATACTGTGGTATGGGTCTCCAGCTTCCGGATATCTCTCAAATACTTTTGCGTCAACGGCGATCCAGATATGCTTAAAATGGTCATTCTTTGGTAGAAAGGGACTTGTATTACTATTTCTTCCATTCGACTACAGCCAAGCAGTTTCAATTTGGTTTACTTTAACTAAAATCAAACTACTTTCAGATGCGGAGAATCCTTTCTGTCACAAAGCAATAACCGTCTCTGAACATAGAAACGATAAATCTATAATAAACAATATTTGAACAAAATTATGAGATTATCTGGAAAATTTTCTTTCTTATTAAACATTCTCAGATAGGTTGATAACTATCCCAACTAGCAATTTCGTACTTTATAATAGTTGCGAAAACGTTTCGGAGAAACAAATTATAAAACTGCATTTCTCCCAGAAATGTTTTCAATGTGTTTATACAACTGCTATAAATAGGAAATTGGCACCGTTTTATAAAACATTATAGGTATTATCAATATTTTGTAAGGCCTTTTACAAACACTACAAAACAGTTTTATAAACATTTTGGGAGTTACCATAAAATTTGTCTTACACTCTTGAAAAGTAGTTTTGTAAAGACTCAGAAGAAATAATCAGAAGACAGTTTTATTAGAGTTTTTCAGTAGTTCCAATTAGGCGTTATAAAATATAATAAAGCCGAAAACGATAAAAAAGTGTTAAAAATGTTTTCTTGAAGACGCAAGAAGTAATTTTGTATTGGGCACTAGGAAAATATAATTGATATGTCACCAAGTGAAAACTAAGAAATAGAATTTCTTAGTTTTCACTTGAAATTTTAAAATTTCACTTTTGCACTCATAAAACTGTCAAAGACATTGTTTGTATTTTGAATATTGATATTTTTACTGCAAATGAAATATATAGCCTATTATTAGCAAAATTTAAGCGCGCCATTCATTCATAAATGTTTTCGGTAAAATTATTATTTATACAAAAATTCACTCTGTTGAAGTAATAATTTTCTAGTCACAAACTCAACTCACTTTATTCTAAATAATATAATGTTAAATATTTATGTATTTTTCAGCTGTAAATATCACTATATGTGAGGTATTTCATATTTTCAACTCATCTAATTTCAGTATCCCGGATCGCTATCATTTAAAATGGCGTCGTTCTATTAAATAAATTGGTATCAGTAGCAAGCATTTCAACGTATTTTAGCTACTATGTTACCCCTATAAAACTGTTAAGAAACACTTAGTTCTGGGAGTGATGGTATTGCGGCAGAGTCGGACTACTTTTGAAGCTGTAGGTTTCTACAAAAGTGCTTGTATGAATAAAGGATTTCTCACATACAATTTGGATAAATATTATCTGTCGGGATGTTTTGCTAAAAAGTTTCTTTCATCGATTATAAAGGCTAAACGACGGGTTTTAACCATTATAAACCTTTTCCTGTTTTTCTCAAAACAAATTGAAGCACTAGGTTAGGTGGGATAGTTTTAAGTGTTCTTTTTAGTATTCCCAATATACAGGGCGACTGAAAGCTTCCAGAAAGTTTTTTTATGGAGCACCAAGTCATTTCTTCGTCTATTTGAAGCACCTCGAACTGAAGCTAAAACTATTATATACCCCCCAATAAATGTTCAAAATGGCCGCCATTGAGTTATTATTTATTTTTATGTATATATTCGGGAAACAAACAGAAAAATTCACTACAGTATCCACACAATGGAATTATTATCAAATTGAAAGTATAACATATATATATATATATATATATATATATATATATATATATATATATATATATATATATATATATATATATATATATAAATATATATATACATATCATAGTGGATGAATTAAAAATATCGAATTTACTTATGGGGTACCTATACTCAATAAAAATCAAATATTTAGAAGTTGCTGAAGAACTAATTTTCACCACGATATCGATGGTGTCCAACTTGAATAACTAAACAAAAATATTCTTACTGAACACAACTAAAATTTTGAAGAATTTTTCAAAGCTGTAATTAGGAATCGATGTCAGCTGGTTGTTCTTAAATGCTGCATTTTATTCTTGGTGGCAGCAAATATATATTAGCAAAATCAATTTGGTTTTATAACAGTAATATTAGTGTTTTTGAATTGTAGTTAATATACCATACTATAAAATAGTTGGGAAATTATCATTGAAGTGACAATATGGTAATGAAAATAAAATAGTATCTGAAAGCATTCCAATAAAATAATTTCATTAAAGCTACAGGAAACAGTTATAAAATAAGCTTGAAATAGTTTTATAACTATCATAACAATCTCGCAGAAAAGTGTTATAAAACTGCTACATGACAATTTACTTTTATAAGAAAATAAGTTTTATAATTTAGTTGCAAAAACGTTTCTGTGATAATTTCCTGACTACTTTATAATAGTTATTCAATTTTATTTCATAAACGTTACTATGACAAATTTATAAAACACTTTTATTGCCTACAACTGTATTGTGTTCATCGATCACCTAATATAAACAATTAGCATTTTGGAAGTAATTATAAAATACTAATAAAATAAAACTGTTGCACCACCATGAAATTATAAAACAACTTTGCTGGTTGGGATCACAATACGCATATTCATTGTGAACCACGCCTCACAAATACCAACGTTTTCAACCGTCTGATAAATGGTAAGTTGTTCCCATTAGCAACTAACCAAGAATACCAAATCAGAATGATAATATCAAATGAAAGAAAAGAATTCTGCCCCATTAAACCTGATCGGCATGGCTGACCAGATTGCAGCATATCGGCTTAGGTCACCCACCGAGAATTTATGTAAATAAGATCTAATAGCAATTAAAAGTTGAACATATTCGGATGTTTCGAATGTTGCGCTGTTTTTATTTGCGTTGATGTTTCATAACAACACTTCATTGTCTGGGTTATGTAAAAAAACGAAGCGAGTAGAGAAAAAAACGGACGAAAAATTGACGAGGGAATTCGAGAGACACATAATTTGACTGAAAAAGACACGTGGAAGCGGCTTACATAACAAGTATTAATGTAAGCAAATTTATGAAAAACAATAAACACAAAACTTGAGTATCGTATAAATCAGGACTATACAAGTTAACTTGTGGTTCTTGTCCAAAACTTTATGTTGGCCAAACGGAAAAAATATTTTTCCACAGAATAAAAGAACATAGGAGTAGTTTTCTGAAGATAAAGACCAATTCAACATTTGCGAAGCATGAGAACCATGACTAATAAGATTCATTTTTCTGGACTTTTCCATTATGATAATACTATGTATTTTCTTTCAGTAAATATTGATATTCAAATGTGTGAATGTTAAGTTATGAGAATGAAGAAATTTCCGTTTTACATTTTCTCGCGTGCTCTCTTACACTTTTTATAATGGGTGTAAGTTGCTAGGGACCTTCCTCAATTTTTTTGAAAATTTATAGCAATATTTTGATTGCATTCATCGTCCTGGTGGTTTTGCCAGTAGGCCATGACGATTATCCACTTGACAAATGCCAAAACCTACCACCTGGAGCAGGTTGAAAATTACACAATATTGGCATATTTGGGAGTGATAAATTGAAGTGTATTGGGATACATGATGACGTGCTGGAACTCACACGTCTAAAGATAAGACCTCGTTATTTTTTAGCTCCGACATCTGAAAATTATATTTTGTAGAAGGGCAATATCTGGTCAACGGAAAAACACATTTTAACAGATATTTTTTCAATACCCTAACCAGGCATTTTAATTCTACTATTTCTTCTCGACAGAACATTCGGATTATTTGAATAATAATAATTCTATTCCAGTCAGATCACATTTCAAATGATATTGGAACAGTCAAAAAAAGAGAACACAGGACATGTATACAGGGTGTAACATAAGTACGTTGAAATATTCAAGTGACGTATTTCTGAGACAATTTTAAGAAAAAAAGTCTATATGAACTTGTGCCCGAAAATGCTTCGTTTCGGAGATAAGGGGTGTTGAAATTGAATTTTTTATTCGCTTTTTGAAAATAACTCTTGCAAAAAATAAGTTTTTTGCCCGAAATTCGGTACCCGAAGTTTTGATTGATTTTATATGGGCAGTTAATGGGATTTCTGTTTCGGAAAAAAGTAAATGTTTGACATTTGTCTATATTTAATTGCAGTAGATTTATACCACACCAGCAAACAAAGTTAGATGAATCTAACTGTAATAATTTTGTATCAGTTGAGTCATGAATAACTTAAAACAACTTCAGGTCATCAGCAAACAAAAAAATTCACTATATAAAATAACATCTTTCAAGTCATTTACAAATAGGTTGAGAAGCAATGGCCCTACATGAGAACCCTGTGGTACACCTGATGAATCCATACATTTCCTTTCCAAATATTTGAGAAAATACCCAATTCCAACACAAAATAGTAAAATGAAAATGAATCCATACAACACTGGAGGTAGCTCACCTGAAGTCAAGAGATTATCCAAAAAAACAGGGTTCACCAAACACTGCACATCCTCACAAGACACAGATAACTTCCTCAATGCAATTCACTGAAGAAAATTCACTCGAGCTGCCAATCAGAGCATCGATGTTACACCGACGTGAGTCAATAATCAACAGTGTCTTCTTTCAAAATTGTATTAATAATGAACGCAAACAAAATCACAAACCGAGGGATCGACAATCTTCAGCGGGACTCCTTCCATGGGAGACTGGCCACAGCTCACTATCAGTTCAACACGATTCTAGTTAGTCTCAAGCACGAGAATACTTCGAATCGCACGTAATCATAGGCGGCGAGGTAGAGTTTAAGCATCCGCCACAGGAGGTCTGGTTTATTCTTTCAGGTACAAAGTAACGAGTTTTCTACAGGGTCGATGAATAAATTGTAAACGTGAAATCTGTGCAATACCACTCAAGCAAATTCTGTATTCATTCAAATCTTCAAGAGTGACTGTATGAAAATAGGTACATTATAGTTATGAAACATTTTTGCAATATTAGTCCAGTCATTATAGTAAGTTCACTTCGGAATTCGGGATACCCAGCTGTAAGTCTGTAAATACTTGTATATTGACACCCTGAAAGTTGTCTCAAAACCTACATATGGTAGGGTGTACGCAACTATTGAATTTCAAGGTCAAAGGTCACAAAAATCGGTTTTTTACGCTTTTTTTTGTAAATATCTCATTTCCTCTGGGTTTTTTGCTATTCGTATTCATTATCAATACGGTGAACCGTTTTCGAGATTGAGGGCGGAGAGCGCGCGGTCACAGGATCACTTCAGGTCAACCGGTGCCTCCGGTCGAAAACGCGCCATATATAGTTGATGAACTATCAATAAATCAATGATTATAAATATTTATCAATTTTTATAAACTATTATATTATATTTCATAATTTTTTTCCTAACCTATCCACTTTTTATTCAGTATTGATTTATTTAACAACACTTACCTGCCCATGTAATTGCAGAATTGTAAATGAAAATATAGCAATTATATTTGAATTTCAAACTAATTAATAACTTCTTACTTGATGAAAAAAAAAACAAATTATGAAATAATCTTTTTATTAAAAAATATCATTCAATACATTTATTTTCATTAAAAGTAAAAAAATGGACTAAAGTTTTGTAGACTTGACGTAATGCATATAACGAAGATGATCGAGATTTTTCACAGATTTCGGAGCATTATAGACTGCCAATAAGGTTTGAGTTCCACTCTCTAATAATCTCTGGGCCGAACAGTTTTCTTCTTCAAATGCTGCAGCTAGTTCATCCAAATTTGTCAGTTTCCCAAAACCTTTTAAAAATTATTTTTTCCCTTTTTAAAAAGCGCAGAAATTGTGTCACAGCCACTTAATGCGTGCAGACATAAAATATGTGTTTTGGGATGAGGATGATTATCAAAACTTTTAGTCGAGTATATCTCCGTTTTAACATTTCCTTTCCCAACTTTTTTAAAGAAAATTTTTCGTTCGTAAGACAGTGTACGCCCAATTAAAATGACAAGTAAATCAATATCTTGTCCTATTATAACTGTAGTTTTTTCAGACTTTGATTCTTCAATTGCAGTTTCAACTATAACATCCGCATCATCTCTGGCTTATTTAGTAGTAATATTTGCAGCTTGTAATTTTTCAATTAACATATTAATGAGCATATCTTTGTTATTTCGATTTGATAAGAATTTTTCTTGAGTAACTGGTACAACCATTGTTTCATCGAAACAGACTTCATACGTTTTTGAAAGTGCAGCAGTTCTTCTCTGCTGCTCCATAGCTTTTACTTTCTTACTGTAGTCTGAATATCCGTCAAATACAACAATTATTTTGGAACTGTAATGCCTTTGTAAGTAATTCATGTATTTATCAAAAATAATAGAAAAAGTATCTTCTCTGCTCCATACAACATGATGAAGAAAAAATCCGCCATCAATAATGAACGTCACATTATTTTTATTGGGAACAAAATCAACTGGGCTCATGTGGTCATACAATGACGATTTTGTTGTTTTTCTCATGCCATCATTATCAAATAGAGCTGTTGGATACGAACTCAATTCATATTGAAGATATTCTTCAAAATTACTTTCAAATTGTTTGCTGACAGTAATTCTTTGCAAGAGTAACATTGGATCCACGCGTTTTCGACCGAAGGCACCGGTTAACCTAAAGTGATCCTGTGACCGCGCGCTCTCCGTCCTCTATCTCGAAAACGGTTCACCGTATGAAAAAAATTTTTTTAACAGGATTTGTAGAAAATTTTGTATTCTACAATATTGATGATGGAAACAAATAGCAAAAAACCCATAGGAAATGAGATATTTACAAAAAAAGCGCAAAAAACCGATTTTTGTGACCATTTACCTTGAAATTTAATAGTTGCGTACACCCTACCATATGTAGGTTTTGAGACAACTTTTAGGGTGTCAATATACAAGTATTTACAGACTTACAGCTGGGTATCTCGAATTCCAAGATTCTTACCTAATTTAAGCTTAAATGACTGGTGTATATACCTTTGGAAAACGGCTTTAATTTGTCCAATATTAAAAAAGGTGGCTCTAGTGCTATCACAAACTACAGGGCAATTTCAATTTAATGTAACTTTTCTGAACTCTTTGAGATATGTTATGTACTCCCATATTCAAAAAGTTATTTCTACTACTCAGCATGGTTTCGTACAACAAAGATCGTGTATGACAAATCTTACATGTTTAAATCAATATCTCTGTACGTACCTGGACAAGCAAAAACAAGTCGATTTTGTTTATTTAGACTTTCAAAAAGCCTTCGATCAAATAGACCATATGTTGTTTTCAGAAAATTGACAAAATTGGGACTCTCTAACCAAATGCTTACTCTAATTGAATCATATCTAGTTAACAGAAAACAATTCGTCGGATATGAATCTTTGAAATCGGGTTAGTGCGTTGTTACATCTAGAGTACCACAATGTTCTAATCTTGGACCTCTTTTATTTTTTTTTATCAATGACTTGGCAACCTCTTTGAATATTCCGAATATTTGCAGACGACCTGAAACAATATTATAAAATCGACGACATTACTGACTGCCATCAACGTGTACAACATGAATTAGATGTAATCAAACTTTGTTGACACGATTTGATATGCCATCTTTGGAAAATAGGAGAGTTATCCTTGGTATAAAATTCTTGCATAATATAAACAACAATATTGACAGGTTTAGCATTTACTTTCATACATTTCTATATTCCATTATATATTTATTTCATATATACTCTGTAATAATAGCATTTCCTGTAACTGGGTACTCCTGTTGGAAATAAATCACTTTTTTTTCAGAACTTAGAGTGCTAAATTGTGGTGTAGAAAATTATATCAATTGAAGTTTGTACGAGAAAAAAACGTTTGGAATATTAAACCATTTGACTTTCTGCCAGTAACTTTTGTCATCTGTCGAAGAGATTTGGAAATAAGAAAAATTTTGAGGAGTCGATTCCTGGATTCCGATTTTGGTTTACGAAACTTCAAGATTAGTACCTATTGAATTCTCTATTTTGGTAGACAAAATAATCTAGGTGGATATTCTTTGAAATACATATAACCTTCCACAATCTAGAAAATGAACAAAGCTGAATCAATGGAGAATCTGCTGAAGTTTAATAAAGGGCAAACTGAAAAGTTCATCCCCTACCAGTATAAACCACAGACGTATGCCATTAGAGCTATTCACAATTTGAGGCCAAAGTTTCGAAGAGAATTTCAAGTTTTGGAAATGGAAAAATATTGCATTACGAAAAGTTGAACTCTCAAAAAAGCAAAGTATGAATATTTGATTATTTCCAATTGATTATTTCAAATAGTAGACAAAATTCATGAATACTGACAAATCATCTTCAAGAGGAAGATCAAACTGATCTTCCTCTTGAAGATGATCACCAAGTGATCTAAACACGTGTCGAGGTGTTAAAATAACGGTTTGGTGTTGGGAAAAAACTCCAGTAATATTCATTACTACACCAAAGGTACTAGGTGGTAGGAAATCATGAGGGAGAAAAGAGAGTTTAAACTTAGAAACATAGAAAGTTTAAAAACATTTAAATTTATAGATAAACAATACAATTCTTTTCTGCTTCAAATACACAATCTTTGACTCACTGAGAACTGAAAATGAAATCGATGTTGTTATTCATAGTTTTCGAATAAATAATTAAACCAATCGACTAGCACTACTGGCTGACAATTTTGGAAATTTTTTCCCCTATTATCCTGAAGAAGTTTCAAACTGTCACATTCTGAATCGCTTCTAACTTGGCTTATAAATCCAATTTAAAAACCGTTCAACTGGTCTCAGTGAAACTCTGACAGGAAAATATCAGCAACTAATGATGTTAATTGTACTTCAAAGTAGCCAAGGCCTAATGTAAATCGTTTTGCCAGATACATATCAATTGTTTTATTCTAAACAGAACAAACCATTTGGTTACAATTGTACTTATCAATGAATTAACGTTGTAACAACACCTTGAACTTTTGTTCACCTTGGTTTGCGTCCTTTATAAATTTACAATCGTCTGACAATCTACAAAATATTATATTAATAGCAATAATTTGGCAGCAGGAAAAGAAAATCATCGATTTCATCATTTCATATATTAGACATTTTGGGAACATTCTTCTACAATTCATGCAGACACACTCCAGCACATGCACTTAAATTGTAACTCTTTGCCAGGTGGAAACTTCCATATATGTCTTAGGTAATGTCTCCTCCAGAAATAATTCCATCACTTGCTAATAGGAGCGATCTACTGTTTTATTTTTTCAGCTGAAATGTATCTCCTTCAAAGTTGTCCACAATTTCTTTCTACCTATTATTGGAAACATACTTCTTCTTTTAAGGCTCCCATTATTTTGTTGAAGTTCGATTTTTCTTTCTTAAAATTTAATGAATGTACTGTCTTTCAAACTACAAGTTTGTAGTTTTCCTTCCTGAAGACGGTGTTTGGTAATTTCACAGCTGCTCATTCTTCTTCTTCTTCTCTCATTCTTAAATTTACATATCGTTGATTTGGAACGGTATACGGATTTTGGTGTATGACTGATAGCTATATACATTATTACCAATAATCTTGCTCATTCGTTTTACTGGAGATCGGATCGGATCATGACGTCATTGTGTTTTTCCAGAGAAAATTGAATGTCTTATATCTCAGGTATGCCTGATTTAATCAGGGTAATGAAAATTTCAATCATAATTCAAAAATGAAAACAATTTTGGGTATTCAATTGGAAAAAAATTATTGGTCATCAATGTGTGTTCCATATTTTTGTTACCAACCGTATTCATACAACTTTCAAAAGCCTTTTGAGATTTGTTATATCAAACCATACAACATTTGAAATTTGAAATGACTACTTCATTTTTCATTTTTGAACCCACTCAATTACGCCTGTGAAATAGCCACTTGAAAATTATTTATTACTGCGCTGCACAAGGAAATACCTGCCCCTGAAAACCGATGCTAGACTAATTGTAATGAAAACATTGAACAATCACCTGGATGGTTCTATTTCTGAAATGTCGATCTTTACTATAATTCTTGTGGGATTCGACTATTGGCAAATATTGGAATCATACCATTTGTTCGAAGAAAGGTTTTCCGCATTCTTTCGATTATTGTATAATAAAAAGCTATATACGTTTCTCCTCTGAATAATTTCAGCTCATGAAACAAATTGATTTTCTATAACAGCAAGAAATTTTAATTATAATTTCCAGTCATTGCACTAATACACCGTAGATTGAAATGAATATATGGAGAGAAATTCGCTAGTCACAAATAAAGTGATTACTTTCTTGTAAAGGCTATAATAAAATGTAACTTAAGAAAGTGTAAAGTCTCAACTGTAATTGAAATCGTTAATTCCTCATAACCCTGATAATGGAAAGGAATGTTATGTACATTATTCTGTGCAGTTGTCAGATCACAGTAAAATACTGTTTCAACTTTCACTTTCTATGGAAACTTTCATACCCAAGAAGGGCCAATATACAGGGTGTTAATTAAGTATGTACCATAAATTCAACAGAAGATTCTTCAGGTAATTTTAGGACGAAATGTTCATACAAACATGGGTCCGCAAATCCTTCGTTCTCAAGATACAGGGTGTTAAAAAAATAAAATCATTCGTAAATATCTTCAATATATTTTACCTAATTTTGTTGTAATTTGGCAATGGTATTTATAACATTAAGGAACTAATCAAGCCCGAACGTGAATCAATTTATTAAGTCCAGTGGCGTCTCGAGCGGGATTTGAACGAATATTTTTGACTAAAAAATGTACACCACTGACTTTTGTGCAATTTTTATTATTTCTTTGGATTGAGCAATTGGAAACAAAACTTTTTTGTCTCTTGATATTTTTTCATATCTTGCTTAGTTTTTGGGAAAAAAGGTCGATCTAATTGTATATCCCTGGACCTCACAAGGAATAATATGAGGAATCAAATGTTTCTTTTGGAAATTATTATTTTTACAATTTTTCATTACTAATTATGTAACAGTAACAACAAATATTAAAAAACATCAACGTCTAGACTAACGAATTGCACTAAATTAAGTGTTGGAAATGGCCTCCTTCTGCTTCAATACAGCCGTCTAGCCGCCGCATCATTGAATTTCGCACTCTTCTGAAAATACCTGGCGTATTTTTTATTATGTCACATGAGTTAATGATTTTATTCCGTAAATCCTCTTTACTTTGAATAGCAGTTTTGTATACCAACGCTTTAAGGTGTCCACAGGGGAAATAATCTAAGGGATTCATTTCGGGCGAGCGAGGTGGCGAGGTGGCGAGGTGGGCCTGCTCTCCCAATCCAGCGATTATGGTAATTTTCATCAAAAAATTTCCGTGCCAATACTAGTGTAGTGGAGCACCATCGTGCATGCACCACATACGGAATCTTTCCATGACTGGAATTTCTTCTAAAAGTCCAGGTGAAAATTATTTTCTATCAGGGCGTGTGGATTGTTTTCGGCCCAAATGTGATTGTTGTGGAAGTTAATAATTGAATTGCAAGAAATACAAGCTTCATCTGTAAACAATATTCGACTTAGGAAACCTGGATTTCTTCTTACAGCGAAACCAATTAGAAAAAGCTAGTCTTACAGGCAAATCTCTGGGCAATAGAGCTTGCACACGTTGCATGTGATAGGGATATAGCTGCTGGGCTCTTAAAATCTGCCACACTCTGACATGTGTAATATTCAGTTCTTCAGCTATTTTCCGAGTACTGGTATGAGAATTTATTTCGATCTCATTTAAAACGGCTTCTTCAATTTGAACTGTTCGTATCATTGCAGGCCTCCCAATGACAACCGTCGATCTTTCAAAGCTGCCTGTTTCAGAAAGTCGTGCGTGGAGACCTACAAAAGTTCTTCTATTAGGCACTACACGCTGAGGAAATCTTTCATGATAAATGCGTCTTACAACATTCGAGTTTCCGTGAGCGATTCCATAACAAAAATGAATATCTGCCATTTCACTGTTAGTAAATTGAACCATGTTTTACAAAATGGTTCGAAAAATAACCACTAAACACACTTTTCATAACAATTATGAACTAAAAGCTTATAGAGTTGACAACGACTCTCAAGTTATTTATTAAATGCTGCAATCGTTTTCCAAGGCAACTCTCGATTATTATTTATGGTATTTTCAGAAGAGTGCGAAATTCAATGATGCGGCAGCTAGACGGTTGTATTGAAGCCCAAGAAGGCGATTTCCAACAATTAATTTAGTTCAATTCGTTAGTCTAGATGTTAATGTTATTTAATATTTGTTGTTATTGTTACATAATTAGTAATGAAAAATTGTAAAAATAATAATTTCCAAAAAAAAACATTTGAATTCCCTATATTATTCCTTGTGAGGTCCAGGGATATGCAATTAGGTCGAATTTTTTTTCTTAAAAACTAAGCAAGATACGAAAAAAAATCAAGAGACAAAAAGTTGTATTTCCAATTGCTCCAAAGAAATAATAAAAATTGCACAAAAGTCAGTGGCGTACATTATTAAGTCAAAAATATTCGTTCGAATCCCGCTCGAGACGCCACTGGACTTAATAAATTGGATAAATTGAAGTAAATTTTAAAAAGTATTGAGGATCTGGTACCCGACTTAGATTACTATAGAAGTCAAACATGGGGTGACTCAGGGATCAGTGATAGGTCTTCTCTTGTTCATCATTTACATGAACGACTTACCATCATCTATTGATACTACTGATGTTTTCATGTATGTATGTTTTTATTACAGGATAAAAACTTGAGCGTGATAGAACATACCTCAGAGGAAACATTATCGAAATCTTCTCAAATGCTAACGTTATGTTTCTAAATAAAAATAAAACAAAGAACATCACTTTTACAAAAAATCGGCAAGCGCTCGACGATGAAACAACAGTTAAGCTACTGGGTTTTCATGTTGATGCCCAACTGAACTGAAAAAAAGCTCTCAACGACTCTATTTGCTTTGAGAAATCTCAGGGAAGTACTATCTAGCGAAGTATTGAAGACTGTTTACTATGGCATGGTACATTGCCATGTTGAATATAGAGTTCTATTGTGGGGAACAGGCCCGGCTCGTCGTCAGTTATTCATCAGCATAGCTAATGATTTTCGAGTAAGTATTCAGGAGAAAAATATTGTTGAGGTACATGTTGAATAGTATTGGTCCTAATACCGTTCCCTGGGGCACACCACACAATACGGTCTTTTCATCACTCACTTTGTCACCTACTTTAACAAATTGTTTTCTGTTAATTAGATAGCTCGTGAAAAGATCGCGTGGTACACCTCTTATTCCTATATCTTCAAGGGTTTTTAGAAGTATATTATGATCTACAGTGTCGAAAGCTTTCTTCAGATGTATAAAGACACCAATTGATGGTGTCGATTCATCTAAGCATTGATAGATTTTTTGTGTTAATATTCCAATTGGATCTTGCGTAGACATATTATCTCAGAAACCATACTGCGAATCTGTGTTTTCCATTTGTGTGCCTCTAATGTTAAAACTGTTCATATATGTATAAGTGTGACTGGTTTTATACAGTGTGGTCCACTAAGTCTGCAACAAATGGGAAACTTTTTTATTATCGATTTCTCAGAAAATTTTATTCTTGACAAAAGTTAGTGCATGTTCCAAAACTATACCCTGTGTACCTGAAATGTCTTTATGACAAACACCATACAGTTGCTTAGCATAAAAAGTTATGTTCAGATACGAAGTCATGGCCGGCTTTTCGATTTTTTTTTCTTTTGGAAAATTTTGAATTACCCCCGTATGATAAATATGTGGCTACTTCAAATACATATTAAATCAAAATAGTGAATAGCAGGCCATGACTTCGTATCTGAACATAACTTTTAATTGTAAGCAACTTTTCTCCTCAACATATTTCTATAAATTTTGAAATAAGGGTACTTTACTCTTGAACGAACTTTATATTTTTTGGCCTATCCTGTATGGTGTTTGTCATAAAGCCATATCAGGTACACTTGGTATAGTTTTGGTACATGCACCAACTTTTATCAAGAATAAAATTTTCTGAGAAATCGATAATAAAAAAGTTTCCCGTTTGTTGCACACTTAGTGGACCACACTGTATATGTAAATATGCAACATATTTTTTCATTCTTAAATATTTTTTTGTTGGAGAATACTCTCTTCAATATTGTGACGAACCTAAACAAAAAACTGTTGTGTGACTATTGTAACATACTGTTTTCTGTAAAAAAATTGAAGGTGAATATCTTATCTTATTTCATCTTTGTTTCGTTGAAGCATTCACATGCAAAAATAATCAGTTTCAAGACTTTCCATTTTCTTATCGCTAAAAATTTTCAGTATTGCTATAGCGAGTAGGAGAGAACATATCATAAAACAACGCGGTTTTCATTTGCAGGTAAAAAGCTGAATTCACAATTATTTATTTGGCACATTCATTGCTGACACCTTCAACAGGCTATTCACGGTGAAAAAATTACGAAACTTCCATAACATAGATAAGTAGAGGTTGAGGAATGTTGATTACATGATTACTTGGGAGTGTTTCTAAATATAAAACAAATATATACAGCAATTAGCCCTCTCTTTTCCTAACATCTGCGTCCGAAATCTATAGAAAGAGAAACCGATATTTTTATCAAGGTAATAAAAAGCGCACGAGTGTGTTTGTAAATTAGATTTGCCTGGGGAAAGGAAAGCTTTATACAAAGTGTACGTGATCATTTTGTAAAAGTTCTTATATATTTTCAATATGGTTAGCCTCCAAATGAAAAGTTTTTTAAACGGACGTGTACACGAACAATCACTATATTGTGATTATTATGGATGTATTCAGTGATAATGACCTGTTATTCTAGGTGCGAATAAAATAGTGCTTGAGTTTGTTCCATTATATGAATCTTAATGGAATGCTTCTAACTTGAGTATGATATTTTTTAAAAATGAATATCTGATTAAGGTTTCAGTTTGCTCAACATTTTATGAGAAATTTTGAGCTAAAGAAAACTGATTTCATTTATGATTGCCCCCTTCAGAGATAAACCCAATTTCAACATGGACAATGACATATTACAAACAGAAAATAAAGGACAGAAATTAAACCTGCTGGAATCTCTGTAAATCACTCCAAACCGTTATTATAACATCTCGACACGTATTTCAATCACCAAGTGATCATCTTCAAGAGGATGATTAAACTGTTCAATCAGTTTCAGATTCCATTGAACCAGCAATGATTTCGTTGGTAAATGAATATTAATCACAAATTATTTATCAGTTCAATAGGTAACTCACCTTGTGATTTGAGTTTCTTACTTTTTTAATTTTTTTATTGAGACACTAGGTGTTGATTTCGCAGTTTCCATTCTTAAATATGGGTTTGAACTATTTGAAATAATCATATCTAGTGGCTTAGTACTTACGAAATATTTCCCGATATCGACCGTCAATATATGTAATTACATGCAAGTCATTATTTCAAGTAGGAGTCAATTAGCATGTTTCAATATAATCAGAAATGAGTTTCCATACAGTATACTTATACAACCTTTAAAAAAATGTAGAAAGTAGGAAATTTCTAAAACCGATCTCTCTTTACCGATCGTTCCAAGTGTATTGAGAAAACTCACTTCTCACCTCATTTGTATTATTTATAGTTGCAAAATATCAACTGACAGTAGAAACATTTCTTGAAAAACCAAAAAATCCAGCGGAACGGATAACATACCCATGGCACTCATAAAAAATAATACCAACACTGTAATTCATCCCTCAACAACATTATTCAAGTGGCATATTCCCGAGACAATTTTAAGAAAAACAGTATATCTAAACTTTTGTCCGGAAATGCTACATTTCGGAGAAATATGGTGTTGAAATTGAATTTATTTGTTCGTTTTTTGAAAATAACAGTAATATAGCTATAGGAGTTCTCGCACATTCCTTATGGGAAAAACACGTGTAAATTTGAGCAGGTCCATTCTGGCATTTTTTGGACTTCAGACCCACTTCACACGGAAGGGGTAAAGGTCAGCGCCTCGTCTCTGCCAGACGTTTATCTTATATAAACTGAGCCTTAGCCTTCAAAACCCACTTGACACCACCTCCACTTCTCCACGTTTACCGTCATTCAGTCAACCAATCAGAAGCTATCGCGCATACAGCGGGAAATTCAAACCACCAGTAGAGGAACAATGTATGTTCTGGCACACTTCAAGTAAGTATTTCAGAAAGAAAATTTAATGAGTGGTAGAGAGAAACGTGTAACCTCATCCACGCAGAATGGAATGGATATCGGAGAGGTTCAAAGAGCGTGGGCCCCCTTGTCCTCGGATCCCTTAGTACTCCACATCACCGCTCAGGCCCTCTTATTTTAGGAACAACTACAGAGATACATCGTCATAAATGCGAAAATATGAAACTAATCTATCTAGTAGGTCGCTATTAGCGATAGTGACAATTAAATTGGTATGACGCTGTCAGTTTGTGAATTTTCGAAATTGAATTAATACTAATTGTATGTTGTTGTTCTGTTCTTAATTTGTTACTTCAATAATTCACTTGTTATCAAAATGGCATACACAAATGAGGAAATGGCTGATATGCATTACGTTTACGGTCTGCCGCAGAGGAATGGGTTAGAAGTTTCTAGAAGATATGCTGAAATGTATCCTCAACGGCAGCATCCTTCACATAGAATATTTGCTCGACTTCATCAACGATTACCAGAATATGGTTCATTCGACAAAAAACGCAGGATTATGGTCGCCATCGAGAAGTACACCACAGCTTGAGGAAGCAGTACTTAATTTGATTGAAGAACCAGTACTAGAAAGATTGCTTTCCAGCTAAATGTTGATCATATGACGGTATTTCGAATTTTAAAGGAACAACTTTTATACCTCTACCATCTGCAACGAGTACAGGCACTGTTACCGCGAGACTTTCCGAACCGTCCTGCATTTTGCAATTGGATGCTATAAATGATTAGAAGAAGTTGTGCCTTTCTGAAGACGATAGAATTCACAGACGAATGTAGTTTTTCTCGGGACAAGATTATTAATTTTCATAATTACCACATATGGGCTGATGAAAACCCTCACGCTATTGTCGAAACTAACCATCAAGAATAGTGATGGTGTGGCTCGGAGTTATTGGGGATGATTTAATTGGGCCTCATTTTCCACCTCCTCGATTGAATGGTGAGGCATACGTTCAATTTTTAAGAGAAGTGCATCCATTACTGCTGGAAGAAGTTCTTTTGGGCGTCAGAAGGGATATGTTTTTTATGTATGATGGGGCTCTCGCTCATTTTAGTCAAGTAGCACGTCAGCATTTAACTGAAACATATGCAAATCAGTGGATAGGTCGAGGAGGACCACAGAACTGGCCCGCTCGATCCCCGGATATCAATCCTCTCGATTTCTCCATTTGGGGCCATTTACAGCATTTGGTTTATCGTACTCCTGTTCGCGATGTAGGGAACTTAAGAAACCGCATCATCGATGCGTGCAGGGTAATCAGAGAGACTCCAGGAATATTTGAGCGAATACGTGGCTCAATGCGCCGACGTCTAGACGCATGTGTAATGTCTGAAGGTAGACATATTGAACATTTACTATGATTTCTACATGTTGTGTGGTTTGTTATTATTGAATTAGTTTTGTTTATTACCCTTTAATCGTTTAATGTAGGTACTAACTACAAAATAACAATAAATCCAGTTCGCATTTATGACGATGTATCTCTGTAGTTGTTCGTAAAATAATTTTTTGCTGCTAACTGGTTTATTTTGGGCAAAGAACCCAAGAGACATTTTTTGTTTAGAATAGAACAGGCTATCGGAAATAAATTTTTAAATGGTAAACAAATGATAAGACAAAAAGTTACATTGGAAATAAATTTTAGGGGTTGGGTTTTTCACCCCTTACAACCATGGGGTAAACCAAATAAATTACTGGCTAAGTGACTTTTTGGTAGTACAAAACGTAAGGTTAATTTCAATATTGTAACTTTTTCAGTGCTTGCGAAAACAATTGTTTTACAAATTTCATGCACTCCCTTTAAGGGGATGTATCTTAACAAGGGATGCTCCAATGAAGTTTCTTTATATGAAACTTATTCAGTTACACACTATATATACAAAACTATTCTGAATTTCAGAAAACATTTACACAATCATCTCCGCATTTTAGATTTTCATACATATCCAACAAGAAATGGTAACTTCATTAGGTTGGAAAAACATTCATCTAATTTATATGAGAATAGTTCATCCTACGTAGGAGCAAAGCTTTTTAATAATCTTCCCCATTACATAAAAAGGGAAAATAAAGAGATGAATTTCAAACAAACCCTGAAAAAATTCCTAATCAACGGTTCTTTTTACAATGTCGCTGAATATCTAAGTCGATGAGGGTGTATTGTATAAATATTTTATATATATATATATATATATTTTTCTTGTGTTTGTGTGACACTTTCATGTATTCATTTGTTGTATCTCCCGTTTTGTAAATATTTTTATGTATGTTTAATGTCGACGTATCCTATATCAACTTGTGATCATGAAGGATTTAATAAATTATTATTATTATTATTTGTTAGTACATATCTCCTATTCGGAACTTCAACATTCAATAAAAATAAGAACTGAAATAAGAAGAAATATAATGAAGAAATGAAGAAATGAAGAAATGTATCTCAATGATTTGTTATCTCTCTCTCTCTCTCTATTTGAAAATAGTGTTTTTGGAATCGCAGACTTCCAGCACTCGTCAAAAAACCAGTATTTTCAGGACTTGTTAAGTACATTACTATCATGGCAAAAAATGGCTATTTTAACGTTTGTTGAATACAGGGTATTTTTGATAACACTAACTAAAGTCTGAGAGAAGACAAATCCCTTTTCTATGGTCGCTAGTTGTGGACAGTCTGATAACGAAGCTGATTTTGCTATCAATCGTGGTTATATGTGTGGAATATCTTCAGAATTCACTATTCTGGATACTAAGTATAGTTCATATTTGTTTTACAAAATTAATATTCATTGATATCATCTGGAAATAAACTTGTCTACATTGCTTCTTCGAATATAGACATAAAAAGCTGAAGCCCTTACAAAATTTCAATATTTTCAATGCAAACAGTCAAGTTCAAATCAACCCATACATAGTTATCCGGCTTCTTATGTTTCCGGGGCCAGAAAAGGTATAATAGACGGGAAGTCATGACGAGAGACAAGGTGTGACAGCGGTTTAAATATCTCACCATAGGAGCGTCTTCACATTAATTTTGCAGTCGCTTGAGTCACGATCGCATTTTAAATGATTGGCTCATGCATGTCACGGGTTCATCATTATAAAATGAGTACAAAGCAGTCTCATTTGTATAACAAGGGATATAACACTGGATTTGGGAAGTCTAGTGTCTAATAAAAGATCATAATATGTATAATCTAATAATGTAGAAACATGGATTAATTTAGGGACATGTGTGGAACAAAAGTCACAACTGACATCATACATTATACTACATGGGCAAGAAAGTCTTCGGCCTAACACAAAATGGTTGCTTTTACCGATAACAGACTAACAATATCAAAATTATAAACAGTTTGTAAAATCGTGTTGTTAAAGTAACGGTCTGACATCGTACATTTCGTCTCACCTTCAAAGTTCACAAGCGTGAAACAACCTACTTGAGGATGTCTACCATAAGAAATTCACATTTCATGGTCAAATCGTTGAATTAATTAGACCTGATTGGAACGGGTTGTTGCTTTGCAAGCAGTGAAGGGTGGAACGATCAGAAACAGTAAGTCTTGACGAAATTAATTATAGCGGACAAGTTCTTATGAAACATTCTATCAAATAACCACTGAAATAATTAGTTGATGAACTGTAACATTATGTAAGTTATTTCAAAAACATATATCACTATCAGAAAAGAGTTGAATGCACTGCCTTCACTTAGTACTAACTTATGATGCACTGTTTGGAACCTTTGGTGTAGTAATGAATATGACTGGAGTTTTTTTTCCCAACGCCTAATCGTTATTTTTAACACCTCGACACCAAGTGATCATCTTCAAAGAGGAAGATTAAAACGTTTCAGTTTCATTCTTCCTCTTTGAAGATGATCACTTGGTGATCGAAACACGTGTCGAGGTGTTATAAATAACGTTATTTTCAACACCTCGACACCAAGTGATCATCTTCAAAGAGGAAGATTAAAACGTTTCAGTTTTATTCTTCCTCTTTGAAGATGATCACTTGGTGATCGAAACACGTGTCGAGGTGTTGAAAATAACGTTATTTTTAACACCTCGACACCAAGTGATCATCTTCAAAGAGGAAGATTAAAACGTGTCGAGGTGTTAAAAATAACGTTATTTTTAACACCTCGACACCAAGTGATCATCTTCAAAGAGGAAGATTAAAACGTTTCAGTTTCATTCTTCCTCTTTGAAGATGATCACTTGGTGATCGAAACACGTGTCGAGGTGTTAAAAATAACGGTATTTTTAACACCTCGACACCAAGTGATCATCTTCAAAGAGGAAGATTAAAACGTGTCGAGGTGTTAAAAATAACGTTATTTTTAACACCTCGACACCAAGTGATCATCTTCAAAGAGGAAGATTAAAACGTTTCAGTTTCATTCTTCCTCTTTGAAGATGATCACTTGGTGATCGAAACACGTGTCGAGGTGTTAAAAATAACGATTTGGTGTTGGGAAAAAACTCCAGTAATATTAATTATTTAGTACTAACTGTTAAAAGAGAGCTGTTGAAATTTCATGGTATTGTACTCATAAGTTTGTGAGTTATTGCACAAAACAATGGAAAAATACCGTTTCAGCGAATCAATGACTTCAAAAGTGTTATAAGGAATCCGCTCCATCAGAAACAAAAATTAAATGTTTGTTTGCGGACTTCAAACGTATTTGTAGAGACACTGATGATGATGCAAAAGGCAGTGGACCTCCAAATGAGGCAGTAACACCAGAAAACATGAAAAAATGTACAAAATCGTTTTGAATGATCGAAAAGTGAAGTTGCTTGAGTTAACTGACATTGTAGAGATATAAAAAAAAGGTGTTGGCTTCAGAAATCAGTCTATCCGATTCTAACTTTCCCACGGTCAAACTAATTGATAAACATATTTTTCTGCTGAACGTTTACATACCTCCTAGCTCCTCAGACTTCCCTAGCTGAGTTTGAACAACTCTTTGAAGCTCTGGAATTACTACACATATTACATAATAGTGCAGTTCTCATTGTAGGAGATTTTAATATTGGCAATTATGCTAGCCATCTTAATCATGGTACAACTAATAGGGAAATTACTATTCTCAATAACTTTTTACAAATCCTTGACCTATCTCAAAATAACTTTGTATATAATAAACTCAATAGTTTAAATTTCAATTTGAATATTTATGCGAGGAAAACAACAATTACAAGAAATAATTATAATAATGAATATAAGAACACTCGTGCAGGTTCAAACAATGTTTTGTTTTAATTCGTGTTTACGTTCTTGAAAGTGAAATGGCGCTGAATAGGTAATTCGTGATTCATCACGATCGCATGAAAATCGTCGGATTTTGACTTTTCACTGTATATTGGGGAAAGATCCAGTGAAATTCAGACGTTTTTTTGAACCAATTGATATTTCATTAACATTTCTTACCTAATTTAAATGATATCAGTGTTAAAGATAATGACTACCTAGGCTGTAAATCAAGAAATGATACACAGTTGTTTTTGTTACATTGTGTAGAAACACAATATAGGAAAAAATTAATTGTTCATAACAAATTGTTCATTAAATGAATATGAAAAATTGAATAAAACCATTTTTTTCAGTTTTCAAAGAGCAAAATGAATTTTGATTCGAAAGAAAATGGTTCCTTGATAATAATTATAAGTGGTAGAAATAATTGTTAATTAGCAAATCCATGTATGAAATAGAAAAATAATTTTTTCAAGGAATCAATTTTTACTATAATTTGCATCGAAGACTCCAGGAAATCGGTTGGAGGGAAAGATGATACATTCTTACGAAACTGCAGCTGCATGAACAGGTGTTTGAGTTTAGTGAATAAATAGGAAACATTCTCGTTCTCGTTCATCATCAAAAACGATTTCCTGGAGTCTTTGAAGTACACTAGATACTCGTTAGGACAAGAGGATTGTTCCGAATTCTTGAGGTTCTTGTTGAATACTCTTCGTGAGCAAAACAATAGCGAAATCAATACTCCTGATCGCTCTGGACTGAATGATTCCGTACAATCTGTCTCGTCTTGTGTTTGTAGATCTTTTGCTGGAAAAATCTCTATTCATTTACTTTGTAGTAAATGTTCAAGAGGTAGCAAAAACGTATGTGAATTTCTGGAACTTCATCTAGCGTTTCCTAATGTGACTAATAACCAGTCCGTGCAAAGCTTCTTGTTAGATCATCTGAAAATGGAATTTTTAACAGGTCTGCGCCAAACTAACTGACTGTTAGTTTGGCGCAGACTTCAATCTTGCAGACCACTATTATAATATTCATGCAGTCATTGTTCACTGTGGTTCTGACGTTGAATTTGGTCATTATTACACCTTGGTCAAAGACGAAACGGACTGGTTTGAGTCATGTCACGAAGTGTTCTGACGATGCATTGAATTTATTGGAGACTCTGGAGACACCCCACATTTTGTTTTATGAGAGAGAGAGAGAGAGAGAGGAGATTGGCAGATCGAAATCTTCAGATGATGTGGTGCTGCAGGTTTTTCGGGTTTTCCTGCAACTGAAAAAGCAAATACGCCACTGGAATCAATGAAGTCCCCCCGGAGCGCCATTTAATTTTGATTGTTGTTTTATAAGTTTACAAAAAATGAAAAGAATATATTCTTTTCTTTGAAAGAAAATTGCATTGTTTCCAGGAAAAATTTTGAATTATCTTATGAAAAACACTTTTGTTCACAACAATTTTTTAAACAATATCAGATAAAAATTTCAAAAAACCATTCTCGTGTAGCTTTCAATCATAAAAAATGGATCGATATTAAAAAAATATCTCAATGACTAATGAAGCTTTTTGATTTTTGACCTAGGTAAATTGTTGATAACAAACTGAGCAATAACAATTTTTTCATTTTCCCGACCGGAATCTATTCTGAGACCTTTCAAAAATATCCTCAAAAAAGGAAAAAAATCTCAGATTTGTTGTTTAACAATTATCGCACTTGCAATATTTCTATTGAGTAGTGAAAAACTGTTGATTAACCAATGCATGATTAACTGGAAAATCATTTCAATTTCTAATTTCAATATTCATTGTCATCCCCAAAGTATGCACCTAATGGGAAACTTATTTATTGATGGTTTTTTGACAAAATGTTATTCTTGATGAAAGTTTGTGCATCACGTAAAACTATATATGCATCAACAAAATACAGTAAAACACACGTTATATACGAGGAACCTTTAAATATTTGATTTTGAGACAGAGGTAAAGTACTCTTATTTTGAAAAATCTCGGGAAATCTTATTTGAAAAAGTTGTTCAGCATTGAAAAATACATCTAGATTTGAAGTCATGGCCATCCAAGCAACGTTTTATTTGTTTACCCATTTTTTAAAAGGGAACTACGAAAAAAAAATCTGCCAAAACGATAAATAGACAGCAATCCTGTAATATTACGAATCACACAACTATGGTGTTAATAAGTTTTTGGCGCAAAGTTATTTTTATCACACAAAACATCAAAATAAAACAGGTATTTCGGAACAAACTCATTGATTTTCTGGAGATATTCTTGTCCAAAATAAATATGCAAAATAATCTTCAGAAAATCAATGAGTTTTTTTACAAAATTCCTATTTTAAATTGATGTTTTGTGATTTGAATATCAAGTTCTTATTACAATACTGTATAATTTTGAGTAATTTTCGGTGTTAACAAAAAATAAAAGTAACTTTGCACCAAAAACTTTGAAAATTGTTTTACTCTTCAACAAAATTGACTATGGTTAACACCATAGTTGTGTAATTTATAATATTGCAGGCTTTTAAAATAAACCGTCGTATAACAGGATGCTGTCTATTTATCGTTTTAGCAAATTTTTTTTCGTAGTCCCCATTTAAGGAAAATGAGTAAAAAATGGTCAGGACTTCAAATCTAGATGTATTTTTTGATGCAGAACAACTTTTCTGAATAACTTTTCCCGAGATTTTCCAAAATTACTTTATTCTTTTCTCAAAATCGAATCCACAATCCAATTTTTTTGGAGAGTAAAATGAGTTTTTGGTGCAATTATTTTTATCACACAAAACATCAAAATAAAACAGGTATTTCGGAACGAACTCATTGATTTTCTGGAGATTTTCTTGTCCAAAATAATTATGCAAAATAATCTTCAGAAAATCAATGAGTTTGTCACAAAATTCCTATTTTGAATTGATGTTTTGTGATTTGATATTATTGAATATCAAGTTCTTATTACAATACTGTATAATTCTGAGTAATTTTCGGTGTTAACAAAGACTAAAAATAACTTTGCACCAAAAACTTTTAAAATTGTTTCACTCTTCAATAAAATTGACAGTGGTTAACACCATAGTTGTGTAATTTATAGTATTGCAGGCTTTTAAAATAAACCATCGTATACAAGATGCTGTCTATTTATCGTTTTAGCAAATGTTTTTTTCGTAGTCCACATTTAAGGAAAATGGGTAAAAAATGGTCAGGACTTCAAATCTAGATGTATTTTTTGATGCAGAACAACTTTTCTGAATAACTTTTCCCGAGATTTTCCAAAATTACTTTATTCTTTTCTCAATACAGTTTTACTGTATTTTGTTGGTGCATGTTTAGTTTAGGAGATGCACAAGTTCTTATCAAGAATAACTTTTTGTCGAAAAACCGTCAATAAATAAGTTTCCCATATGGTGCATACTTTGGGGATGACATTGTATAATAAGTTGGTCCTACACTTCCGGGAGGTGCGACTTGTTTTGGGAAATTTCCTCATCTTTCTGAATCTTTTATTAAATTGGAAAAATGTCTTATACTTTTTGATATATTTGCTAAGAACCAAACCCCATCTTTACAAAACAATGAAATGCAATAATTATCAGGTATATATTTCGCTTTTACTCCTAGTACCGGATTCATGAGCACTAACAACCACAAACCTTCTTCGGCTTGTCATTCTAGATGACTTCACCGAAATAACATAGTGTTTACAAGTCGGAACACATGTGCGATCATGAATGTGACACATTGACCTGGGAAGGCGACCTAACGGTTTCGTAAATACCTACATACCATCCTCGGATGGCGTAGGTCAGCACAGAAAATACACAATAAATCCCAAATGAGTAGAAGCAGGATGCAGGTAGAAAATGATTGGCATCGATGTGAATGAACTCATTCAAAAGGTATACGCACCCGCACAGATGGTCTTTTCGTTCATTCATCTGATTCTTTACACTTCAGTCTTCAACATTTCAAAATTGTGTTTGTTTTCCAGGCAAGGGCAGAAGAGCCAGAAACTTCTACTTTTTGTTTTTCAAAAATTTCGACCTTAGCATTCGAATAGTCGCGTTGAATGTCAGCTATCCACATCCCTTTTCTATCCTCCTAGCTCAAAGAAATTTATCCAAAGTGTAGCCAACTGAACACCTTCAACTGTCGATTCACAGTTTTTAATTTAGCTCTCCAAAACCAAAGTTTTCAATCAATATTCAAGCGCCATCAGTTTTGATCAAAAACCTTCTGTCGCACAGTATTGCTACAGTAGAACACTTGTTTAGAGCAATGCAATGTTATGAAAACGTAGTGAAATAAATTTTCTACAACCAAAAAAAGGTATTTCGTTCACAACATCCGAGGTGAAAGACTGTTTCAAGTTTGATGCAACAACTAACCATTTTGAAAAAGTCAACAAAAATTTGTATGGTTCCAAAAATGTGGGCAAATCAAAATCCAGAAGAACCGCAAATTGGAAATGTGATTAAAGCATATAATAGTTGGGTAATATGTAATAAATCTACATTCTTCAAGTTTTTCTACAGCCATCTGATTTGGTCGAAAGAGCTTTTGCCGTACAGTATCGCTACGGTACCATTTCGGAAAAATCAACAAAAATATGTGTGGCTCCAGGAACATGGATAAAACAAAATCAAGAAGAACTGCAAATTGGAAATAAGATGGTAGCGTATAATATGTTATAAATAAACAGTCTTCAAGTTTTTCTAGTCATCTGATTTGGTCGAAAGAGCTTTTACCGTACAGTATCGCTACGGAACCATTTCGGACAAATCAACAAAAATATGTGCGGTTCCAGGAACATGGACAAAACGAAATCAAAAACGAATCGCTAATTGCAAATGTGATCAAAGTATATAATAGTTATTATGTTATAAATCTGCAGTCTTCAAGTTTTTCTAGGGTCATCTGATTTGGCCGAAAAAGCTTTTGCCGTACAGTATCGCTACGGTACCATTTCGTAAAAATCAACAAAAATATGTGTGGCTCCAGGAACATGGTTAAAACAAAATCAAGAAGAACTGCAAATTGGAAATAAGATGGTAGCGTATAATATGTTATAAATATACAGTCTTCAAGTTTTTCTAGTCATCTGATTTGGCCGAGAAAGCTTTTGCCGTACAGTATCGCTACGGAACCATTTCGGACCAATCAACAAAAATATGTGCGGTTCCAGAAATATGGACAAAACGAAATCAAGAAGAATCGCTAATTGCAAATGTGATCAAAGTATATAATAGTTATTATGTTATAAATCTGCAGTCTTCAAGTTTTTCTAGAGTCATCTGATTTGGCCAAAAAAGCTTTTGCCGTACAGTATCGCTACGGTACCATTTCGGAAAAATCAACAAAAATATGTGTCGCTCCAGGAACATGGTTAAAACAAAATCAAGAAGAACTGCAAATTTGAAATAAGATGATAGCGTATAATATGTTATAAATATAAAGTCTTCAAGTTTTTCTAGTCATCTGATTTGGCCGAGAAAGCTTTTGCCGTACAGTATCGCTACGGAACCATTTCGGACCAATCAACAAAAATATGTGCGGTTCCAGAAATATGGACAAGACGAAATCAAGAAGAATCGCTAATTGCAAATGTGATCAAAGTATATAATAGTTATTATGTTATAAATCTACAGTCTTCAAGTTTTTCTAGAGTCATCTGATTTGGCCGAAAAAGCTTTTGCCGTACAGTATCGCTACGGTACCATTTCGGAAAAATCAACAGAAATATGTGTGGCTCCAGAAACATGGATAAAACAAAATCAAGAAGAATTGCAAATTGGAAATAAGATGGTAGCGTATAATATGTTATAAATATACAGTCTTCAAGTTTTTCTAGTCATCTGATTTGACCGAAAAAACTTTTGCCGTACAGTATCGCTACGGAACCATTTTGGACAAATCAACAAAAATATGTGCGGTTCCAGGAATATGGACAAAACAAAATCAAGAAGAACTGCAAATTGGAAATAAGATGATAACGATGATGTTAACA
This sequence comes from Leptinotarsa decemlineata, assembly GCF_025532065.1. Lineage (NCBI taxonomy): Eukaryota > Metazoa > Arthropoda > Insecta > Coleoptera > Chrysomelidae > Leptinotarsa > Leptinotarsa decemlineata. The sequence continues at coordinate 12,227,791 of NW_027412692.1, read as the reverse complement.
TGGTATAAATATACAGTCTTCAAGTATTTCTAGAGCCATCTGATTTGGCCGAAAAAACTTTTGCCGTACAATATTGTTACGGTTGAGAAATTGTTTAGAGCAATGAAATGTTATGACAACGTAGTTATATAAACAACCAAAAAAAGTATTTTGTTCACCAAATCTGAACTAAAAGACCGTTTTGAGTTCGATGCGACAACTAATCATTTCGAAAAAGTCAACAAAAATTTGTGTGGTTCCAGGAACACGAACGAAAGAAAATCAAGAAAAATCGCAAATTGAAAATGAGATTGTAGCGTATTATAGCTAACAGTTTTTATTCAAGTTCCTAGAGACATTATCTATTTTGGACCAAAAAACTTTTGCCGTACAGTATTGCTCAACCGCAGCAAAAAAATTTAACTATTAACAAAAGATGAAAATTCTTAATTATTATTCGGAGTTTAGTAAATGCATAACAATTGTGTGGTTCCAAGAATATGGACAAAATAAAATCAAGAAGAACTGGAAATTGGAAATGAGATTGTAGCATATATGTTATAAATCTATCGTTTTCAATGAACTTTCTAGGTCCATCTACTTTGACCAAAAAAGCTTTTGCCGTACAGTATTACTACGGTTAAGTAACTGTTTATATCAATGCCGTACAGTATTGCCGTACAGTATGCCTTACGTACATCATTGGTGTACAGTATTGCTACTGTCAAGTAACTGTTTAGAGCAATGAAATGTTATGAAAACGTGGTAAAAAACTTGCTACAACCAAAAAAGGTTATTTGTTCATAAAATTTGAAGTGAATGACTGTTTTGAGTTCGATGCGACAAATAATCATTTCGAAAAAGTCAATAAAAATTTGTGTGGTTCCAGGAATACGAACGAAACAAAATCAAGAAAAATTGCAAATTGACAATGAGATTGTAGCATATTATAGCTAACATGTTATGAATCTACAGTTTTTATTCAAGTTCCTAGAGACATTATCTATTTTGGACGAAAAAGCTTTTGCCGTACAGTATTGCTCAACCGTAGCAATACTGTACGGATAAAAACTATTTTGAGTTCGATGCGACAACCAACCATCTCGAAAAAGTCAACAAAAATTTGTATTATTCCAGCATATTTACAATTACACTCTGGTGACACTGTTTATGTATTATCCATCATTAGAGCTTAGATTCAAATTGAAAGGGTATATTTCATTCAATCCCAGCCATAGGAATCTTGTTTTTGGGAGAGAAACTTCTGGCTTCCTAGTTCTTCATCTTCATGGGAATCTTCTAAAGAAAGAAAGAAAACAATCAATTTCACAATAAACTATAGAAAGGTATGTAGTTCATGCAAAGAAGTAAATTTCAGACACAAACTAGAAAAAACCCTCCAGATGGAGAAGTAGAACGCGAAAACCTTCTTTCCAGAATCTTTCCTGAAATTAAACCCATTCAAATTTAAACAAGATTTCTATGGCTGGGATTGAAATCAAATAAGCAAATAAATTTACCAAAGTTTGATAGAATCACACCTAAAATATAGAATAGTCGGATGAGGAGGGGTTTCTAAAAAATATTCAAAGTCACTTGAAGTAACGCAAAAATGATTCCTAAGAATGATACTTTTCAAAAACAACAGATACGAGAGTGATGCTCGCTATGAAGGGTCTTGAGTTTTTTTATATCAGACAAATATTCTTTTACCACATCGCTACAACTCAGTTCTTCAATAAGATCGAACTTATCTTACCTTTACTAAGAGACAAAAAAATTATTATTCAGTACCTTTTGCTTCGAAATCAATAGGCCAAAAATTCTATCAATATTGAGCACTAAAAGTTTTTAATCTCCTTTCCGAAGCACTGTCAGTATTCAGATTCAAAAAAGATTTAAAACTATTAAGAAAACAATCACCTCGTCATTATATACAGTCAATAATTGAAAGTAATTTTAGATATTCATAATGTTATCCTAAGTGCACTCAGTACCTGTATATGGGTATATTCGGGTGTTTTGAAATCCTGAAAGTTCATATTTTTCATCTCGATATTTATTATTCTACATCTTACATGTTCTCATTTTTATATATACGAAAAAACATTTGAAAGTGTTCTACATTATTAACACTTGAAAACGTTTGTCTGAAGGTGGTTGACAATGTTTCATTTGCATTTCAATAATTCGGACTTTCATTGTCTAATATGATTTGGAATCCCAGAAAAAGAATCTGTAAAAATTAAAAAAGATTGGCTGGAAAATAACAATTATATCAAGCGAAAAAACTAAAATTACAATGAAACAAAATACAAGCAATAATCAAAAAGTTGAACTATTAACAAAAGATGAAAATTCTTACTAACTTACTTATTATTCAGAGTTTAGTTAATGCATTACAAATTGTTTATTAAATGTTAATGTGCTTGTCAATTTTTTTCATCAGTTCAATGAATACTCCACACTATGAATATTTTCCAGAATCTTTTATTAGTTCGCTTATTTTGATTTCAAAAATCCAGCGGTCTTTTATCAAATACAATTTGAAATCTCTGAAAACCATAATTGGCTTCTTTGCTCTAATTTGTCACCAATGCTCCAACGACTTACATTACAGCTACTCCGTATCATGTGTTGCCTATTCAGTGGCGCAAGACAAAACAACACAGCCGTCCTTCAAATTCCGAAGTATTCTAACAGATGGTAGCAGCTGACTTGAAAACTGCTGTCTTTTGTTGTACGCTTAAAATGGTGGCCTGTCAAAGTTGCAGCACGTATCTAGGGCGGGGAGATTAGTGTTCGGTACGATCTCGATTTCGTGTGAAAAAATTAATCGTATATTCGCGATTTGTTTTCGATTCCCTTAATCGGTTGAATTGACATTTAACGAAGACAATGCGTTTCTGGTAGTTGGCCTTGAGAATTTAATAAGTGCAAGTGTGTGTGCAAGATCGTAACTAAAGGTAAACAATACATTCTTCCTCTCTTTTCTACGTGCTGAATAATTTCATTAGAAGAAGGAAATTCTTTGATTAGTATTGGTGAAAATCATTTATATAGTTATTATGTTTTTGCAGTTCTGTATAAAATACAAAAAGCTTTAGTATTATTTTTCTTCGATTGTTCTCAAGGGTTGTTGATCAATGAAAAGTGTTTCATTTTCATGTAAGTATAGATTGTGAGCCCAGGTTTGTTACAAGATATTCAGTAGTTCTAGATAGAAAGTTTTTATCACATTTAGACAGTGGATATTAAGAGGTTCCAAGTTTCCTTTTACTTCTACTCGATCAATCACCATGCACGTCCACAGTTGGTAATTATCGAGGTAATTATATCAAAGGGGACAAATTTCAGTACTCAAAATGTTTCAGAGATGGTGAACTTTTGAATAGCGGAAGAACGTGTGTGTATGTGGGAGTTACATAAAGACGTGTATGGGGATATGTTGACAAACATTAATGATAATATCCAGAAAGCTCAAAGTTCATGTGACTATTTCATGAGTTTTTATTTTAAGAAAACTCAAATCCAAACTTCGTTCCATTTACCTCTGTAGGTGTTTATTTATTGCTGACCAGTCAATGCTTTCAATTTTGATTAAGAATTGATTATCGCCGATATAGGATAATCACGTCTATCAATTGGACAAGAGGTAAGTACCATCCCGAAACGTGTTGTTCAACTTGCAGCAATCATTGACTCTCTGGGAGAGAACTTATTGTTAGTAAGTACTTATATCAGAGTAATAATTTGGAAACGCATTTCTCTGGTTGCCAAAGAAACAACTATCATTAATAAGGACCAGCCGCCACTGGTCAACAGAAGAGGTCCAAGGTAGGTTTGTATTTTTATTTATGAAAGTTATATCCTAGCTTTCTATAGAGAGAATGGTTACAAAACTTGGAGTTAGTGATTTTTCAGAATACTTCACACACACACATATATATATATATATATATATATATATATATATATATATATATATATATATATATATATATATGTTTTTTTAAAAACAAATTCATACTTCTGTTTGAAAGTGGTTGACAATAATGAAATTCATACTAGTGCGCACAAAAATCACAAAAATCTAGCAAAACTCTAAGTAACGTCTACAACGTAATTACAACACGCCTCATCACAGTACGCATGTCAAAAATTGATTTCTTAAAGTAAAGCCAGGGGTGGTTACCTTTGGTTAAGGTGTTTTTCAAAGCGATTTTCTCAGTCCCTACTTTTCTCCATCAAATTCCCCCCATTGTCCGTTGTGTTCAGATATACTCATAGATGCAGCTGAGGAATCCACGGAGGAGTGAAACCATTGATTTATGTTATATTGAAGGTCTTAATCTTAACAGGTTGATAAGGACGTGCACGTCTGCTATCGGTACGGATTACAGTGCTGTCAAATGTGTTTTGGGCCAATTTGAAAGAAGACGAATCGTGGAATACGTATAAAATCATCCAGTTGCCGAAACTGACTACTCTTCAAGAGTAGAGTCAGATCACCTGTCACCTTCCCGACAAGTTTGAAGTGTTTACATAACAGAGTGTTACTTATTGGATGAAGGCTGTAACATCATCAAGTGTTTCACTATTAATTTCCAGGAAAGATCATTACCCAGTATCCTCAGTGTACATACAATCCACAATGACGAATAATTTGCAACACCACCTTAGATGAATACTGAACAGCTCAACATCAACAACATTTTTGGTTTGGTTTCATCGAACTTGAACATTACTTACGTCAACACTCTAACTTGTACCAGTGTTTAGACCGCTCTTCAACATAGAGATCGTTCCATAAAAGTAGTCATTCATGGTTCTCTCTGAGGCTCATTTACCATCAAGACTGCTTTCCCCAGAGATCTATTTGTAAGGAATTACCAAAGATTTGTGTCGATTAATTTGTTGGATGGTAACCGTTACCAATATGTTTTGTTTTAATGGACTAACAAAGGGAGATTCTCAGAAACTTGTAATACCATTTCGAACCAGAAAGTTGTACACACTTCCTGAAAAGCGTAATGCTTTATGAGGCGCAAACCAAACCTTGAGAGTGCTAGATTCAATCCAGAAAAAACCATCTACCTGACTGAAGACTCATACATCTTAGCCTTGGACATCGAAAGAATGTTGGAGATTTATTTTAATGTAGACACAGGAAGTGTTCAACTGTCTCAACCCTTGTGTTTAATTGAATATGCCTGCTTCCCACCTCAGGAGTTATTTCAATGACTCCTTTCCATGATGAGGAAACCAAGGGAAAAAGCGCTGTCTGTAAGTTTAAAACGACGGTACACTCTAGGATTAGAAATCTTGAACGTAATTGAACGTTATCTCAAATATGTCACTAGGAGCAGTTATAGATCTGAAAACTAATGTTTGAATGCACTCAAATGCACCCCTAACTGGGCGCAGTCAAGTCGAAAAAAGTGATATAAGTTCAAAATATATTAATATAGATTATGGAGTGCCACAAGGATCGGTTTGGGACCCACTCTTTTTCTTGTCTATATAAATGATTTACTGTAAATAACCACTTCTGAAAAAATTACCTTATTTGCAGACGATACCACCGTTTCATGGCATAGTAAAACTGTTGTAAAACTGAATAATAAGATAATCAGAGACATAAATGTTATCTAGTCTTGGTGCGACTCGAATCTTCTCTTTTTTAGTTAATAAAACAAATATAGTATTTTTCAAATGTACTCTAGAAGATATGCCTCTAGAAACTGAGAAGATTGAAAATAAAGATTGCACAAAATTTTTGAGCCTTAATATTGACAGTAAATTGAAGTTTGAAGCACACATCAACCAATTGAAGAATAAAATCTCCTCAGGGTGCTATGCAATGAGAATTATTTCAAAGGAACTTGGTACTGCCACGGCTATGAACGCATATTATGCATTGATTGAATGTCAACTGAGATATGCCATTCCTTTCTGGGGGGTATGTAACTCTAGTCTGCTAGATTCAGTACTTAAACTGCAAAAAACCGCCATTAGATATGTGTTCTAACTAGACAGTTATTTGCAGAGAAAAATATATTGACCGTTGTGGCTCTCTTTGTAATGAAAACTTTGTATCTTATACACATACATAGGTCAAAATTTGAATATATTTCTTCGTGTCATAGCACTCGCCAAAAGTCTAAAAATAATTTCAAATTACCATTGCCTTCTTCATCCCTAGTAAAGGACTCCGTTTTCTATAACGGTGTTAAAATGTATAACAACTTACCGTCTCATTTTAGAAAGAGCTAGGATAGTATTGACAGCTTTAGAAAATACACAAGAAAACTTCTCGCGAGCAGACCCTATTATAGTTTGCAATAATTTTACAATGACAACTTCCAGTGAAATTGTGAACTGTCATCTGTAATTTATTGCGGATACTGTATAGGATATTCGATTAGACTGTTAAATTATAAGTCGTAAAATTGACAAAATGTTCAAACAACATTTTATGATTGATATTTTATTTATTTATTGACACTTATTCTATTGAATAAAATGTATAATTGATAAATGTATATGTTTATATACTGCTTGTTTATATAACAATTTCATTTTTATTTTATTTTATTTATATTTTACATAATTGTGTGTATTTTGCCTAAATTTTATATCTCTACGTGTATATTTTACTTTGTCAACAAAACAAGAGTTTTTTCGACAATAAAGTATATTTTGATTGATTGAGTAATTGATTAGGACTGGAGATTGTACTAAACAATGAATTGAAGTTGCACAAGCATGTCTCCTAGACACGCCTAAAGCCTTGAAACTCAGTTGATTCTGTGTGATGCACTGATTGTTTCAACTTATAATAGCTGTGATATATCTCACCACTAGTTTTGAATGTATATCAGCAGCAAAGAATACAGAGAGTCTAAAATTGTGGTCTTCTTTCCTCTTGTCGACGAAAGATCTATCTGACACACCTTTCATAATGCTTGATGGTGTTTTCATAAAGTAATTCAAACTGAAACTGCTCCACATACGTACAATGAAATGAAATAAGGAACAGGTAACCAATATCAGACGTAAGAAGATCAATATTGCCAGACATAACACTGAATTATTGTCGCTAAGATATACTCGAACAAGGAGTGTTATTTCTGGAATTTTCACGTCACCTTATATTACCGATATATTTGTCAGCATTTTCACTTCCATGAAAAGACAAACTGTCTACGTTCTTCATATGCATTCATCGAAAAATATAATTTTGCAACTCTCACACTATACCTGTTGTTACGTGCTTGAAATAACTATCACGCGTCACATAATGTCATTAATAAATTTTAAATGTGTTGAGCATTTTGATAGAGACAGCACGTGTGTTTATTGTGCCAAGTTGGTGATTGTTCGGAAACCCCTCTAAATTCCGTGGCATTGTTTCGAAACGACAGTGTTGAATTGATTACATGGGAGTTTGTCATTCCGTTACGAGTTCTCGCGAAAATGGTATATTATTTTTTATTGTTATCGTTACATCAACAAATTCATTATTAACCCTAGGTCCACACACAGCAACATATATATTTATATGTAAGCAAGCGCTGTTGTAAAGATTAGAACTCTTAGACTTTCATTAACTTCAGTTTCAAAGGTGATCTGTGCGTGGAACATTATTTTGTCGTAAAATTTGCAGTAAAGAAAGTATTGGGGTGTAGTATCTAATGATAGTGTCGAGTCGAAGATGACGAATGATCAACCAGTACCAAATGAAGGGGAACAGGGTCCTGAAGAACAAACAGATGTGTCTAGTTCACCCCGGGAACCCCAAAAGTGATGGGGTGCAACCAGAACGGTAAATAGTATTGCACTCACCCTGGCGGAAAAATTGAAGTGTATATGTGTGATATGTGAATGTGTGTAAATGTGCTGAATAAGTGTAAAACATTTGAGGAGGTGATTCCTCATCGAAAAAAAGATAGGATCTTTCATATAAAGAAACTTCATTGGAGCATCCCTTGTTAAGATACAGCCCCTTAAAGGGGGTACATGGAATTTGTATAACAATTTTTTTTACAAGCACTAAAAAAGTTACAATATTGAAATTAACCTGACGTTTTGTACTACCAAAAAGACACTTGGCCAGTAATTTATTTGGTTTACCCCATGGTTGTAAGGGGTGGAAAACGCAACCCCTAAAATTTATTTCCAATGTAACTTTTTGTCCTATTATTTGTTTACCATTTAAAAATTTATTTTCGATGGCCTGTTTCATTCTCAACAAAAAATGTCTCTTGGGTTTTTTGCCCAAAATAAACCAGTTCGCAGCAAAAAATTATTTTACGAACAATTACAGAGATACATCGTCATAAATGCGAACTGGATTTACTGTTGTTTTGTTCATTCGACAAAAGAACCCAGGATTGTGGTCGCCATTGAGAAGTACAAACACCACAGCTTGAGGAAGCAGTACTTAATTTAATTGAAGAACAACCTACTACCAGTACTAGAAAGATTGCTTTCCAGCTAAATGTTGATCATATGACGGTATTTCCAAATTTAAAGGAACAACTCTTATACCCTTACCATCTGCAACGAGTACAGGCACTGTTACCGCGAGACTTTCCGAACCGTCCTGAATTTTGCAATTGGATGCTGGAAATGATTAGAAGAAATTGTGACTTTCTGAAGACGATATAATTCCCAGACTAATGTAGTTTTTCTCAGGACAAGATTATTAATTTTCATAATTACCACATATGGGCTGATGAAAACCCTCACGCTATTGTCGAAACTAACCATCAAGAACAGTTTTCTCTTAACGTGTGGCTCGGAGTTATTGGAGATGATTGAATTGGGCCTCATTTTCTACCTCCTCGATTGAATGGTGAGGCATACGTTCAATTTTTAAGAGAAGTACATCCAGTACTGCTGGAGGAAGTTCCTTTGGGCGTCAGAAGGGATATGTTTTCTATGCATGATGGGACTCTCGCCTATTTTATTTAAGTAGCACGTCAGCATTTAACTGAAACATATGCAAATCAGTGGATAGGTCGAGGAAGGCCACAGAACTGGCCCGCTCGATCCTCGGGTCTCAATCCTCTCGATTTCTCTATTTGGGGCCATTTACAGCATTTGGTTTATCGTACTTCTGTTCGCGGTGTAGAGGACTTAAAAAACTGCATCATCGATGCGTGCAGGGTAATCAAAGAGACTCCAGGAATATTTGAGCGAATACGTGGCTCAATGCGCCGACGTCTAGACGCATGCGTAATGTCTGAATGTAGACATATTGAACATTTACTATGATTTCTACATGTTGTGTGTTTTGTTATTAATAAATTAGTTTTGTTCATTACCCTTTAATGGTTTAATGCAGGTACTAACTACAAAATAACAATAAATCCAGTTCGCATTTATCACGATGTATTTCTGTAGTTGTTCATAAAATAATTTTTTGTTGCGAACTGGTTTATTTTGGGCAAACAACCCAAGAGACATTTTTTGTTTAGAATGAAACAGGCTATCGGAAATAAATTTTTAAATGGTAAACAAATAATAAGACAAAAAGTTACATTGGAAATCAATTTTAGGGGTGGCGTCCTGCAGGCCGCAAAAAAAAGTTTTATGGATCAAAAATGATAATCAACAATATTATTTTTTTTTCAACGCATGTAACACTTTATATATACAGAACCATCTAGTATCTAATATTAGAACTGATATAATCCTTCGGAACGCAACTGGACTTCATTCACGTTGGGGGAATCCCCGTTCGTTGGGTGCGTTCTGTAAGCTTCCGTAGCGTGATAATAATTTGTAGCGAAATAATTCCGAAACTTTCCAAATACATTAATTACAATATGTGAGTTTTGCGATTGTAAGGTAAATTTAAAATAGTTTTGGTGTGCTCCGTGTTTGAAGACGGAGCACACTACACCAAAAGTCTAAAAAATTCAGAACGCAGCGAGTAAGGGAAATCCCCGATTCGTAGGATGCCATCAAGAGCGTTTTACGTCAGTGAATTGAAAAACACTTTATGCTTTGTGTTTACGCTGAATAGGAGTAGAGTATTAGTTCTTATTAAGAACACTGTCTTGAAAACTTAACGAGAGAATAAATCTTGATTATAAAACAGAATTAAATAGGGTAAGTTTAATAATTATTCGTGACATTATAATTTGACCAATAATAGGTACCAAGATCTTTATTTTTCTGAAAATTTAACCATTTCTTTGTCTGAAGAATCGTATAAATTGATCCTTAATAATATGGTTCAATCAACTTTCCCAAATGTTATAATAGCATTGCAAATTTATAGAAGTTGGATGATAACAAACGCGACAGGAGAACGAAATTTTTCAAAATTGAAATTATTAAAAAATTCTCTTCGAGCAACAATGCCTCAACATCGCTTAAATTCATTGTCGATAATGGCAAATGAAAACGATGTATTGGAAAAGGTCCACATTGAAGAAGTCGTGAAAGATTTTATATCTAAAAAAGTTAGAAAAGTCCATATTCAAATTAACAGAAGGTACTGAAATTACTTCACTTTTTCTTTTATTTATTGCGTTTGGGTAAATATATATTTTAAATTAAAAATAACTGAGCCGTGTTTAATTTTTCATGTATACATAGAAAACACCTAGACTTAGGGCGGAATCAAACGTATGCGTACTCTACGCGTGTGCTGCGCGGGTGACTGTACTAACACGCAGCCAACCCGCGTTGAGCACGCATAGAGCCTGCGTATGTCTGAACCCGCCCTTAGGACGTCATCCATGCTTATATCGGGAATTGTGTTCAGGAATGTGGGTAGAAGGCAAACAAATACATCACATGATTTTGTCACTCAGAGTAGGTAAAGAAAAGGGGCCCGAAAACTATTGCCTACAGGCCCATACAGGGTTAATCCGGCTCTGGTTGCAAGGATATTTAACCAACACCATCCTGAACGTAGCGTTCGCCATAAGTACGTACTGGAATTGATTTCAAAATTTGTGGAAACGGGTGTTCAGTAATGGATAAAAAAGGACACTTTATGCAGTTTCCAGTATTAGTTAATATATAACGTTTTCAGAATTTTACATAGACACAAGTTCCATCCGTACAAAATTGAATTAATTCGTGAATAAAATTATGATGATTGGGATCGCAGGCAAGAGTTTTGCGAAATTATGGCCGAGCGTATCAACAATAACCAAAATTTCTTGTACAACGTTTGCTTTTCTGACGAATGCACTCAATGGAGAGGTTAACCGGCATAACTGTAGAATTTGGAGCGATACAAATCCTCGTGTATTTTGAGGAGCTCACGCTCAACATCCAGAAAAACTAAACGTTTGGGTTGGAATTTTGGGAGACCACCTAACTGGATCTCTGTTTATTCCTGGTAATATAACTGGCGACCGTTATCTTGAAATGCTGGAAAATGCGATGGATCCGTTAATAACTGAACAGTTAGAAAACGATCCTCTACTACTTGAACAACAATTGCATTTCTAACAAGACGGAGGTCCTCCGCACTGCGCCGCACTAGTTCGTCAATACCTCAATTTGCAATACCCCGGTCGTTGGATTTTAGGTTTATTCAAGTATTGCATGTACAAAAAAATATTACAATTTTTTTTTACAAAATGGTGTTAGATTTGCTCTGTGAGTAAAACATACCTAGGCATAATTGCCTGTGTGTGTGTTTTATCTAGGGCTTCTCAAAATAAAACTATTAGTATTGTACATAAAATTATCTTAAAAATTTTGGCGGGCAAAGATTTACAAGATAAAAAAATAAGGAAAGTAATTAACTCTTATGTAAAGCATAACTTCAAAACAACTGTATATTTAATTTGTGCACGTTTTAACAAAATTCTGAAAGATATTCGACGATTTGTAGAGGACAGGGATAGCAGCAAATGATGGGTGTATTCACTATCGTTGTATTTTATAGAAAGTTTCCTTGCTTTTCAGGATAAAGTTCTTTATTTCAGTTTTGAAATTTCTTAGTTTGTCAATTGTTTTTAAATGTACGCCATTGTAAAATTTTGGACCGAAACGTTCTCTGGGTTATAGCTTTTCTAAATTTATGTATTGCTAATTCTTCATTACTAGTTTGTCTGGTTGGTTGGACAGATCTTCTTCGAAGTGGGTATTTAGTTGTGTGAACTCGAACTATACATTGATGAACATACAAAAGACTGATTGGTAGGATTATTGTTTCTTCATATAGGAAGAAGTCCCATGGACTGGCCTGCCCGATCTCCTGACCTGAACCCTCTGGACTTCTTCTTGTGGGGACATCTCAAGTCCAAAATTTTTGTGACTCACCCAGAAATTTTGGACGAACTTCGCCAAAGAATTGTGAATGAGTGTCGTCAAATAACTCCAATTATGCTGAACCATGTCAGAGACGGTTTTCAGTCAAGATTGTATTATTGTATGGAAAGCAATGAAGGAAATTTTGAACATTTGATTTAAACACGCAGATTTGATTTTTTTTATTGTAAGCATGATGATAAAACAATTCAATTTTTTCAAGAATGTGATTTTCTGTAGGTTGTTTGAGTTTGTAAAAAGGGCCTCAGTAAAATGGGCTTCTACATGTAAAAATAACCAAATTATTCAAGGTGGCTCATTCGAGCTGCAAAATTGTTTTTTGGCGAAAACGGTTCATCAACTTCACGTTATTCATACACCGTTGTGTATGAATAACGTGAAGACCTTGCAAATAAAGTATCACTCAACCCCTCTCCCCTATTCAAGTTTGAGGGGTTGAAGAGCCCCCTATTAGGGGGTTGCTCGTCCAAGTCTAATAGATATACGTCAAAAGATGTCCCCCAAACAAAATCATTCGACGTGTTTCGGGAAATTTTTCCACTCACCATGGGATAACAAATATACGGGCTGGCTCGTCTGAGATGGAACACCCTGTATAAAATATTTTCCAATGCCTGACTATCGAATGAATATAATTTGAATACAAATGCATATGTCTCATTCAATATCTCGTTATTCAACATAATTCATTCACCTCAAAATCGTTTTGGCGAAAACCTCCACGATGATTCTCTTTTTGTTTCAGGTTACAATCCGTCATGAATGGAGTGAACTAAGTGGATGAGAAAGGTCCAATAATGCGTTCGACACCCGTGAAATCCAATAAAAAAACAATGAAGACCGCCAACAAAAAGCCGGTCGCCTATAAAAACAAAAAGTTGGCAGGCATTAAATCTCCGATTCGCGATACAATCTCTGAAACTATATCGTTCGTCATCAAAGGAAAATTGACGCCAATGAAACCTATTCTCATAGAAAATAGGATAGATTTAACGGCCAAAGGTAACAAAAAACCTCAAAAGTGCGGTAAAGTCGTGAAGAAAAGGAATCAAGTAAGGATAAAATCAGATATAAAAACAATTAAGAAGGTGCAAGAGGAAATTCCTCAGATCAAAACTCGAGTCCAAATGAAAACTGCCAAAAAAACCAAGTGCCCTGAGTAGTTGTAAGAGAAATACGGATAAAAAATCAGAGAAAATGTCAGTGAATGAGATTTCTCGAACACCAAAGAAAAGCACCAAATCTACAAAGGCAGTTCTTTCTATGGCGAAGAAATCTGCCAGGACCAAAGTTGAGAAAATGAAAAACACAAAAAAGATTAGAGCTAAGAAGAATCAAAAGCCACCAGCTAAAAGAGTTCAGCGACAAACTAACGCAGGAGTACATCCCTTTCTGTCACCTGAAAATGAAGACGAAGACGAAATAAAAAAACAACAAACAATAGAACAGTTACTGAAAGAGGTGAATGAGGAGATGAAACCCAAAACTTCCTCCAAACTCAAATGTAACAAAAATAAAATCAGGGCCAAAACCAAGCAACAAACTCTACCAGACAAAATGAAAAAATCTTCCATTTCCAATGAAACGAATAACGATTCGAAGAAAACTGATTACAATATAGCTCCTTCCGTCGAAAAAGCCATAAAAGTAGAGGTGGTCGATTCTCCCGGGGAATTATCAGATGAAATTCCATTGAAGATGTTGTCCGAGTTGAAGACTTCCTGTATGCCAGTTGAAAATATCAAGAGTGAACCTTTATCAGATATAGAACCATGCTCTCCCCCCACCGTCAAGAAAAAACAGTATCGCAAACTCAAAACACAACCAAAAGTAACCTTAATCAAGAAACGCGTCATTTCCTCCAAAGATAAGGTCTCAAAAGAAGAGCAGAGAAGGAAAACCAAACTGTTCAGGTTTTGGAATGGACCCAAAAGACACAGGGTTGCTTCTTTGAACGCTCTAGCCAAGGTGCACTGCCTATACGAAAATGAGACCAGGGGAAATATATTGGATATTATTGATGAGTCTTCGAAACTAGCATATGCACCAAAAAGGGACCAAGCGAAGTGCAAGGTACCGAAAATCAAAAAAGAATCCCATGACGATGACTTGGAGAACACTCCATCACCCCCTTCTACGAGAACGTTGCGATCTGTTCCAGGACTGCGCGCTGTTGGGAAACACTGGGACATGCACGATACAACGTCTAGTTCTGAAGACGAGGAGAGTAACAGGTTGGAGGTGTGTCCTGTGAAAACGGTGAAGAAGGAGAAAGCTCCTAAACAAAAGCCAGAGAAGGTTAAAGCATCTAAGGAAAAACCACGTAGAAAAAATGAGGTGGTGATGGATCTCAAGGACATGGTAGTGTGCAAGCGTATGGCTAGTCTGAACGCTAGCGCTATTTTAGCTGCAAGCTACTCTCCAGAAAAACGCCCTTCCAAGTCATCGAGAGACTTCGATGACTCTTCTTCTTACGCGAGTGCTTCCTCGGAAGAATATTTTGCCGCTTCCGATAACGAAATCAAAGAAGGCGTTGTTAAAAAGGAGGTGGGGGAGGATGAGGAGGACGGTAAAGTGTTGGAAGTGCATACTCCGAATAACAAAGTGGCCGTTATTCTCAATCAAGATACAGACGTAACAATCACGGGGGTCTATGTTAATAGTACCACGCGGTCCACTCACCACGAAGGTTACTGCAGCATCGCAGGAATGCAGTACAGAATTTCAGCTACAAGTCATACGCAGACCGCCGCTACTGCTGTCGCTACTGAGACGCTTTTGCAATCGTCATCAAGTAGCGCCCCGGACAATGTAAGTTAATTATGTAGAAAAACTATAATTAATAAAATACATGCAATAACTCTTATTGTTAAAAAAATAACTGAGAATTCAATGAAATGAAATAAATAAGTTGACGAGAAAGATAATTATCAATATTCACATTATCAAACGTATAGCGTACACAGTAACGTATAGCGTATAGCGTATACAGAACTGAATTTTCAGGAAACATATAAACAGCGTGACTCACGCTCGATGGTAGGTTAGATGTTTCTGGAAAACACAAAGCATGATTTTTCTGAAAATTTCACCTCTCACATTTCCTTACCTGTTCTATCGATCTAAAATATTTTCAGCATTGCGGCGTTGCCACTTCCATCAAAAAGTCCTAGCAACTTTATTTTTTTAAATGGAACACCCCATATATTAATACATTTTTGGAATTGATCTGGTATTTTAATACTTTTTTGTTAATAATGTCCTATACCTATCTCTATCTGTTTTCGAGATGAAAAATAAATTGTGCTAAATATGGTCCAAAACATAGCCTTAATTGAAATTAAGTACATCAGTACTCTCAATTCATGAAAAGTTGATATTTTGATGATAGTTTGGACAAACTCAAAATATTCAAATAACACCAAGAAATCGACTCCATATGATACAGGGCGTGCTGAAATCACTATTATTTCCATTGTGCATAAAAGTAGACGAAAGTTCATTTTTTCAAATGAAACTCCCTGTATATTACTCGGTAAATTGAAAGATGGTGAAAAATTCTTCAAGATGATATATCATGTCCCTATACCTAAATCGTCAAGTTTTCTCAATAAAGTCGCTTCTTCTAGAAACACTATTTTTTTTTTTAATTTGGATTTAGGTAGCAGTGGAATTTTCAAGCTTATAGCTGTTCGGTTACTTTTATAAGTAATTTACAAAGTGTTATCGACGGTGTTTCGAATCATCTTCCAAAATAAATGCAAATATCGATTATTGAAACGAAGTTCTTATGAAATTATTTATTATACACATGAACAAAGTGATCAAATCATTGTCAGAACGTGTAAAAAGTTCAACCAAATGTATCCTGAATTAACAACAATGAACGAGAGGAAGTTTGTAATGTTACAAAATAATTTCCTTAACTATGGCTCAAAGTTTCCAGGGAACAACTGTACGAAAAATCAGTCATTTCTAGGTAAAAAGTAAGATTTATTGGGCTGAAACATGTGAAAGTACAGACAATAACAGAATAGGATGATTCAAAATAACAAAATTATAAACAAAATATCACATTTTCACAATAAATGCTGAAATTGTTGTCCATTACATTCTAAACACTTTAAAGTGTTTTTTTGTACGCGACTTGTGGTTGCTTTTTCATTTTCCAGGGGATCCAGATCTTCAATACTCCGCACTATTCGCCATCGCAATTCTTCTTTGGTAGGCACTGGAGTACTGTATACCCTTTCTTTTAAAACAATCCATAAAAAAAGTCAAGTGGCGTGAGATCGGGTGATTTTGGTGGCCAATCCCACGGCACTAACGCCTAAACCAAAGATCGTCGAAGAGTTCGTCAAGTTTCCTGGAAACTTCCTGGGTGGAATGAGCTGGCGCTCCGTCCAGTTGAAACCACGAATTCCTATATTCCTCTAAAGGCAAATTTTCAAGAAAATCGGTTAATGTCGTCCTTAACATTTGGAGATATCTCTCTGCATTCAGTGTGTCTTCATAAATAAAAAAGCTAATTTTATTGTTCTTCAGAATACAGAAAACATTCAGGTCAAATTTTTCTTGAAAACCCATTTCTTTTGTAACATGAGGATTATGATCAGCCCAAAAATATTTATTCCTTCTATTGGAAATACCATCCCTCGTAAATTTTGATTCGTCGCTCCAAATTATTTTTGACACAAATTCCCGATCTTCTTGTGTATGAAACAAAAGGGATTCACAAAAATGCATTCTACGTTCGAAATCTTCTGCTTTTAGAGCTTGAACTTTGTTAAATTTATACGGATGCATTCCGTGATTTTTCGAAATTCGTTGTACTGAAGCATGTGATACACCTAAATATTTTTCTGCACTGCGAATGGAAGCTTCTAGATATGCATAAAAATATGCCAAAACGTTAACAGTATTGTCCTCATTTGAAGTAACAGGTATTGGCTTTATTAAGAAAACTTGACGATTTAGGTATACGGATTTAGGTATATCATCTTGAAGCATTTTTCACCATCTTTCAATTTATCGAGTGATATACAAGGGGTTTCATTTGAAAAAATGAACTTTCGACTACTTTTATGCACAATGGAAATAATAGTCATTTTAGCACGCCCTGTATGATATGGAGTCGATTTCTTGGTGTTATTTGAATATTTCGAGTTTGTCCAAACTATCATCAAAATATCAACTTTTCATGAATTAAGAGTACTGATGTACTTAATTTCATGCTTTGCGTTTTCCAGAAACGTCTAAACTACCATCGACTGTGAGTCACGCTGTATAAAAAAAGTGACAAATTGCAAATTAACAAATAAAATACAATCGAAGCCTATAAACAACAGTACAACTCTGACAAGACAATGAATTAATTTATAAGTAATTTTACACAAATAAATTTTTTGAAACTAGATGCCATTCTGGTAAGTAACATTAAAAAAATCACTATCGTCTATCGAGTTTCGCATTCTGCTTTTGTTTATCCACAATTGCCAGAACATATATATATATATATATATATATATATATATATATATATATATATATATATATATATATATATATATATATATGTGGAATTATTCCTTCAACCAACCCAATTGTTGTCCGCATACGAACGAGAACCCTAAAATTTTTAAACTTATCTGAGGTTGTATTGTTTGACATACGATTCCTAGCAAGTTGAAAGGTGCTCAAATATTCCTTGATAAGAAATAAATAATCAATTCAAAAGATGTACCTCAAATCCCTTAGAGGTGGACAGAAATCTTCACAGAAAAATTGTCTTTCAAAATAATCATTTTGGAACCGTTATAGGAATTCAAAATGTCGTGTGAGTATCATTAGAGGATCAATGAAAAATATAAAATGTTTCATTCAAAAAATGTAACTCATGATCATACAAACATAGGTACTTATTTGATTCGCTATTTAAATGACAACATTCACTGTTTTCACGATTTTGGAAATTCTTATTTCTCCTCTAGTGAGTTTGGTAATTTCTCTACCTATTTCTTACATTCCTAAAGTAAATATATTAACTAATTTCAATCTGATTAGGATATATTCAATTTGTTCCCAATGAATAACATAAAAACAAACAAAGCAAAGACGTTTCAGATTCAACAAACATTTACATGTTGAAATCAGAAAGTGGCTGTCATATGTAGGTGCTTTTTATACCAACTGGTGTCTATTTAGGTGTTTTTTGTATTATAATTCATTGTCTAAACTATAAGTACCTCTCTCGTTCAATGAAAAATGAATTCTGTCTAAGAGAAAATCAAATTTTATTTAGAGAAAATGCACTTATTTGAAAGAAGATAAAAGATATGTTCAAATCAAGAGATTGGCGAATGTGAATTAACGTGTAGGACTTTTCTGTTCAAATTAATATACACTTGCAGAGCTCGGCAAATGTAATATTGCATGTGTGAAAAATTAGGAAGCATTGATATAATTTTCGCAAAATGAGGGCAAAATTAAGAGTTGCTGTTAAAGTTTACTACTTTCTCTTCGGTACTAGGTGTACAATGCAGTACTTACTAATATAACGGAGTTTCTTTCTCAAGTAACCCAAACACCTCAATTTTATCCAATTTTAATACTTACCCATGAAAATATCTTCCAACTGTGTAAGACCCCAGACTTGTAAAATCTGTTCCATTATGGAAGATAAAAAATAATCGGAAAAGAATTGCACTGCCTACAGACACATAAATCACTCCCTCCTTGAAATCGCAGCACACCAAGTCACTTTCCAACACATACTGGCGCGTACGCGATGAAATACTTTAATAAAAGAAACCTTGTTCATTCTATACAAAATTCTTGTTATCTTCAGTCGATCATAATATAGTTCTGTATAAAGATTCACAAAACTCTTGTTATAATCGAATTGAGTTATTTGAAGGGATACAGTTTCAAATTCAAACAAACAATATGTGTTCAGATCAAGTTGATATTGCTCTCTAGTTGAAACAGTGTATTTTTTTTCTTCAAATAGGTGGTAGATTTTGAGATGATATTATATTTTCTTGATTCAAAATAGTTCATCTTCGCAATAATATAATCAAACGAATGATATCGTTGAAAGTCCAAGAAATTTGATTTCTTCGTTAAAAAAAGTGTGATTCTCTTGTGGAACATGGCGCTGTTGGGATGAAGTAATAGTTCCTCCAATAGAGATAAAAATTTCAAAGCAACCTATGATCTTCTTTGAAAGAAATACTTTTTACTGTGTAACTGGAAAGCTTTCAGTTGTGCAAATAAAAACTACAAATCTAGAGACTAGAATAACATTATTTATGTATTTTTCAGAGCAATAGTGACTCAATGCCTTCTTCTAAATCTTACACTCCTCTTGACGCCTTGTCCAATATGCAACCTCCACCAGGACCAGGCATCCAGCACAATCATCCTGTAGTTCACGGCCAGCAGCCTATGGGTCCTCCTCAGCATGTTCATCCAATGCCTCCCCATCAGATGTCACCAGGTACGATTAGAGTTATATATTATCAAATTAAATACATCTGTTGAGAAAAGTAACGCTTTCGTAGAGGCTGTTCAAAAACTAATATATAAGGATACATTGGAAAGAGAAACAGATCCCTTCAAAATGTTATGCCACTTGACCATCTGCCCATTTTAGACTCTGGTAGATCAGGCTAGGTTAGGTTCAACGATAGTTTATTATTTTGGTAACATATTTCAAAGAATGTATGAATGTGTTGAAACCTGGACTGAAACTTTATTTTCAGTCCAGGTTTTCCAGTGTTTGTTTGAAACTTCTTTCAGTTCCCTCCATTGCAGGGAAGTCATCAGCTTCATCTTATTCCAGACAAGTATGGACAAGCAGCTAACCAGAGACAATTTGATGAGCCTTCTTATTTTGTAATTTCACTACCAACTTGGAAGTTGCTCGATGAAACCTAAATGCTTCCAGAATGACTTACTCATCCGAGAATTTTTTTATTGATTTGAATATGGTTGGTTTTCTCCAGTCTCTTCACAAAAAATCAATGTAGATTTCTCCCTGAAATTTACTCCTCGAAAGAGATTAAATATGCCTATGACCCAACGATATAGATGACGTGGAGTTTATTTGAAGGATATCCCTAAGAGCAACTGTAAACAACCAAAAGATCAAAAAAGGTCAATGATTATGTCGTGTTTTCTTACAGGGCTTCGTCATAGTTGCTCCAGTGCATTTTCTTCTCCTCTCTCTACACCAAACTATCAGATTCCACCAGGACATCATCCACCAATACAAGGAGAACCAGGATTTATTCACGGTAAGTGACAATAATTTTTGTTTACAGGAGTAAACTCGGTTCTCCTAAGTATACAATAGCGAACAACTCTTTCATTTGTGCCTATAGCAGAATTGAATTCAACTGAAAGTTGAAAAAACTATAGGAAAGAAGATATCAACTGGATCGTCATCCTTTTCATTATAATAGCGTTTTTTGAAACATTTTCAGTCATTAAATTCGATAAACATCTTCACTAGCTATCCATGTCACCTCTATTTCGCCACTTTATCCTCCCAAACCATAGGTGATAGGGTTGGCATTAAATCTTGGGTGTTGCGTAGATCCCTTGGTCTCCCAGAATGAGCCGGAGGAATATTGAGGCTCAGGTCCTGTCTGGGTGCAATAGGTCTGTAGTGTTTGGCTACGTCTTGAGTCAGATTTGTTAACTAGCCCTGTCAGCACTAGCAACTCCAGTACTATGTCATCCTCGAGGCAGCCCCCTAGTCTTCCTCAATATTCTAACTCTTCTGTTGGGGTGGCATGTATCTATGCAAATCTGGGTCACTCCGGTTGAGGTAGATCTACCTCCCGGAACTTCTAAGAGTTTTTTTCGGGGCCATCGCGATGTTATGTGTCAGATTCCGTTTGTCATTTCCTCGTTTCGTTGACTTGATTCGTTGATTCTGCAGTACTTGTGCTCATAATCTAGGAGACAAAATCAAACCCACGCCATTAACAGTATAATATCGTACTAGAGGTGTCTCGATGACTGTGTACGGTAGTTGGTGGCTGGCCGCAGAGCGATTGCACTTCCCTGGTGCACAGTCTTCTGAGTAAATGTGTTTTTAGTTGAATGCCCTCCTTGAGGGCCACCGGAGCATTTCTGAGACCCCCTGGTGGTGCTGTCGAAAGCTAAGGGTAGCTTCACAGTCATGGCTTTCAATCCCACTCTTAAACCTAAGCTATATTGTCACCGTTATTTTTCAGCACTCAGTACTTCGGGAACTCTAGTACTGATCGACTTTTTCTTCAAGTGGTTTGCATGCTGTCCTTCCTAATGAAACTCTATCGAAAATAAATCTAAAATACACTTTTTTTACTATTACACAGTTTTTTACTATTATCGTCTTAGTATGTTGATTTCATTTAATGCGTCATTGTCGCATGGTGGGTTCCTACAACATTTACTTGAGAACGACCATCCCTAACCTTTGCCTAGTTTATAATTCTCTGAAATTGGTATACCGGACATCTTGTTTTCCACCAATTTGGATTTTTTCACCTCCATACAAAGTTCTTCCTCTTTAAGACTTTGCTATATTAAATTTGAAGTAACATCATTTCATTTTCCGAATGATACCTATAGCATAGAGGTGCATAAAAACTATTCCGCCATTTTGGGCAGTTCGCCATATTAGATTTAGAGTGATGTTATTTCATTGCGTACTTTTTTAGCAGCCCCTTTCATTTGATTTTCGTATCACGAGTGTGTTTAGAGTGATGTCATATTATTTTTCGTATTCTTCACAGGAAACCATTTCATTTGATACCCATATCAAATTTTTGTGGGTTCCTGGTGAGTTTTTTTTACATGTGTCAGCAATTCTTCGAACTGCTCCCTCCATTCTCTGGAATGTCATCTTCAATACTTGTGGATGCTACTTTTTTCCGCCTCATAATTTTCAGTGTTCCAAAGAATAGTTTTTAATTTTCGATATACATATTTAACATATTTGAAATTTAATACTTCTCGTAATATTTCCCCTGATTTATTGTTGTTTATATAAGTATTATCTGCATCTTCTATTTTCAGAGTTTGTTCAACTCTATTCATATAATAAACGAAATTCAAAGTTGTCTAGTCAGTAATTCTGAAGAAGTTTTTCTCGCGAAATATTGAAAACCTCACAAGAGAAATCTTTGTCAAATTCGAATTCGCTTTCCTTCAATAATGCCTTACATTTAATCTTCCACAATCTGAAGAATGAACAAAGTTGAACCAGTAGAGAAACGTTAACTCCGCCACAAAAAAGTCTTTCAATGATCACCATTCTACACCAAACCTAATAACTTTGAATATTATAGGATTTACTCCTACATTTTAATACACTCGTCATTAATATTCCTCTCGCCTAACTTAGAATAGCTGTTTTGCTACACAATAAATGACATTATTGTGAAGTAAGATGATTTCTCAAACTTTCCCTGAACATCATTTCAGCAAAATGTATTTTCTGTTAGGAAATGCTTTTGTTTTGTACTAAATGAATAGAGAACTAAAAGCGTCATATCAAACAAGAACTTTTTGATTAATTATATTCGTGGGATATCCAACAGTTTCATTGTGATTTTGACCAAAGTTAGAGCGTCGGTTAAAGTAGATAAAAGCTTTGTTTATCAATGTCATGCTGATGTAAACATGGGAGGATATCAATTGTGTTGATATCGGTTAATTAATGGTTGGAAAATATCAGAAAACATAATTTAAAATCAAACCGTAAATTTGTGTTTCTTTCCCAATAACTTTATTCAATAGTTGAATTGAATAAACTTTCGACCCATAACTATAATTAATAACTTCTCTAAAATATTCGAAAAATATCTCAAAAATAGAGTTATACTATTTGGCAATAATCACATTTTTTCTGAATCACAATATGGTTTTCTAGAAAACAGATCAACAGAAAACGCATTTTGAAGACTATTTGACAAATAGAACACAGATTGTCAAGGTAAACGACTCTCTGAGCGACCCACTGAAAGTTACTCGGGGCGTACCTCAAGGAACTGTATTAGGACCCATCTTATTTCTAATATATATGAACAACATCTTCAAAATTTCTGACCGTTTTGGTTGCGCAGATGCAAAGAAAAACAAACCACGAAACGTTAACATTTCTGTCGATCGGTCAAATCGTGGACCGCGAACTTTTTGACCTTTCTAATACGAGTTAAGCCGCATGGGTGCTAGGGACCAATTCTTCCGCTATCCCACGTACCGTTTGTAACGGGTCAGTCTCCACCAGGGTCCTCAAATCCTCGTCCTGGAGAACTGTGGGTCTACCACTTCGGGGCTTATCTTCGAGGATAAAATTTTGCGAACCAACGTCGAACAGTGCGTTCATTAACATTATCATTGCCAAATATCTGGTTAATTTATCGGGCTGTTTCGGCAGCGGTTTGGCCGAAAATGTTTCAACATCATATAGCAATAAGCTGATAAGCTGAAAAAAACAAATCAATATCTATTGATTAGTATATACGACACAGTACAATGAATATTCATTGAGATATGGAGCTACATAAACACATTAAAAGGGAAATAAACTTTTAAAACAACCTTATATATTAAATCTTTCATTTGAATCATGTTTATTAGTTTATAAGTATTTTTTATTCCATCTCAAAATCTTGTTTTTAGTTCCTTCCTTAAATAAATATTACCTCTATGTTCTATGTCGATCTGCAGACGTATGTATCTCTCTATATACAGGCTGATTCACGGTGGATGGCACATTAGACGTTTCTGGTGAACCAGACAACGAATCACTTTGAAAATTTAATGGAGGGCATATTCGGACATTCTCTAGCCAACTAAAATATTTTCGACAATGCGGTGTTGCCGCTTCTATTAGAAAGCAGTAGCAACTTTGATTTTTCAAATGGAACACTCTGTATATAATATTATTTTTGGAATCTCCAACAATTGCCCGACAACTTTTCTTGATATTTCCCTATACCTATCTGTTACCGTTTTCGAAATAAAAATTAATTTCAATTTTTTTCTTCGAAAATCATGACTTTTAAAAATGCCGATATCTTTTAGTTAAGAAGTACTATGATATCGAAATTTGGTTTGGAGTTAGGTGATACTTGGACACTTCCCACACGTCAGCCTAATCTCCGTTACTTCAATACAGGGTGGTAAAAAAATACAGTTTTTTCGTTTGCTTGAAAAAGTTGCTGAAATTTGACTATTTTAAATGGAACACCCTGTATATTATTGAAAATTCGGAAAGCTGCTGAAATTTGCTTTCTTTCAATGCATATCATACCTATACCTAACTAGTCAAGTTTCGGACTTATGAACATTTATTTGTGAAAATGTCCCTTCAGAATGGTATTTCCATTCGGTATTTGGTAAGCAGGCCATGATTACTATTTGACAGTAGCGTTGTGCCATTCTCCTAATAATATCGACATTTTCGTCACTTCAGAAGTTGCAAATACCTTCAAAACGATGGAACAAAACTATTCAAACGAAGTTCTTATGGATTTGTTTATTATTTTTGGACAGTGTGACAAAATTATCAGCAGAACATGTAGAAAGTTCAATGAAATGTATCCGAATCTACCGCCAATGAACCTCAAGAAATTTATACGAATTCAGAACAATTTCAATGCATTTGGATCAACTTTAAAGAAGAAATAATTCTCGCAAAACTAATGAGAAATTTAATCCAGGGATACCTTGAATCCTTTAATTTATATGTGTTTCATTCGGTCTGTCAAACAAAACCTTGCTATGTTGCTACATTGAAAAACAAAGATAATAAAGTAAATTTCAAAGGATAACAGGCAAAATGAAAGTAGGTTTGGTAAGTCAGAAGTAGCTTTTTCAAACATTATATTGATGCTCATTGATGTCAATGAAAATATTAGGCTTGTTGCCTTCCACATTAGAAATTTTGTATTTTGTATATCGCCGATTCAAGTAAAGCAACAGCCATGAAATGACCCCAGAAATAACACTGTTTCCCTGGACTAAAATTTCCTATTTGTACATGGCCGGAAAGCCTCGAGAAGGTTTTGTGACCTTTGACCCAAATGCATTCACGTCCCAGGACCATCTTATCCCTATCATATTCTCTGCGCGGGAAATAACAAAGGGAGGGACGATGTGCTTGTTAATATTTATAGATTATGATAAATAACATAACCAGTTATGATTGGTCCATCCAGTTTCAACATCGTATTGATGTTAGTATTATTGAATGTAATATGAATGTAGTATGAACCTTAAATTTTTGAGAAATGATGATTATTCGATTGTAGTTTTTTATCGATACATACTCCCCAAAGTTTTATAACTAGTTTGTATTCTAATCAATTCTTGTTGAAATAGGAAGCTTTTTTATTATTATCCAAGTTTATTTTTCAACAGATGCATATGAGAAGATTTTTCATAATTTCTTATCCATAGGTTATCCAAAATTTTAAAATTTCAGTTATATAATTCTGAAATGTTCGAACCAAATATTAGGTTTGTGTCGTCTGCAAATTAAAGCAATTTGCCATCAAGTTTCAGGTGTGTCATTGAATTATTATAGTTAAGGAGAAATCATTACCTACAATAATTCTGGAAGACTGTCTGAGGTAGCTAGCCTACTTGTTTCTGAGTGACACAGTCGGACTCTTCAGAGCGTGTCTCACGAGGAGTTTCTTCCAATGAAGGGAAAACTTTTAAGATCAATTAGAGGGCGTGGCGGTGGGAAGTCCACTCACCCCAGTGATTGCCAATTACTTCATAGAAATTTTGTAGAGAGAGCAATCGACACCTCTGAATTGAAACCTACCTTGTGGCTATGTAACGTGAATGGCATCTTCGTCATGAAAGGGACGCTCTAAACCTTTTCCTATACAACTTAAACGCTCAATACCCCAACAGCATGTTCATCATGGACACTGAATAGGACCAGCGGATAGCATTCCTAGATGTACTCATCGAACGGTATGGTGCTAGACTAACTCACAAAGTGTACCAAAAACCCTCGCACACGGATAGGTACCTGCACGCACTATCAAACCACCATCCTAGCCAAAAGAGGGGAGTCATCTCTACTCCAACTGAACACGCATGTCAATCCCTACCAGGAAAAATCTACGCTAAACAGTAGGATTTCTGACTGGCCACTGTCAACTAAGGAAACACCTCCACAATAGTGGAGGTGTTTCCTTAGTTGACAGTGGAGGTGGAGGATGGACGATGACCTAGGAGGACAACTCCTCTCGGGAGGATGTACAATGGGTCACATGTGGTCTAAATGCTGTAGGTCAACACTCACCCTCCCTGCTCTACAGATACAGATCTTGAAGTATCTGGGATCAATAAAGCTATGAAACTGAAGAGTTCTACGGCTCATAGCAGGGAGGAGGCTCAGATGGTTGTGCTTGCACACCAATCCTATATCCCTAGGATCACAGGCAGAAATGGAAAACTCTTGGGAAAACACAACATTCAAACAGTATTCAAACCCTCCAAGAATATATAACAAAGCCTTAGGTCGGGTTAATAGAAAAGAGACCCATTATCAGCAGTAGCGGTATATCGCAGACAGTGCACTTGTGGGAACGTATAAATCGAAACCACCAAAAGAAACATGGGAACAAGGCTGAAGCAGTCTGAAAAAAGCTGCAGACTAGGCCAAACGGAAAAGTCGGTGGTGATGGAACATACACTCAGTGAAGGAAACCACAGAATTCTGTTTGAAGACACGAAACTCATTTCCTTCCACCAGGGATACCATAGCCGACTGGTACGGGTGGTAATGGAGATCCAAAAACACAAGGATCATTTCAACAGAAGAAGCTATGAACCTCAACCGAATATGGAGTCTCATTCTAAGAAGTTTGAAAATAGCAAACAGCACGACGACAGATAGAAAAGGGTCGACGCACGTTATTGACAATTTACTTTATCCTGGTACAGATATTAACATACCAGTGACACTGTAGATATCTTTCCAATACAGTTTTCTGCAATGAAATTTCAAGGTCGACAGAATATGAATACCTACTGTAAGCACATCTAACAGAATTCTTCAAATAATGAGCAACCATGCTGGCTCTCATTTGCTAACTAAAGAAGTTTGGGTTAGTGGAATACTACTGCTATATTTCGTATTTCGTGTATTTACTCACTCATCAAATCGTATTGAATTTTTTGGCGCCTCTGGAGATACCCTACATTTTGTTTTATGAGAGGACATTGGCAGATCAAGATCTTCAGGTGATGTGGTGCTGCAGGTTTTTCCGAGTTTTTCTGCGGCTGAAAAAGCAAATACGCCACTGGAATCAATGAAGTCGCCCTGGAGCGCCAATCAATTTTTGTTGTTGTTTTATAATTTCATGATTTGTATTTTGGAAGTATTAATAATAAATACGATATTAGATACCATTAAATGCAGCTCTCACTTCTTTCACAAACAAATCATTTCCGTAACAGTTTTCAGCTAGGAAAAGTAATTTCTATGTAGTCCCACACCTAACAAATAAATACAACAAAAACACATGTGGCATTCCTGAAATTTTGAATTTCGATATTTCTTTTCCATTCTCGGTTCATCCGCCGCTTTATTATATATATGCGATATTCCGCAGGAGAATGGAAACTAAGAAGCTTTGACGGTTTCTGCTTAATATTCAAAAGACGAGAGTTTCAAGCATTGATCGATTTCAATCTTCCTCGTGCTGAAATGTAGCAGTTCCAAACTCTTTCGCTCGAAACAGGGAATCAATTTTCAATTCTGAAATTTACTTTGATTAAAGCATTGCATTATATAGTAGTTTCAGAGATTGATTTCGAAACCAAGTAGTTTTTAGCTGACTTTACCAGAGATGTATTCGAAAGGTCAATGAGATAATTTGTTTTCGATCGGCAACTCGTAACACAATTCAAATGAGTTTGAGCTGTATCGACGATAGGTACATTTAAGAAAATGAATACTTTCTTTCTTTCAGACGAAGGTTTTAACAGTGAAGTTCGAGGTGTGCTGAGTTGAACCTCAAAAACAATGAGCAGCCACAGTCCGTCGAGTATATCTGATATGTACAGCTCTTGGTGGAATCGACTGTGTCAAGTCACTTGAACACCTCAAGTGAAAGTATATATAGAAGAGAGACACATTTACAACTTCTCTCCGATGTTCTTATCAAGGTTGCAAATGATGTTGAGTCCCCAATCAGGCGTATGGCACTTTTCTGGATGGAATCCAGCAGCTCCAGAGTATGCTTAGGGGCGGAGCTCTATACATGAGAACAATACTCCAAAAAAGGTCTGATCTGAGCTTTATAAAGCATCAAACCAGGTAGGATGGACTACACCCTACCAAAAGCATTCCGACCAATTAGTCTCAAATCGTTTTTCTTAAAAACCATGGAGAGGCTATGTGAGCGGTATATAAGAGATGAAGTACTTGTTAACAACCCACTTCATCCAAATCAGCATGCATATACCCCGGGAAGGTCTACTGATTCGGCCCTTCACCATGTGGTTGGCAGAATCGAGAGATCATTAGACAACAAAGAATCCACCCTGGGTATATTCATAGATATCGAGGGAGCGTTTGATAAAACAACCTTTCCAACAATTATCCAGCAACTACACTCCAGGAATGTACCCCTGGTAGTAGGAGAATGGATACTCCAGATGCTCTCTAGCAGAGCAATAAGTATTGATGTAGAAGACATCACAGTAAAAGGACTGGTCATGAGGGGATGTCCACAGGGAGGGGTCTTATCACCCCTTCTCTGGAACATAGTCCTGGATACCCTAATTAATCACCTTAACAAAAATGGATTCTACACAATTGCATACGCAGATGACATAGTTATCTTGCAGACCGGCAAATTTGTAAACACACTGTGCGATAGAGCGCAGGATGGGCTCAAATTAATAGAAACACGGTGTAAGGAACACTCACTGTCGATCAATCCCAAGAAGACTGAGATGGTTCTTTTCACCAGGAATAGAAGTTTAACGGGTTTGAAACCTCCCGAAATCTTCAAAAGCAAACTAAACTTGTCTCAAGAGATAAAATACCTTGGTAGTATCCTCGACAGGAAGCTAACATGGAACTCTCATCTACAGAGTATAGCAAAAAGAGCATACGTGGCTTATGAGCAATGTCGGAGGACAGTGGGACGCGCATGGGGTTTTTCACCCCGTGTGGTCACCTGGATCTACACTGCAATAATAATACCAATGTTAACGTACGGAGCCATTGCATGGGGACCGAAAGTTTTACAAGCAACGGCCATCCAAAAATTATATCAAATACAGCGACTGGCTTGTTTAAACATCACTGGAGTCATGAGAACAACACGAAAGGCGGCAATGGAATTAATCAAGAATCTGACCCCTCTGGATCTGTACGTTAAGGAGGTTGCGTTAATGGCCATGGTACGATTGCGCACGGCTGGTGTAAACTTTGAAGTAGAAATGGGTCAATTGAGGCTGGGCCTATGGCGAGAAGCGCTTACTGCGCAACCTTTGCTGCAGGCAACAAGCGATGCAATTGAACCCAGGTTTGTGTTTAATAAACCCTACAAAATACAAATTAAACAGAGCCAGATGAAACAAATGCAATACGGATTTATACAGACGGCTCAAAAACCAGAGAGAGGGTGTGGAGTGTACTCCAGATCACTAAGCCTAAGAATTAAGTGGGGAATGGTAGGAAATACCAGCGTGGTCCAAACAGAACTGGCTGGTATCTCAATCGCCACAAAAGAAATAACCAAGAAAGGAATTTCTGGCAAAAACATAACAATCTACACTGACAGAAGACAAGCCTTATAAGCCTTGAACAGACAACGTTTAACCTCAAGGCTAGTACTAGAGTGTTACCAAGATTTAGCCAAAGCCTCGGTAGATAATAACATTATCCTGAGGTGGGTTAAAGGGCACGACAGGAGTAAAGGTAATCGCATTGCCGACTCTGCCAAGGAAGCGGCTGACTAGCCGCTGTCAATTCCTGACTAGCCACTGTCAACTAAGGAAACACCTCCATAATATGGGGCTAGTGGAAACACCTCTATGCAGGATGTGTGAACAGGAAGATGAGACTGTCAGGCATGTCCTGTGCTAGTGCCCGGAGTTATCGTCAATAAGAGAATGTGTGTTCGACGAGTCTTGGCCTACACCTGCCGATATAAAGGAGATGTCTCCCAGCGACCTGTCCACCTTCCTGGAAAGGACAGGAAGGACGATGACCTAAGAGGACAACTTCTCGGGAGGATATAAAATGGGTCACATGTGGCATAAGTGCTGTGGGCTTACACTCACCCTCCCTACTCTACAGATACAGATACAGAAAGCAACAAAAGTCGCTGAGGTATGTATTGGTGTCCATTTCAACCCCCAACAAACTTATCGAAGCAGAAAGCGAAATTGTCTGACCCTGACATTAGAAACATTTATCTTTTTGGAGAAAACCGATGCCTGGGTTTTGTGGCATTGAATTGAACCTGGTTCAAAAATATATGCTCCTTAGATTTAAAATGTCTTTCTGTAGAACGAGGTGAAATTTTCAAATCGGAGTATTCTGTTTTAGACCACGTTTGGTATTCGGTTTGTACGGAAAATAAAACACAGGGCCAAGAAAAGGTTTTTCTCGTTTAATTGAGCAGGTTAATCAATCGCATTTATCGTACCAACTAATATTAAATCCTCGATTTTCTCGATTTACTGACGCTTTAAATAAAATCAAACTCATATCGTCAGATTTTTTTATTTCGTCCAACTTATCTATAATAAATGAAAAATAAACTTACCGAAAACTGAAAACCTGAAAACACCTTGAAAGTGAAAGAAAACACTTTAAAAACACATTAAAAATATTACCAAAAAGCACTGCTATAATACAATACTGCCTGTATAAATAACAAATATTATCAAGAAACACTAAAACAATTTACCGAAATATTTTTCAGTCCCGGTCCGTCACGACATCCCGTCCGAATAATTGAATAAAAAACAAACGCAGTCATACACTAATGGAGACCAACTGGAGGCTAGCCTCCTTTAACGCTATAATTTCTGCAACTGAAATTACAAATCGGGACGTATGTC
This sequence comes from Leptinotarsa decemlineata, assembly GCF_025532065.1. Classification (NCBI taxonomy): domain Eukaryota; kingdom Metazoa; phylum Arthropoda; class Insecta; order Coleoptera; family Chrysomelidae; genus Leptinotarsa; species Leptinotarsa decemlineata. The sequence goes on along the minus strand of NW_027412692.1, from coordinate 12,196,393 downwards.
GCTGGTTGGATCGGTCTCGTGGAGCCTGTGTTTTTTAAAGGGGTCGGAGGCTTGGCTCCCTTGCAACGTATGGCATTTATTATTTCAGGTTGATGGTTTATTCGTTATTCGTTCATGGGCGGTGCGTTTGAGTTTTGTTGATACAGGACACAGTGTGGTACGTACTACGTAGTGAGTGATAGTGTTTTTTCGGGCATACTATGTATTTATATTAAAAATTAATGGTAAAGTAATGATACCCAGGAATTTTCAGAAAAAAATAATCATAATTATTTGTCAATATCTTTTAATTTATTGCGATGAATAGCCTCAAATTTTATGGGGAGGCTAAGCCTCCCTTGCTTCCTCTGACGAGCCTCCTCTGACGAGCCGCCGCTGCTGGCCCTGAATTCCAAGATTTCACAATTTTTACGCCATACGGCACTCTACTGACGAGGAAAATAACCGCGAAAACCCCCTTTCGTAGTCTCGATTCCGAAGTTACTCACCAAAAAACCCGCGTACTCGTCAACCCTTCGGGACCGCGGATCCCACGACCGGCAAGATTATTCAAAACAACGTAGGCTGAGTCATGCGCGTCATTCCCTACAAACGAGTTAAGAACGAATTTTCCGGCCAGTCTCGCCGGGTCACCTTCCTATCCGTCCGATCGCGAAAAACGTGCTTCGGCCTCCACAGCCTTCTAGATTCTGCCAATTCGGACGGTACGCGATATTTTTCGGCAGCATAATTATCCGATATCAAGGAATATCTCGCGAATTCTGTGTGACATCGTTGCCAGTTCGGAGACGAGGTTGACATGATCCCGACGAGTGTTTTTAGACGCAGTTCTAGTCAATCGAGACAGTGTAAATAACTGCTTACAATGTGCGCATTTTCTGTTGGGAGGGAAAAAAGACGGCTGAATGAATGATGTAATTACGATGTGAAGAGATATCACGTAGTATATACCCGGTTCTCGGTTTCGTTGCTTGTTGTGTACTTATTTTGAAGGAATATATCACTGATAGGACAAGAGAGATGATTTTGGCTCCAACAGGCAAGTTATTTGTGTAGTCAGGCTTTGAAAGCTAGCTTTCAATAACCAGTATACTCTACTTGAAAATTCAGTACTGAGGTTCTAGTTCCTGAATTTTGAACAGCTTTACTTCTGTTCCATCTATATCTATAACTTTTCCATCTAGTTTCTCAAAAGTTCTTGAATATCTTAACAGAGTCAATTCAGAATGATATAATCATCAAACAACACCATGGATTCCAGGCATCGAAATCTATAAGTAGTGCAATCTATTCATTTTATGGTATATTGACCAATTTCAGAAGTGGATTGAATCATATTTATCTGGACCGTCAACGTTAGTATTACGAAAAAATCGGTAAATGTCAGTAAATCTGATTATATCTCTATTACTATGGGTGTCCCACGAGGATCTGTTTTGAAGCCCGTTTTATTTTTACTATATATAAATAACATAACATCTATATGTTCATCAGTACACTCCACAATTTATGCGGATGTCGCTTCTATTCTGATATCTAACAAAGCAAATGCAGCTTTAGAAAAACAATCTAATTATTTGGGAAAGAAAGTTTTTGGCTTTCTACTACTCCATCTGATACAAAAAAAGGGGTGAGAGAATCTTCCAAAGAAAGGAAGGAAGTAATCAATTTGAAACTCTATACATGAATGTGTAGATCATGCAAAGAAGTAACTTTCAGTCACAAACTGAAAGAAAGTCCTGAAACAGCTACTTTCATATAAACATTGAATTACACGAAAGAAAATAATTCTTTCGAAACAAATACTTCTGTATGAACACTGAATTATACAGAAGATACTTTTCTCTACTCAGTTTGTATTTCAAATATTTGTTGTGGAATAAGAATCAGATATCATTCACATGAGTTCTACTTTGAATGAATGGTACTAACTTGTACTCACATAGAACACTGTCACCCTCACTGGTATACACCGATGTTTCGCCTTAAGACACTTGCCCCAAGGCTCTTCAGTACCAAATTGGATAACACTATAGAAAATACACACACTTCATTCATGAATTACGATTTTGAATGTCACGGAATAAGCTTGATCTGCTTATGTCATCGATGACATCGTAATGACATTCATTCACCTATTTGATTTAATCCCAGCCAAGAGGAATCTTATTTGAATTGAAGGGGTTATATTTTTAGGAGTGTTGCAAAATAATTGAGGATCTAAAAGGTATTTGTTTGTTGTCAGATGCACTGTTCTCAATTAAAATTACGTCATAACGCAGCACCGCTTAATAATTTTTGAAAACATAAATTTAGCTATCCTGGAATAAATGAATAAATGCAAAATTTATTTACTGCACCTCTTGGAAATATGTAGTTTGTCGATATGTGATTTCTTTTAAAGAATAAAAGCAGAAAAAACAGCGTACCCACCATAGCAATAAAAAACGAATTCTCTGTATGTACAAACGTCAGTAGCTAATATTGATGTTGGTTTAAAGTAAGGTGTTTGTGTTAAAAACTGTCACAGCGCGTTTTGATTGATTTTGAAGTGTTATTGAAGTTATTTTGGTAGTCCGCTGTTTTTCTGAATATCAGTAAATATGGTAAATTATACAAATGCGGAAATGGCGCAAATGCATTATGTATATGGCCTTGCCGATGGTAATGCAACAGAAGCCGGGCGCATTTATCAGGAAAGCTATCCTAATCATGCCTTACCAGATAGCCGAACCTTTTCAAATATTCATCGTCGACTTGGGGACTGGTAGTTTCAAGAAAGGGACTCCGGAAGGTAGACCTCGTGTAGTAAGAACTCCTGACATTGAGGAAGCGGTGCTGCAAGAAATTGAGGAACATCCTGAAACGAGTACGAGGAAGATCGCTAGAACTCTGGATATTTGTCATCAAATTGTTTGGCGTATTTTGGTTGATTTTTTGTTATACCCATACCATATTTCAAGAGTGCAGGCATTACTCCCCAGAGATTTTCCACAGCGTGTGAACTTCAGTCAGTGGTATCTACAAAGTATTGCACTAAATTCGCAGTTTGAGACACAAATTTTGTTCACAGACGAAGCAAATTTTTCTTGGAATGCCATTCAAAATTTCCATAACAATCATGTGTGGGCTGAAGAAAATCCCCTTGCAATAACCGAAACCCACTTCCAACACCAATTTTCGGTTAATGTATGGGCAGGAATTAAAGGTGATCATCTAATAGGCCAATTTTTCTACCAGGACGCCTTTATGGTCATTCTTATTTACACTTTCTCGAAGAAGACTTACCTGGGTTTATTGGAGGATGTGCCACTTGCGTTAAGGAATCGAATATGGTACATGCACTCATTGAGCTTATGGATAAAATAATTGGCGATATCTCCGTAGTCATTGGAGATAACACCATAAAACCTGGTATCGTTGAATTCGTCATGATTTTCCCTAACCGTTCTTGTGATGATATATAGGATGTCCCATTTGAAAATCAAATATTGTTGCCATTTCCGGAAAAGCCGGAAGTTGAATTTGTTTTACAAATATTTCAAAAAGTGCCGTCTAGTGAGCATATTCAATGTTCCAAGTTTCAAAAATATCGCTAGAGAAATAAAGGAGAAAATGTGGGTGTACCATAAGTCTGTGTCACACGGTATACACGCTACTCACGAGCATATCGAGACAGTAGAAGTTACAGTGCTGTACGCGAAGGGATCTAGTAAGGTGATGGACATTCGAATAATAGTTGAAGTGTTTTGTGTATTTAAAGTGAAATAAAGTTGAGTTTGATTGATCAGTGTAGTTAATTATTGGTCAACCCACGGGGAAAACGTAACAGACCCTCAAAATCTTTTACAGTATACTGAATATTTTGAAAAATTTATATTAAGGTACTTGGAAATAACAAGGACTATCCTTTATATTAGGACATACAACCCGTCTTCAAAAAAATGTATCGAGATCACTTCTCATCTGAACCATTTCTTATGGTCTGAATACGGATATAAAGGGTGCAATTAACCAAACCCCACCAGGCAATAGAAAAACTATAAATTATAGTAGGCTTAAAGATGCCGAAATAAAAAGATTTTACATAATTCTTTTCTTGAATGTTTTGTTCGAAATTTCTTTGGGGCACGCACAGTAGGCCATTTGTTTGACACCACCTGCCTATCGTGAATGAGCCAGCCCACCTGCCCCCGCAAAAGGTGTTTCAAACGATCAATGGAGGAGTCTTGTCAATCTGAGATGTTTATTCGGTTTCGATAGAACTCTGTTAGTTCTTTTGTGCAATGGAGTACATTAAATCCGAGGTTAGGATACAGTTTTGCCCTTTCGAATTGTGAATGATTTACCCAACCCAGTGCGGTGCTGAAGGGTCTAGTAAAGGCGAATCTCCACCAAACGGACCCGCTTGCGACTAGTTTTGTATTCAAAAACATGAACAACAAATTTGTTTTAGTTTCGAAAACAAGGCCGTGGTTTTTTTGAAGGAAGAAATTCCAACATCAATTGATGATTCTGAGTAGTGTTTGAAGCTGTTCCACTATAAAAATCCCGATTTTATGCGTTGATATGTGAAACATGGCTCCATCATTCCACAATCAGCGACTATTACACCTCGTTATTGGAACGTTTGAATGATGGCGAAATTGTATGAATTGGGCTTTGAATTGCTTCCGCATCCACCGTATTCTCCAGATCTGGCCCCCAGCGACTTTTTGGTTTTCCCAGAGAGAAATTAACTTCCGATGAACAGGTAATCGTCTAAACTGAGACCTATTGTCGGGGGTGGTGATAGGTGAATTCTTAATCAGAATGAACAAACAGAAAAATACAGTGTAGCCTCGTGGTGATGAGAATGAAAATTAGAATAATTGGGAGTAGTTCCCGGTCGAAATCTCAGAACCGAATGCCTGCATCCGCTAAAACATGTGTTCGAAGTTAACTCTGGCAATTGTGGAGGTCATAAATTAAATATATTCACAAAGGGTCAACCACTTGGGCCCTTGTCGAATACATAAGAGTCTTACCTACTCGAAACATCCCAAGTGGCGCCTGTCGTTGAAAATATTCTTCTCCATACGCGAGTTGATATGTACTGAAAAAAATACGAAACTGATAAGTAATATTTTGTACGACTGTTCGATAATAGAGTTATGACAAGTTAATTTTCTAACAAAAAATTATGATGCAAAATTAGAAAATCATTAACAAAATAAAATGTTTCTTAGGTAAATAATTTTGAGAAAAACCCTAGACTATTTTGAGGCTAAAGACAAATCGTACTGAAAAAAAATGAATCGAAAAATTGCATGACCGCTTTAGTCGTTGTATCGCCCTCAAAAGCAACCATGTTGAATAACGAAATGAAATTTTATCAGAAAACTATTTTTTCTATGTTAGCCAGTCAAACTTTCTGCCCAACTGTTATTGATATCGGTGTCCCAAATTCAAGGCCCCATGATTTTTTCATTTCCTCAATATATTTCAATTATCCCGTCACATTTCCATTTGGTTGTATTCAAAATTTTCTAATCTATATACAGTGCATTTCTTTAATGTCCCCCCCTTTATTTTTTGAACGGTTCAACTCAAAAAATTGAAATTTGGGATAATGAAATTAATGCATGAATACTTTGTTTTGAAGTGAAATTGACAGATGAAACTTTCAAAATGGCGACTGGGGGCCATCTAAGAAAAAAAAATTAGGTGGAAAGGGGGGTCTTGTGACAAATCATTTTAAGGCTCCTATCGAATACTTCACAACCCTAGAATATGAAGTCAATATCTTTACCTACTACAAAATGGCGAAACATTTAATAATTATCTGAAGACAAACACATTAATATTGATATTTCTAGAAATATTCCTTTTTATCTGTCATATGGCAATTCTAACAACTCGATAAGGTTTGTTAAGCTATTTTTTATTTATAAAAACTACAAAAAATGTCAGTACGACAATGAACATAATTGTTCAGTTAGAATATTCTCATTTAGTTTTCGGTTTTACTAGAAGAAAGGTACCACGTCAACAATCTCTAAAATGGTCATTATCGTCTCGAAGCGATATTTATTTACGGTTCGTCGCATAACTTTCACGAGACCGAAATGATTTTCAATGAACGTTTTCTGAATCGTCCTATCTGTAGAAAATATTTGAGGGAACTTGTATCCAAATTCACAACTACCGGTAGTGTACATAACAAAAAGTCCCCAGGTCATCAGTCCATTCCGGAAGAACAGCAAGTGCAAATAATTGGTGGGATGTAGTAAATCCTGAACAGTCTACTTATTCCGTCGCGAATGTTTGTGAGGTGTCTCCTACTATGTGGAAACTTTTTAAGAGGAATATCATCCATACAGAATTAAAATGGTACACCAGTTAATTGAAGATGACCCTGATCGAAGAACAGAATTCTGCGAAATCATGACAGAAACCATTGCAAGGCATCCTACCTATCTATAAAATATTTGTTTTAGTGACGAATATACATTTTTTTAAACGGCAATGTTCACAGACAAAATTGCCGTTATTGGAGTGACACCAATCCCCACGTTTTCCGTGAAACACATACCCAATATCCAGAAAAAATTAACGTTTGGGCAGGAATATTGGGAAACCATATGGGGTGGCCAACCGGTCGATCGCGATCGTCCAGTCCAGTCGATCGTGGCAAGGCAAGAAATATAAATAAATAGACCAGACTGCGCAACGTAATTTAGACTGGCAATGTGATTTAGCTTTCTTGGCCGATTTTACTGGAAAACTGAGTATATTAAATCTGAATCTACAAGGCAAGAATGAAACATTAACAGAAATGATGAGTTCTATTGCAGCATTTCAAAGTCAAACAGCTTCTATGATAGTTGACATAGAGAAGACAAAATTTGAACAATTTGGATCAAGGATCATATGGAAAAACATCCTACCTACAATTTCATTTCTGAGAAGTACACGGCAGAAATTAGGGTAGTGATAGCAGACTTCGAAATTAGCTTTAGTGATTTCAAAAAAAATTGAGGAATTGGTTCAATTCATCAGTTATCCGTTTAATGATTCCATTGATCATAGTGATATCTATGAATTGGCTACAAAATTCGCAGATATAATTCAAATGGAGCACATGATGTTACAAAACGAAATTATTACTCTGCGCTGCGACATATTTCTAAAAGCAAGGTCATCCTCAGGTCAAGATTTCTGGGCATTGGTTTCCTACGAAAAATATCCAAATTTGAAGAAATGTGTTGAATCACTTCATTCGTGTTTTGGTTCTACAAATTTATGTGAGTCAGCATTTTCCTACTTAAAACAAACAAAAAATAAACACCGTTCTCGCTTGACAGACGCTCATACATTGGATTCTTTAAGGTTGGCAATTTCCAACTACAAACCAGATTATGCTAAACTAGTGGAAGATACTGTGACGCCATGCTCACACTAATATAATAGGACCTATAAATGTTGATTAAACATCATCAACTTAGACTTCCAATCCAAAGTATTGAGTAAATTGAAGGAAACAATCTCATATGTGATACGAAAAGGAACTCCTAAGACTGTTCAATAAAAAATATTTTATGATTGTGTACTAAACACTATGCTGTTTCATTTAGGATTTCAAGAAGTATGTAAGTGGTAGATCGCACAGGGTTTCGTCAGTAAACAGTAGATCTTATGTCTAATCAAGTTGGCCATCCTTGTTGTAGGACCTCTATTAATCAAAATTCAACAGGGGAGCTGTATTTTAATATGCTGGAAACTACTGTTGACCCTCTCATCACTGAAATCGTCGAAGCGAATCCTAATGAATTCAATATGGATATTGTATTTCAACAAGATGGAGCACCACCACATTACTCCAAACTAGTAAGAAACTATTTGGTTGGTAATTTTCCCGGTCATTGGATTGGCCGTCGACGTCCTACAGAATGGCCAGCCCGCTCGCCAGATTTGACACCTTTGGACTTTTTTATGGGGCTATTTGAAGCAAAAGGTGTACGAAACTGAATCTGCTTCAATATTGGATATACGACAGAGAATAATTGATATTTGTAGAGATATTGACGTTACTGTGTTCGAAAATGTTCGGCGTGAAATATCGAGTAGGCTGTTCATATGTCAAGAAGTTCAAAGCAACCATGTCGAGCATCTTCAGAACTGACCTCAAGCTTATTACCTCATATTATGTAGTTAAATGTCAGGCAATTATACAGTGTTAGGAATCACACGTTAAAAGGTAAGACCTCGTTAGTCTTTAGCTCGCGCAACTTTCTCAACTTCTTTCTCAAAAACAGATTTCAACCAGATTTTTTTAAACAGACAGATTATTAAAAGTTCCACCATTTTGTAGTAGTTGAATATATTGACATTATATTCTAGGGTTGTAAAGTATTCGTCAGGAGCTTCAAAATGATGTGTCACAAGACCCCCCTTTCCATTCAATTTTTTTCCCAGATACCGCCCAGTCGCCGAAAGTTTCATCTGTCAATTACACTTCAAAATGAAGTATTCACGCATTAATTTCATTATCCTAAATTTCAATTTTTTCAAGTTGACCCGTTCAAAAAATAAAAGGGGGGGGGCATTGAAGAAAAGCACTGTATAAACAAGCACACTTCATTATTTTCTATTGTCTCTTCACATATCGAACGCCACTGCTACCTATCTTTCCCGCGGGCCTTGTTTACCGGACTGCGTCATTTCTAAGTAGGCACGTGCCAGAACTACGTGATAAACGAACGGATGCGTTGCCGATACCTGGCTATTATCTGGAAAAATCTTTATCAGCCTACTAATAATCAAATTAAGTGGAAGTCCTATTTGGGTAGTAATAACAGACAATGAAGTCTAGTCCGCCGAATTATGGGGCTTTGGGAAAGCAATTAGACGTTTCGAAGGATTCTTGCCGTGCCGTCTGTAATAATGCGAACTGCGTAAAAATCCTTAAGGATTACAGATTGTGATCAGTGTAATATTAAATGTACCTTTCTACAATAAACTCAAAATATGGATTGTATGCCAAATTTCAAAACACATGAGGTGAAATATCCGTATCCTTGATTGATATAGAGAAGACAATACTTTTCCCAAATGTTTAAATAAACTATAATGAAAAAAGGTACCTACTTTATTAAAAAATCACACAAAATAGAAATAATTCCAAAGCGGGAAGTAATTTGCGGGCAGATGGCGCTATACCTAACCTCCTCGATATATCAACATTACTGCTTGATCTATTCGCGGGCAGATGGCGCTGCACGTAACCTTCTTGATATATCGACAGTGTTGCTTGATCTGTTCGCGGGCAGATGGTGCTGTACGTACAGCTTGTCGAATGTAGGAAGAGGTTTCTGAATTCCGTTATGGCCCCGCCCACCAGATGTAATAATAATAATAATAATATGCTTTATTGCCCAAAGAACATTAGGTCTTATTGACAGAGCTACAAATTTTCATCAGCCATCATAAACATAAGCATATATATACAGGTTCCTGCAACAGTGGCGCGGTGTTCCATATCTCAATTTAGGAAACACCTAGGAATCTAAATTTCTATAATATTACCTCATTGCACGAGCCTGACAAAATAAAAATATCGCCGGTCACACAGGGTGTTCAATTTTTTCTGGGCGGATCCCAACTGTGTTTTTTCAAATGGCAACCTATATTTTTTATCGTTTTTTCGGTTTCTACATAGAAAATAAAACACACTTTATGTATATCTTCACTTCGAAAATTCTGACGGTTTTCGAGATATCTAGCATGACAGGTTTTTTTTCCAATATTCGTCACTCAAAATATTTGAAATTATAAAGTTGTGCCAAGTCCAATTGAATTTTTTTTTGGTCAAATATTCTATATTGATAACTCTCTCAAACGATATATCTGAAGTCGATCTGTGATATACAGGGTATGAAAAACCGCTTGTCACATATTGTAAATAAAAATTTGCACAATCTTCCTTATTTTAAAACGAACACACAATATATTATTGATCCATAAGGAGCGCTATGTATTTTTCTACGTCCATGGATACACATATACATATCTGTACACACACATACATATATAGGGCGAAATCCATCTTAATTTCATTCAGGTTTGGAGGCCAGCTCCCCTACCCTTTTGACTGATTGTTGGCCTTGAGAGGGGCCAATGGGCACACAACTGATAGATGACTACATATATAGGGTAAAAATAATATTAAAATACTCAAACACATAAAATTGATTACAGACATCATACAATAAAAAATACCAAAAAAGTTTAAAATGTTCAAATGCAGTATACCATCCTTTGTTTAATAAAAAATACAGTTGATAAAATAAATTAGAGAAAGCGATCCTCATAGAACTCTTCTAAACTATAATAGGGTCTACCACATAATAATTATTTTACTGATTTTCGAAATACACAGCTATCCTCTAAAATTTTAATATGGTCAGGCAAATGATTAAACATTTTGAGACCATTATCACTAGTATATAGAGTCTTTGACTAGAGTAGAGGCTGGTATAGGTAATCTTAGGTCGTTAGATTGACGAAGGGCATAATAATTGGAGTAACCGCTAAATATCAATTTATGTTTATTAATCAAACATACTGTTTCTAAAATAAAGATTCCAAAAACTGTCAAGATTTTTTGTAATTCAAGTAGGGGTTTGCAGGAGTCTCGACTTTTGCCATATTATACATGAATCTTATAGCCCTTTTTTGAATGATGAACACCGTCTGTATTTGAGTTTTGCAAGTCCCCAGAAAGGAATTCCATACCTCAAATGTGACTCAACAAGTGAGAAATAAGCCGATTTAGCGGCAGACAAACCAAGATCCTTACATGTTATTCTCTCTGCAAAACACCCTGAAGCTAGCTTTGTATTGAGGGTTACAATGTGATCGGCGACTTTGAGTTTATTGTCGATTATTACTCCCAAAAATTTAGTACTAGGTCTGTTTTGAATTATCCTGTCCGCGTCCTGTGTTGGTAAAGGAATGCTGTCAATAAAGCAGCGGAATGATATTAAATTTGTTTTGGAAACATTGAAAGACAGCAGATTGGAGTCGCACTTTTTTATTTTTTTTTATATCTGCACTTATATTCTCGTGTAGATTACATGAAGTTTTATCACGCCACAATATTGTGGTGTCATTAGCAAATAGGGTGAATTTGCCTTTTATAACGGTAGATGCTAAATCGGTTATGTATAGCAGGAAAAGTATCGGTCCCAGTATTGAACCTTGTGGTACGCCATTTTTTATTTCGTCTTCTGATGAGAATGATGAGGTTTTCACAATCTGACTTCTTCCTGTGAGATAATTTTCGAACCACTTGTGAGTAATTCCACGGATGCCATAGTGATATAGTTTTTTCAGCAGTATTCCATGATCTACACAGTCAAAGGCTTTAGAAAAGTCACAGAACTTAGCTTACCTAGCTTACCTAGAGTGGGAATCCGACATATAGGACGGAAGTTTGCAGGATCACTTAGATCACCACCTTTGTGCAATGGAATAACTATTGATTTTTTTTTAGGCAGGAAGGGAATGTTCCGGTTTCAAAGGATGGGTTTATTACGAACGCTAGAGCATTTAATGTGGTATCAGGAAGGTTAGCAAAAATGATAATTTAAATTTCGTCTATTTCCGCGGCATTTTTATTTTTGAAAGATTGAATTATTTCTTTAAGCTCATTTGCATCAGTAGGTAGTAAAAGAAAGTTATCAGCGATCTATATATTCTCTAAATGAGTCAACGGATTAAGAGAAGTTGGTATGTTTTTTGTTGATTTTTCTGCTATAGATCAATATTAATTGTTCAGTATGTTTGCGTTTATTGGTATATCAACTTGATATTTCCTTTGTTTTCCTCTAAAATCATTAATCATGGACCATATCTCTTTTGATTTATTGCTTGCTTGCAAAATTCTGCTTTGATAGTAGATCTTTTTTGAGCATTCAATTACTTTTCTATAAGTGATTTTTAACATAGGTTTGAAAATATATACTATCCGTGATTTTTTTATATAATCAAGTGATCTCATATTTCTTGCGGAAACCTGTATGCCCTTTGTAATCCAGTGTTTCTTTTTTTTTCAGTTTGATTATTTGATAAGGAAAAGATTCATCAAAAATGTTTTTTATTTGGGAATATAAAACAGAAAGGAGTTGATTTTGCACTTCTAATATAAAATTCCAATCAGCATGAAGACATCCGTGGTAGAATCTATCATAATTCCGAGAGTTGAAGAGTCGTCCTTGAACTTGACTTGAATTTCCTAGTTTTCATAACTGAGTCAATCAATATTGTGACATGAACCGCCTCGTGGTCGGAGAAACCAGGTGAATCTACCGAACACTGGATTTTATCATTATCTAAATTGCTACATACATAGTCAATAATCGAATGTGGGTTCCTTAGAAGACTCTGAGAGCGAGAGAGACAGAAAGAGATTGAGGGAGAATTTTCAAACCTCTTCCTATATTTGACTGGATGTAACCTGTAAGCTTTTTTGTCGTTACCTCCTGTAATATCATTGCAGAACTGAACTAAAAGTCCGTTCAATTTGGTTGCTTGAGGATGTTACCTTATCTCATAATATAACGACTTGAAACGAAAAATCAGTTGTTTATTTATAGTAAATCTCTGTCACAATATAAATAACCTGTGGTGATGAGTAGCTATGATTTTACAAACAAATAATAAATTCGTTTTAACAGTAACCTTATCTGTTCTGAATTCTTCATCGCTGTGTCAACAGCTAAATGCAGCTAAACGTATAAAAAGTTGCGTAGACCATGTTTAATTAAAAGTTTCCAGTGGAAGTACCCCTTAGAGACAGAGTCGGGGAACTTATAAGACATGAGCCAGCCTTGCTCTCACTCAACTGTCACATCTCCCGCCCAACATGCAAGCTTTTTTTGAATCCACAGTTGATGCTAAAACAATTTTTGTTATACTCCAAACAATTATGAAACATGTTTTCCCATTCTTGAGGCTGGTTGTTTTTGCAAGCTTCAGGCTTCGAATGACACATTGAGAAAAAATCAAGATAATCAAATCTGGACATATTGGAGGCCACACGACGTGTTTTGTTTTTATTTCACTACAGCATAATTTCTAATATATTGAGGAATTTCAACGGGCTACGGTAAGGTAAGTATCTCGGAATATACCCAGCTATAAACTCGTAGAAACTAGTATTCTGACATCCTTAAAGTTATCTTAAAACCTTCATATGGTAGGATGTACGCGACTATTAAAGTCTAAGGTCAAAGATGACAAAAATCGATTTTTTGCACATTTTTTGCAAATATCCCGTTTCCTATGGGTTTTTCGTTATTTATATTGTAGAGGATTAAATTCCGCTAGAGCATCCTGTAGTCCCAGTCAAAAATAGAAAAAAAAAAACAATAAAGTTTATTAATCATACCAAATACAAATTGATAAATGACAATTGAATAATTACAAGCTGTGAGTATTATTACCAAACAGGCCAGAGATGATTAAATTATATTGTCGGGGAGCTAGGTCATGGCTTGACTCACTGCCACCTATTCAGATCTATTGTTATGCTCCTTGGTTGTTAGAGCTCATTGTCTAGCTTAGTCTCTTTTATCAGACTCCAAAGCCTTGATACTAGACCAGAGATGATGCGGATGTACTCATTATTTAACAGCAATTAAATAATCAAAGATATTGATTTGCTTGTTATTTCAGTTGGGGTTACATTATCTCATCAACAAGAAATTTTCTCTGAAAGAATCGGCAAAGGAGATGTAAAAAAATATGCTCTTCCATAAATTTTGATACGTACCCTCGTTAAAAAAAAACACATTTTGTTTCTGCACGCATTAAGTGGCTGCGCTTTTTTAAAAAAAGGAAGAAACGCCTCTAAAAGCTGGGGGAAAGAAAGTTTTAGGCTTTTTACTACTCCATCTTGCAGAGGAGAGTGCTGTAAGCAGCTTCATCAGACCAAAACCTGTCATCGACATCACTTTAGGCTTCGCCAAACAAAGATTGAACATCTGGATGGCAAGAAGATTTATGGACTTCTGGCAGAATCTTCCAGGATTGACACACTCCAAGGCGTTTATTCACCCTTCGAAACAGTTGTTGGACTACAGTAAGGATGAACTACGATGTCTAACAGTCCTTCTTACAGGTCACTGTCATTTGAATCATCATATGCAGAGACTCGGGACTGTCGGAAGACAATGTGTGTCGCCTCTGTTTGGAAAATGATGGAACAGTAAAGCACATACTTTGTGCCTGCCCCGCTAGGGACCTAATCAGGTTTTTAGAGTCCGGTAAAGCCGTACTCTTCCATACGACCTGAAAGACCAATCACCATACAAACTAATCGGCTTCCTTATGAAGCTGGGTTAGCCACAATAAACCCTTGCGGGTTGCGGTGGAGGGTTGAATAGACCAACTCACTTTACACCTTACCTAACCTTACTCCATCTTGATGCAAAAATATGTGGGAATCTTACAAAGAAAGGAAGGAAGCAATTAATTTCAAAAGAAGACACGTTACAGCAAGAACGTGTTCGAATGAACATTTCCAACGTTCTGTTGGCGCAGTTTAGGCGCAATAAATCCCAGTTTATGCGCCTATTAACTACTATAACTTGAATACCTCAATATAAGCTTGAAACAAAAATACAGTCCGAAAAATGGACTGCAAAGGGAGAATCGGCTCCAAAAAAAGCAAAAACTCTTTTTTTCAGCTGGGAAAGTGATGGCGAGTGTTTTTTGGGATAGTCATGATGTTGTTTTAACCGATTATCTTCAAAAATTAAAAACCGTTACGGGAGCATACCAGGCATCATTATTTGATAAGCTGAAGGCAGAACTTGCGGAAAAACGGCCATATTTGCAGAAAAAGAAAACCCTGTTTCACCAATACAACGCATCGTCTCACATCTCAAAGGTGCCATGTCAAAAATTCACGAATTACAGTTTGAACTGCTTGACCATCCGCCTCACTCACCAGATCTAGCTCCAAGCGACTTCTTTTTGTTTCCTCATCTAAAAATTACTCTCGGAGAACAGAGATTTTTGTCAAATGAAGAGGCAATTTCCTTCGTGAACAATTATTTTGTAGAGAAAAATCACTAGTGAAGAGTTAAAAAAAATTTAAAGAATGTATTTTATTTTTTTCACAAATTTTGTGAAGATCAAATCGTGAGCTGTAGTTTTGGAAATTACTATGGATCTTCATCAAGTAACGGCCGAATCAGTCAGAAAAAAATATCTTTGTTAGTTCGGAAACTTTTCAGACCACCCTCGTAATACTAGGAACCCACTTTCCGGTTACCTGTGCGGCAGGGAAGAGAAACACGGCATCTGCGAAGTAACTGTTTTGGAGTTTCACACCGCATTACCTGCTCTTTAATGCACACAAATCTTTGTCTCGACTCATTTGTTTTCGAAACATCTGCTCTCGTGTTGCTTATTCACTGAGTTATGTGCAAAAGACTTCAAAGTTATACACACCAAGTTTAACATCATTATGCTCGAACGGAACAGATGAGGAAAGAGGCTGCTTGGAATATTTTTATAGTCTGTCGACGAGACAGGCTTTGATCCAGTTAGTTTGGAACTCCAGTCAAGGCAAATGAAGGGTTGAAAAAAAAACAAAAGATGTCCTTCTTTTTGATCAGTTCATTCAGTAGATCACGATGATGATTTTTCCGTTTTTTTTTTCATACGTTATGTTTGATATACGAGGTCTGTTCAAAAAATAATCGTCGCAAAACGCCGTTCTTTCGTGGGTTTCTACAATCTTGGAAACGAGATAAAGCCGCAGGGGGCCATTTCTGCTGAATACGGTGGCTGAGGCATGATTACTGTGGCCAAAAAATCACGAACAAACAATGACGAGTGAGCATAAGTATTATTGTGATGCAAAAGCGATTAATTGTTTTTCCACAATATCGAACGTTTTCTTCGTATTGTGCCTCGTAAGCGACGAGACCGTACGGCCATGAGCAAGAACTAATGCCCTACGTCACGGTAATCGGTAAAAACAGTGAGCAAAACCTTAAGTCTAGTTCACAAGTACTTTTTTTGTAACATTTTTCAGCCCTGTTCAAAAATTACGACCAAGGTGTCATTCGAGATACAGTTTCGGGAGTCTGGACTTTTTTTTACGCGAATTCATTGATCTTTTCAAATCTTTTTTCAAATTTCCAAAATTTTGAAAATTTTCCGAGATATTAAGAAAAAACTAAAGCCCCATTTTTGTTTTCGCTTAATTATTTATAATTTTTGTAATTTTTATCGGCGCGTTTTTGGACCTTACCTTGAACTTTCTAGGCAAAAATGCGAATCGAATGACACCTTGGTCGTAATTTTTGGACAGGGCTGAAAAATGTTACAAAAAAAAGTACATGTGAGCTAGACTACATGACATCACCGCGAAAGAATGCAGTCGGCAACCGCCGGTAAAATTCTAGCCTAGTATCGAACCAACTACAGATTTCTAGAAAGGACCGTCACTCTATATAAGCCCTGCTTCCTGACCCAATAAGGAATTCAGAAAGTGAATCGAGCGGCTAAACAAGAAATTCAAATAGTGGAAATAAATTAAGCGTTAGTTGCTAAGTGTTGTAAATAAATTAGTTTGTGATTAGTGAAATATTGCTGGAAATAAATTTGTTTAAGACAGTTAAAGACTTTAATTTGTCACAATATTTTCATTTCAATTTTTATTAACTGATATTTTGGCTATTCATTCTTATTTTATTTGTTCTTTCATAGATTTCGAATCGTAGTGGAATCACATTAGACAATGCAAGTTTACTTTAATTTTCAGTATCGACGGGTGAATGTTGAACTTTCAAGCCTTTTTTCTAGCTGAAATTTTATTGGTTGATCTAGAGATTAAATTCCATAATAGTGTTGAGAATGGAAAAATATCAATCTAGGAATTTGATTTGAAGTTCTCTCTCATTTTCAAATCAATAATTGTAATAATAAATTTGGAAATTATTAATTGATGATTTGATTGAAATTTCTCAGTTCAATGTTCCATTTCATTCGTTCATCGCATATCACATTATTCGTAAGAATATTATTTATTTCCTGCAGTTTTCGCGTTCAATGTCACAGAAGGTCACAGAAGGTTTCGAATTTCATTTCGGGTCATTGCAATAATTAAATCGTCGTTGGGAATTGTGGATTTAGCAATTGTCAGCGTTATTAGTCCTGAGGAAGTGATTTTTTTTTATAAATCGGAATATTGTTTTCCAATCAAGGCATTTTGTAGATAAGTTCATAAGGAAACGTACATTTAGGGTAAATTTTCGTGGAATTTTTCAAAAAGACGTTGATTCAAAGTTCATTGTTGTTCCGTACAAACCAACGTATTACATCGCGTTTTTCAAAAAGTTGAATGTGGAAATAGCCTTAAAATCTTCTTGGTCACTCCCACTAATGTTAGGTAATTTCATATACAAGATATTTCAGAATGAAAAGTCGGAGATATATGAAATAAGCTGTGGGAACTGTAAAATAATATATCGGTTAGACTAGGCAAGCTATTGAAGCTCATTTCATGGAACATACGCATACACGATATTTTTCTTAATTAAGTTTAGGTCCATATGTCTATATTCATCTATATCTAAACTATCTGAACATTTCATTATTTTGGCGTCTGTCTCTGTATGGTGAATAAGGACGTATTATTATTATTATTCTCGACACAGAAGCTACAATGTCAAGAGACAAATTCCTTTCTCAGATTCACTTGTAAGAAGCAGTCAAGATGAAAACAAGCATATTTCATTATTTTGGCGTCTGTCAAATGTCAAATGGGTAAATATTGTATTTATAAAAACTATGTTGTTCCACAGGAAAATTGAAGAAGTTGAATTGCATTTCAAGGACAATTTTAAACTCTAGATTTCAATAACATATTTCATTGATAATAATAATAGTTATGGTAGTAATTTCAAACTCGATTTCAGTGAAAACAATTAAACGCGCCTTTCCAGAAGGAATTGCTACAGTAAATAATTCCTTTCTATCAACTCATTCGACTCATATTCAGTTCATCGTGTTTTTACTTTTCCAGAAATAAAATTAATCAGGATTAAAATAACCATTAGTGTAACTCAAATAAATTTGTAGCGTGCACAAACCGGAAACCTGTTAATGGAGTTCACTGCTATATCTGATAATATTTATTAACATTATTGCTATTGAATGCAAAACTTGATCACTCCTGACAATGATAATGTCTCATTATAATTACTTACCATTATCATTGATCGATTTATAGATTGATTATTTCCTGGAGTGAAACGTTTGTTTATTGGTAGCAACAAGAAATCGTTTTAACTTTTTAGAATATATAAAACACTTGCAAAACTTGTTCATTTCAGAAGTAAGATTATTTATTTCAATGAGATTCAAATCCCCTATTTGTCAATGTTAAACTATATTTGTTATCGTATTGTGGCTGATATTTTGATGAATGATATGAAAGACATGATATTGTCCTGGAAGTAAGAACTGCCAGGTAAGATACTGTATGAGCTACGACAAAGTGAATTTATATGTTTGTGAAATCTCAGATCTGCATCTAGCCATAAACCCAAGTTCTTGCTTTCTGTAATTGTTTGTGGTAAGTCTTGTCCAAGTTGGATTTCAGTTCGTCTTTTGTGTTTCGGGCCAAAAAGTATGCACTGAGATTTTTTAGAATTCAATTTCAGCTTATGGGCTACAGATAGATCCAGTAACTTTTGTAAATCGCTGTTAATTTTTTCCATTGCCACCTGCCAGTTACTTGGAGGAAATCGATAATATAACTGAGTGTCGTCTGCATAATGATGAACTGTGCAATGATCAATTATTTTATGGAAGTCAGATATATATAGAGAGAACAGAATTGGGCCAAGGATGCTGTCTCTCAAAGCACATTTTGCTAACCAAGTTATCATCGCCAGGAAATGACAACATAGTCTGATCTCATGATCAGACTAGTCTGTAAACCTGAGTCTCCCCAAGGAACTCTTTCATTCATAAAGTGCTTTCAAAGAGCAAAGTTACAGCGAATCCAATTTCAAGCAGTCACTAAGACCTAGGAAAAATAATGCCAAGGCAACTCCTAGTATACCTGCTCTGTCTTTAATGAAGCCCCACAATGAAAAGTCTAGAAAGGTAAGATCAGGTGAACGTAGTGGCCATTTAATAGGAGTATTGTTTCCTATCCTCCGCCCTGGCATATCTGCAAATAGTTCTGCATGTGACGGAGCTCTATCTTGGTGCAATATTGAAAGGCGAGTCTTCCAACAACTCAACTAAAGTCTCCGACAAGAAAAAAAATGTTATTCCACCGTCAAAGATGTTTAAAAAAGTAGGGACCTATAATCTTGGTGTCTATCACATCAAGCCAAACATTACCTCTAAATCTCTCTTGAAAATTTGTAGCTCTATGTAGGAAGGAATTTTCTCGTCGCCAGTGATAATGAATATTTCTGTCAAACCACCCGTTATTTGTGATCTACTCTCATAACACGATAAAATTTGATTACAAATTTCATTTTCACTGAGGATAACACTATAAAAACACAATTTTGTCTATTTTCCACGATAGTTCTATATTTGTTGTCGGTCATTACACCATATTCAAATGATGTAATGACCTAATTCTATATCTGGAAGAAAACATTTAATTGTAAGAAATTTTGTTTTATTGAAATTTAAACATAAAAAATTTGTATCGTCCTGTCAAGTATGATTCCATCCACTTCAGGGCCATGTCTCTTATACCATAGTGAGAGAGTTTCTGCAGTAATAATGTGTCATTGACACAGTCAAAAGTTTTAGTCTACATTGATGCTGTTGTATGCCATTTTTAGACAATTAAACATGGCAACAGACGTATTCTTGTTATTTCTAAATCCAAATTGTTCATTGCTGATTAATTTGTTTGCTTCAAGATATTTTATCAGGCGAATTTTCACGAGCTTCTCTGAAGTCGGAATAAGAGAAATGGTTGTGAAGTTCAATGGATCTTGAGTATCACCGCCTTTGTGAATAGGAATTATCACATCTGTTTTCAAAAACTCGGGAAGTGTGTCTTTTTGAAACCCACCAATAATCATCATTGAAAGTACTATTAAAGCTGGAAGAGGAAGATTTTTGAAGATTTATATTGACAACTCATCACAACCCATAGCATTTTGATTTTTCATCAATTTGAAGACTTCAGTCAATTCTGATGAAGTGGTGTCATGAAATATACAGGACGAGACAATGTTACTTTCTCTAAGATATAAAATAGAATTTTGGTCAGTGTTTAGGTTATATCATTTCATTATTGAATATAATCATTCATTATTTCCCAAGACAAATATTCATATCTGTTCAAACAATTGTTCGTGTATCAGTTAAGATTCAATGAAGATATGATCAAATGGATAAAACTGCAAACCGAAATATGTATTTTTGAAGCGACAGCTGTTGAGGACAGATGGTTAGAAATCCAGGAAACAAAAGACGTTGCCTCGTTTCGAAGGAGTCTTCTTTTCTGTTTTCAGCATGGGCGACTCTGATGTTTATCATGATGGGTTTCTGGAATCGAACATTCCTATTAATAACCATTATTTGGGAAATGCAGTCGGCTCATAAATAATTCATAGGCACGGAATATTAATAGTATCATAGGCCGATTCTATCTATCTTTCTCTTTCATTTCCATTTATTCAATTACGAACTTCATTATGGTAATGATGTATAGTAAAATGTCGAGCATTACTGTTAACGGAAATACCAAGAGGTATATAAATTTGGTTTAAAGGTAATTAGTTTAGCAGTAATATTCTGAATCGCGAAATGTCTTTAAATCATTTTTGAACCGGTTGCGAAGCACTGTGGAGAGACAAATTGATTTCATTTATTACTTCGAAATTACGACCCGTTAGGATCATATCCCAAATTCTTACATGTTATGGATTATGTATGTATGAACTGGCGAGAGAGAATGACAGAGAGAATATACTTCATCGTCAAAAAATAATTTTGTAGACAAAGTTTTACTTGATCTATAATGCAATTTATATGTAAAAACAAAACAAAGTCACTTTAACTCAATCAATTTTCCCTTGATACATAAAATCAGTTTGAATATATAAAACATATAAGTCGAACAGGATAATGGTAAATAATATTTTTTTTTTAAAGATTAGCATTATAAAATTCTGGTCTATCACTTAAACAAACTTTTCACGCTCCTCCTCAAGCATTGTAAAGATTTCATTTCTGTCATATTATCTGATTGATTCGGCCGTTATTTGATGAAGATCCATAGTAATTTCAAAAACTACATCTCCCGATTTGATCTCCACAAACTTTATTATTTGAAAAATATATCACATGTTTCGCTAGCACAGTAGCTTTTTCAAGTGATTTGAATACTTCAAGTTGCTTTTCACACTAATATTTATATAATGTAATATTTATATACACTAATATTTTTATACAGGGCTATTCAAATTCGTTTCTGTACATGGGGATCTCGTAAACGATAAGAGATAGAGTGTCGGTTAAGGTGTGGCAAAGTTGCGTATTTTAGAGACCTATTCAATGATGTAAAAAAATTTGATATAGCTCTTTTGTTTCTGGAAATATACAGGAAAAACCAAAAAATCCCAAATTATTTTTTTCCTTTATCTTCTTTATTCGCAGACATATTAAAAATCTATCCACATTTTGCTATTGGCACTTGATGTGGGCTATCAGAATATGTCCATGAATCTTTTATATAGGGTGTCATTTGACTTGGGCCACACCCATCTTTGAATTTTTAAATACGGACCTGTATTTTTTGTTGTAGTTTTTGGATCGTAGACGTTCACTTCATACTGATAAATTAAATTTCATTTTATATTTCAGAATTGTTAAGTCCAAGAAATTGATTGAGTTATCTGCTTCTATTTCAATTGTGAATTTAATGTTTTCATGCATTTTGTTAATATCCCTATGAAAAGTATCTAATTGTCTCTTAGTACCTGTAAAACATACCATACTGTTATATTATTTGGCAAATGGTTGAACATTTTACAATCAGTATAGAAAATGGAATCCTTCATGACTGATATCATTTTTATTGGCAACTTTTTTAATTAAATACTCTGTTTTCATTGTAAAGATAGAAATCACTGTTAGAAATCCATGAGTGGTAAAGGGTAGTCTACAAGAGTCTCTAGTCAGAATTGCACATAAATCTTACGGCCCGTTTTTGCACAATTAAAATATTTTGTAGTAGATAACCACTACATGCGCCTCAAAATGGAATTCCATATCTCAGGTGAGATTCCACCAGAGAAAAATAAACAGTCTTAACTGCTGTTAAACAAAGTCCATTTGCGACTAATCTGACTGCATAACAACCTGACTAATTAGCTATTTTACTATACATATGTACTCCTAAAAATGTTGAGCTACTTTTGTTCTTAATAATGTCATTCCCAATAGGTATATTGTCAATTTCACTTCTGAAAGTTACTATATGAGTTTGGATAGGATGTGATTTTAATCACAAATCATTGGCATTTGTCCGATTGCCAAAAAAGGTAGTATCGTCTGCAAATAGTGTGAATTTTCCTGAGATATTTATACTTGTCGAATCTATGACGTAGATGAGGAACAATGTTGGCTCTAGTATCGAACCTTGAGGCACACCCTTATGTACTTTCCCAATTTCTGAGCGATGCCGATGGTTTGTTTCCACCATCTGGTTGCGACCTGACAAATATGAGCTGAACCAGCTCAGGTACAAACTATCTGAAGCCGTAGTAAGGAAGCTACCGCAATAGTATTTCGTGATCCACACCCTAGAAAAATCTCAAAATAGTACAGCAGCAACCTCGCCACTATTTATTTGAGAAAATTGCATCATTAGTGCCTTTGCCACTTTGAAAGCCAAACTGTTCTTCATTAACGATTTTGTGTTTCGACAGAAATACAGTTATCCTTATCTTGACTAGCTTTTCTACAAGTTTTACTAATGTGAGAATTGGGGAAATAGGTCGATAATGTGAGGGGTCATCCTTCAGGAAATCAGGAAACTTTCCTGATTGAAATGATACTTCAATAACGATGGTTAAGAGTTGTAATGTGTTATCTGGGAGATTTCTTAAAATGTTTGCTGTAATGTAATGCAGCCTGATTAACGGAAAAACAGATTTGAAAACAGATTTGAATGTCGTCGTAACCAGATGACGGCTTTTTTCCAATGGATACACCTGTTTCAGCTCATGAATATCAGCACCATATAGAATGCAAGTTTCAGAAATAAATGGGTTTTTGAATTGTTCCATAGGGTCGTTCTGAGAAGTTAATTTTTCTACAACAGAGCAGTAATATTCATTAAGAACGTTTGGTGAAAGTGGAACTTTATTAGAATAACCTCTTAGGTCATTAATTACTTGCCAAGTTACTTTCTGGTCCTTCATGATTCCAAAAGGTAAAGTCGTTATTCATGGGCTCTTTTGCGGCTTAAATATGTTACTTGAAAATTTTCTTTGAATTTACTACATATTTAGTTTACTTTTAAAATTAACATATGCTATTTCGAAGAAGAATGTAAACTTTCACGGCCGTGTTAAAGCTATTTTCCAGATTTTTGGCCGTGATCTGCAGGTGTGTATGCCTGACGTTTTATCTACTACTGCGGTTGACATTATCAAAAGCGATATGGTAACTGTCGCAGTGCTCGAATTGGTAATTCTGTTGTTACGAACGCATTTACTACGACGCTAGTATTTGACTGTGGTTTTATATTCTTATTAGTGAGCAAGGTTTGGCCTCTTCTATTGAAATTATCCCTGTTTTTGAATTTCCATTGGGTCTCTATACAGGGCTTTTCACGATGGCCCTTAGACGTTCCTGGCAAACCAGACAACGGATCAACCTGAAAATTTCACGGCATGCATAAATTAATATGATCTACACGCCTAAAATTTTAGACGATGCGGCGTTGCCGCTTCTTCTATAAAGTAGCGACTACTTTGATTTTTCAAAAGGAACACCCTGTATATGATATCATATTATGATTCGTCACTTCACTTCACGTCACTTCGTCAACAACTTCATGTACTATTTATCTATACCTATCTGTTACCGTTTAGAAGAACGGCTGGAAGAACTTTTTTTTACCAAGCATGTACTTTTATACGCTGATAATCTTGAAGTCTCTTGTACTAAGACGATCAAATTCGAAATGAAGTGGAGTAATACCATGAGGATCTTCACTCACCCTGTATATTTACACATTTTTGAGCTCTACATCCAAATTAAGATTGAATTTATTGAGATAATCCTATTTCGATTTCGAACAGTTTTTGAGGTGAACTGTTTCAAACAGAAACTGACGTGGTTTCCTTATCTTCATCACTTATTGTTCGATGTTGTTGTTGTTTAAGCTCTCTTTCATACAGTTGAAGAGAGTGTAAACATCACCAAGACGTGGAAACCAGCTCTTCATAACACAATGATTCTCCCAATAGTCGAAGAAGAGTCAAAACAATCAGTCGGCCGTCCGACACGCAGCAAAATAATATAAATATAATATCTGCCGTAGTAGTAGACGAAATATTAGGTATGAACACCTGCAAACTAGAGCTAATAAACCTGTAAACTGTAAAAGCCGTCGAAGCCTACAAACCAATGATCATTTTAGCTGGGTTATGACATGCATTCACACCAATAAACTGTATAGGGCGTGTTTTTGGCCAGGGCTACCGGTTGACCTTGAATGATACTCTAACCGCGCGCTCTACGTCCTTTATCTCGAAAACGATTCAACGTATAAATAATTTTTGAAACAAAAATTTCAGGGAATTCAATCATACAAGTTATGGATAATGAATAATGAACCCATAGGAATCGAGAAATTTGCAAAAAATGTGCAAAAATTCAAATTTTGCGACCTTTGTCATTAGATTTTATTAGTCGATATGATATGTAGGCTTTGAAGCAACTTCCAGGATGTCAAAATACAACTGTATACGAGTTTATAGCTGGGTATCTCGAATTCCGAGGTGAACCAACTACGATGACTGGGCTATTTTCCTACTTCAGTCATCGAGAAAAAACACAACCCCATATCAAACGTGTTTGATACCTTATTCCACCCAAATTATTTCAATCTTGGGTAAATTACCAACCTGTTTGCCGAGCCACATCAGCAAAATCCACCTCGTCGACTCCACAAAGGGTTGCTAGTTAGTCTGGGAAAACTGCCGATATAATATGCAGAGGGTACAGAGGTTATGACAACAAGTGATACAGACACCCAAGTATTCACTTATTCATTTGAGAAATATCCGCAACCAGTTATCCCAATAATAGGTTGGATAATTTGGGGTGAGGGTTGAGGGGTTCGAATTATTCACTTTCGAAGTTAATAGGCATTCAGTTGACTCACTGCCCTCCAATTTTTATCTTGATCTCATTTTTATGAGCATCAATTTTCTTTTATATAACTTGTTGATTCGGACTGAACAATTATCTAATGAAAGATCAGTCTAGTATATATTCAATCGAGATTTCAATAATAGTATATTATGAAACTAGTTTATAAACGGAATTTTAATTACTTTGAAAGAAAGTTTGATGAAAACTTCGTTTAGTCTTTTATTTCCTGCATCGAATTTCAGACTAGATAATATAGAATTGTCGAAACGCTAGTGAGGTAATTCTTAAATTGAAATGCGGCCAGCTGCATACCCAAAAATTAGTGATATCAAAAATCATGGGATAAGCCGTTAACCACCATGTCCTCAAATATCTGTGAGGCTTCAACATCTTGAGCGATTATCAGTATGACTTTCGGAAACAAAGATCAATAGGCGACCTTCTATAGTATGTCAGCCATATTTGGAATAACGTAATCGAGAAACATGAAGAATCAAGAGCTGTTGCGCTTGATATTTCTAAGGCCTTTGACCGTGTGTGGCATGAGGGTTTGCTGGTCAAACTTCAATGCTACTGTTTGTCGGATCATTTTTATGTATGGCTCTTCGACTTCCTGAAAAAACGTTCCCTGCAAGTAGCTGTCTTTTACCATCTTTACTTTTACCATCAACGCTGGTGTTCCCAAGGGATCCATATTGGCTCCAAACCTCTTGTTATTGTATATCAACGACTTATTGGAAAAAAAAACAAGAATCCCATATATTGTTTTGCTGACGACAGCACACTTATCTGGTCATTCCATTTGGATTCCAGAACATCGGCTGATGATGCACATCTTCACCAGCAACAGGAGATTGCATATCTTAATGAGGATCTAGAAGTAATTTCGACTTGGGATGAGTAACCAGGTTCAATTCAATGCCACAAAAACCCAGGCATCAGTTTTCTCCAAATAGAAAAATGTTTCCGAACCGGCTATAATAATGTCGGGTCAGACAATTTCGCTTTCTTCTTCAATACGTTTGTTGGGGGTTGAAGCTTGGAGCTTGGAACTCTGTTCCGAACCAGAAAAATGTACACACCTCAGCAGCAGCAATACTCTTTGGAGTATTGTTCTCATGTTTGGAGCATACCCAAACATACCTAGAAGCTGCAGGATTCCATCCAGAAAAGAGTCATCCGCTTGATTGGAGACGCGAACATCATGTGCAACCTTGATAGCCTTGAAAATCGAAGAAAGGTTGGGGATTTGTCTCTCTTCTATAGATACTTTCACGGGAAGTGTTCAAGTGATTTGGCACATTTGGTTCCACCAAGAGCGGTACATATCAGAAATACGCGACGGACTGTGGCTGCTCATCGTTTTGAGGTTCAACTCAATAAACTTTGAACTTCACTGTTTAAGAACTTTTTGCCAGCGATTCAAATCCAATGTGAATCGCTACTTTTGCACAGATACCGCTCTAAGGGCGCCTTAATGATTTTCCTGTGCTGCTTGTCTATTTTGATTCATGAAGTTGAAGAAAAAACAATCGAAACAAACATATTCAACAGTCAAATCCACTCAAAGAAGATATGAAAATATTAAACACTATATTGAATTCCGCTAGTACTAATACTAATGAAACCGCTGCGTATAGAATGATTCTCAAGGAAAAGAAAATGGAGTATGAATATGAACTTTATCAGCAAAAAAAACATTATAATTAATGATATCAGAGAATCAAGTAATAAACCTAAATCCATCTGGAAACATATCAATAATATTACTGGTAAAAAGATTTTAAATAATCAACTCGAGCATTCTCCAACTGGGTTCAACATTCATTTTTCCACCCAAGCTGATAAAATACTAGAACTTCTGCCCACTTCCAAAAAGTCATTTGAAGATTTCTTTTTACAATCCAACTTAGTCGCGCATGAATTTCCCTAGTTCGGACTTCCATTGTCTACTATATAAAATGATTTGAAATCCCTGAAACAACTAAAAAAGAAGAATTGAAAATGAATAGCTGAAAATAACAATTATATTAACCAAAACCTGAAATAAAATGAAATAATAGTGAAATAAAATACAAGTAAAAATAGAACAATTGAATAAATAAAAATAAAGAAATGAAAAAAGAAAATAAAAATAAAAAGTGAAGAGATTCCAAGTCACGTTGGTTCACGACGTTTCGATTGTTAGTATCTACAATCGTCGTAGGGTGATGACTGGACTGATTCCTCCGAGAGATGACTATTTATAGGTCGTTCGAGTACTTTCACTTATCCCCGCTTTCCATTTTCCGCTTCACTGTTTCCGTGGGAGATGACCGTTTTGGCGGGAGTTGGCCATTTTTCGCTTGATGATGGGTTTCCATATGTTGCGTATTTCTACGCTGGCTTGGCTGAATACGTTGTTGGACAACATGTATGCGGCTTCCTTGAATTTCCTCCTAAACCAATGTTCCTCTCTGTGCAAGATCTCAGCTTGGGACCACTCGATGTTGTGTTGATGGGTCCAAACATGGTCTGCTATTCCTGATTTGCTGGTTTCCCCTCGCTGTGTGTGTTTCTTGTGCTCGGCAATGTGAACAGTCAATGGCCTCTTAGTTTCACCAATATAGGAGTTTCCGCACTCACAGGGTATCCGGTAAATGCAATTCTTGGAATCGCAGTCCGCGTTTGGTGGCCTGGTTTTTGTGAGGCTGCTACGGATAGTGTTACCGGATCTGAAGCAGGTTCTGATGTTGTACTTGGAACCAATTTTTCTTATCCTCTCCGATAATCCTCTGATGTAGGGAAGCGCAAGCACTGGTTGTGACGGCTTTTCTTCCTTGCGAGGCTCCTGCTGTCTTTTAGCCAAAGTCTTTTCTACCATCGCTTTGGAGTAGCCATTCCGTTGAAGATCATTTTTGATGATGTCTAGTTCCTTCTCGAGACCTTCCTCCGTATTACAGAGCCCAAAAGCACGGTCTAATAGAGTCTTAGTTGCGCATACCTCACTTACTTGTCGACCAGCTACAGAAAATGACATTCATGATGTAATCAACTGTGTTAGAAACTCACACGCTACGGATATTTTCGAACACAGCACATTATTATTTGAAGAGAACATTACATTTCTTGTTAGCCCCATCACTCATTTAATTGATACTATTTTGTGTGATGGGATATTTCCTGACAAATTGAAAATGGCAAAAGTAATACCCCTTCACAAGGGAGGAGACAGAAGAGAGTTCAACAATTATTGGGGAATAGCTTTAATTCCCATCACGGCGAAAATGGTAGAAAAGTATATGTATCTTGAAATCTGGGAATATTTTGAAAGTAATAAACTGTTTACTGAATGCCAGTTTGGGTTTCGGAATGGTAGATCTACATCTGATACAGTGACGAGATTTGTGGAGTTTGTAACTGAAAGATTTGAGACCTCTTCTAACTCATTAGCTATTTTTGCGGATCTCAGCAAAGCTTTTGACTGCGTTTGCCATTATATTCTCATAAAAAAGTAAAAATTTTATGGTTTTTCGCACATAGCTATACAATTGATGATCACAATCAGTGAAAGTCTTCCGGTAAACAACGGAGTCCCCCAAGGTAGTGTGTTGGGACCACTTTTGTTTTTAATATATATAAATGACTTACCCGGAAGTATGAATGCCGTGACAACTTTGTTTGCGGATGATGGAATATTCACTGTAAGAATTAGTGATAGATCCTCAGTAATCCAGGAGTGGAAAGAAAATATAATACATCAATCCACAGAATGGTTCACCGCAAATAAACTGATTCTCAACGAGAATAAAACCAAAACACTTATTTTTTTAAAGAAAAACACATCCGAAGAACACGTTTCATTTTTAGGACATAACATTGATCTGTGACATCCAGCAGTTAACTAGCAGATTGTCCAAATCGATATTTGCAATCAGGAGACTAAAATCAGTTGTGAACTTGGAAGCTGCTCTTTCTGCTTACTATGGAATGTTTTATAGTGTTATAGTTTATGGTAACGTTAACTGGTCCTGTCACATTACATCAGTATTTACCGTCCAGAAAAGAGCTATACGAGTATTAGCGGGCATATCAAACACTGAGACTTGTAAACCATGGTATATCAAATTCAAGATCTTGACACTTTCCTCAGCTATAATATATTATAACTTGATTTAGGTGAAAACACACAGACATAAGTACCGGATGAATGGAGATAACCATAACTATTCCACAAGGACCAGATCCCATTTAGCAATTTCTCACAACAGGTTGACATCCACCCATAGTCAATGAGCCAACAGTTGATAGGAATTAAATTATTCAATTCCCTTCCACAACCACTGAAAGATGCCCCATTAGCTAAATTCAAACTAGTACTCAAGCATCACCTCCTTCAAACCGTCTATTATGATATATATGAATTTCAGTATTCATCATGTTGAATTTTATATATACCTCAGGTACCATTTTTATATGTAATTATTTTTTATTAATGATTATTGTCTGTTAGGTCCATGTTATATTCGTAAGGAAGATATTTATTTATAAGACATATGTACATATTGTGTCTATGATACTTTACATTTATACATTTTTACTTTTTGAATCTACTATATGTGACGTATGTATACAGGGTGTCCCTGGACTTCCTCTTTTCCTCTCGGGAATGTATAGATGGGGTCAAAATATCACCAGTACTTCATATAACTTTTTTTCCTAAAAGTCTTCGTAACCAAGTTACGGGCCCTCGAAGTTACAAAATGAAAAATGTCTTTCTTTGATAACTTTTCAAGTGAATATTCAAAATCATCCAAATTTTGATAATTGACTAAACAAATGAATTCCGTCGATGAGCTTTCATGCAGGAGTCAGTTGTTTTGCTACAAAGTCAGGAACGGACTACCCCCAATGGTCCACACCCCAAAACTTTGAAATGACAGATATTTTTCAACAAAATAAGGTTACTTGGACAATTTTATGAATAAAAGTACTCGTGTGGAAAGTCGATCAGAGCAACGAGTCTTGATAAAAATGTAGTTCTACTCGACGACATCAAACCCGCTCGTCCACCATTATTTGAAATGAATAATTATCAAAGCAGAAATAATAATGATAACGTTAATTCAACAACATTTATAACAGGAATAATACAAAGTATGCTAAAATGAAGTCGTAAACAAAAAGTACAGTACCTATATGGAAGTTTAAGTCACAATTGTGATAGCAGATATTTTTTCAAAAGAAATATCAAGTTCTGTAGATTCGTGGTTTTTTAAACTAACAAGCTACTCTACTATGAAATATCGAATTCATTCCATATTTTGTATGTACATAATACGTGTGGAATAATCACGTTTCGTGTTGATCAGTTATCTGAATCTCATGAAACTCAACATTCGAATGTTTCAAATTCTTCTTCACAGCTAAACTGTTGAGGAGTTTCACTGATAATTATAATTTTATGGGAGAAATTCTTTAACACGAATCTAAATTTAGCTGAAAAAACGCACATCGGAAAAAATATTTACTATACTAATAAAAAGCAAACGAATGAACTACAAAAACGGCTGCACATGATCAGGTGAAAAATATCCAGAGAATAATTATGTTCCATTTCTTTCACAGATGTTGACAAAAAAACCTTTTAGAAAGTTTTGATGAAAAATGAGAAACTGGAATGCGATTTTGTTTTGTTGAGTGGTGCGTTGTCATATGACTATCATTGTATTGTCAATATTCTATAGGATATTTTGAATTTTTTTGATATGGCCGAACAGTTTACATTCAATGAATATGCAGATATGCATGTATTTTATGGACGAGCATTTTGTAATGCTGCAGAAGCTCGTCGTCTGTATTCCGAGCATTTTCCCAATCGAACGGTACCGTCAAGAGAAACATTCGAGCGTGTCGATCACAGCTTGAGGGAGACAGGTATGTAATAATTGATAATTAATTTGAGCACGTTGTTTTATTTCGATATTATTGTAGGTACAGTTTTGCCAAAACGAGGTGGTGAGGGCGCTCCTAGGACTGTACGTACCGTTGTATTGGAGGAAAATATTTTGGAAGCCGTCGCTGATGATCCTTCAATGAGCATCAGAAATCTATCAGAACAGTTCCATACATCCAAGTCCACTATTCATAGAATAATTAGGGAACAACTGCTCCACCCATTTCACATCCAGAAGGTACATGCCATGACACCTCAAGATTTTCCAGCACGACTGGAATATGGCAATTGGTTCATGGAGAGGCAAAGAGAGGATATGACTTTTATTAATCGAGTTTTATTCACTGATGAAGCAGGTTTCAGTAGAGATGGAGTTATCAACTCTCATAATCTCCATATATGGGCCGAAGAAAATCCCCATGGGATATTGCAAACCAAACACCAACGGAAATTCGACGTGAATGTTTGGGCTGGTATCATAGGAAACCATCTTATAGGAACATTCGTTCTACAGGACCGATTCAATGGAGAACGTTATTTGGAGTTCATTCAGAACGATTTGAATGGACTTTTGGAACATGTTCCATTGCAAACCCGAAGAGATATGTGGTTTATGCATGATGGCGCTCCTCCTCATTTTAGTTTGATTGTGCGTAACCATCTGAACCATATTTTCCACAATAGATGGATTGGTAGAGGTGGGCCATATTCATGGCCATCGCGGTCTCCGGATTTAAATCCATTGGATTTCTTTCTGTGGGGGCATCTAAAAAGCCTTGTTTACGCTACACCTATTCACACAAGAGATGCATTGTTGAATAGAATAACATTACATTGTGAAGCCATACGAAACGACCCTGGAATGCTATTTCAAGTACAGAGAGGGTGTCTTCGCAGACTAAGAAAATGTATAGAGAGAGAAGGTGGTCATATCGAGCAGTTTCTGTAGCGGATTTTTCATTTCTGTTTGCTCTTGAGGCTCTTGAGTTTCGTTAGTTAAACGTGTTTGCATTATAAAAATTCGTTATGAACATTTTACCTATCATTTCCATTTTCCTTAAAAACTAATATTTTCGAATAATGGTAGACATCTCAGGATAAATGTTGTTGAATTAACGTTATCATTATTATTTCTGCTTTGATAATTATTCATTTCAAATAATGGTGGACGAGCGGGTTTGATGTCGTCGAGTGAAACTACATTTTTATCAAGACTCGTTGCTGCGATCGACTTTCCACACGAGTACTTTTATTCATAAAATTGTCCAAGTAACCTTAATTTGTTGAAAAATATTGAAAAATATCTGTCATTTCAAAGTTTTGGGGTGTGGACCATCAGGGGTAGTCCGTTCCTGACTTTGTAGCAAAACAACTGACTCCTGCATGAAAGCTCATCGACGGAATTCATTTGTTCAGTCAATTACCAAAATTTGGATGATTTTGAATATTCACTTGAAAAGTTATCAAAGAAAAACATTTTTCATTTTGTAACTTCGAGGGCCCGTAATTTGGTTACGAAGACTTTTAGGAAAAAAAGTTATATGAAGTACTGGTGATATTTTGACCCCATCTATACATACCCGAGAGGAAAAGAGGAAGTCCAGGGACACCCTGTATATACCTCAGGTACCATTTTTACATGTAATTATTTTTTATTAATGATTATTGTCTGTTAGGTCCATGTTATATTCGTAAGGAAGATATTTATTCATAAGACATATGTACATATTGTGTCTATATATGTTCTTTTATTTGACAAATTGTTCACTGTGATACTTTACATTTATACATTTTTACTTTTTGAATCTACTATATGTGACGTATGTATATATACACTTCTGTGTAATGACATGAATAAAATATCTATCTATCTATCTATATGAATATTCACTTATTGCATGAATTGATGACCAAAATTATTTCGTCGGTTCTAAACTTGATTCCTCAACATCTAGAAGTATCAACACTCCTTTTTATTTCCGCTCACATTATTTTCCGATTACAAGCAACATGCAAATCCAGAACGTTCACAAAAATTCTTCAAAGATTGCATTTCTATTTGAAACCTTGCGGCTACTAGTGAAAGAAAATAACTTCCACTTGCCGTATTTTCATTTTAAAAGCTACTTTAAATTTATGCTGCGTCGGTTATTTCCCATTTTCAATTCCCCAAATAAGCTCACCTTATTCGCGTTTTCTTTCTCTTGTAGGCGATATTCGTGGAAAATGTTTTTTGTACCCATTGCGGAGAATGAGTACACTAAATTTCAACTATGAGTGTAAGAAGAACTTTTTTGTTCTTAAAGATGGAAGTTAGAGGTGATTGAATGTTCTACTCAAGAAAATTCCTGCCGTGGTTAGGAAAATTGCCTTTCTTCATTGGGAACAACTGGAGGAATGTTGGTATTTTGATTTGCTATCGATTCTCTGTTTCTATTTACGAAAGTACAGTACAGTTTTAGGTTTCTGTTAGTTTTCACACAATATTAGGTTGTTTCAAAAATGTTGTCCGTTTTATGAGTCCATTTTGAACTATGATAACTCAGTTAATTCTTATTCAATTCAATTGAAGTTTTTTTTTTTTTTTTTTTTTTTTTTTTTTTTTTTTTTTTTTCAAGATTTTTTATTTGTAGGTCATTATTTTTACAGCTTTTGCAGTTATATTTACAGTTAATATTTCCCTCAGTGTGAGGATGGATGCACCTAAGTAACTAAAGTACTTGTGTTGTGCTTTCCATCTACCACTCAGGGTATTCAATTATATACAATTGACTGTCTTATACCTATATCTATATACACACGCTTCAATATAGTTAATTGATTTACAGAATTGATGAACATTAGGAATGATGAAGTAAACACACAAGTCGAATAATTCCACCAGCATAAAAATTGGGTGCCGGCTTATGCTGACGCAATTTTCTGTACATTTCTACGATTTCCTCGCAATGGGACTCTGCTGTGAGAGTTTGACCAGATTGCAAAAAGTTAAAGTATATCACACCAACCGCTGACCAACATACAGTACCATGGTTTCTTCTGGTGGATTTTCGCCTTTAAGAAGTGCCTTAATGGCTCATTGGTATCCAAAAACTGTCCTGTTGTCGTAGAGTGGGTACCCCACAACCCCACAAATTGTGGGGTACTCACTTTTCCAGCTTATTGACTTTTCCAATACGTTTCAAACCATCAAAAACCGCATCGGAAGTGACACCCAAATCTTCCGCCATCCCATGCATCGTTTTTGATGAATCAGTCTCCACCAAGGTCCTAAATTACTCGTCCTGAGTCACTGTAGGTCAAAAATCTATGGGTTTCTTAACGATTCGTCCTATCAGAAATTATTTAGGAAAACTGATTTAACATAAGTTTTTTCTCGTAGCCAATGATATTAACGGATATAAACGTGAACAACGTATACAAAGTGATACAAATAAAAAACTCGAACATATATATAAATTCAACAGTAACAGACAGTAATAAATTCACATTCAGTCACAACTTCTATCAGCTGATATGTTATTCGACGCGCTTCTTCGAGATGAACGTTCAGGAATTCGATTCAAAGGTGAACTGGAACTCATCTGAATAATAAAGGTAAAACTGATATGTGTCCATTCAGAGGCTGAATAGGAAGTGGTTTCGTGTTGATTAAGATGGAATTTCAAAGGGAAATTAAAGATTTTTATCTGCCAGGTTGTATATTCTGAAACAATATTATGTTGTTTCAAAATTTTGTTCGTTTTTATGAGCCTACTTCCAGCTGTAATATATCAGTGAAAACTTTTTCAATTCAATCGAAATAGGCGCCATTTGAATTAGAGGACTCTTGCCAACGTAATACAAGTCGATTAATTTCGCCAGGTCAAAAATTGGGTGGGAATTCGATGAAGTCCACGAAGGCCGTTTTTGCCTTGTGTTGATTGGCGGAGGTTCTACCGGTAAGAAAGTTACTTGGAAATATGGTAGTAGTTTGGTGAGAGGTCTGAGAAGTATGGGGCGCGAAGCAAAACTTTGACGCTCAATTTGTTTATTTTTGGATGGTGATTTGTGAAACATGCGGACGGGCGTTGTCGTGGAGCAGGATTGGATCTCATCTGTTGACCAGTAACGGCTGTTGCCGGCGCAATTTTTGGTACATTTCGTCGATTGCCTCCCAATAGGACTCTGCTGTGATGGTTTGGGCCAGTTGCTGAAAGATATAGTGATTTACACCAACCGTTGTAACCGTGGTCTTTTTTGGGTGGTTTTTCGTCTTTGGAAAGTGCCTGGGTGGCTCATCAGTGTCCAATCACTGTCCTGTTATCGTAGATGATCGATCTACGTCTCTTTTTGTCGTACAGGATCCACTTTTCAAGACACGTGCCGGTCCGATCTACAAAAGGATTGTTTTGGTTGTGCAAAAGCAAGGAAGAACAGACCTCGAAACGTGACAATTTTTGTCGATCGTTCAAATCGTGAGTCACCTAATTTTCGAGCTTTTTGATCTTTCTAATACATTGTAACATTAATGTTCTGCCCTGTCTTGCCTACGTCCCTTCTACAGTCTACGTCTTGCGTATGTCCTATCAATATTCTGCACATGTCCTGTCAATATCATGTCCGGTCTCCGTCCTGTCCCTGTCTGATCCATGTCCAGTCAATGTTTTGCTCATGTCTTGTGTACGTCCTGTCAATGTCCTGTCCAAATCCTGTCTAGGTCCTGTCAATGTCCTGTCGATGTCCTGTGTTACTGTAAGTTGACCACTTCGGGGCAGAAAATCTCCGGAACAAAATTTTGCACACCAACGTTGAACAGTGAGTACATTAATACTATCATTGCCAAATGCCTGGTTGATTTTTTTGGGCTGTTTTTGGGCTGTTTTTTGCCGAAAATCGACACCAACAAAAAAAATTAGCAGCCTTAAGGTAAAGAATAGAATTTTTTTATCGATCATTATATATCATAACACAAAAAAAAGATATTAAGATATAGGAGTACGTCCTGTCTATGTCCTGTCGATGTCCTACCCATATTTTGTCAATGTCCTGCTCACGTCCCATATACGTAGTGTTCATGTCTTGTCAATGTTCTGTCTCCGTCCGGTCAATGTACTGCTCTTGTTTTGTCTACGTCCTGTTAATGTTCTGCCCTGTCTTCCCTACATCCCTGCTACAGTCTACGTCTTGCATATGTCCTATCAATACTCTGCACATGTCCTATCAATATTCTGCACATGTCCTGTCTACGTCCTGTCCAAATCCTGTCTAGGTCCTGTCAATGTCCTATCGATGTACTTTCTACGTCCTGTTCGCGTTCTGTCTATGCCCTGTCAACGTATATGTTCTGTCTAAGGCGTTTACAGGACAGGACATTCACAGGACATGAATAGGACGTAGAAAGGACATGGGCGGAACATCGTCCGACACCCAATTTTCCAGCTTTTTGATCTTTCCTATTTCTTCAGCTGTATCTTATAAGGTTTTACACCCAAATCCTTTCGCAAAATTTTCCACGTAGTGGAGTAACAGAGGCCCAATCGCTGCGAACGGCGGCGAATCTACATTTCACGGTCATCACGAACACTGGCAGATAAAACCGCAATATTTTCTTCGGTCCTCACTTTACGTATGCGTGTTAGTAGTTTAATGTCTAATAATGTAAACTGGGTTCGAAATTTAGTCACAAGCTTCCGGAAAGCTCCCTCAGTAGACCGACGAAGCTGCCCATAAAGTGGAAGAAGTGCACGATACACTTTCTTCACCGAGCATGAATTTTGATAATAAAATTCAATAATTTGCAAGCGTTGATCATTCGTAAGTCGATTCATGGTTAAATTATAGAACAAACTGAACATGTTTGACAATGACATAAGACACGATTCACGCGTAATCTGTCAAAAATAGTGTTGCCAAAAAGATACCAGCAAAAAAATCACCCATTAGATGTCAATACTTGTAAAAGAAAACATTCAGATCTATGAAATAGTGATGACTCATGATAGGATTGTTAGTTATTCACATAGTTTTTTGGACAATCGATGTTATGTATCTGGCAGAATTTGTTACACCGAATTCGATCAAACTAGATTAAAAATAATAGTATCTGAAAAAATTTGCGTCGATCTCAATTTTGGCCACGCTGTATTGTTTTGTCTCGACGAGCTTCATACATTCTCCATATCTTCTCAGTAGAACGTTAACGATACACCAATCAAACTTTCAATTCATACCTCTATAATATTATAATTACGGCAACAGTCATTCAATGATTCAGTTGTTATCGATTATAAATAGCCACCTGTTTGAATGTAGGTTTCTATCCACATCATGGCTCAGTTATGCAGATAGGCATCATACTGCCAACATATTTACTGGGAATGATATGAAGACAACGTCCGGTATTGTGGAAAAACAATTCATGGATTATGCACCTGCTCACTCTTCATTGCTTGTTCGTATTTTTTTGGCCAAAAACAACAATGTCATTATGCTTCAGCCACCGTATTCACCAAATTTGGTCCCCCGAGATTTTTCCTGATACCAAAATTGAAGAGAAGTGTTTATCAGAATTGCTTCGAGTATTGGGGTAAACGCTGACAGAGGGACTACTTTGAAGAGGAGGAAATAGAAATTGATGAATAAATGAATATTTCTTGAAAATAA
Source organism: Leptinotarsa decemlineata (assembly GCF_025532065.1). Taxonomy (NCBI): domain Eukaryota; kingdom Metazoa; phylum Arthropoda; class Insecta; order Coleoptera; family Chrysomelidae; genus Leptinotarsa; species Leptinotarsa decemlineata. The sequence continues at coordinate 12,158,379 of NW_027412692.1, read as the reverse complement.
TCAACATTCACCCTATTTTTGGAATAGACTTCGTATACTCATATGTTTTTGCTTTGTATTTGATTCATTGCGTTTTTCTAGTGCTGCTTAACCGAAATTAGTGGTAAACAACTGGAGTTTCAGTTCGAACCCGCGTCTAGTTTAAAAATAAACGACATAGTTGTGTAGTTCTTGAAAAAAGAGATTGGTTTGATAAATTTAGACAGAGGGAATTTCAAAATAGAAAAAAATGTATAACTACTGTCGCTAATTGACATTGATGTTTTACAAACTTGCGATGTTTTCTTTTGATACGGACTAGCACTACAGAAGTGAGATGTGAAGGAGTGTATTCGTTATTATGAAAATGCGTGTCAAAATGATAGCTCGTGATATAAATGATAATCAAGTTGCTCCACTAATAACTTGAAAAATAATACTTCATTGTGAGATTTCCACTATAGTCCATCTCAAAAATAAGGTAGAATACATTCTCGAAACCTCGAACTACATATGCGTGAATATATTTCATGAAAAGTATGATGACGGGTTATGTAATTTGTTAGTATTTGAAAAAATGCAATTATAGGTATCTAATGTTATTTACAAGTTTTCATATTTCTGAAACTACCTACCTTAATTGAATAGAACTGACGCGAAACACCTGTCGCGGTTTTTGTAAAACCCTTTATAGTGAAAATCATACAATAAACTGTATTAATTAGTTTTTTACCTACTTTAAATTCAATATATACGTTTGTTGAATATAAAGTATATACAGAAACAAAATGAAACAAAAAATTAGTGAATTATCGAGATTCATTTAATAAAACCATATAAACAATGTTAATTAGAGAAAATTTCCCGTCCATGTCCTGTCTACTACGTCCCGTCTATGTTCTTTCACTGTCCTGCCTATGTCTTGTATACATCCTGTCAATGTTCTGTCGATGTTCTGTCTACGTCATGTCCACGTCCTGTCAGGGTCTTGCCTGTCTTGTCAATGTCCTGCGTACGTCCTGTCGACGTCCTGTCAATGTCCTGCTTACGTCCTGTCCATATCTTGTCTACGTTCCGCACATATCCTAGCTATTTTCCTGTCCATTTTCTGACCATGTAGCATCCATGTTCAGTCTACGTCCTTTCCATGACCTGTCTATATCATGTATAAGTCCTGCCCATGTTCTGTCTACATCCGGTCAATGTCCTGCTTTGTCTTGTCTACGTCCCTGCTACTCGTAACTGTCATGTCCAATCTACGTCTTGCCTATGTCATGTAAATATCCTGCACATGTCTTGTTTACTTCCTGTGGATATCTTGTCTAAGTCCTGACCATGTCCTGTCTACGTCCTATTCAAGTCACGTATAAGTCCTGTCAACGTCCTGCTTATATCCTGTCTACGCCCTGCCTATGTCGTGTCTATGTTCTCTTCGCGTTCTGTCCATATTCTGGTTATATCCAGTCTACGTCCCGCCTATGTCCTGTCTACGTCCTGTTTGCGTCCTGTCCGCGTTCTGTCCATTTCCTCCCTACGTCCTGTCAATGTTAATGTTCTGTCGAGGACGTGGACATGGCATGGACAAGACGTAGAAAGGACATGGGCAGAACATAGAGAGGACATGGACTGGACATTTTTTCATTAGCCCCTGTGTTATTTCTTGGTATCTTTTATATGATTTGGTTTCTATGCTTTGGTTTATATGCTACTCGCCATCTTTTTCCTCCTGAGATGTTTCTTGTCTCAAAGACGGTTTCGGTACTTCTCTGGTAGTTTAGTCGCTTCCCTTCCCATCTGATGCATTAAAAGAGGGTGTGCTCCACACACGTTTTCGCAGTATGGACCCTTGGCAGAATCTGTTTTTCGGCGTTCGAATATATACTTTTTTTAAACATACATACTCTGCGAGAGGCTGTGTCAGGAAATAATCTGTTTCCCCATATGTTCTTTTCAATCACTCCTGGATAATCGGAATAAGACGTTTAGTCCAGCGTGCCATCTCGTCATTAGATTTTCTCTAGCAAGTTGTTTCGATATACCATGGTATGCTTTCTTTCTTCTTTCACTAACAGTTCCTTTGTGGAAAACGCTGCTATGACGGCAATGCCATCTGTGGATATGGTTCGGTAACACTACACACCTCAATTAAGGTATGTGCTCAAACCGGACTAACCGGAGGTGAACAAATCCTGCATAGTTGAATCTATCGTCAGATATTGCTACTTACAGATACCCTCATATGGGAAAGTTTTAGTTGAAGTGGGAACCAAAAACATTCAGTAACCTCAAGACAGACCAATGTCATTATGGCTGCCGTAGAAGATGTAGAAGTTGATCCACTGGTATGACTTCAGAGGTGCACATTCCTACAGGTTACAGATGAATCATCAGAGCTGTAATGGAAATCAGCATCATAGAATTTCAGTTTTTAAAGTGCACCAACATAAATTGTAAAAGATATTCTTATTCAATGGTATATCAGTACTTATTTGAAGTCAATGTATCTTTCAATACTGAAAAAAAGTTTTTTAAATCTTGAAAGAATGATTGTATATATTTTGTTGAATAACGAGCTCAATACAGCGATGTTTCCGTGCAACAGGTTGCAATTATACAGACTGAATTAATTAAATATTTACCTCTAACTGATTTCAAAAGCTGAATGCTCTGAAAATATTTACATAAAACGATAAACGCATTTTTCGTTCGAATGAACCACGCCCGGATTCATTCGCTTTGAAAGTTTAATCATAGCAGTTTGTTACAGCAAATTGAACACCTCATGGTGTTGAAACAGTTCATGCAATTCCAAACATTTATTATGACGTTGATGGTTTTTGCGTTGAACAGTGCTGGGCGGTTGAGACATACTAACTTCGAAAATTTGAGCTACGAAATGGCAATTTCGTTTTTTTTCTTATTAAAATGGAATACATTGACGCAAAAGGTCAAATACTTCTGGGTCATTTTATTGGCTTGTCTCTAAAGTTTTGTCTATTTTGATGTCATGTGTTTTCGTAGCTCCATATCTCAATATATATTTATTCTACTCTATCAGCAGCACCAGCACTGGTCAACAGACAGCACTTCGATAATTTTCTCATCAGTAGAATTTTCGCCAATCAGGACCAGGCAAAAACGGCCTTCATCAACTTCATCGAATCCCGATCACACAATTTTTTGCTCACGAAATGATTAAGCTTGTGTTACGTTCGAATAAATTGAATACGTTTTCACTGAGATATTAAAGTTCAAGATAGATCCGTAAGTAGAGTCTAAATTGTGACGGTTGTGGCGGTGTCGGCGGCGAGTGCTTATAAATAGCGTGTCGTAGGCCGCGCTTCGCCCTATAGCACTCTATGATATGTATGATTATATCCGAACCGGATATAATAATGACAGGATAAACAATTCCGCTTTCTGCTTCGATAAGTTTGTTGGGGGTTGAAATGGAAGTATTGTTCTCGAATATGGAGCTCAGCCCCTAAACATACCCTCGAACTGCTGGATTCCATCCAGAAAAGGGTCATCCGCCTAACGCGAACATCATTTGCAACCTTGATAGTCTGGAACTTCGAAGAAAGGTTAGAGATTTGTTTCTCTTCTATAGATACTTTCACTGAAAGTGTTCAAGTGACTTGGCACGTTTGTTTCCACCAAGAGCGGTACATATCAAAAATACGCGACTAACTGTGGCTGCTAATCGTTTAGAGGTTCAACTCACTACACCTCAAACTGTTTGATAACTGCGTTTATGTGAAATAAGCTCTCTTAGAACGTTTTTCCAAATTAATTTAATCTCCAGCGATTCAAATCCAATGTAAATCGCTACTTTTGCACAGACACCGATTTCAGAGCGGATTTTCCTATAGTGCTTGTGTTTTGACCTTGAAACAATCTATGAAAAAAGTGAAGACCCAAAGAATGATGCACCTCCATAGGAGTTTGCATTCCAAATCGTCCTTTCCACGGTTGTATTTCCCCCGACAACAAGGAAGCCGTGGATTTTTGAGTTTGGAGTGTCTACATGACTGAATGGTACTGGATGGGGCCTGTAAAGTACGGATTCCCTTCTCCATGGTCCACAAATAATAATATGTGTTAATAATAAGAAAACGTTTTTTTATTTCGTTTCTGTACATAAACTATGCAAAGTTTGGCCTATTATAGACTATTTAGACTATTCTTCCACTCAACCTGAGTTGTACAGTATCAGTTCGGACTTCTATTGTCTAATATAATATAAATTGATTTGATAACCCTGAAAAAAATCAAAAAAGATTAATCGAAAATAACAATTGTATTGAACAAAAAACTGAAATTACAAAGAAATAACATACAACAAACAACCAAACGAATAAAAAAATAAAAACTGACAAGCTGAAAAAAAATTGAAAAATACCTATTATTAACAAAAAATGGAAAAATTAAAATTAAAAGATTTCAAACCAAGTTTTTTGATTTTGATAATTGGACTTATTCCTCCGAGATCTGACTATTTATAGGTCATTAAAGTGCTTTCACCTATCCCCTCTTCCCTCTTTCCGCTTCATTGGTTTTGGCGGGAGATGACCGTTTGGCGGAAGTTGGTCGTTTTTTCGCTTGATTAGAGGTTTCCATATGTTACGTATCTCTACGCTAGCTTGACTAAATGCGTTGTTGGACAACATATACGCGGCTTCCTTGAATTTCCTCCTAAACCAGTGTTCCTCTTTGTGGATGATTTCAGCTTGAGCCCTGATGTTGTGTTGATGAGTCCAAACATGCTCTGCTATTCCGGATTTGCTGGTTTCTCCTCTCTTTGTGTGTTTCTTATGCTCAGCAATGCGAACTTTCAATGGCCTTTTAGTTTCACCGATGTATGATTCTCCGCACTCGCAGGGTATTCGGTAAATGCAATTCTTGGAATCGCAGTCCGCGTTTGGTGGCCTGGTTTTCGTGAGGCTGCTACGGATAGTGTTCCCAGATCTGAAGCAGGTCCTGATGTTATACTTGGACCCAATCCGTCTTATCCTTTCCGATAATCCTCTGATGTAGGGAAGTACAAGTACTGGTTGTGGCGGCTTCTCTTCATTGTGGAGTTCTTGCTGTCTTCTAGCTAAGGCATGTTCACTTGTTACAGTATAATTTCTCTTAGAGTGGTGGTCTTTCTGTTTCGCATATTCGATAAATTATATCAAGGTCATTGTTCTGCAAAGTTCGCAACTAGGTACGTTTCTCGATGTTTCGTCAACTTTAAATATCGCTCCGCATCAATCACCGACAATTAGCTGCCAGATTAGGTGAAATATTCTCATGAGTGGGACAAAGAAGTTCAACAATGATATTAAATATTTTGATTCGTGAACGGGAGCCTAGACCCTTTCCAACATTTTAAAATGTGAATCAGTAGTGAAAGATTTCAGGCAGGAGCACAGTGTGTTTATTTAGTGAATGTGAAAATACGAGTTCTGGATTATTTTTCATTACTATTACCCACGATTGGGGATTGAATTGCCGTGTTCCATTTTTTCACCAACTTGTGTTGTGAGCTTAGTTGTTATTACCTCTTTTATCGGGAATACAAAGCTGAAATCAGACTCTAAGGCCACCCTTCATCAAAGGCCTTTTTCGTTTTATGCCGTTGGATAACGTAATAAAGGAATTTCTGAAATTTGAAAGCCTGACAGTTCCACTACTTACTGGAAGTTAGGGGAGTGCAGTTTCAACTTCCCAGGTTGCAGCCTAAAAGGAAGGAAAGCTAACGAATCGGATGAGTACCACCATTATTTCTTTGATTATTGATTACTTGTAATTATTTTCAAGCTAACTCAAGCTAACTATATAAATAAATTAGACTTGTTTCAACCCCTAGTACGTACAGGGCTAGGTATTAGTATATTAGAAAGTGAGTTGCGTAAAGTCATGTGATATAGACGTTCTCTCTCTCTCTCTCTCTATCTCTCTCTCCAAAGAAAACGTTGCATTAATTGAACTACTTAGGAAATACGAACCCACCCGTCTCCACTGAGCTAACTAGTGCTCTACCCTACCTCAAATACTGGCTTTCGGTAGAGCACTATAAAATTTTGATACGGTTTCACCCTTCAGAGTAACAACTGATAAAACTTTTACACAGTATATAAAGACTCCTTCTGAGCCAGGCAAAAGCCCGTAACACACTTTGAAGTAACCAATCCGTTGAAGGTCATTTTTGATGAAGCCTAGTTTCTTTTCGAGACCTTCCTTTTGTATTACAGAGCTCAAAAGCACGGTCCAGTAGAGTCTTGATGATTCCTCTCTCAGTCGATTGATGGTGGTTGGATTTCTGGTTCAGATACTGTCCTGTGTGACTGTGTTTTCGATATACAGATGTTTCCCATTTAGTGTCGATCCTCTTCATCAGTACGTCTAAGAAAGGCAATTCGTTGTCGATTTCCTTCTCCAATGTGAAAGTGATGGAAGGCCTTACGTTGTTGATGTGCTTCAGGAAAGTGTCTAGTTCTACATTCCCATGGTTCCATATTATAAAGGTGTCGTCTACGTATCTCAACCAGACTCGGGGTTTCTTCTGGGCTTCTTCAATGGCGAAAGTTTCAAACCACTCCATATATAAATTGGCTGTAACAGGTGAAAGTGGCGATCCCATTGGCAGTCCATCATCTTGCGTAAAGAATTCGTCCTTCAGTTGGAAGTAGCAGTTTCGTACACAGCATCCTAGTAATTCCATGATTACTTGTATCGGTGAGTTTGTTCTATCTTTCAGGTCCCCACCTTCGGATAGCTTCTTCTGTATGATTTGAAGTGCTTCTTCGACAGGAACGTAGCGGCTTTCAACGTCGAAACTGATCAGTGGATCCTGCTCTTCTTCTATTTCCCCTAGTAGTTCAACGAAATGCCTTGAATTTTTCACAAAAGATGGTGTTTCACCTTGCAGTGGTTTAATTATTGGTAGTAAAAATCTGGACAAGTGCTGAGTGGCTGAATCTCTGGAGCTAATGATCGGTCTGAGTGGAACATCTTTTTTGTGAATTTTGGGTAGTCCTCACAACTGAGGGGGCTTACTGTGATGCGGTGTTAGCGATGATCTCTCTATTTCCGTAAAATAGACTTGGTGTTTTTTCAAAGTCTAGTACAACTTCCTTCCAATTGATGCAGTAGGATCTCTTACTCCGAACTGATGAAATACGCCACGAAACATTGTCAACCACCTTCAAACTGAGTTGTACAATTGAATAGTAATGTATTACAAAAGCATTGTTATTAAAATACAAAATATGTGAATAATTTATATTTATTTTATAATTTATTGTGGGTGTTGAAGAAAATGGATTTTTAAATAGCGTTTAAACTGATATTCATATTAATGAAGTCAATTGATAAGAAATGAATTGTGCATTTTGACGACTTGATAGGTGAAAGATGTCTGAAACAGGGCTGAAGAATGATGTGGTACCTGCAAGTGATATTTGTTTCTTGTATCTAATGAATGAAGAATCGACCTAGGTATTAGTTTTCTATATAAAGTCAGAGGAGTTTTGCATGGTATCATTTTATACAGTAATAAACAAAAATTATACTGTCTCTGGTTAGACATTGTCAACCATTTCAATTCAGCGATTTTATTTGAGACATGGTCTATTTTCTAAGTGAAAATTCAAATCAACAACAGAAATAACAAATAGTTCCTCTTTTTTCGTGTTCAAGCAAATTTTTCATGCAATTCAGCGCAAATTTTGAATTACTCTGAGCGAAATTACTAGTCCAATGAGATCTCAATCATAGATTTCTGTGAGGACAAACTTAAATTTTGGTAAATATGAACTGGACTAACTTCCCTTCATATAAAGCTACATATCTACACAGTCCAATGTGTTTGCCTTGCGTCATCGATCGCTCTGCTGCAGACGATCCGACCTCATTACACACCTATTTTGCTGTTCATAGATCCAATTGGGATTTCACTTACCGCTGATTGTTGATCACTTTTATGAAACGTCAACACGAGATGACGGAAGATGAAACGCTGTGGGAGTTTGTTCGATGCTAGGAAGTTGCAATAAAACAACGATAACATGTGTGGCTCGAAGTAATAAATTCTGTTACTTTACCGATCTAATCCCTGAAACTGAAAAAAATACTACACACAAGTTTTCATAATAGGAGTAATGTTGTCAGATTAGTTATTTAAAAATGTTTGCAGTCTCTACAGAAAATATGATAGAACTGACCGAAATGAAAATTCATTATGACGCATTAAAAAAACATACTTTAATGTGTGAAATTTCATATTTGCACGTGTTTTGCCATACAATAGCATCACAATACTGACGCGTCACAATACGCCCGAAGATACAAAAGCATCTCCGGACGTCAACATTGTGACGCGTTACGTGTTCGGCGGTCACAATTCGTCCGAAGATAGAAAAGCATCTTTGGGCGTCACCATTATGACGCGTCACATGTTCGGGCGTCACAATACTCCGGAAGATACAAAATCATCTTCGGGTGTCAGCATTGTGACGCGTCACATGTTCTGTCGTCACAATACTGACGCGTCACAATACGCCCTAAGATACAAAAGCATCTTCGGACGTCAACATTGTGACGCGTTACGTGTTCGGCGGTCACAATACTGACATGTCACAATATGTCCGAAGATAGAATAACATCTTTGGGCGTCACCATTATGACGCGTCACATGTTCGGGCGTCACAATACTGACGCGTCACAATAGTCCGGAAGATACAAAATCATCTTCGGGTGTCAGCATTGTGACGCGTCACATGTTCAGTCGTCACAATATGACGCGTCACAATACGCCCGAAGATACAAAAGCATCTTCGGACGTCAACATTGTGACGCGTTATCAACCACAAATTGATAATGAACCATCGCAGGTAGGAGAACCGCCAGAAGTCATTAACAACCCTCAGGTAGAAAAACAGGTAGGAGAACTGCCAAAAGCCATCAACAACCCTCAGGTGGAAAAACAGGTAACAAATCCATACAACTTACGCAAGCGAAACCATATAAAAACACCACAAGAAGAACCTAACATCAGTTACACCTCTCGAAGCGAAGCAGTAACTCGTTTTGATAATGCCATCTATGATGATGGCGAAACGTCGACTATCGAATAGTACACAACAGATGAACACCCGGGAAAACAACACATCATATTCTACCATCCGTAAAAACCTACATTGTAGCTGACTAGTTAAGAACAAACACAAAACTTGGGACTTTTCTTTGGGTGATCAGCAGAACGGAAGTGTACTCTTATAACACAAGTTATTCCAATATTTCGATTAAATTTATTTTCATCTTCAGGGAAAAGCTACAAATTTTGTATGATGGTAATACACTATAAAAATTATTAATATGAAAGGTCAACTTACTGTTACTGAGGTTGGCCGTGTCGAAAAAGATGTTGCATTTAAAAAATTGAAACTTGTCATCACAATAAACAAAGTCACTAATTAAAAGAGGTTGACTCCTCACAAGATACAAAGAAGAATATTACATTAAAATTTGCTAAAAATCGTTTATTATTTCAAAATTATGAACTACCGGTAAAAGCCATGAGGTTGAAGAACAAAAGAGAGAGACACAGAACAATTGACACTTTCAGCTGTCATGTAATTTAGTTTGAAAAGGTGTGTTAGTTTATAGATGATAATCCATGGAGTATTCAGTTCTCTTTTGTTCCATGGATTATCATCTACAAACCAACACACCTCTTCAAACTAAATTACATGACAGCTGACAGTGTCAGTTGTTCTGTGTCTCTCTTTTTTGTTCTTCAACCTTTGTTGACATAAAAACTTGGCACGTTGACTTGGGTGTCACACCAATAGGTGGTTCCACTTATGTTTCGCTTGCGTTTACGCAGCTATTTTTATCAAGTGCTTTCTTGGTTTTTCTCATTTTGGCTTCAATCAACGACCGCCTACCCGGTACTGACGATGCCCAATGACTGAAACAGCTTTCTATATATATATATATATATATATATATATATATATATATATATATATATATATATATATATATATATATATATATATATATATATATATATATATATATATTTATATATATATGTATATTTCAATATTAAATTCTACAAAAAGTATATCGACGATATCGGCCAAACCAAGAAAAAACTTATCCAAAGGTACAATGAGCACAAAAAGGCATACATAAATCCAACAATATATAAATCAAACCTTGCAACACACGCCATACAAAACAAACATAATTTCCCCCCCCCCCAGAGAACATAAAACTAATAAAACAAATCAACAAGGAAAACCGCATGGACATTTGGGAAAACAAGTCAACAAGTACAAATCAAAACACAACAAGATCTCACATTCAATATATTAAACAAAACCTTACACATTCCTAGAGAAGATCTAACACGAAGAAGAGTACCTGATGCAGAACAAATACAGGCAAATTTACCTAAAGTACCTGAAATACCTGAGTTAAGACGCTCTGACCGTATAAAGAGACAGACAACAGGATGACCAGTTCAGTTTGAGGAGTGCCACAAGATGACAGTACTACCAACTGTCGAAAGCGCTCGCAGAAAATTAATAGAAGATATAAAGCTTCAAATCCTTTTTGTAGAATTTAATATTGAAATACTCAAAATAAAGGAAAATTAGTTGCATCACTCAAAAAAAAATACTGGTCAAGTTGATGTCATTCATACCGAAATTTCCAAAGCCTTCGACAACATGAACCATATATTGTTGAATAACGAACTGTAGAACTGATAACGTCTCTGCCGGGTTATTTCGTTGACAACATTGGATTGAATCCATAAACTTGTGAAAAATGCTTCCACTCGACTTTTCTGAGGTATTTGCTCCATGCGCTTTACCCATTATCAGTATAAATTGTAAATAATGAAACCAAATCACAGTTAACCTCATTATCGTAAACATGTTATCCTTATCTACTTAATTTATCAACTAATCCCTTGAATTGACATAATTCTTCGTTGAATACATTCTCAATTAGCCACCCTTCAAGTGATAACCCTAAAAGCTATATTCTGACATTGAAAGGCATCAGATTACCGTAAAAGCCTCGTCGAATCCTTTCCAAACTCAATAATAACACGATTGTCTTCTTCAAACAATAAATTCCGAAAACTTCAAATCATGGAGCTCTTCAGTTCGCTATAGAGCTTGTGAAATTGTATAAGAGTATTTCATAGCCTCGCTCTTGTTTTTATTTTCCTTCGAGATTTTTACTGAAAGCCAGACGTTCTTTTGTCACTGAGATGCTATGCAGAGTTCTGATTTTACTAAGGAACAATTAGGACTTTGTATTATCTGGGGAAGTTATTCTTTTTTGTGATCACGTTTGAAAAAGTTGGTTCACTTTTCAGTCCATTTGAACTGGCATAGTTTCCACAATCTCTGATTGTCAAGCTCGTTACAATTCAGGTCCATATAAATAATTCAAAATTTATTTGAAGGCTGCTGATTTATGACTGTCGAAGTCAAAATATGATTTATTGTCTGAAGATTCATATGTTATTGAAAAAGCTTGGTTGAAATAATTGAATAAAAAAACAAACAAACAAAATTACACATATTAGCTATCGCTACTTAGTCGTATAAAACTATCAACTATAAAATAATATACAATTTCAAGTAGATACTGTATATATGTATATGTAACAAAATAGAGCATGCATAACAGAAACAGTTTGTATTTGTAGCACAATACAACACTTTAGGAAAATAGCCAGTAATAATGTATTTTAAAAATTTCCAATATTGATTACATGAACTGTATTGAGAGTCAGACACAAGTCAATCAATCAATCATGCTTTATTGTCCAAGAAATCCTTATTGACAAAGCTAGTGAAACTTTATGAAGTCAACAATGTTAAAATTAAAGTGCAGGATTCTTCACAGAAGCTATTCCTGCATATACTTTTGGCGATACAACTGCCGCAATAGATTTTCAATTATTGGAACACACTTGCAGACCGGTTTCGGGCTGTTTGGCCCCTCGTCAGTGCAGGTAGTGTATATCATCAACAGAAAGTCGATGATTTCCGATAATTGAAAATCAAATTCCGGCAGAGTATCATTCCTCGAACTGAGCTGAGGATTACAACAAACAACAGGTTTGTCGTCGCCCCATCTGTCTGTGAATGAGGTAACCAACTGCGTATCCGAAATTTGCCCATTGACCTGGGACTGGCCTGAACTAAATTGTTCTCAGATAATTTGATTTATAGCCAGTCTTCAAGTATGCACACTGAATATATGTGAAAAATCATTATAGGGTTGAAAAATGTACATACAGTGTGTAACAACTAAAACTTAATAGAGCCGGTTTTGAATATAAAAAGTAAGATTTTTAAAAAAGCTCGGACACGCCGATTTCTAGTTAAAGGGGGGCACCTTTCAGACTAATCAGATTTTTTGTAGTACGAACCCCCTCGGAGGGGTGCGCCCGACGACCCTTATTTAGATAGAAAGAGTAGGTCGAGTGGCACCTTGTTTTAAAGGTCTTTCGAATATCTTCAAATTATCTCGAAAACTAATCGTTACAAAAATTTTCTTTTAACAGAGTTGTAAACATATTACTTTAAACATATCGTCCATACAAACAAGCAAACAACAAAAAAAAACTAGGAATTAGCAAAATATTTACTAATGTCATAAAAGCAAGACTCCACTAAATATTTTTTCAAACTTGCTTTGAATTTGTTAATATTTTTTTCGTTTTTGATATCACTTGGGATATGATTGATAAATGGTATTCCATTATATTTAGGACTGCTTTCGTAAAGTGATGTACGGTGCTTTATACTTCTAAATAAGTCACCATGCCTCGTAGCATAGTCATGAGAGTCAGAATTTTTTGAGAAGCTCTTGATGTTGAGTTTAACATATGTTACAGTAGGCAAACGGTTTCTAATAGGAATAAACAAGGTACAGTAAGAATTTTCATGACTGAAGAAAAGTGGTTTGCAGTGGTCTTGTGATTTAGCTCTACATAGGTATCTGACAGCCCTTTTTTGTAGGACGAATACTAAATTTAGTAGTTGTTGACAACAAAAGCGCCAAAAGGCAATTCCATATCTCAAGTGCGGCTCTATCAAGGAAAAATACACAGTTCTGGCTGAGGATTGATTGAGTTCGTTAGAAACAACTAGAACTGCATTGCAGCCAGCTATTTTTTTGCATAAATTTGTTATATGCTCATCAAATTTGAATTTATCGTCTATAAATTTTGTGTGACTTTTGTTAACTATAGCGTGATTTTCCATAAGTCGTCAAAATTGAGTTTGAAGCAAAGTATGTTTGTTTTATTTGTGTTTAAACATGGAATGGAATTGTCGTGTGTACCTCTGAAACAGAAAATATCGTACCACTATAGTGGTCTCCAAGTTGTCCATAAAAATGTCTGCTTTGCTCTGCTGAGTCCTTTGGTAAACCTGAATGCTGTTTATGAAATTTGTTGTTGAACTGTAAGTAACTTTGATTTAGGCATTCATCGAAAGCTGCCAAAATTTCAAATGAAGTGGTATGGTCTCTTTTGGCTTGATCTTATTCATCTGAAATAAGAGGCTTACATTCGTCGGAGGGTATTTCTCTTTATTCTTCCGAAATCGACTCTTACTATAGAAACAGACCTCCGACGATATCATAAGCAAGATCTAATGCAAATTTGTTAGGGGTTTTAGCTTCTTTTACCCCACTAATAGGATAACTCCAAAAACCGCGGATACAATTGTGATCATTTTTTTTCCAGTCGTAATCATATAGAACCAGTGTACTTCGAAAAAGATCTGTGATTGTAAAATTCACTAATTCACTCATCCAAGTTTGATTTCATTTATATTCGAGTTGATATTTACTCACTGATATATTATAATTGTCACTTTCCATTGAACGCAGGTAGATCAATACAATAATTAACACGATCACTCTATTGGAAATTCAATTATACAAATATCGTTTGCACCAACATATACGCTGAGCAATATGTTGGAGATTCATAGAGTGCATCAACAATTCACGAAAGGGTTTGTCCGCACTATATTTCCCAGGTAATTAATTCATGAGAATTACTACCAAAATAATTGATGACCTCAATGGAATATATGGTGTTAACCAGTATAAGCCATGATACGTAATCTGTGGTATTGCCATGTGGTAGTTATTGCCCTGAATCGTTATTCTGTTTATTCGGAAATAGAAGTAAAGTGTGAAGATTATGAAATATGTGTTATCTTTCAGCGATTTTCTGCTGTAGAAAAAATGGATCAAAGAATTTGCATCAACTGTTTTGTAAAAAATGGAATTGGGTGCCCAAAAACACTTAAAAGTGATAACAGTGGTATACTGGTCTGACCCCTCTAGACCTGTACGTTGAGGAAGTTGCATTAATGACCATGTTGCGATTGCGCACGGCTAGTGTCAACCTCAATCGACCAATGGGCAGCCAGTGATGCAATTGAATCCAGGTTTGTGTTTAATAAACCTGCCAAAATACAAATAATACAGAACACAAAGTCAGTTGCTACAAATGCAATATGCATATATACAGACGGCTCAAAAACCAAAGAAGGCTCAGGTTGTGGAGTGTACTCTAGATCATTAAACCTAAGGATTAGGTGGGGAATGGGAAAACATAGCAGCGTAGTTCAAACAGAACTGGCTGGTATCTCAATCGCCACAGAAGAAATAACAAGGAAAGGCATTTCTGGCAATAACATAAAAAACCTGCACTGATAGCAGTAATTAGCACTGATTAGCGTTGAACAGACAACGTGTTACCTCTGAGCTAGTACTAGAGTGCCACCAAGATTTAGCCAAAGCCTCGGTAGATAATAACATTATCCTGAGGTGAACTAAAGGGCTCGACATGAGTAAAAGTAATCGCATTGTCGACTCTTTAGCCAAGGAAGCGGCTGGACTAAGAATTTTAGGACCCTGTGGCACCTACGGCCTGATGACTTCGACAATTACGGAACTAGTCAAACGTTACATTCATGCTCAATCCTTAAAGAGATGGGATGAAATCAAAGGGCGACCCTGGGAAGCTGGCGCCGAAGAAGTATCTGGGGATGACCAGGAAAAATCTACGCTTAACAGTAGGATTTCTGACTGGCCACTGTCAACTAACAAAACACCTCCATAATTTGGGGCTAGTGGACACACCTCTATGCAGGATGTGTGAACAGGAAGATGAAACTGTCAGGCATGTCTTATGCGAGTGTCCGTCAATAAGAGTGTGTGTTCGGCGAGTCTTGACCTACACCTGCCGATATAAAGGAGATGTCTCCCAGTGACCTGTCCACCTTCCTGGAAAGGACAGGATGGACGATGACCTAGGAGGGCAACTCCTCGGGAGGATGTGCAATGGGTCACATGTGGCCTAAGTGTTGTGTGCCTACACTCACCTTCCCTACTCTACAGATACAGAACAGTGGTATACGGAGACTGTACTCCAGGTTATAATTTTTTTAAAAATGGCACAAGCTTTTCACAGACGGTCGAGAAGATGTGAATGGCGACGGTCACCCTGGATGCCCCAGCACATCAGCAACCGACGAAAATTTTGAGAAACTGGAAAAATTGTCGTGGACTGCAAGATTTCTTAGTGTGTCCCATCACTGGTAAAAATTTTTCCACCGGTACCGGTGGCAATTTAATTACCGCCCATATTAGCGAGAAATTACTTTCGTGTGTGATCTTACATTCCATGCGGAATATTATTTTGTAATTCTACCCCGAAGACAAGTGTGGAATTTTTCAGTGTAATTTTTCATTTTGAGTGTACTTTTGTGTTGAAATAAAACCTTATAGGGTAAATTTGCGATATAAATTTATATCGAGATATTACACTCTTGACAAAATTTTACAGTAGAATTTTACACAAAACCATACGTACAAAATAAAAAAAACCATTCTTCAAATTAACACATTTTCTTTCTTGCTCATTGTGGTATTATTCGGAAAGAGAAATGAAAGTAATATTCCTTTCTCTATTTTCCTCAATTCCTGTTATTATCCTAAAAGAGAAATGAAATATCATCAAATGAATAGGTTTAGAAATCTAAAAACACAGTAAGTTGACGAACACACATTCCTAGAGAAAAACTACTACTAGTTTGACTTCAATATTAATATTTCTCAAAAATTTTTGATACATATTCAACCGTTTAAATAAAAAATTAGATTTTTCCAAATGTTTTCCAACATTTTCTGAAATATAGCAAATATAGCTATAATGATATGCTATGAAGTGGTGATGAAGTGTTTTGTTCACCTCTTCAACAGAAACAAAAAGGTCCTAAAGTGTTTCTCGATTCCTTCAATTTTGAGTTCCAACTTGCCTCCCATCGCAAAAATGTTTTCAAGTTCAATAATAAGAATCACAAATCCTCAAATTTATCCAAAATTATGAGAGATACGAATGAAACGTTCAGATATTTTTTAGGTGAATGAAATTACGATTTAACATTGTCCAATATTTGCAACCACCAATACGAACCTTTATTCCTCATAGAAATTCATTTTTAAAATGGATCGTGCATACGGCGTCAGTGATGAGTCACGCCACTGCTATCAAATATATCTCTTTTTCTCAATACCATTCAGTAATTATCACAAACATTTTCAAATATATATTCTGTAATTATTTGAAAATCAGTTAAAATATGTTGTACTATTCCATATAGTATGAAATAATTCGCGATGTGAGGTTAGGATATACTTGTAATAAAAAACACTCTATGATGCATAACGAGAAAACTCAATGAATTCATCTGTTTATTGGACTAGTTATTGAAATTTTACAAGAAATGTACTCACCTTCTTTACTTATTTTCACCAACAACAAAAATATTCTAATACACACGTCAGACAAACCGATGCGCTTCTGTAGACAAGAATGAACAATACAATAATCGCTCACAAATACAAGCGTAATTTTACACTCGATAAAGAGATGGCGAAAATTTACATTTCACTAAGGGGAAATACCCATCGTCCAGTTAGTAATTCTCTTCACATGAAATAATACGTTATGATTTCACACATACATTAGATGAATATTTAATTCTCAATGAAAAGTACATTGCCTACTGAAATTACGCTCGGGGATGTGAATTATTCAATAAAGAGAGTATATTTTCAATAAAACTGAAGTAATTTTCTTCGTTCGAAATGAAAATTCCGAGGTAGATTTCAATCATTTTTCCCGGTGGCAATCGGCAACTCCGCTTGTGCTCGACTAGTCGGATACCAGTGCTTCTTTTCGTCTGACCGATATAGACTTCACCACAGTTACATGGAATCCTGTAGACTTCCGCTGATTTGGGTGGATCTCTGCTGTCTTTTGCTGATCTCAGATACTCGGATATTCTCTCCGTTGGTTTGAAGACGGTGGTAATTTTCTACTTCTTTAGAATTCTCCCGATTCCGTTGGTGATACCTTTCTCGGCACAATTATTGATGAAAAATGTATGTGGTCTGATCAAATCAACAGCGTATGTCAGAGATTGAACAAATCGTTTTTTGCCCTATATTCACTGAAATCAACCTTGAACAGATCATCCCTGCTAAACGTTTATTACGCCTTAGCCTACTCAGCTATTAGCTATAATATCACCACATGGGGACAAGCTACAGAACGGAACCGGGTATTCATGATCCAGAAACGCATTATTCGATTAATATATAGCCTGGAATACCGTGAATCGTGTAGACCAACTTTTAAATCTCAAAAAATTCCTACCGTAACAGGTATATATTTATTCAAATTATTGATAGACACACATAGGAATATCATCAACCTACAAAAAAATTCAGATCTTCATCAATACTCTACGAGAAAACAGGAGAATATACATCTCAGAAGCTTCAAGCACCTCTCGTATAAAAAATCACCAGAGTGGGCAGGAAGTTACTTTTATAACCTGCTGCCGAAGGAAATAAAAAATACCACCGTTAACAGATTCAAAAAGCTTGTAAAAACTCTACTGGCTGACAATCCGCTTTATAATATTCAAGAATTCGTAGATCTTCTAAATGTTAATAAATAGTAATTTTGCATTCAAATCTGGGTGAGAATACTTGTTTATTGTACTGTTTATTTAACATTTTTATATCATTAATTCTCCTTTTTTTTTTCAATATAATGTTAGATTTTAAATATTGTATCCGGTTGTATCCGATGATTGTAACTAACGAACCTACACTTATGTGGCTAATGAATAAAGTTATCTATCTATCTATCTATCTGATACCTTCAATGTATGGCAGATAGACAGTGCCTTGGCTTTGCTCTTCACTGGTGTTTCTCTTCTTCTCCCTTGAACGCGTAGCGCGCATCATATTATCTTTTCTGTCGTAGCCGTTCGTTTGTAACACACTTGATGAAAATATTTCATCGTCGAGGTACCTTTCTTCACATATTCTCAAAGCACTGATCACTAGGGTGTTGATGACGGTTCGTTTCTGTTTTGGAAGATGGTTGGATCCATCACAACTTACCAGAAGGAGCGATGACACCTAAAAAAATTACTGAAAACAACTGATTGCTATTGTCCGACACGAGGAAAAGGTACCAAGTCGGGTGAAGTCGGCCGAAGTCGCGTTCGTGCGTCGCGCACCTGGAAAATAGCTTTGGGTCCGTAAGACCCGACCCGTGCACTGAAGAGTTAACTCATTACATTAAATTCAATAATACAAAAACAAATTTTATCTGTCAGAGACATTTATTTCTAAAACATTAGGAATAACACTTCTGTCTTTTTTTGTGTACGGCAAGTAATGTGCTTGCTCGTAAGGGCCGTATGTACAAAAAAATGATGACAAGGGCGCCAAGTAGTTTCCTGTTCACCGACTAGCCTAAACCTGAAATGAAACTACTAAACAATCCAGATACACCAAAACAGTAAGGTGGAATACGACAAAGGGACAAGAATAAAAACGTTGCTTCCCCAAAATACGCCTGTTCAACGGATCTATTCTTCACTTATACTACAAACTAAACGCTTATACAAAGGCGACGACAAAACTATTCGGAAACACCTATTCAGCGAGGTTCATTGCTTTCGTAAACAATAATGTCAGGATCCCGCAAAAACAACACCATAAATGAAACTTCTAATCGGTACTACAGCATAGGTAACATAGGTTACCTATGCTGTGTAGGTACTTATCTAGCTGTTAGTGATGTGTATATTCCTATGGCCCGATGCTACGCAAATTCATGAAAAGCTCTCAATTCCACGTCCACACGGTCGAAATAGGAACACCACCATCAATATGATTTCGGAAAATTTGCGGGTTAGTCGCTACGTACAAGTTTATAAAGTTTAAAAAGGTCTGACCCCATTCACTTCGACGTGTTCTCAAAGGTAGTACCGTCCGGGCGAAATTTCGATTTACCATATCAAAGAAAAACAGCTAAAAAAAAGGTATTCTCGTAAATAATTGATTTCGCGATACATCCGCGCCAAAAAAATAATGAGTGACAAAACTATACGCTTACCTCCCAATGCTCGACTGCCCTAACATTGCCGGAGATGTTTTTAAACGGTCCGGAAGAAATAATTCATTCGATAAAAATCATCCCAATCGATAATAAGGCTATTGCAAGATCGCTCCACAGCAGAATTACCCAATCACAATATCACAAGGCACGGCAGGTTTATATCCGTCAAAAGACGTAATTTCATATTCGAAATCCAGAATTTGCCTGAAATCAAGTCTTCCGAACGTTATCATTCAGTTTCACTCACAAATGTCTCAGAGCGGACAGACGGGAAAAAAACGTGCCTTTTTTTTCATTTCAAAAACTTACCGAGTCGGCTGGAACTATATATCGGGTGTTTCACAAATAGAGTTGCCCTAATTTAATAATTAGCGCTCAACTATCTACATCTAATCGTAACAACCTAAACTCAACTCAAAGTTTAGCGAATAAACTGAATATAATTGAAATGTATTGTCAAACCAATAATCCAACATTCCTGTGCATATCGAAACATTGGATGTGCGAAAACAAAATTACTAATTTAAATCTAACGAATTACAGTCAAGTATTGTTTCTCCAGGATCAAGAGTGAACATGACGGCTCTGCAATTTTTGTAAATTCACAATTCCTCGAAGATAATATCTGTAAGTCTGTTTCACACTTAACAAACTGCTCACTGGAGGTACATGTCGAGTGTTCAGCTATTGAAGTAAACAAAAAACTTTGTATAGTAACTTTATATCGTAGTCCATATAATGATTCAGGAATAGTTACATTTCTCAATAAATTAGTCCTTATCCTTGACTATATGATAGCAAGATATAGAAACATAGTAATATGCGGAGACTTTAATATAGACTTCACGGAAGAAAGCCATTACAAAAAACAACTTTTTGATATATTTGAAATGTTTCAGCTTGAGTTACCATACTGTGATCCAACACGTGTTGCAAAGTATGGTGCAAAGTATGTTTTGATTTCATTTTTATCGTTGTTCTCTACAAATTATTAATATATACCCATCAAAATGCTAAAAAAGAATGACTTCCATTTGCACCACTTAAAGCAACATATAAAGAGCCCTCTATATTCTGGAGCACATTTGTTCAATTTTTTGCCTGAAGACACCAATATGAAACATTTCAAACTATCTTTGAAAAAGTTTCTCATCCGCCATGCCTTTTATTCATTAGACGAGTATAAAAAACGTAGTGACTAGGCAGTTTTGTTCCAATGTATTTTAACATGTGTTTATATTTAAATATTTTTTATTTTATTTTATTCTTATTATTCTTAATCAATTTGTAACGACTAGAATGTTTGTGATGTTTTTTCTCTTAATGTTTATATAATGAGAATTTTTCCCTGTTTATGTACTGTGACTTATCTCATGTTGTAAAGCAACCATAAGAGATTAAATAAATATCTATCTATCTATCTATCTACCTCTAACTTTCAACTGAATCGCTACAGTGCGTAGTGATATAAAATATAAAATCTATTATAAATGACAGTCGACAATGAGAACTAGTCTTGTGGCTATTTTCCAAAATAAAATGATTGAGCGATCGTAAATAAATATTATGTTCGAATCGGGCCAATAAAACGTCCGATTTGAAAAATAGGTTGTCGGAAGATGCTTCGAGACCATTCCAGATGGAGAAAACATTTTATATAACAGGATATTAGCTGTCATTGACGATCGATTATTGTCGTGGTCGCCGGTGTATAGAACCAATTGAAATTCAGTCCTTTCACGCGGATTTACATACCAATCTCCAATTGGATTTTCATTTCGTTTATACCGTACAGTTGTTTCATACAAAATGCGAATGGGATTTGCTATTGTTATTGAACAATACATCAACAATGTGCTTATATTCAAGTATAAGGTCTATAGAATACGCGCGATTTTTCGAGCCCGATGGCAGGAATGTTTTAAAGATCGGTGATCACGAATACTTACTAATTTTTTATTGGTGCTCTTAGAAATCATTATGCATGCAAATGAAAAATGATTGAATTCAAAATCTGATATCACTGTACCTTTCGTTATCTAGGAAATGGGAAAATAAAAAATTGATTGCTTTCACTACAGATACCGAATATATAATAATAATATATTTTTGTGAATGTATTAAAATTATTCATTCATTTTTTTCAACGACAAAACACAAGCACTACAGGAAAATCCTTAAGGCGCTCTGATAGCGGTGCCTAATCGAAAGTAGCGATTCACGTTGAATTTGAATTGCTGGAGATTGAATTCATTTGAAAAAACGTTCCCAGGAAGGTTATTCCACATGAACACAGTTCTCAAAATGAAAGAGTTCTTAAACAATGAAGTTCGAGGTGTACTGAGTTGAACCTCAAAACCACCAAGTGATCATTTTCAAGATAAAGATTAAACTCAATCTTCCTCTTCCTTACTACACCAAAGGTTCCAACCGCCTTAGAAATATCCAGCGCAACAGCTCTTGATCCGCCATGTTTCTCGATTGCATTATTCTAAATATGGGTGACATACGATAAAAAGTCGCCCGTTGATCATTGTTTCCGAAAGCCATATTGATATGGATATGGTAGTTTACGGCTTTCTCCATGATTGTTGATATCACTTATAGCAAAACGACTGGTCTACAGTTGTTTGGAAGATTTTTCCTCCCCTTTTTGGAAATAGGCTGAACGCTAACAATTTTCCAACGAGAAGGATAAAAGCTATTCAGATGTTTTTGGAGCCATGGAAAAGAAGAACTTCAGAACTTCCTGAATAATCTGAATAGTTTCATCCAAAAATCCAGTTCACCATGGAATTAGAAGAAAACCTTCAAATCCCATTCCTTGATCTTCTAGTAATCAAGGAAGCAACTAGTCCATAAGATGTACAGGAAGAAAACACACACAGATCGATACCTACATAAAGGATCCAACCATTATCCAAAACAGAAACGAACCGTCACCAACACTCTACCAAATAGATTTTTGAGAATACGTGAAGAAAGGTACGTCGACGACGAAATACAGCACCTAGCAACTGTGTTACAAGCGAACGGCTACGACAGAAAAGACATAATCTACGCTACGCGTTCAAGGGAGAAGAAGAGAAACACCAGTAAAGGTCAACCCCAAGGCACTGTATATCTGCCATAAATAGAAGGTGTCACCAACCGAATCGGGAAAGGAAAAATTAACACCGTCTTCGAACCAACGAAGAAACTATCGGAGTATCTGAGATCAGCAAAATTCGGAACAGTGTTCCAAACCACAATGCCACCAAAAACCCGATTCCTGGGTTTTGGTGGCATTGAATTGAACCTGGTTATTGTCATCCCGATTCGAAATTACTTCTAGATCATCATTAAGATATGCAACCTCCTGCTGCCGGTGAAGATGTGCATCCGCCGCTGATATCTTGGAATCCAAATGGAATGACAAAACAAGTATGCTGTCGTCGGCAAAGCAATATATTGGATTCTTGTTTTTTTCCAGTAAGTCCTCGATTCACAATAGAAAGAGGGTAGGAGTCCATAGTTATTTGGAAGATTTTTCTTGCCCTTTTTGGGAATAGGCAGCAATCTCCCAACAAGAAGGAAAAACCCCTCTTCTTGTAAGACAGGTTGAAGTGTCTGCTAAATACAGGGCGAGTTCATTTGCGCACTACAAATAACTTGGCTGGTGACGAAATTGGGTGTCAGAAGAAAAAGGCAAAAATTAAAGAAGTGATGGTGGTACTCATACGATTCGTTAGTTTTCCTCCCTTTTTGGCTGCAACCTGGGAAGTTGAAACTGAACTTCTCCAACTTCCAGGAAGTAGCGGAACTGTCAGGCTTTCGAATTTCAGAAATTCCTTTATTACGTTATTCAACGGCGTAAAACGAAAAAGGCCTAGAGGATAGAAAGAACACTGTGACTGTTTATGTACTTTATTAACTATTTTATCCATACCTTTTAGAGTCTTATTTCAGCTTTGTATCCCCTTTAAAAGAGGTAATAACAACTAAGCTCACAACATTATTTGTTAAAAATAGAACATGGCAATTCAATCCCCAATCGTGGGTAATAGTAATTAAAAATAATCCAGAACTCGTATTTTCACATTCACTAAATAAACACACTGTGCTCCTGCCTGAAATCTTTTACTACTGATTCACATTTTAAAATGTTGGAAAGGGTCTAGGCTCCCATTCATGAATCAAATTAATTAATATCATTGTTGAACTTCTTTGCCCCACTCATGAGAATATTACACCTAATTTGGCAGCTAATTGTCGGTTATTGATGCGGAGCGATATTTAAAGTTGACTAGACATCGGGATACGTACCTAGTTGCGAACTTTGCATAACAATGACCTTGATATAAATTTATCGAATATGTGAAACGGACAGACAACCACTCCAAGAGAAATTATACTGTAACACAATAAACTGTCACCGTTTAAAAAATATTCTATTCGGATTGCCCACAACGATACATTACTTTTACATTTTCCAATTTTTCTTTAATAAGATTGGTGCGGTTCTTCTTGTAAACTTGTAACGAATTAGCATCGAATGCTCTGACTGGGATTATATTCAATATCTACCGAAAATTAACTGAAATAAATCACATTCTACTGCCTTATCTCAAACCCTCAAGTTTATTTTGAGATACACCGTCGCGACTATCACATCAGAATTTCATAACGTCGTCTCTTCCCCTTTTCTCCTAAATTTCACGGACTGAAGACGATTTCTATTTCCGCGCCTTTCAAGAAATCCTCCGTGAGTGATGATCAAATTTTTTGATCATCCCGAAATCTCGAAAACTTCATTTTTATTCCTTGAAATATCTGTCGACATACAACGGAAATTTATGAAGTTTTGAATTGCTTGGATTTCAGACTTACATGGAAAGGAGCAATGGAACAATGTAATTTACAACAGTCGGTCATGTCTGGCCGCTATCCAAATCCGTCTTTAAGGATTGTATACGCTTAAATTGATCGTTACGGAATTCTGGTGCATGATACAAATCTGATAGTTCTGTTTGAAACTCGGGAAATTTACATGCGACTCCTGTCGCCACAACAAAGATATTTCGTTGAAAAAGGTGAGGTAGATTTGGGAAAAAAGTTCTTTCAACTTTAAATAATAATGTGGAGAAACGTGCAGATCATGCATTGGAGTTTCTTTCGGGTACAAACTGGGAAAAATAATTTTCAAAACAACTATTTTCACATGATTATTGAATTACAGTACTCGAAAGAAGCAACTGTATACTTTCATATGAACATTGAATTACACGAAAAACAAATTTTCCCATTTAGTTTGTTCTTCAAACATTCGTTATGTCGTTGAAACAGATATCATTTACAGAAAAACAGTTCAACGTCATTCATGAAAGAGCATTCATATAAATTCCACTTGCATTTCAGTTTGGGGAAGAAACTTCTAAATGTTCTTCTCTAAATAGACTTCTCAACTAGACTGGTCAAGATCATAGAACATTTCTTTGTTAGTCGTATCCAGTTACTCCCTATTTACAAATGCCACTCATGTTGTGGAATTGGCCGCGGTGGTAGTGCGCCCGACTTACGATCGGAAGATCGTGGGTTCGATTCCCACCTCGACCAGAGAGAATGTATCTGGTTGAAGCTGGGATGATTCTGCAATCGTGTTAGGAATCACACGTTAAAAGGTAAGATCTCGTTAGTCCTTAGCTCGCACAAGTTTTCAACTTCTGAGAGTTGTCGTTCGTATGGGGGCGACAGCTGATTACCGGAAAAACATTTTTAAACAGATATTCCTCAAAAGTAAAAAATGGAGTGCCGCCAGGTCCAATACTGGGTCCAAACTCATATATCATCTACCCACGAGTTCTTTAAGAAATAGTATGAGTGTCATTACTATGCTTATGACACCCAATTATGTTTGACGTTCCCCGAGAATTATACATTCTTAGCAAATATACAAATTAATGGTGACTTCGAGGTAATTTCTAATAATTTATGTTTGAGTTTCAATATCTCAGTAGAAAAATGAATGTGTGACGAGGACTTTCCATGAACACTACCCTCAACCAACCTTAATTCAATTTAGGCCAATGTCAGTTACAGTTATGCCAAATTAAGTAGAAGGAATGATTTCATTCAACACCTAAAAGACACTGGATGGTTAAATATGGTGAAACGTGTCAGTTCTGTTTTTGCAGCTTTTATCGCAAATTGATACAATAAGCTTTGGAACTGATGTTCATCATCTAACTCACATTACAGCTCTATACAAGTCGTCTTTCAGCTATATGATAACTAAGTTGAACAATATGATTCCCAAATAAAAAAATATAGTCAGTATAAATATAAACAATTTTCTGGGTAAGATTTTTTCCACATAACCACCAGCGTTTGCTGGTGGAGATATTAACAGTATTGCTGAAGTTCTTCAGGAACAATGGAAGCTTAGGATATTCTTCAATTTTTGTGGTACTTTTGCCTACCATTTGATTCATGCATTTGCGAAAACCGTTTATGTTCAGTTTTAGGACGACCAAATTTGGCAGTTGCCTGTTTGTTGGTAATTTGTTCACCTTCATGAATGAAAAAACAAACGTCATCAAGGGGCTTTCATCAATAATGTATTTATTTTTTTCTCTTGTAAAAGTTTTAACTTCATTTGGCATTTTGACATTTTACAAACGCAATCAACTTTGGGTATTTAATAACGACATTGTCTTTTATTTGTATCATTGTGTATAACATTGATTTTATTTGTATCAAAATATTGAAGCTTTAAATTACTCTGCTTGGAGAATATTATGTATATTATTTTTCATACCTTTTAGATTTTTGTGGTAGTAAAGTAAATGACGCCTTGGAATAAGGAGACGTATTTTGAATCGCTCACCATTTTCCAAAAGTTAAATTAAGTTTAATGGCGACTTTTCAAAACGTATCTAACCATCCTGAATTCGAAACTGCCATGTCCTTCCTAAGGGGGGAACTTTGAGTTTTCTCCCTGGTGTGAGGGACAAAAGTGTGTACTATCTATAAGGGTGGGAGAAAATATCCTTTATGCACAGTCAAACAAATTATATGACTGTGCATCAGTTTGCAATGAATTATGGTTTTGATAATGAAACATTCAATGACCCCTGTTCAAATATACGGCCCTAAGCATCACAATAAATGTTCATGTCGAATCACTACAAAAATTAAACTATATAATATTATTCAAAGGTTGAAAAGTGATATCAACATATTCAAGATAAATTACATATTAATTTGTGGAACTCAGATAGGTCGTATTATATGAACATACGCTGTTAACCCGATGTTCTCACCGATTCCTTTTAACAATGAATAGACCAAATCGAATTTCATATGGCAAAAACCCAACAACACTTGATTTATTATAAGTGGTCGCTGATACAACCGCCATTTTAATGCGTGAAACACGAAATATCTCTACTCATTACATCCAAAGGTACAACCTTGGCCGTGGCTCCTATTTTTTCGAATCGAAATTATTACATCCGGAATCCAATTGCTAGAAATACTCACATTACGGCAATTGGTACAAACATTTTTTGATCTTGGCACTTTCCATGAGCTGAATCATTGATGTTATCTCATTGCAATATTTCCTACGCACACGTTTTGATATTTATTATTTGTGTTAGATCTATCGATTCTGTTTAGACAATGACCATTTTTTTTTGCAGGTAAGAGCTTACTTGTCTATATTGCTGCAGTTTGGTAAGTAAAACTATTAAAGGGACCGTCCATTAATCACGTTCTTTTATTTATAGCATTTATTAACCCCCCTCCCCATTGGTGATAAGTGGTGAGGTTTAAGACAAATCCCCCTTCCACTCCCATGGAGGTACTAAGAATCTTAAAACTTTTATTAATCACGTAATTTTTTTAGTATTTATTAAACCCCTCCTATACCCCTGTAGGTACTGAGAATATCGAAATTTCAATTGATCACGTGATGTTTTTTTAGCATTTATTAACTCCCCTCCCCCTTGGTGATAAGTGGTGAGGTTTAAGACTAAACCCTTTCCTAAACCCATGTAGGTACTAAGAATTTTAAAGTTTTTATCAATCAGGTGCTGTTTTTCAGCATGTATTAACCCCCCTTCCTCTTTGTGATAAGGGGGAAGGTTTAAGGCTAAACCCCTCTCTCACACCCATGTAGGCTGTTTCGGTAATATAAGGAGAAAAAACGTAAGTCATAAAAAATACAGTTACAATGTGTCTGATCGTTTCTGAGAAATTCGTGAACAAACATTTTCAGATACAATCCTATCCATTTTTGTTATAGTTATTCGGAAGTCCTATAAATGAAATATTGCGTTTTCAATTATATTATATATATATATATATATATATATATATATATATATATATATATATATATATATATATATAATTGATAAACTTTCATTTTCTGTTGTTAAACTCACTCAAAATTTAGATAATTCCATGATTTTGCTGAAAATAAAACCAGCAAAAACAAACTATTAAAATTTAAATAAACTCTTCGAATGGACTATCCTACATTTCTACGACCAATTGATTCACAATTGAAATCCTCCACGTAAAATTGTACCATTTTATAGCACATTGGAACGTTTACTAGAACTGACATCTTCAGTAATTTCAATTTCAAAGTTTGTTATGTATTACATTATCTACATTGTATCCCAAATAATACCGAAGTCTACATTGTCTTGAAATCCCAGTTATTCCTCCCACTTTACATTCAGCCAGCCAAGAAATGTTGAAAAATAAGGATGATTTTTTATTTTTCTCAAAAAATATTCACGTATTCATCACTTGCTATTTTATCCTCATTAGAGTAGTCCTTCTCAGATATTATGCCGTCCTTCCACGAGTCTCTACAATCTTGGTAACATAAAAAAGTCGCAGGGGGGCAAATCTGGTGAATACGATGGCTGATGCACCATTATGGTGTTTTTTTGACAAAAAACAGTGCAATAACGACTGAACAGGTGTATTATCGTGATGAAAAAGCCATACCGGACATTTTCTTCGTATTACTTCCCGCAAGCGGCGCATAACTTCAGGATAATAATTCTTATTGACCGTACGACCATGTAGCATAAACATGGCGTCCTTTTATAAGTCTTGGCTCTCCTGGGATCTTACTTTGGGTCGATTGTACTTTGGTATCGATGTCATAACCATATCCCCATGATTCGTCACCAGTTATGACCCTTTCAAGCAACAATTCCTGAGCGATGCTCAGCCAACCGATATGCCGACATCTTCATCAATTTCTCCAATAGTGACTCGGCGATTCTCCATAACAATTTTCTTCACTTTCTCAACATTTCATCGGTTGTTGGTGTGCTTGGACGTCCAGGACAAGCGTCGTCATACACATCCTCTCGACCTTCTATGAAAAGCTTAATACTACTAGTGAACATTTTTTGACTCAGGGTAGAATCACCGTATGCCACTGTCAACGTTTCAAATATTTTTGAGCACTTAATTCAATTTTTCACACAACATTCGATGCCAAATTCTTTGATCCATTTTTGCTATAGCAAAAAGTCGCCGAATACGCAAAACACTTGTAAATTTTATGCTTCTGACCAACAAACTGAACATGCTAAACTGCTGAAACTATGAACATATGTCCGAGATGAGTGTACTGACCAAAAAGTCGCTAATCGTATATACGTAGTCCGCGAAATTTTAACATTCGCCTTGGTTTCTAAGACCTCGTATTTGATGTGACGTATATAAGTACGCAGATAGATGGTGACGTCATGTATAAAACCCTGAAGTTATAGGACTATCATACATACGAATGGATATTGAATGTGGGAGTGAAGATTTCCGGGAAGCACGTTCCATTTCGGCATGAACATTTCCCTGGATTGTTGGGTTAAATTATTCAAAAATGGCATAGGTGAAAGACGTTACAGTCTTATTACATTTTAACTACCTACGCGAGAGCTGGGAGAAGATGTTGTTTATTATCATTGTGAGGGAATTAAGGTCTCGTGTAGGAGTAGTCAAGCACTGAGTGAAATTCAACAAACAACTGAAAACACAATAAATTTGAAAGTTGAATTAATGAAGATATAATTTAGTTTACACAATGTCCTGTGAACAAGATAAAGTTGTAATTGTTGTTTTTTTTTTCAATAAAGACAGTTGACCTGTTTTTACCTGAAAGTAAGTCAATGCGTTGTCAAAATATTTCTATGAAAATTGTCCAGGTTGTTATAACTCGTTCCCAAGTTAACATACCCATTACACTGATCTACAGTGGTTTTTTTGCCCTCACAATTCATGAAATTATCAATGGTTTTGTAAGATTTGCTCTCGTTTTCTTTCAAATATTTATTTTCATTTTACATTACAAAAATTCGAAAACAAGAAACAAAATAACAGATATATTTATAATCTCAGTTTTATTTGGAAAAAAATATGATACTTTGAAGTAAATAGAGAGGGAAATTTCGAAAACATGTTATATTTCCATGAAACGCCTTTTAACAGCTTTTCTTTTATAATTTTTCAGAGGAAAATCTCTTTTTAAAGACCAGCAGTTATCGGCCATCATGTGACAATCCCATCGACCCTGATATCTTTCTTCCATTGATTTTAGATCCTGGTGGAACCGCTCTCCCTGCTCCTCACTATAATTTCCTAAATTATCTGGAAATTTATCCAAATGGTTGCGAAGATAGTGTAACTTGATACTCATATTTGCTCCTAGAATCTAAAAGTTTGTCAGCATATTTTGTACAATTTCTTCATAATTTGGTGCTTTATGGTTACCTAGGAAATTTTCGACTACCAATACAAAACTTTCCCAAGCTTTACTTTCCGGAATAGTCATAACTTTAATAAAATCAGTGTCTTTCATCAATTGCCGTATTTGAGGACCATCAAATATTCCACCTTTCAACTTTTCCATACTAAGTTTTGGAAATTTTCTACAAATATATTTGAAACAATCTCATTCCTTGTCCATAGCTTTTACGAATTGCTTTATCATTCCTAACCTAATATGCAATGGTGGAAGTATAATTTTGTCTCTGCTCACCAACGGCTTTCTCATTACATTAGCTTTACCGACAGTTAAAGAATTTCTTTCAGGCCAAACATCTTGTTCCCAATGACGTTGCTTTGCTCTACTGAAGCAAGGGTATTTCGTGTATCCACTTTGTTGACCAAGTAAAAAATTAACCATTTTTAAATTCACACAGATCGACCATTGATTTTTTCAAAACTAATTTGACATTTTCATATTCTTCTTTGAGTTTTGTAGAATGGGCAATTGGAATTGATGCAAATTTATTTCCATTATGCAGTGAGACGCATTTTAAACTTCTTTTACAGCTATCAATAAAAAGACGCCACTCAGTAGGTTTGTATTCTTTCAAACCCATGTCCAGAAGCAGCTTCGCAATATTATTACAGTATACCAATCCTTCATTTTCATCAAAAAATTGTAATAGCTCACTTTCTCGCGTTCTGTACGTTGTAATTGTAACTGACTGTCGGTGCCAATGAATTTTTTTCTTTCAATCTTGAAGCTAACAGTTCTGATCCTTGTTTTGATAAATTTAGACCACGTATTAAATCACTGAATTCATTTTGAGAAAACAACTTTGGCGTAGATGTTTCACCCTCCCATTCACTTCCACTGGTTGACTGATTCGATTTCTGTGAATTTGGCAACATCATTGTTTCTGAGGGCATGCGAATCACTTTTGAAACATAAATAGGCCGAGGGAGATTTTCACTGTGT
The DNA here is from genome assembly GCF_025532065.1 of Leptinotarsa decemlineata. Classification (NCBI taxonomy): domain Eukaryota; kingdom Metazoa; phylum Arthropoda; class Insecta; order Coleoptera; family Chrysomelidae; genus Leptinotarsa; species Leptinotarsa decemlineata. The sequence goes on along the minus strand of NW_027412692.1, from coordinate 12,127,111 downwards.
AAAACAGGACATTTTGTAGACTGTAAGTCTGGATATCTCCACGTTTGATTTCGATTAAAACCTTTAGCATCTACTACGCAAAAGTAACAATCATCGAAATGATTCTTAGGCTCCATCCAGATCATAGGAATACCAAAGTCTAATCCAGAATGTTCTCCTTTTTTCCACAACCACAAAGACTCAACGCAAGACTTATAAACTTTATTAGGAACCCATGATTTATCTAATTTGTCCATTTTAAAACCGAAATATTCAGCATAGATTTCCTTAACAAAGTCTGTGATATTTCTTTTTTGTTTTTTTGATATATAAATACCACAAATATACGGAATAAATCACGGTTTGATATGGGCTTCATAAACCATCAAAAGTTGCTGAGATGTGTACAGACTTCTGGTTCGGAACTGTGTTTCAAGCTCTTGAGAAGCAGCCTTTGCAATTTCAGCATCTTGATTGTGCCAAAACATGTTGGTATCTATTTTAACCCTCAACAAACCCATCGAAGCAGTAAGCGGAATTGTTTGTGCTGACATTAACCCTCATGCCACACACTGTCAAAAACCTTGTAATTATCAAGCGCAGGTGAACCAATTATGCACAGAAAATGATTTCGAAGTTCCATTCGATGTTTTATATTTGAAGCAATGAAATATTAAATTGTTTGGGATGAAATCCCCTCTTCTGATGGGCATCTAACTAATAATTGAACAAAAGTTTCTAGAGGTTACTTGACATTGTTGAAGTTTGTTTGGCCTGGAAATATTTGAACGATCACTTAAGACCTTAATTTCTACCAAAGATGCGTTCTCACGAGTTCAGATGAACAATTTCAGTTGATCAACAGCCTTTGGTGTAGTAATGAATATTACTGCAGTTCTATCCCAACACCAAATCGTTATTTTCAACACCTCGACACGTGTTTCAATCATCAAGTGATCATCTTCAAGAGGAAGATCAATCTTCCTCTTGAAGATGATCAATAATGAAAAATAACGATTTGGTGTTGGGAAAAAAGCTCCAGTATTATTGATCAACAATAGTTGAACGAAGAACCTAGTGAGCACCTTTGTTTCAATTAACTGATTAACTTTTCAGTGAACCAACAACGGTTTGACCAAGTCAAGCTTTATTATTCAAGTTATGAGATCCCAATTCCTTCGAAGTTAAAATAACAGTTCGGCTAGCATAGTAAAACCTTTTATTTTTTATAAAATCTGATTTTACTATTCAATATAATTGTTTTACAGGGCGATACAGCGATTATAGCGTTCGTACAATTTTCACCATTTGTCTTTAGCCTGAAAATAGGCCTCAGTTTCGACGATTTATTCTTCATCAGCGCCTAATTGCTCTCCAGCGAGGATTCTCTCAAGGTCTGAGAACACGATAAAGTCGTTTGGGATTAGATCTGGAGAATACGGTGGATGCGGAAGCCAAATTCATCCAATTTTTCCACCGTTTTCATTGATTTGTGACAAGGTACATTGTCTTGATGAAACAGATCTTTCTTTTTGATCGAATGGTGCCGTTTTTTCGCGATTTCGTTCTTCAAACGCTTCAGTAACGCTTCGTAATGGTCGCTATCGATGGTGTTTCCACATTCAAGCCGACTGTTGTGTGTTTGCACGCTTTGAAGTCGGTTCACCAGGTGCAGTCTACTCAGTTCTTGTTTTTGGTCAACAGTGAGCTCGCGCAGCACTCACGTTGAACAAAGCTTTCTCATAGTTATTCGAGAATTAATCATTTTCTAGTGCCCCCCAATTTTTTTACTCTACTACATCTTAAGCGTCACAATCACAGTCATTATTTTAATAATTAAATAATGTGTGACATGTGAAAATAAGACTTTTTGATGAGGGTAATGTAAAACACCATTTTGTAATATTAAGAAAACTTTTATTCGAATTTACTCAAAAACAGCCGTAAGTCACCGCGTTCGGTAATCTGCAACCGATTTCTTCCCAGTTAGCAACGTTGCTAACTAAATCCACGTTCACACAAATACGATGATGGGAATGCTATCAAAAATCGTTGAACGATGGACCACAATCCAGGGTACAATTGGCTTTTGTAGCTAAAATTCTTGGTATCCATTTTTGAATTTTATTTTTATTTTCTCGTTCATCAGTTCTATGAGTTCTTCTTCCAGCAAGTCGTCGTTGTTGGAGGATACTGCGAAACTCACGTCTGCCGATTTTATTCATGTATAAGAGATATTTGGCTGCGAGGGCAGCAATGACATTTTTTGTTTTAATCAAATTCAAGTCGTCATCTTGAAGTTGGAGATTGACATCATTTGATAATTTATACAGGTCTGTCAAGTACGCAATATTATTCTTTGAAGTGATGAGGTAATCGTGCAATTCTTTGTCTGTGTTTTCCAAGAACTCTTTTACAGAGTCAAATAGATTATAAAATCGAGTAAGACAGTTACATCTTGATAACCAACGCACTTCTGTGTGAAATAGCAATTGGTTGAAATCTTCATCATTAGCAACACAAAGCTGATTGAATAATCTGTCCTTTAAAGAGCTGTTTCGGATTTTATTGACTGCTCTGATGATATATTTCAGTGATTGAGAGAGGCGCTCACTCAAATTTTTCACAATCAAATTTTGCCTTTGTGACGTCCTGTCATAGCAGGAACGCCCTCCGTAGCAGCTTCAGTGGAATTTCTTTCTCATCACAACATTTTTCCAGTGTATTATATATGGTTTCTCCTGTTGTTTCCGTCTCTAAATTTCTGGCAAATAGTAGTTCTTGATATATTTTGTCATTTTTAATAAACCTCACGTATGACAACAACAGTGCTTCATTGGTTGGTAAAGTGGACTCATCTAACTGAATTGAGAATTCAGAAGTCTTCAGATGATTGCACAATGACTCTTCAATGTTTTCAGTCATCTCATCAATTCGTCTTTTTCGGATGATATCTGCCGGTGGTTTATGGAGCACAGTATTTATTACCTCTTTTATTGCCGGTAAAATTGAATACCCTCCAATAGTGTGAGGTTTACCTATTTGAGCAATTAGCAAGGACATATTGTAGGAAATTCGGAGTCCGACGTCGTCTTGCTTAGAAGCCGTTCAAAAAAGTATTGACACAGTTGGCTGAGCTGAGTGTTTCTTTTCCAGTTAATGAAAATAAGTCACACTTTTGTCTTTTTTATCTGAATGCATTTTATTCAAATGATCTTGTAGCTTTGAGGGTGGGCCTAGTACTTTCGAGAATGGAGACTAGAAACTTCTCGCTTCGCATTGAAGCCTACCGCCATCTATTGTACAGTTTGACAACTATCGAACGAGAAATAGTTACTGTCTAGTCCCCTAGATGTCGTTACAAGAAGAAACGCGCGTTAAGTTCGAAGAAGCGGTAAAGTTTGTGTTAAAAGCAAAAAAACATTTTTAATTAGCCATCGCCCACCTAAACGACTTCAACGCTCCCCAATCTTCTCTGTGCCCTTAACTGCCCCCGCATATGCCTCCAGCGCCCACAATGGGGCGTTTTCGCCCACTTTGAGAAAGACTAATCTAGTATATCTTCACGATTTTTACACACAATATCGAGAAATATTTTCATTAGATATTTTTATAAAATACTTACGATGCCACTTTTTCAACTGAATTACTTAAAAATGAGTTGAGAATGAATTGAAACATTTTGTGTTGAACGCTCAACTAGACTTGACTCGTGAGGAGGCGCCTTAATAATAAATTCATCACAATCCGGTGGAAACAAATCGAACTGAACTATTGAAAATGATAAAAAACCGTCTGTGTAAATGTTGCTAACGCTCAAACATGCACGAAACAAAAGCACTTTCGCATGACTTCTAATGGAAAATTTAAAACAGGATTTAAACGACCACGTCGGTTCATTGTGTTTGCTCGCAGCCTAGTAAATGTTGAAAAAGCACAAAGAGTCGATAGAAAAAGCACGAAACGTGTTTCATTGTATTCGCTAATTAACATAGTTCATTGCCACCGTTCAATGTCTATACGGAATTGCCCGGATAATATAGCTTTAAAATCGCATTATTCCAAATCGTGTCGTCAGATTCGAATTCCGCTAAAAAAAAACCATTCGAGTGGAATGATCGACAAGATCTTTGCACGGACCGTAATGAAGAACTAATTGGAAAATTGGTTTGAATTATTGAATTCAGCGGTAAGAGGACGATCAGAATACCAGGTGGAACAAACAAGTTGGGACTAATGAATTTTGAATATTGAGATTGTTTTGACATGAAACTTATAAACTGAAATAATAGTGAAATAAAATACAAGTAAAATTGAACAATTGAACAAAAAAATCAATCATTTTTCTTAATCTCTTCCCGATCTCTCAATTTTTTATTTTTACTTATTATTATTTATTTTTATTTTTTTTTCTATTTTTATTTTTATTTTTTATTCAATTGTTTCATTTTCACTTGTATTTCATTTCACTATTATTTAATTTCTGGTTTTTTTGCTTGAAATAATTTTTATAATGTTACAATGTAAGTGTCTGTCCTATTCGGAAACATCGATGTCCGCCATTGAGGATGACAGTGTTCCATGTAAGTGAAATTTTACCCCTTCCATATACTAACGGGTGAGTTTCTAAGAGGTATAGGATTTGATTTTCGAAACAACACACAAAAATTCGAAAAAATTAATGAAATCTTCATTGGAATCGATAGAACGATCAATATAATTTAATGTTTGAAGATGATTCCATGCAAATGTTGTCAGCGGCTCCGTTTTAGATGTCGCATGCTCAAGGTCCAAATTTAGCACACTCTCTCTAACATATCGACCGGTATTTCACATATAAATGCTTCAATATTGGCTTCCATAATGTCAGTCGTTGCTGGTTTATCCCTGTAGATATGAGCCTTATTATGACCCCACAAGAAATAATCCAAAGGCGTTAAATTACACGATCTAGACGGCCAATTGACGGGCCCCAACCATAAGATAAACTGTTCACCGAAGGCGACTCTTAATTGGGGCCATTGTTACGCGTGCCGTGTGGCATGTGGCACAGTCTTGTTGTCAGGCATGTCCAATTCTTCCATTTTGGACAACAAAAAGTCGTCAATCATCACACGGTAGCGCTCGCCATTCACAGTAACGTTCCGACCATTGTCGTCTTTGAAGAAGTACGGCCCGATGATGCCACTGACCCATAATCCACACCAAACAGTGACTTTTTCGGGATGCATCGATAGCTCTTGCAATGCTTGTGGCTGGTCTTAACTCCAGATGCAGCAATTTTGCTTGTTAACGTATCCATTCAACCAGAAATGAGCCTCGTCGCTGAACACAATTTTTCGATAAAAATGAGGAACTTGCCAGCGCCCATTCACCAAATGTTAGACGTTGTGAGAGGTCGTGTGATTTCATTCTTGCACCAGCTGTATCTTATAAGGTTTTACAGAGTGGAGTAACAGAGGCCCAATTGCTGCGAACGGCGGCGAATCGACATTTCACGGTCATCACGAACACTGGCGGATACAGCCGCAATATTTTCTTCGGTCCTCACTGTACCTATACGTGTTGGTGATTTATTGTCCAATAATGTAAACTGGGTTCGAAATTTAGTCAGAAGCTAGAAGAAGTGTACGATGCCCTTTATTCACCGAGCATGAATTTTGATAATAAAATTCAATAATTTGCAATTTTGAGAGGGCTCTTTCTTTCAGTTTGTGTCTGAAAGTTTCTTTCCATGATATATACATCTTTGTAGACTTTACTTTGAAATTAATTGCTTCCTCTCGCTTTCTTTGGAAGATTCCCACATTTTTTTTATAAAGACGGGAAAGTAGAACGCCAAAGCCTTTCTTTCCTAAATATACCCCATTCAGTTTTCAAAATATCTGAAGAAACTATTCTTTGAGAATTGTCAGTTTTTAAATGAAACATTTAGTTTCAGTATTTCACTCATAAATTATAAATAACTAGCGTTGCTAGAGGTATAAAATTTTCCTTTCGTTTTCAGAAGTTTACAGAAGGAAATTTCGAACAGGATCCTATTATGCGCTTCCTTTAATAAAATTTTAATAAAACAAAGCGAGTGTGAGGTAATAATAACAATAATAATAATAATAATAATAAATTTGTTGCCCGTCAAAATAACAAGATAACAACAAAAAAATATTCAAGAGAGAGAAAAATAAAAACTTTTTGTATTTGATGTGCAAATGGCTTTTGGTTCAGATTGTGAATTTGCATTCGTATCTGCTCTTCCACCAATGCCGAAAATGTATAAAAATAAAATATTCCCTTGGGGCTTGAAGAGAAGAAAAGAAGAAGGAAAAAAAAAGACAAGAGAAGGTAATATATACATATAGAGATATATGAATAGCCAAAAGAAGATCGTTCAAATATTTCCTTTTTTTTTGTACAGGAATGTTTAACATTGTCATTTTACGCAAATTCAGGTCATGGACATCTGTTCTATAAGACCAATGTTCATATAAGTAGGGAGGACTCCTGTATTTGATTATTTTAAAGAATATGCATGTTGCATCAACCACTTCAATTCTGCTAATTTGTGTGAAATTCTGGACCTTCTTCTGATACCAAATATTAACCTGATGCAAGAGTTTTGTTTTTTTTTGTATGCGACACCTGTCGTTCCTGTCTAAACATGAATGATAAACAGCATAACAGTGGTTGAAATGAGATACAACTAATGAATCACATAGCATTTTCTTGACATCTTCATCCATTTGAAGAAAGTAATGTACAGAATTATGCTTGAAAATAGTCAGTTCTGAAATAAAAGATTGGCGAGTTTTAGGGTCAATTATAAACAACTAGCGTTGCTTGAAGAAGAAATATTTGTATCTCAGTTCGACCCTTCGACATATCTTGGAACTTTCTAACATATATTAAGTAGAGCTTTTATTTAAAAAACCCCGTATTTTATTTCGAATAATCTAAGACTGAGATTGCTTATGGCAGTTTTGTAGTAGACTTTTCCTTCGATCCATAATTTTATTCCGCCAAAAATTCTCTCAGATAATCCCAGAACAACGATCGGTTGCTTACATTCATGTATTCTGGATTTTTATTCATCGAATACATATTCGCAAACAACTTGTACCCGGAGGAACTTCCAGGAATATATGTTTGTAACTTCTTGAACCCAATAAATCAATTTAATTCATATATGGGAAGGAATAAGAAGGTGAGTTGTCGTCTCCGTGTATAAAATGGATATGAACGACGCAATCATGATTTATACCTTATCGGAAATATCTCAGTTTACGATTTATGTTATCGGTGTTTGGTATTTTCGGAAAGTCGCTTTCCGGGTGGGAAAATGTCGATAAAATAAGAATGGAGTACTTTTGTTTGGATGTTGCTGACATTATCTTTGTATGAATATTAGGTACTGGAGTTTTCTCCCAACACTTTAATTTTATCAATTACTTAAATCTTCCTTTTGAAGATGATCACTTGGTGATCGAAACACGTGTCGAGGTGCTAAAATAACGGTTTGGTGTTGGGAAAAAATTCCAGTCATATTCATTACTACACCAAAGGTTCCAAACAGTTCATCACAAGTATATTATTTTTTTCACGTATAGTCAGTGGGCATACTTCAAGACTAGCTATAAATCAAATCATCATTATGTTATGATTTGTTATATTATTTTTGTATGTTGAGTATATTTCTGATATTCAGATTTTCATTTTTACAAAAGTGAACCTAACAAATGAAAAATTGGAAACATGATTATTCTAGAAAAGATAAGTTTACTAATTTATTGTCATTACGTGTTTCGATTAGATGTACGTATCATTACGTCACAACGCCACTAAAGCAATGCCTTTCAGGGCTCTCCAATGAAAGAGAGAGTAATCAATTCAAAACGCGGAATATTTCGAAGTTTAACAAGTTCCACACGTATTTCATCAGTTCGGACTTCCATTGTCTAATATAATATATAAATTGATTTGATAACCCTGAAAAAAATCAAAAAGATTAACCAAAAATAACAATTTTATTAAACAAAAAACTGAAATTACAAAAAAATAACATACAACAATAACCAAACAAATAAAAATTGGAGCTGAAAAAATTGAAAAAATCAAAAATATTATTAACAAAAAATTAAAAAATGAAAATTAAAAGATTTTAAACCAAGTTATGTCACAACGTTTCGAGATCTGACCATTTATAGGTCATTCGAGTGCTTTCATCTATCCCCTCTTCCCTCTTTTCGCTTCATTGGTTTTGGCGGGAGATGACCGTTTGGCGGGAGTTGGTCATTTTTCGCTTGATTAGAGGTTTCCATATGTTACGTATCTCTACGCTAGCTTGTCTAAATGCGTTGTTGGACAACGCGGCTTCTTTGAATTTTCTCCCAATCCAGTGTTCCTCTTTGTAGATGATTTCAGCTTGAGCCCACTTGATGTGTTGATGAGTCCAACATGCTCTGCTATTCCGGATTTGCTGGTTTTTCCTTGCTGTATGTGTTTCTTGTGCTCAGCAATGCGAACTTTCAATGGCCTCTTAGTTTCACAGATGCATGATTCTCCGCACTCGCAGGGTATCCGGTAAATGCAATTCTTGGAATCGCAGTCCTCGTTTGGTGGCCTGGTTTTCGTGAGGCTGCTACTCATACTTGGACCCAATCCTTCTTATCCTTTCCGACAATCCTCTGATGTAGGGAAGTACAAGTACTGGTTGTGGCAGCTTCTCTTCCTTGTGTAGTTCTTGCTGTCTTCTAGCTAAGCTACTGATGACATTCACCACGAAACATTGTCAACCACCTTCAAACAAAGTTCCACACGTGTTTTGTTAAACAATAGCTTTCTTTGGCTTATTGATACTGAGTAAATTCTACCTAATTAGTGCTTTCTATAACAATTTGAATCAAATCACCTTCTACATACTTAATGGAATTCGTCGGAATTCCATAGAAGCCGGTGGCATTTTTCTGGCCACATCTAGAACGGCAGCGAATATCGAACATTCGCGAAAAGTCTGTCGGACTGGGCGCGCTCTCAGTCACGTCACAATTGGTTTATGGCTACCAGTGGCGGCCGGCGTTATTTTCCTTAGGGCATCATTCACAACAGTACCAACATTAAAAAATAAAATGCTCGCTAGTTGGTAGACTGTACGTAGCCCGCGAAATTTGAACATAAACCTTATTTTTTTGAACAGACCTCATATGACTCGGAAGAATTTCACTTTGGAAATTTATTTACTTATTCAAATGCTTCAACGTCGAAAATGACAAAAAGAAGCCAATAACAATGTTATTGGAATAAAATTAGCATTGGAAAAACTTTATCTAACCCCTACTACAATATTTGAAATTCAAACAGAAAATTAGTTCCCTTTTATCATTTCTGAGCTTCTCAACAATTTATATTTCCAGCATACTGCCTGAAAACGGTGTTTCAGCTGCGGAATTATTGTATCAATTAATGTACGAGATGGGACATACACGCCGATATATTGTGCCATAAATGTTAAATCAACACATTATTGAAACAATGGTTCTGATAATTTTGACGTGCTGCCATCGCATTGTTTCTGCACAATGTTTAAATGCCTCCGTCATGAGCTAGAACGCTTTATATGTATATACCCATACGGGGCTGAGGAGGATGTCTGAATATTAATTAAGATATTTCATACAGTTTAGTTACGATTTATTGCTAATGGTAGATTTCTAGGAAACCTGGAATAGTTTAAAATATGATATAGTTAATAGGTGAGACTTGAAAAGGGTTATTATTTTAGGTTGGATCGGTTTTTTGGGCTCTTCTTCATCAGTGAACATAAAATGTAGGAAACTTCCAAATAAAGAAAGAAATATATATATACAAACATTCTGATTAAAAATACATATGTATAAATAAAACGTTACATAAGAAAGTCATGCATAGGAATATACTATATTTTCATTTAAGAAATCCTTCAATCGTCTTTTGAATATATTTATCGAACCACTGTCTTTAATTTCTTGTGGGAGGTCATCAAAACAATCTAGTCTTTTATGAAATAAAGAATTATGTGCTTTTATATGCTTCTGTTTCATGTATTTCAGCCACATAAGTTAATTTGTTATGTAGATATACAGGTGAACATCCAATTTGGATTTCAAAAATGAAAATTAGTGTTTGGTACTCGAAGAGTTTCTTCACTGGTAGCCATTGAAGGGTTTGCAACATATTTGCTATGGGTGTTATCCTCGAACATTGTAAGATTATTCGCATAGCACGACTCTGCATCTTTGGTAGTCTGTTGGTGTCAATAGTTACACCCAAGTACACGAATTTGTTCACCTTCTCTATATTACTGTCATTCAAACGTAGAAATAGGTTTTCATTATTAAGATCTCTTATGTTTCCCTAATAACATCCATTTTGCTTTATTTACATTGACCTTCAGCAGATTTGCAGAGCAATATCTATACACCCTTTCAAGACTAGCGTTTATAGTATCAACACATTCATGTGTATCTTCACTACTAAAGTACAGAAGGGTATCGTCGGCAAATTAGTTAATTCTACGTTCTTCTGCAATGGCACAATGTCATCTAAATATATGAGGAATAACAATGGTCCCAAAATAGATCCTTGGGGTACACCTATATTATTTTGCATTTTATCCGAATAAACCTCCTCTATTTTCAACCTTTGCTGTCTATTGCTCAGATAATTCATGTTCCAGTTTAGTGCTGTTTCATCAATACATATGCTTTCAATCTTTCTAATCATTCTGCATCTATCTACAGTTTTAAATGCCCTTTGAAGGTCAAGAAATACGTCAATAGTATACTGATCCATTTCCGCACCCTTCTTCCAACCTGTTGAAACACATTGTAACGCAGTTTCCCAGCTATGTTTGCTCCGAAAACCCGAATGATACTCACAAAGGACCCTATTACTCTCCAAATAATCCACTATCTGTTTATATACAGCCCTTTCCAATACTTTAGCTGTATCATTAATCATGTTTATTGGTTTCAATTGAATAGCTTGGTTTGTATTTGGTCCTTTTGGTATAGGTATAATAGTAGATAATTTTAGTTCAGTTGGTACTTCACATTTCTCTAAAGAACTGTTGATAATGTTCAACAATGGATTACAAATGGCACTGAAACACTTCTTCAGAAGTTCTACACAAATTTCATCGGGATTACTTTTATTTTTCAAAGAACCAACAATTCTTTCTAGATCTACCATACTGATAAAACTGAAGTTAGACAATTTATTATCAGTTATTCTTTCAAAGTCATGGAGAAGTCTGACGCCAAATAGGTTTTTCTCATGATAAGTGGTATGGTGGCACAGTTTATACGTGGAATGTTTGAAAAACTAAGTAATTACATTCGATAAGAATTTTTAGCATGTTTAGTTTGTTGGTGAGATGCATAAAGGTGACCATATACCCATAACTGGAGACGAATCGTGGGTATATGGTTATGACATCGAAAGCAAAGTCCAATGGTCCCATTGAAAGAGCCCAGGAAATTCAAGACCAAAAAAACACGACAGGTTCGATCGAAAGTCAAGGTTCTGCTAACTGTTTTCGTCGATTACTGTGGAGTGGTAGGTGCATCAGAAATTTTCGCTACATGGTCAAAAAGGAGTATTATTTGGAAGTTGGTGGCTTTTCCATCACAAGCACCTGCTCTCTCGTCATTGCTTGTTCGTTGGCCAGAAACGACACTGTAATCATGCCTCAGCTATTTTGTTCACCAGATTTGGTCACCCTGCCTCTTTTTTTTGTTCCCAAAATGGAATAGACCCGTGACAGGACGACTTTTGCGATGACCCAGGAGGTAAACACCGAATCGCTGAGATAATTCAAGGACATACCTAAAAATGCATATCACAATTGTGCCACAGGGATCCGTTCTCGGACCTATACTATTTTTTTTGTATGTCCATTCACTGAAAATGGCTGGTTTGGATGCAAGATACTTTACCTTTGCTGATGATACCGCACTAGTACATTTAAATAACTGTTTTGAAACATAAGAGCAAACATTGAATAATGACCTAAACAAATATTATCAATGGCTACTGATAAATAAGCTAGCATTAAATGTTGAAAAAACTGTATATATGGTGCTAAAGCACAAAAACGAACCAAATCGGACAATATAAACAATAACTTACTAAAAGAAGTCGAAGTTTACAAATACTTAGGACTGTTGATAGAACCTATCAACAAAGTGACAACAAAAATTGTTTCAATGACAGGAGCATTAAAACGCTGTGAAAAATATATAAACCACAATGTCAAAAAAACAATATATTACAGCTATATTGAATTACATATAAGATATATCATATCATGTTGGAACAATGCAATACAACAATTAATTAACAAACTAGGAAGAGCGCAAAACGAGTCAATAAAAACTCTGTATAACTTGTATCGACCAACCAATTTTTACTTTAGGTTCAAGTTCAAGACGTGTATTTTCAGTTGGATCAGAATAGTTTTATCTACATTGGTGGTCTGCTCCGTCGGAGCAGAGTTATCTATTTCGCAGGAGTCTCGCTGGAGAAAACGGTATCTTTCTGTGGCCTCCACGAAGCGTCCAGGGGGTGGTCAGTATGTTGATGACTGCGGTGTTGTTGCTTCCTGAAACCTTGCTTATACAAATCTTCGGAGGGGTATCGGAATGGGAGGTTATGGATGTTGCGTAGGATTCTTTTCTCGGTTGTTAGGATGCGGTGGGACCGTCTCAGGGGTAGCGTGCAGTAGATCGTGGCTTTATAATCCAGGATCAGTCTTATGAAAGTTTTGTAGATGTGTAAAAGAGTCTTTGTCGCATTTCCCGAGCTTGTCTCTCAGCGCTTTTGGAAGATTTCTTTTTTTCCAGACTCTGTCCAGAGTTTCTCTCAGTTCCCAGTTGAGGGTCCTCGTGAAAGTAACCCCCAAGTAGGACACCGAGTCTTGGAGTAGAGGGTTCTCTCCCAAAAGTCTGAGGTTCTAGTTATCGGTATTTAGTTTGGGGCGGGTTGTTCTATTTGGGTGCCCGAAGAGTACGGTTTGGGTTTTGGTGTGTTGGTGGTGGTTGATTGAGTAGGATTCGGGTGTTAGGGGCGGAAGATTGTGTCATCTACGTACTGGAGGATTTTTTTGGGTGGTAGGAACGTCCTAGATCAGAAAGGCACTAGAACAGAGTCCTGGGGGATTCGGAATTTAGGTGTGAGGGGAGAGGATAGGGCATCACCGACTTTAACACAGATTTGTCGGCCAAGTAGGAGGCGACAAATAATAATAATAATAATAATAAATATGCTTTATTGTCTTAAGGGCAACTTGTTGACAAAGCTTGAGTAATAGGACAATTCATATAACTTATTTATATAAGTAAAATCGCAAGTCATAGTAGATAATAAAGAAATTTCGTTTAACTAGTAAAATACGAACATAAGCTTAAGCAATAGGGACAATTAAATATAACTCAAATCAAATCAAATCAAATTTATTCCATGTTAATATACAATTTGTTGTATGACATACATAATTAATAAATTTCAATTATCTTGAATGAGTAACTTTCACCTAGACATTGAAATGCCTGTATTGTGATCTGTTACTCACCAAGATAAGAGCTCAGTAAGTACATTTTATAAAATAATAAAAAAATATGATAATATTATAATAATTCATGGTAATACGATTAGTGAGAAAGAGAAAAAAAAATAAAATAAACATTTTTTTTTCAAACTCTGAGGAAACAAAAACAAAAAAAAAAAAATACAATATACAAATACAATATACAACAATATACAAATGGTATAGGAGTTGCTATTCAATGTGTAAAATTCTTTTTTATTCCTTTTAGTATATGTCAAATTTTTGAGGGTTTTCGATTATGAATTGTTTGAGCTTTTGTTTGAATTTATTAATTCCTTTGATAATTTTCAATTCTACTGGGAGTATGTTGTATAATTTCGGACCATAATAAAACACGAATCTTTGTGTATGGCTTTTCTTGTATAGAGGTATTTTGATATTTAAATTCTCGATTGCTCTAGTTCTTACCGTTATACGTGTTGAGTAATTACTAAATTTCGGGAACATCCATATTAGACACAGGTAACTGTATAATGATCTTACGTTTAGTAATTTAGTCTCTTGATATAAATGATCCGTTGAAAATCGTCTATTTTTTTTCAAAATTATTTTCAAAATTGAGTTCTGTGTTATTTGTAAGCTGTTAATGTGGTTGTCGAAAGTACCCCCCCATGATGTCATGCAATATCTTATAATGGATTCTGCCAAAGACTGATATATTAATAATAAGTTTTTTTTAGATAGAATATCTCTGAGACTATAAAATTTACGCATGAGTAGCCTCATCCTTTGTATTACATATGAAATTTGTTTGTCCCATCTCATATGTTGATCAATAACAAGACCCAAATATTTAATGGATACAGTTTTTTCTATTATCGGGCATTTACAATTGTAATTTTTTGTGCAGGTCATTTTGTGTAATTTCAATTCATTAATATGCGGCTGATCATCTGAATTTAGTGAAAAATAACTAATCAATAACTAATCAATATAAATAAAAATCAAGTTAAATAGATAATATTTTTTTCAGCGAATAAACTTAAAAAGTAATCAAGTTATAATATAACTTTTCGTCTAAAATCCACACATGATACATGGCCATACCATAACATATACAATAAAAATGCTAAAAGGTGTCTGCAAAGTATTCTTATAGACTGTAATAAGGCTTATCTACTAAAATTTTTTTACGGCCTTTCTAAATCGCTTGCCTGTCAAATTAGAGGACCTTACATCGAATGGCAGATGATTGTAAATTTTAGCACCATTGTAAAATATTGAATCCTTGACTGAGTTAGAGGTGGGAATTGGGAGCCTGAGGCTAAACTCCGTATTTCGAATTGAATAGGGTAAGGTCGCTACATTATATCTTGATTTGTGTTTATTCACTAAGCATACTGTCTCCAAGATGAGAAGTGCAATGACAGTTAATATTTGATTATTAATGAAGAGTTCTCTGCAAGAGTCTCTTGGTTTTACCTGATAGAGGTATCTTACAGCTCTTTTCTGAATAATAAATATAGAAGACAAGAGGGTTGGACAACATGCTCCCCAAAATGGTATCCCATATCGAATTTGGGAGTCAATCAATGCATAGTAGGCCGTTTTTGCAGAACTGCAAATTCAACTCCTTAGAAACTACCCTCACTGCATAACACCCAGAGGAAATTTTACTTCTGAGCGGTCGGACGTGTTTATCAAACTTAAGCCTATGATCAATCAATACACCCAAAAATTTTGGGTTAAATTTATTTTGCAGGACACCACCGTTCACAGGAAGTTCGTCAAGCACGCATTTGAATGATATTATATTTGTTTTAGTAACATTCAGAGAAAGCAAATTAGCGTCACACCACATTTTAATTTTTTCCAAGTCAGAAGTTATTATTTTATGTAGTTCGATTTCATTTTTCTCTTTCCACAAGATGGTGGTGTCACCGCGAAAAGTGTAAAGCTGCCTGATATGTTGATCTTCGTCCAATCATTTACATATAATAGAAAGAGAACAGGTCCCAGCACGGATCCCTGTGGTACACCACTATCGATTGCCCTTCTTTCTGAGATTTCTGTTGTTCAGATCATTTGATTTCGTCCTGTAAGATATGATTCTAACCATTGATAAGTTGTGCCCTTGAACCCATAACGATTGAGTTTTCTAAGCAGTAATTGAATGCTTTAGAGAGATCGAAGAAAATTGCTGCGGCTGTATGACCAGCATTTATTTCTGAATAAAGTCTGAAGAAGTGGAGTGGAAGCTGAACTTAGACCCAGATCGGGCCCGCGTGCCAGACTTCGTCTAAGGTTTTTTGGTTGTTTAGGAGGATTGCGACTGTGCCGAAGGAGGAGTTGATTTATTTGGGAGGTATGGGGGTGGAGTTCGATGAGGTTGTTAGGGGTTGAGTATTAGGTAAAGTGTGATAACTATTCTTATAGAAATTTATTCAGAAAACACTTGATTGTGGAATTTTCACTAAACAATTTTACAAAAACGCCTCAAAATAAAGAGTTTCTTGAATACGTTACGAATTTTCATCAAGTATCGACCAATTCCATCACATAAACAAATTCAAATTTGTTGAAAAATAAAATAAATGATACCACTACTACTACTAGACAAACACCGCACTGTTAACCTTGGCAAAATGGAATGGTTGTGCTGAATACCAATCAAACCGCCAATACAGGATCCGTAATTGCCTCTATATATAGCCGTATCTGAAAGCCCGATTGAATTTCCGAACGACATCACTGAAATATCTATGATTGATCGAATTATCGAACTGTCAGCCAAATGTACTCGGCGGCTCTGAGAAATCCAAAATATTTGAACAATCTGTCGTTAGCCGGGCGATTCAATCTCGTAAAGGGCATCCCATGAATTTATTCATTTATAGCTTAGATAAAAACTTTTCGACCAAACTTCACTTAAAGGTGCACGCATGATATTTTTTCAGTGTATAATAAAAAAAGTTATATTTTCAGGAAAGATTCGTTTTTGGACAGATGATCTCAAGCTTTTTAGAAGAGTCGAATGCGAAAAAATTCTGATATGCTTCAAGCTAAATGCAAAATAATGAGTTTTACACAAAGGAAGTCACCCACTATCAAGGACTATTTCATTATTCACACCGAGATGGAAGATCTCTGGATCATTTTTACTGGTGTGTTCAGTTTCTCTCGGCACATTGAATACTTTATATCTGAATGTTATAGAAAAATGAGCTTTGTCTTAAGATCTAGCCAAGAATTCAATCACTATATACTTGTTTGTTACTCTTTAACTTTATTGATCGTTCTAAGCTTGAATATGGTTGTGTCATTTGAAATCTAAATACCTTTTGATATTTTGATACTACAGAAAAAGTCCAGAAACGATTATTAGGAACACTCTTTTTCAGAAAACACAATGTCTGGCCTTTATTTATATCGTTATTCCAGCCAATTACAAGAATTTAATATGCAACCATTGAAAGAGCGTCGTGAGTCCTCGGAAGTCATTTTTGTTTTTAACATTCTATACTATTGATTTTATTGTACCATGACGTAAGACTGAGCTGAGACGAAGAGGTAATCTATTGAGTGTCTCAAACAATGTGTCTCCTTTTCAACAATGTCTCGAAACCGTTACCAAAATGATGAGGAACTGTGAACTGGATATATTTAATATTACAGAGGGACAACTCCTTCGAATGCTCAAAACGTGTCTGAATTTTGTGACGGTCATTTTATCATTTATTGTTTTATATTGCAGACTACATCACTCCTCCTCTTGTCCATATCATCAATAATTTATTTGATACTGACATCTTTCCTTCTATACTTAAAACATCTACAGTCATACCAATATACAAAAATGGCAATAAAACCGAAATGTCTAATTATCGCCCTATTGCACTGATATCTAACTTCAGCAAAATAATTGAGAAAATATCAAGTGCAGGGGAAAGACCTTGCTAAATTTTTTACAGACAAGTTTCTGAAATTCATTCACTGGATCTTCTGCCCCATGTATAGAATTTCAATCTTTGGTCTGACAGTTATTTTGAAATTGAACATATTTTTTTGCTATTTATTGCTATATGTCTGAGAATGTGTTCGTACTGAAAATCTTGCTATCGAAATTATTATGTTTTTCAAGTGAATCAAAAATTTTTAGTATTTAGCCTAGAGTTGCCAGCTCTAAAATTTGTACAACAAAACAGATTGTTTCATTGCATTATTTTTATTTTACGTATTGTCGACTAATCTTGTTTAAGTTATTTAATTTTTTATTATTCGTAATCGGGGTTTTCCAATTGGACTTCAAATGTACGGTTCTCTTCTAATCCACTTATGCTCATGAAATTCAATATTCCCAAATATCTTTTCCTAAACAATCTGAATATTTGAGCCTATTTCTATGTAAATATTATAAACTACAGAAGGCTACTTTTCAATTCTTCCGTTTCTTGTGTCCCTTATCTTGGGACTTGCCCGCTTGTGACCTTTCCTACGTATGTTAATCCAATGACCAATCTGAGCCCTTCTCTAACTACCGATGTGGAACATTTCCATTTTGTAAAATTCATTCACTACGTTTCAGAACTTGCAACAGTACAGTAAGAATTAAATCTTGTCTTGTCTTTAGTACATCTAGCTAGTTATTTTTCTTATCCTATCTTTTCACAAGAGTTATTGTAATTCTTGTACCTATGCATTGAGTATTTCATACTCACGATAAAACAATCGTGGTCAAAACAGAATGTATGTATAATCGACATTTGAATAACTCATTTATGTTTTGCTGGTGGTTTATTTTATCAAAATATCAATAATATTACAGAATATCTGTGAAATTACAGCGCCTTTCTATAACAGAAAGAACTTATTATGATCCCAACTAAACCCATCATTAGTAATAGGGGATTAGGCTTAATCTTCCTTCTAAACGACTTGAGTTTGCATAATAAAACGCCTAACCAATTCCGATCGTAATCAATGTCGAGTCGACACCACAAAAACGTTACGGTAGCTCATCAGAAAAAAAATAACAAGAAAAACTCCATTATCACCGACTAAGCTTTCAGAAGCATCCAGATCGACAATCCGCCGAGCGCCACTCACAAAGGTGTTGTGACGTAGAGACTACGTAGTTTCCGAGAGCTCTTCCTATTGGTCGTTCGAGACGTTCTAGAGTGAACTGACCGTAGTACGCGCAAAAGGTTAACTGTAACTCAGTCGAGTGTCGACTGCCGTGACAGCGTTGTCGTATATGACATTTTCGTTCGGTTCGGTTCGGTTTCCGACCTATTTCGTACACACACGTCCACAACAGGTTGAGTTTTCGCGGCAGCGAGTGTTTTTTGTCTTCCGTTACGGTATTTTGAAAAACGGCTTCTGGACCCGGGCTCGAACGGTATTTTGTTTTGCGGTATCGCTGGAGTTTCGAGAATGTTCCCAGGGATCGCGAGTTTTTTGCTCGGAAAGTGCGCGTGTGGGGTCAGAAAATTCTTCAAATGCACCAGCAATTAAGTGCTTTTCCGTCGAGATGTTTCCAGCTCGACTTGACAACAAAGCGGTTCAATTTACCGAACGTATTTGTAGGTATTTGACCGTGCGATTTGCAAATTAATTGGCCACCTGCAACCCAGTCTGTGAAAAATATTTGTCGTGCCTATTTACGTGATCTTAGTGCTGTGATATTTGAGTAAATTAATTGTGATACCTTCAATTCCCATAATGAAAATCAAAATGACTTGTAAATTGTGCGAAATGTCGATGGATCAGAAGTTCGGAGCGATCGGTTGTACGCACTCCCCTATTTTTATGAATGGTCCGGCGCCCCCTGCGGTGCATCCCATGGGGTTCGGATTACAAAACAACCCCTTCATTCAACTTCCGCAGATTAGAGACATGATGTTAGCAGCCTACCTGCTGAGAGGTGAGGAAATGATTTTGAATCAATTAAGTGGACTTTTGTTGCTTTTATATGAACTGAAAAGTGTCCATTGTTGGAATGAAATTGTCGGAACACGTTTCAAGTGCTGATTTTGCCATTTGTTTGATTGATTGGAGCTGGTGAATTGATTGAAAAATATTGTCAGCAGGATTTTCCGCAGTTTTACACGTGTTGATGCTGTTTTGAAGTATAACCAAACATTAAACCCATTTATGGAGGAAGCAAATAAGCAATTGTCGTATATCACATCCAACTGGAAATTTATTCAAAGTTGTCTGTGGAAATCTTTGTTACTACCAAAATACTACTCACTTCAACTAAAATACGACAGAACCCCTTCTGAAGTTCTCATCAATCTGTTTAGACATTCGTAGATTTTTGGGAAAAACACGTTTTGGATTTCTACTTTTCCATCTTTATACAAAAAAATTTGGGAATCTGTTAAAGTTACAAATAAAGGAATAAATTTCAAAAAATTGACTCTATACAAAGGATGTGTCGACCATGCAAAGAAATAACCCTTTCGAAACAGCTAATTTCATGTAAACATCTCATATAAACTACTTTTATATGAATTATACAAAAAAACTTTACAGTTTGTATTCCAAACCTTCGTCATGAAATTGAATCAGATATCATTCACAGGACTGCTACACAATATAGTAAATGAAAGAGATAACATTTCACTTACATGGAACACTGTCATCCTCACTGGTGGACATCTGATGTTTCAGATTAAGTCACCTTCTTACCTCCTCAGCACCAATCTAGATAACATAACAAGATGAAACACTCAATTCATCATATCACTCATATCATAGAAGAGAGTACGTAATGATATTCATTCGCTCATTTGATTAAATCCCAGCCATAGGAATTTAATTTAAATTGAAAGGATTATATTTTCAGGAGAGATTAATTTTTGTGGAAGAAAGATGTTGGCTTCCTATTTCCCCATCTTTATATAAAAAAATGTGGGAGTCTTCCAAAACAAGGAAAGAAAGCAGTCAGTTTCAAAAAATAAAGAAGTAACTTTCAGACACAAATTAGAAGAAAAGCCCTCTTGAAACAGCTACTTTCATATAAACGTTGAATTACATGAAAGAAAAAAACTTTCGAAACAAATAGGTACTTTTATATGAACACTGAATTATACAAAAACACTTTTTCCTACTCAGTTTGTATTCCAAACATTCGTTATGGAAATAAATCAGATATTATTCACAGGATTACTACACAATATAGTAAATGAAAGAGGGAAAATTTCGCTTACAAACATTGTCATCCTCACCAATTGGATAACATTATAAAATGAAGCAATCAATTCATTCATAAAATTACGACTTCATGTCACGAATGAGTTGAATCTACTCATATCATCGATGACAGTAAGTAATGACATTCATTCGTTCATTGAATTTATCCCAGCCATAGGAATCTTGTTCAAATTGAAAGGGGTATATTTTAAGAAGAGAATGATCTTTGGGAAGAAGGTGTTACCTCTACTTCTCCATCTTTATAAAAAAATTAGGGAATCTTCCAAAAAATGGAATGAAACAATCAATTTCAAAAAATTAACTCCAAACAAAGATGTGGATTAACAGGATTGCTACACAATATAGTAAATGAAAGGGGTAAAATTTTACTTACATGGAACATTGTCATCTTCTCTGGTAGACATTTGATGTTTCGAAATACTTGTCGTATTGCCTCCTTAGCATCAATCTGGATAACATAGGATTACAAGATTTTGCTTTCGAGAAAAAAAAAAGAAAAAAATGTTGCTCATATTCTTGAGGTCTAGTAATTAATGAACAAATTAAGTACTTATGTAGAAATTGTTATAAATCAAAGACTTTATATCAACTCTTGTAAAGAACTGAAGCTAATTTGAAAAAAGGGAATTATGAGTTTATAAAGGCTTGTTATATCACTATAAATCTATACATCGTATATTTCTTTTTCAAAAACTAAGACAATTTGAAATTTGTGGCTCTGCAATGGAAAAAAGGCATAGATGAAATCATTGAACAAAGCTCAACCCAAGTATTAATGCGAACTAAATCAACGTCATTTCTTAAATATGCAAATTTGTACAACATGTCCAAATAAAATATGTCATGTCCAAATAAAATGAAAACGACCCACAAAATCTATATTCTCCATCCAAAAATGAAACAACTAGCAATAATATGCCTTGTTCAATGACAACATTTTGATTGTTGATATCCACAATTATTTTCCGGTGATGACTGGCGTATTGCTGATACTTTGAGACTATTAAGAGATCACAGCTTTGAAATATGAGTCCATGAAAATAAATTTAACCAACCTCGAAAATTTGAAGCTCGCTTGGTACCTCAGTACAACAGCCCCACTGAAATTTACACACATCGCCAAAATTCTTGGCCCCACCTCGTAAATTGTTGAACGAAATATATCATGGATGCTAGAAATCCAAAATTGTTTACAAAAACAATGCTTGAAGACTAGCAGTAAACAAATCTAAAGAAATGAACTTTAAACGTTCAAGCCAGTCTCGAATATACCTACACAGTAGATTGAATGGACTGACGCCTATCAGAAAACAACTACTCCCCTGGATAATACCACGAATGGCGTTGGATTATATCCGACAGGCGTCAGTGCAGGAATCTTCACAGAAAATTTCCTGCATATGCAATTGGCAATACAACTGAAAGAGTCGATCTCCAATTTTGGAACGGGCACACTCGCAGACCGGTTTCGGGCTCATTAGTTTTTCGTCAGTGCAAGATAGTGGCCATCATCGATCGAAAGTCAATGATATTCCATAATTGAAAATCGGAATCCTTTCAGAGTATTTCATTCCTTTTCCTAAGTTGGAGCGAACAACGAAATGTCACTCCATCTAGTGGACGAGGTACTAATCAACTGCATATTCGAAATGATGGTACTGAATGGTGCATTTG
This sequence comes from Leptinotarsa decemlineata, assembly GCF_025532065.1. NCBI lineage: Eukaryota > Metazoa > Arthropoda > Insecta > Coleoptera > Chrysomelidae > Leptinotarsa > Leptinotarsa decemlineata. The sequence goes on along the minus strand of NW_027412692.1, from coordinate 12,104,661 downwards.
TATTGAGGAACTAATAGCGTTCACAGAAGACGTGAAACTGAGCATCTAGCAGGATATGTACGTCAAAATTGAACTAACCGCAACAGACTTACCTGTTCGAACTCATCAAGGAAGAATGTTTGGTACTACGGCACGACGAAGACTTGTTAGAGCCCATTTGCAATTCAGGGGGCCATTAGGAGTACCCAGGTTACTTCCCAGACTAGCCGCTCGTTTACAGTCGACACAGAAACACAGGAGAGAATATTCAGAGATTACCGTGGCCAGCAAATTCGCCAGACATTAATCCCATTGACAGCATTACAATGGATACCATTTACGCCCTTATTATTTCCATGCACTACTGCGGTAGTAAACAAAACGTTCATAGTAAACGTTATATAATACAGTCATTTATTAAAGACTCGGGACACTTTATCGAAAAGCGTAGAGATATGAAATAAGGTCCTGGAGTATTTCCAGTCATCTGCGTTGACTGTTGAAAGCACAAAAGGTTTTTTTAACGCGATTGTGAAAAATATTGAGTTTCAATGGAAATTTTATTCAAAATCGATTTATTTAAATCGTATGTAAAATATGTGAAACCGCAATATCAAAGATTCCACATCGTAATAACAACTAATAAATATTCAAGTGATTTACACAATGAGATATTATTTATAGAAATCAATTCATGTAGAAAACCGAAGGTCGGCAGCATCTATACATCTGCTTCATGAGTGTTGTTTTCTAATTATGATATTGAAAGCAGTATGTTTATATTAAGTGTTCTCATATATAATGGCTGGTTCGTGAACAATGTTTACGTCTTGGTACAAACCTGATTTACTGGTAGGTTGAATATGAAACGAATCTTAATGAATCTCAAGAATGAAAGTAGCTGAACCCTTTTTGGAGTGTGATATTCGTATTCCCACGGCACGGCCTAGTAATCGGAATATGAATTACTGAATAACAATCATTTCATTCTTGTTGTGGAAAGAAGACGTGTTTGAACGAGTTCCGACCGATTGTCCCAATTATCATCGGTTATTTCTACTATATGTTGTGTGTTCAACAGTTCTTTCATCTTTGATCTTCCTCTTGAAGATGATCACTTGGTTATCGAAACACGTGTCGAGGTGTTAAGATAACGGTTTGGTGTTGGAAAAAAACTCCAGGAATATTTATACACAAAGGAGAATCGATTGTTTCTCACTTGCGGAGACATTAATTTCATTTCATTGGAGTCCATGCCACAAAATCGACCATAGTAGCATTCTCCGAAACGACCAAAATACAGGGTTAATAACCTTCGAAATTTCGGAGTGAAGAGAAACATCCATCAGGAAAGGTTAAATATCTAGTAGCAATACAAGATTCAGGCTGACCTGCAAGCGGTATTCAGTAAGTTTAAAAATTAAGCCGGGGATATCACTGTTGCTAAACAGCCGTAACCACGGAGAGACATGAAAGTTGAAACCAGACGTGATATATTGACTCTGGAAACATCAATTTGAGGACTCAACAAAATGTGCGGTTTAATATTTACAGAGGGGCACTAATGAACCTAGGAGTAATACGGGGAGTGGTGGAGAATAACTGATGAATCTGTCGGGCGGGAATAGATTAATAATAATAATAATAAATTTATTTATCGTTGAAAGATCATTGACATGTTATAGGATATGTCATAAAATACAACACAGGAAACAGTAAAACCAATAAATAAGTAAAATCTACGTGTTACATTATTAATTTCATTGTAGGGCAATAATCTGAAACATAGTAAAAACATGACTCTACTAAGTGTGATTTCAATTTGGCCTTGAATTTCATGAAATTTTGTTCACCCTTAATGCTGATAGGAAGACAATTATAAAATTTAATGCCAGTAAAATTTGGAGATTTCTCGTACAACGCTGGTATGTTTTAGGATCCTGAGTAGGTTACCGTTTCTAGTAGGGTACTGGTGCATGTCTGAATTCAATTTGAATGTGTCAATATTTTGTTTAACATATAATAGTATTCATGGATGGTAGAATATGATGTGTTGTTTTTCCGGGTGTTCATCCGTTGTGTACTATTCGATAGTCGACGTTTCGCCATCATCTCAGATGGCATTATCAAGACGAGTTACTGCTTCGCTTCGAGAGGTGTAACTGATGTTAGGTTCTTCTTGTGGTGTTTTTATATGGTTTCGCTTGCGTAAGTTGTATGGATTTGTTACCTGTTTTTCCACCTGAGGGTTGTTAATGGCTTCTGGCGGTTCTCCTACCTGCGATGGTTCATTATCAATTTGTGGTTGTCTTTGGTGGTTGTTTTTAATTATTGTTTTCCAAATCCTTGGGATGTTTAGTGAGTCATCCCTTTTGTTGATGAGGCCTTGCTTTTCGATTTCGATAGCTTCCCTGATTTGTCGAATTCTTGGGTTTTGCACCTGTGCTATCTGTTTTGTGGACTCAAAATTAATCTTGTGACCTGTTTGTAGATGGTGTTGAAAGAGGGCAGAGGAGGTTTGTTTTGTTCTTATCGAGTTTTTGTGCTCCTGGATTCTGGCAGATATACGTCTGTTGGTCTGACCGATATATTGTTGACCACAGTCCTCGCATGTGATGCTATATACTCCTTGGTTTTCTAGGGAAATTCTCTCTTTCGGTCTGGGCAGCCAACTGGATATCGTTTTGTGCGGTTTGTAGGTTGTCCGGATATTTTTACGTCTTGGTATTCTCCCGATTTTGTCGGTCACACCTTTGACATAAGGTAGTGTCACAGATTGTCTGTCGTGTGGAGAGTCTTCTGTCGATCTAGTGGATGTTTTTTTGGTTCTTCTTTGTCTGTCTATGGCCTTTTGAATGATCTTTGGTCCGTAGCCATTTTGTCGCAGAGCCTCTGTTGTCTCCCTCAACTCAAACGTCGACTATCGAATAGTACACAACGGATGAACACCCGGAAAAACAACACATATATATATATATATATATATATATATATATATATATATATATATATATATATATATATATATATATATATATATTATAAAACCATTACAGAAATATTAACATCTTTTTCTTTGTTTGCAGCAAACAAATGAATTACCTCCTCGGTGTAGATGTCAATTCTACGGTGGATTGACATTAACGCCAAACCGTTTAGTCATTCCTGGCTTGTGGAGTTTCTTAAATAAGTTTTGAGGCGTTTCAGAGAATAAAAAGTCCTTTCAGGGGTACATGTGGAAACAGGTAGTGTTGCCAAGATCTTCAAGAGTTTTTAAGTATATTGCCGTAAGATTTTTTCATTGTGTTTCGGAGAAGTTTTTTTCAATATTCTCTTTCAAGCACTTGGTTCGTTTTGCCAGGGACTTGATAAAATTTCTATCTGTAGGTTAGGGAGGGTGAGTGTAGGCCCACAGCACTTAAGCCACATGTGACCCATTGTACATCCTCCCGAGGAGTTGTCCTGCAAGGTCATCGTCCATCCTGTCTTTTCCAGGAAGTTAGACAGGTTAGGCAGGTGTAGGCCAAGACTCGCCACAGTCTCTTATTGACGATAACTCCAAGCACTCGCATAGGATATGCCTGACAGTTTCATCTTCCTGTTCTCACATCCTGCATAGAGGTGTGTCTGCTAGCCCCATATTGTGGAAGTGTTTCCTTGGTTGACAGTGGCCAGTCAGAAATCCTACTGTTAGGCGTAGACTTTTTCTGGTCATCACCAGATATTTCTTCGGCTTCCCAGGGTCGCCCAGGGTTATCCTGACAAGATTGAATCATTTGATTCCATCCCATCTCTTTAGCGATTGAGCAAGGGTGTAACGTTTGGCTAGCTCCGCAATTGTCGAAGTCATCAGGCCGTATGTGCCACTGGGTCCTAAAATTCTTAGCCGCTTTCTTGGCTAAAGAGTCGGAAATGCGATTACCTTTACTCCTGTTGTTCCATCTTCACCTCCATTTTTTTGTGTTCATATAATTAAGAGATATTGTGTTTGTCTGATTATTTTTTCCCATATTTTTTTTTCTCATTATCGTGAGAACGACTGTGCGTTCCATGTTGGGAGAAGGCTGGCTCGCAGAGAAGTGAACATATACCTTTTTGAATCGGTTGTCAACGGCTCGATAAGTGATCTACCTCGATAATAATAATTTCGCTCTACAAGTGCAAGACTTCGATAATAATAGTTATTCATATAAACACTTGTGTTTATGCCCAGTTTCCTCTCTAAGAAAAGGAATTCAATAAACGTTGGATCTGGATGCAGAACGATTCCAAGGTAGGAAAACACAGTCTCGTGTAATAAATTCTCATCATTATTCTCTGGCCATTGAAAGGCAACTTTATAAAACCGGTCAAACACTCTTTGAGATAGCGAACTCCTATTTTTTTTACAGTCCATTTATCAAATACAAAACACCTGTCGTGCCCTTTAATCCACATCAGGATAATATTATCATCTACCGAGGCTTTGGCTAAATCTTGGTGGCACTCTATTACTAGCCCTGAGGTAACACGTTGTCTGTTCAAGGCTAATAGGGCTTGTCTGCTATCAGTGCAGATTGTTATTGTTTTTGTGGCAATTGAAATAACAGCCAGTTCTGTTTGAACCACGCTGGTATTTTTTTCCATTCTCCACTCAATCTTTAGGCTTAATTATCCGGAGTACACTTTACATCCTGAGCCTTCTTTGGTTTTTGAGCCGTCTGTATATATGCGTATTGCATTTGTAGTATCTGATTTCGTGTTCTGTTTTATTTGTATTTTGTAGGGTTCATTAAACACAAACCTGGGTTCAATTGCATCTCTGGTTACCTACAGCAGAGGTTGCGCAGTGAGCGCTTCTCGCCATGGGATCAGCCTCAATTGACCCATTCCTACATTCCTACTCCTGTGATGTTTAAACAAGCCAATCGTTGTATTTGATATAGTTTTTGGATGGCTGTTGCTTGTAGAACTTTCGGAGGGGGATCAATCCCCCTTGATCCCCCCCCTCTTGGCTACTGCCTTGGATATCAATATGTTTGTTATGGAACCTAATTGAAGATTGAGTGTATAAGAAGCATCAGGAGTGAAAGATATACCAGGATTCACACAGAGTAAAACCTTTATAAAGGGACCGTCAAAGAAGAGAACACTGGACACATCGCAACATAAGGAAGGAAACAGCACACCATGTTTCACGCGTATGTGTATCACTGGATCACAGAAGGTAATTTGTAGACAACCCAAAGTATGTCCAGGAGAATTTGACAAACGTTCAATGAGGCAAATGTACAAATTAGTACAAGAACTAGTTTTATTGAAATGGATGACATGATGGAGATGGGGGAAAATGAAATGAGGCCATGAGACCGCATTGTTTTTAGGAGGCTTGGAAGTTTGATGGCTCCCAAGTATAAGAGTGTGTTGTAGCTTGGATTAATCCTACGCCGTTTTCAGATATGGAGGCGTCCTTGTAGATTGTGAAACTCCTTGTAGATTGTAAAACGCCTCGTATTTCGTTTGAATCATTTCATATAAATTACATTTGATGACTTCGCTAAAACAATGTTGAAGCTTAGGACTTCCATTGAGAAAATAAAAACAAATTTCACTTCTTCGATTGACGACTTGTTTATTTTGTGGAAATTCATGTTCACTGAGGATACACTACAAAAACACACTTTTGTCTATTTTCCACTATATTTCTTGATTGTTGACCGGTTTCGGCTGTTACACCATTTTCAAAACTAACTGATTACATTTAAATCTGAGTAATTTATATCTATGTTGCTTATTCTATCATAACTGATTTGATATACCTGATACCCGGTACCTGCGTTTCATATACCTGTAAAATCCATGAACATAACAAAGCTTTCAATATAATGTAGGTTTTGGGATCTGGATCCCTGAACCTATAATCCAGATCCCAAACAAAGCTTTCAATATAATGTAGGTTTTGGGATGTGGATCCCTGAACCTATAATCCAGATCCCAAAACCTACATTATATTGAAAGCTTTGTTATGTTCATGGATTTTACAGGTATATGAAACGCAGGTACCGGGTAACAGGTATATCAAATCATTTATGATACAGTAAGCAACATAAGTATAAATTACTCAGATTTAAATGTAATCAGTTAGTTTTGAAAATGGTGTAATAGCCGTAAACGGTCAACAATAAAGAAATATAGTGGAAAATAGACAAAAGTGTGTTTTTGTAGTGTATCCTCAGTGAAAAACAAATTTGTTACAGAATCAGTCGATTAGAAAATTATGGAACACATATTCTCAGATGACTTGAAAAAATTCAGTTGAGAGTGAAGAAGAAATGAACGATTGAATATCAAATCCAAAAGCAAATTAATATGATTTCATCAATTCCCCAAAAAAACGCGAATAATACTGGATGTCCTTCACCAAAAACCTCAAAAAATCCTGTAGCACCATATTGCCTTGTAAATAAGTTAGTATCATATCAATCATGCAGGTGTCAGGAAAAGGAAGAAGAAGGACAATGTTCAAGCAGCTTTATGTTGCTTTGTATAACCTCTACAGTGATTTTATAGAACGCTTCCAAGATAGTTTTAAATTAAAGATACCAAAATGGGTGTTGGATCCATTTTCAAATGTCCACGCCGCAATATCTCAGCTGGAATAAGAGCTTATTGAATTGACAACAAACGAGGAGCTAAAATTAAAATTAAAAAATGATTACCAAGAATTTTGGTAACAAAAGCCAATACCACAATAATTGTACCCTAGATTGTGGTTGATCCTTCAAAGATTGTTGATAACATTTCCATCGTCATATGTGTGTGAACGTGGCATTAGAGCTGTTGAAATGCTGCTAACTAAAAAAAAATTGTTGAATGAAACTAGCCGATACTTGATAAAAATCCATATTAAAACTAATTAATACAGTTTATCGTATGATTTTCACTTTAAACGGTTCGCAGTGGTTTGCAACAGCTAGAATTTTTTAATAATATTTTCTCTTCGTGCAGTTGGAGTTTCGTCGTGAGATTTTTATCTTATCATGAGATGGATTATAATTCAATCGTGACATGTTTAAAGATGTGTTGAATCCCGGAATCGTAACAGAATTTATCTCTAGCGTTTTAGCGAAACACATTTATAACGTCGTTTCATGATATAACTGGAGAAATGGTGACTACGTCACTTATACAAAAATCTGAATTAACAATGAATCGAAAACGATGGGGTAATCGTTGGTAACTGCCTAGGAAGATTTTCAGTTATTCCAGTTTTGGACCCGGCGTTTTTAATTCAGTAAATTACTCTGACAGCTGATATTTGTTTCAAATAAAATTTCAAAAGTATAATAGACTCAAATAATGTATCAGCTTGTCGTTCATAGTTTACATGATAGTCAATTTTATCAGCGATTGTAACTGGCGCTTGTGTTAAGTATAAATATTTCACTTCGTCGCTCAAACTGGATGAGGCATTCAAAATAGATAACAATTTTAATCATCGACGTTAATTTACATGCTAAAAATATCCTAATCAGACCTTCGATAAATTCTTCTGATAATTTCAGTTTTAATTAGGAACGAAGGAAATAATGGAACTGAGAATTAACGAATGGCTATTCTCTATGCTGAATAAAACTACTATCATCACATAATTTGTTCAACAGTTCACTCCCATTGATGTGTTCAATGTGTCAAAAATAGATGATGCAGTGTTTCATTAACGATGGAAATTTTTATCAAAAATTCATTATCTTTGCCTGGTTTGGTGATCCAAAATATTTTCAAATGTGGTTTTTTCGATTGGATCAAACATATTCGTAGGTAAATAATTTAGTTTTATGTCAACGTTTCGGACTTTATTAAATCCATCATCAGGGCTCTACAATAAAATAATTTAATAAGTGAACAGTATATGCCAATATATATTGCAAAATTTATAAAGTTTATACAATCTCATATCATGTAAAAGAGAAATAAACAGGTGCACTCACCAAACTTTAGTTATCCATGTCAAAAAAACGTTTAAAACATAAGTGTCAGACAACATAGGTACAAATGAAAATGAGGACTAACCAAATGAAAACACATACACCACAGACAAATCTGTCTGAAAAGGAAGAGGTCTTGTACCTAGATTGAATAATAGATACAGGAACTTTCATTAAACGCTTCCTATCTTTGAATTCGAATAAAACAAAATGTTTGTGAGATATCATCGATTTTTTTATGCGTTTGAATCTGTACGTTGGCTGAACAGAACACCCTTTGAAGTACCTAATGGAAGACCCTATTGTACAACTAAATAAACTGCATAGCTAAATGGTGAAAAACATAGGTGTAAGTTATTCATGCACATCAATTAATGAAATCATAAACAAAGCACAGTTGAGATAAGTCTCTGGTGTCTTCTTGAAGTCCTTATCCACCAGTGTAGCATCTTGATATCGCTAACAAAGCTGGAAGAAAGTCGAAGCAAGGTTTAGCACTATCATTCATTTCTCTATTTCTGTCATAAAAGACATGAAAAACAACTGTGATAAAAGAATAAATCTGGCTTGAAAATAATAAATACATTTAGTAGTGATGCCATTCTTTTCTGTTGAATGTATATTTGATGACGGTGACACCCTAGATGTTGTGTAGCTTCGATATGGGTTATTCGAAGAATATTGGAATTCGGGTACTTTACTGATTGAACTATAATCCAGAAAATAAAGCCACAACTGAGTAATTTTGGGTGATAACTATTACCCAAATTTTCAATGATAGATGTCTTTGAACAGAATAAATATCCAAAAATGCGTTAATTGAAAATCACCATCAAAATGGAGGAGTTCACTTTTTCTGATTGTTTTCAACCCTTCTCGCGCAAGACTTTGTTACCTTTTTCCAATCAATGATACCATATGTTTTTTTTTCCTGAGGGGAACGCTCCTGCTCGAAGTGTGGGACTCCATGACTTTGTCACAGCCTACCCACTAAAACCCCTCTTCAGCATTCAAGTGGCTCTATCTGGAACTGCTTTGGGGCATTACTTCAGAAAGAGGATGCTTATTGTTCTTAGTTTTTTTTCATCATCGCTGTCTATTTTCTCTCACCCTGATGTCTCTCTCCTTCGTGTCAATTATGGCCAGTAAGGCCAGTATTTAGCCAGTAAGCTTATCTTAGTCCAAATTTCTGCATCCTCCAGCATCTTGTTTATTATATTGTCTGGAGTTAGTTGACCTGTGACCGTTTCCACTTCTTGTCTTTTTTGATGCCATCTCATACAGGTGAAGAATGTATGTTCGACGGTGTCACCTTCCTCGCAGTATATGCATGATTCGCTATTGCTTAAGTGGAAGCGTTTGCGGTATGTCTGGAAGCACCCGTGCCCTGTTAGTAGTTGTGTCAGGTGGTACGTGGTATCACCATGCTTCCTCGAAAACCAGGGAGCCATATCCGGGATAAGTCTGCGCGTCCACAGTCCTGTGTCTGCTTCTCCTTGCCACCATTCATTCCTGCCATCTTTCGAGCATAGTCGTGTTAGCGTTGGTCTTCTCTTCCATTCTGTGTCTAGCCCATATGTGGATGGGGGGAATCCGTGCTACTACTAAAAGTGCCCTAGTGGATGCGGTTCTGTATGCTCCAGTTATATAGATAGCCGTCCGACGTTGAGTGCTTAGCAAGACTTTTCGGTTGACCTCTCTCTGTAGAGCCTTGCGCCAGATTGGTGCTGCATAGAGCATAATTGAATGCACCACTGAGCACATAATTTTTCTTGTGGCCTCTCTCGGACCTCTAGCTTTGGGCACCAGCCTTCCTATCGCCGCTAGGGTTTTGTTAGCTTTTTCCGCTGTTCTCCTTATATGAGCCCCCATTGTCATGTTTTTATCCAACAGCATACCTAGATATCTCACCTTTTTGCTGGCTCTCCACCACGGTATCCTCAATTTCTAGGCTGATGGTCTTGATTTTTCTTCCTGCTTCCGTTTTCTGTGGGGCTAGTCTTAATCGCTTATGATGGAGCCATTCTGCAATATTTTGTAGAGTCTGATTTGCTATCATTTGCAGGTTTTCCTTCGTTTTAGCTGTAACTACAATCCCCACGTCATCGGCAAAGCCTACTAGCCTGACTCCATCCGGGGTTTGGATACTGAAGATGCTGTCATAGGTAGAGGTTCCAAAGAGTAGGTCCTAATACGGATCCCTGAGGAACTCCACAGGTTACTTTCATTTTTGTTTCCACTCCTATCATTAGCCATCTCTCTTCGAAGTAGCTGATTAACATTTTAAGGAAGTACGGGGTGATCTTTCTCCTGTGCAGCTCCTCCAGTATTCCGTTCCACGGTGCTGTGTTGAATGCGTTCTGCACATCGATGGTAATAAGAGTGCACAGCTTCCTCCTATGGTATGGACCGTCTCTGGCTTTCTTCGCTGTTTCCGTTGCCCTCTCCAGTGCGTCCGTTGTAGATCGTCCCTCTCGGGAGCCAAACTGTTCATCTGATAGCCCGCCCGTTCTCTCTATTTCTATCTTTAGTCTTCCCAGTAGCATTTTTTCCAGCAAATTTCCCAGGACACACATATGGGTCGGAACGCCTTGTTTGTGCTTCCTGCTTTACTTTCTTTCTCGATTAGTACCAGCCTTGCAGTTTTCCATTCCTTCGGAAAGTTACCCTCCATCAGTGCTGCGTTCATAGTCTCCAGCACTTTATCCGGGTACTTTTTCGCTGCTGCTCTGACCACTTCTGCTGTCAGACCGTCCGTACCAGGAGCCTTCTTTACCTTGGCCTTCTTTACTGCTGCCAGCAATTTAGGGACTGAATTTAGGGACTCATTTTGGTGCACTATGGGTTTTTTCCATTCTGTTACTGAGTGCTCTGGGAAAAGGGTTTTGGCTATTTCTCTCTGTTCATTGTCTGTCATCCTTATCGTTTGTGGGGTTCTGATTTTTTTCGTGACTATCTGGTATCCTTTTCCCCATCTATCTGCATCTACTTCATTCTGGAGCACCTTCCAACTCCTATTCTTTGCCTCCCATATTGCTTTGTTGAGAGATTTCCTGCAGCCAGCATATTCCTCATGGCATATGATACAATATGTGGAAGAAATGTCAATCATGTTATAGAGAAGGATTCCTAAACAGAAGTAAATGAATCTACCTTCATGGATAACAGGTATAGGTTATGTTTTTAAAATTTATTTATACTGTAATGTTACATTTTTTCCGAAGGGACTGAAAAGTGCAAGTGCAGTGCCAAGTAGCAATGAGAACAGAAAATTTTGGGAAGAATTGAAATTGATAAAATGAATATTACTGCTCATTTGTAAGGACTTTCAAATTAAGATATTTGTTTATGATCCGGTTCCACTGATTTCCATTTGAAATTCTCAATTACTGAAAGGTAAACGAAAGGTTTGTAAGGGTTCGAATTGTCAAGATGTATTTTAACATTCTGCTATTGAAACCCGAGCTGTTCATATTTTCAACTTCAAACTTGCCCTGATGTAACGGAAGCTGCTCTATGCTGCTCATTTCCGGCAGACAGTCAGTCATATATATGCCACCTGTTGATATTTATAATAATAAACGAGAATAGCACTCAAGCGCGGCGTGTGAATATCAAGTTTACGACAGACTGTTTGAAAAGTTCTTAATTTGTTTCAATATCAACAAACACTATCTCCAAGTTGAGACAATTTAACGTACATTGCAGGAGAGTATTTTATAATGGTGATGAGAACTGAGATTTTTTTTTTTATCCAAACCATACATACTTACTTATTAAATGTTGCTCAAAATACTAAAAAAAATATATACAGGCTGATTCACGGTGGATGGCACATTAGACGTTTCTGGTGAACCAGACAACGGATCACTTTGAAAATTTAATGGAGGGCATATTCGGACATTCTCTAGCCAATGTTCTGAATTCGTATAAATTTCTTGAGGTTCATTGGCGGTAGATTCGAATACATTTCATTGAACTTTCTACATGTTCTGCTGATAATTTTGTCACACTGTCCAAAAATAATAAACAAATTCATAAGAACTTTGTTTGAATAGTTTTGTTCCATCGTTTTGAAGGTATTTGCAACTTCTGAAGTGACGAAAATGTCGATATTATTAGGAGAATGTCACAACGCTACTGTCAAATAGTAATCATGGCCTGCTTACCAAATACCGAATGGAAATACCATTCTGAAGGGACATTTTCACAAATAAATGTTCATAAGTCCGAAACTTGACTAGTTAGGTATAGGTATATACATAGAAAGAAAGCAAATTTCAGCAGCTTTCCGAATTTTCAATAATATACAGGGTGTTCCATTTAAAATAATAAAATTTCAGCAACTTTTTCAAGCAAACGAAAAAACTGTATTTTTTTACCACCCTGTATTGAAGTAACGGAGATTAGGCTGACGTGTGGGAAGTGTCCAAGTATGACCTAACTCCAAACCAAATTTCGATATCATAGTACTTCTTAACTAAAAGATATCGGCATTTTTAGAAGTCATGATTTTCGAAGAAAAAAATTGAAATTAATTTTTATTTCGAAAACGGTAACAGATAGGTATAGGGAAATATCAAGAAAAGTTGTCGGGCAATTGTTGGAGATTCCAAAAATAATATTATATACAGAGTGTTCCATTTGAAAAATCAAAGTTGCTTCTGCTTTCTAATAGAAGCGGCAACACCGCATTGTCGAAAATATTTTAGTTGGCTAGAGAATGTCCGAATATGCCCTCCATTAAATTTTCAAAGTGATCCGTTGTCTGGTTCACCAGAAACGTCTAATGTGCCATCCACCGTGAATCAGCCTGTATATAACTTATCCATGTTTGAAAATCATGTACTTCAATATATAGATATTCAACTGGAACTAAATGCATCAGATTCTCGGGCGCTAGTAGGAAAAATCAGCAACTTATTTTTAACATTAGTAATGAATAACGTGAAATTGTTTTTACGATATTGTTTAATATTGCCACTCTTCTTTGGGTTGAGAATAGAAGTCAACATTTGAATTATCATTGAATAGAACTGGCCGATACTTGATAAAAATCCATATTGAAACTCATTAATAGAGTTTATTGTATGATTTTCACTATAAAAGGTTTTACGAAAACCGCGACACGTGTTTCGCTATACAATAGCTTCGTCAAGAATTAGTTAACTATTAACGCTCAAGAAAGCTATTTTATAGCAAAACACATGTCGCGAGAAAGCTACTGTGTAGCGAAACACGTGTCGCGGTTTTTGTAAAACCCTTTATAGTGAAAATGATACAATAAACTGAGAATAAAATAAATAAAGAAATAAAATGAGAATTGAATTATCGCAGGGGATAATTTGCCACCAAAAATTAAAGTCTAATGTTAACAGTCGCTTATTTCACTATGAATGTAGTAGTGACAATTATTACAGCGATCATCATAATAATTGTCTATCACATGAAAATAAAAACTTTACAGATGGTTAACAATGTGAGTTATTACTGTTTTCATAAGCAAGAAGCAGTCCACTCAGTGGAAGACTGCCAATGTTACAGACTCCCTTGTAGATAGCATTTAATAATAATAATGATAAACTCTTTATTACTACAAACACACAAAAAGAAAATAATAATATTAGGTTCTAACTACATATATACAGTTATAGTAAAAGGCGAAGTTCAATTTTTGAAGCTATGCAAATAACTGCTAAATTGTTCTGTACCACAGAAATGTTATGCGAACGATTTTTCCATAAAAACAATAATAATAATGATTCAACTGATTGATCATCCAATCATCGACTAATTTATCATCCAGATTTGCTTTAAAGAATCATAAATGGTGACTAATCATGGGTAAATAAATGGTTATGACATTAGTCCAATCGTCCCGATAGGCCTTTTCATCATAAGACGAGCGCAAGCGTAGCTGTCATATTGAAATGGCGGTAATTCAAAATATTCGTACTGTTTTAAACAATAATGGCTGGGCAAGAAATATTACCTCTACAAACAAATAAATTATTGGTAAAAACCATTGGTGGTGCTTCACTCGTTAATAATTCAGTTGAGGCTCATAATTGTGAACAATTAAAAGGATGGTTAAAACGTCATGTGCGTCCGCAAAAAGGAAAGAAAGTGAGCTGATTGAGAGGTTAGGTATCAGCATTTGTTTACTATCTAAAAACATAAAAAAAAATAGTATTTACAGTTTTATTTGTATTAATATAATGTCAATTTATTTGGTGTTATTGAAAATATATTTCAGTTGACAATAGTATTACTTATGGAACTAATAAATAAATCAAGCCATTTTTGAGGCTGTACATATGACATTAGACAAATATGTAAATACTGAATTGAATATGTTTAGTAATTTTTATCAGAGGCAATTATTCAATACAACATAATATATATGAAATTTACAGTCAAAAATGGAATAAATAGTATACGTATGTTGAAATTTCTGAAGAAAGGTATCAAACTACAGTTTTACAACACTCGAAGAAGTGATGATGATGATAATTATTATGTTGACATTTACTTGTCTGTAATCTAATCGCCTGAGCATAACTCAGGCACGGAAAGTGTTCTCCGTATATTATATCGAACTCGTCGGCGCTGATTCTTCACGTGGTTGAATTATCACTTCAACCTGATATTTTAATTAGCGCACATTTACTAAAGTGCGCAATACATGCATGGCCCATAAATCTCATAACGGTAACTCGTACCGGGTGATTCATTTTCGCGGTACGATAGTCGAAACTTTGGTCACCTGGGCTACTTTCTTCGAGTCTCGATGATGTGAAAGAACGCTCAGTGGAGGAGGTTAGAGGACGGTCTGTGTTGGAAATCAGTTGATTTTCATAGGAAAATGCCTACTGTTTCGCTGTACAACGCCGAATATTGCTTTTAAGTAGTGTCTAATCGAGTGAATTGATCAAGGCCTTTGACGGGCTCAACCATAATCTTAGTCAGTAGCTATCTTACGAATAGGACCTTGATGGTTAAAGCAAATTTTCACTAGGTCCCTTATTATTACATTTATTCATTAACGACATCATTCATTGTTTCCGGCACGCCAAAGGACTACTATTTGCAGATGATTCAGAACTTTTCCAAATTATTAAAACCTCCTTACATGCCCACAGGATTCAATCTGACCTTGACAATCTATCAAACTGGTGCTCCTCAAATGACATGGACTTGAATACCCCAAAGAGCCATGTCATGCGCTTCTATCGACCCCATTACCTTTTACCACTTTTGATTACACATTGAATGGTCATGTCTGGGAGTATGTTAATCATATGAAAGATCTTGAGGTTGTTCTTGATACCACCTTAAGCTTCAATCAACATATACCCACGGCTATCTATGAAGCCAAGAAAATGCTAGGGTTTATAAAACGGCTAAACCACGAATTCACTGACCCAATTGTTATTGAAGCCCTTTAATAATAATAATAATAATATTTATTCACCATTTGTGATACATAGCGTATATATGGTAGGTCAATGATTATTTACAAAAAACAGTACGTCACTTATGAATAAAATTGTGGGATCAAAGCTTGAATAAAAATTAATATTTGCATATACAAAGGTATAGGTACATATAGATATATAAAATGCTAATTAAAAAATGAATAACAAAATGTGTCAATTTTGCTTGCCGTAGTCAAATAAATATACATATATACATATATTTACAAACATGTACACACATATTTAAAAAAAAAACGATAAAATCGCCAGTCAGAACACTGAAACTCAAAACAGCAAGTGAAAATTTAGAACGATTATATATCTTATTATCCTTCTGTGAAAGAATCCTCTAAATATTCCTTATGACTGTAGTAACATTTGTCCAGTAATAAGTTTTTAACTTTCTTACTGAACAAAGTTGAAGAATTCAATCTCTTTATAGAAAGTGGTAGTCTGTTATGAAAATTTATGGCATTATATAATGGAGATTTTTTGAAATGATCACTCTTATGTGAAGGGACCCTCAGAGCAGTAGCATATCGAGTATCACGACCGTGAATGCTCAAGTTCGTTATATACAAGTCAAGGTTCCAGTGCACAAAAATGACACATTTCATTATATAACTTGCGGGTGCAGTCAACAAGCGTTCTCTTTTGAAAACGGGTCTACAACTTTCTTGGTACCCCAGGTTGAATATCAATCTTATCAGTCGTTTTTGAGAGATGAAAACTCTAGAAAATTCCTTTGCACATCCCCAAGCCATTATGTTGAAACTAATGTGGGAGTATGCATTCGCAAAGTAAACATTTAGTAAACCAAACCTATCTAAACAATGTTTCAACTGTCTGATCGAATAATAAGCGGAATTGAGTTTACTGCACACTTTTTGTATGTGACTTCTCCAGGTGAGATTCTCATCTAAAATAGTTCCAAGAAAATCAACTTCTTTTGATATTTTTATGTCATTCAAAGTGACTAAATTACAACAGAAATCCTTCCTAACAAATGTTTTCATCAGCACTGACTTAGATTTATTTAAAATCAGTTTGTTACGTTGACACCAACTACTGAATTCGTCAATAACTAAATTAATTTTCATCGATAAATCATTCTCATTTTTTCCAGAAACAGTGATTGTAGTATCGTCAGCGTACATAGTTATGTGACAATCTGATATGAATTCAGGCAAGTCATTGATAAAAGTCAAGAATAACAATGGACCCAGAACAGACCCTTGTGGAACACCTAGTTTCACATCATAAGGAACTGATGTAATTCCATTACATTTAACCACCAAACTACGGTTTTCCATGTACGATTCTATCCAACACAACAAATTATTGGGAAAGCCCATTACTAGTGATTTTTTCAATGGAAATTTGGAAGAAACAGTATCGAATGCTTTTGATAGATCTAAAAAAAGTGAAAAAACCAGGTTATTATTATCCACTTGTGCATAAATATAGTTCAATAGTTTATTGCTCATTGATCCGTCTACACCTGGAGTATTATTCTTCAGTCTTGTGTAACTTATATAAAAAACATCGAAAATGTCCAACATAACTTCCTCAGATACATAGCATATAAATCGGGTGTTCGTTGCGAGTATAAGTTGCTATTGCAATCTCTGAGCATGTCCTCCCTGGAAACTAGGAGGAATTTCCAATGATTCCAAATGATTCTGTGGGTAAAATTTCGAAATCTCCGTTGAATATATGATTTACTTCTAGAAGATGATTCGAATCTGTTGAATATGTTTTTTTATTTACATAGCTCATATGGTGTTCCTGGATGCGATTCCTGAGTGTTCTGCCGGTTTGACTAATATATACCTTAGGGCAAGTTCCACAATTTAATTTATATACTCTGATTTCTCGAATTTGGATCTTTTCCCAAAGTATTACATGCTCTATATGCAATACTAATATCTTTTTTGATTAAAAAATGAAGCCACTTTTTCTGTTGTTTGTCCAAAATATGTTAGAGCTCTATAATTTTGGTTTTGATTATCTAACATATCAATAGGAGAAACGTGTCTATTTGCTAACTGCAATTTGCTTAAAATGATATTGAGTTCTTTATTAAAATTATATTTTGATAGAGAAACATTAAATAGAACTGAAAACTCAGCAACTTTTGATGCTTCATAAAGCTCTTTGGAGTATTGTTCTCATGTATGGAGCTCCGCCCCTAAGCATACTCTGAAGCTGCTGGATTCCATCCACCTGATTGGAGACACGAAAATTACTTGCAAGCTTGATAAGTTGGAGATTTATCTCTCTTTTGTAGATAATTTCACGAGACGTTTTTAAGTGACTTGGGATATTTGATTGCACCAAGAGCGGTACATCTCAGAAATACGCGGTTCAACTCAGTACACCTCGAACTTCACTCTTCAAGAACTCTTTCATGCTTTTATCTGGAATAAAAAAATCTATGAATTATGGATGGGTAAAATCGTAATGAATACTAATATCCGTATGGGAAAGTTTGTGATAAATTGAAAAGCCATCTATTGTCAAGTCCAAGAATCAGAAAAAAAATAGAGAATAACTCGTATGGTGTTTGGTTTCGCAAAAAGTATTCGATATTTCCATTAATTTTCGAAATATTTCTGTCGGAAACTTTTAAATTTGACCTACTATACGATTGGTATCAACCATTCTCCTTCAATCTGTCGGACATAAATTCATAAACTCACACGAGTGTTGGGAGAACCATCGACATTCTCTATAATTGCGTCGCATTGTCACCGTCAAATGATATATTCTCATTATCGGGAACGAATAAAACCAGTAACTGACTGTAATTCACTTGAAGCCGTGCCTTTTAAAGAAATAAAGTCAACATTTTGTAACGAAGCAGGTAGGAATAATAACAATAATTTGTCTTGAGCCACTTAGCTACCAGACGTTGCTTTGCGTTTGACATTTATATAAAATTATTCGTGTTTAATGTAACGAGGTTACGTTGATTATCCGTTTTCATTAAGAGGGAGTTACACAGTCAAAGCTACCTATAACTGCTATAAATCAAGTACCGATAGAAATTATATACCTTACGGGCCGTTTGAAATTGAACCGTTTCTGCAACAACTATTATTTTCATTCACATTTCATCGTCCACTTTTTCATATATATAGTGTTGTCCGTTTTAATGTCATGTCTAGTTGTAGCTTCATATCTCGATAAATATTTATTATACTGTATCGAAGTATAGACTGATCTATGTAAAAATAATAATCGTCTTTATTCATCAACATTCATATTCATAAAAATAAATTACAAAAATTCTGGACAAATAATTGAGTGTTGACGAAAAGGTGAAGTATGAACTTAGGCTGCTTTTCAACTTAACCTTACCAAAAAAATTGCGTATATAGGTTTACTTCTTTGATTGACGACTTGTTTATTTTTTGGAAATTCATATTCACGGAGAATACACTACAAAAACACACACAATTTAGGAAACAGATTATTTAATGTCAAACCTAAATTAGACAAAGGGAAGAGATATGCTATATAACGACTAGAATCTGGTGAATGCCCCGCCACATATACAGGGCAAACTGGTAGAAATTTTGATATAAGGTACCATGAACATGTCATTTTGGATAAAAAATCATTAATGCACGAACATCTTCAAAATTCGAAACATGAAATAGATAAACATAATTCAAAAATCCACCACACATGTGTAAAAAGGTAAACGATGAATCTGTTGGAATCTATGAAAATAAACAAGTCAAAGAAAAATCCTAATTCTATTATCCTCAATGAATAACTTGATCTAAACAATAGTCCCCTCCTGAACCTATAACCCAGTTCCCAAAACCTACATTATATCAAAAGTTTTGTTTTATGTTCGTCGATATTTCAGGTATAGACAATGTTACTCAGATTTAAATGTAATCTAGTTAGTTTTGAAAATGGTGTAATGACGGAAACTAGTCAAAAAATATAGAACTATCGTGGAAAACAGACAAAAGTGTGTTTTTGTAGTGTATCCTCATTGTATATAGGTTTCAATATCGGTTCAAATGCTATTTTGCAAGTATAAGGTTTTTTCAAAATATAGATATCGTATTTGTTCTGCAAAACACCCTGGATTCATTTATTGTGCGACAAATAGACACTGAGACATGTTAAGTCTATAGATAATTGAAAGAATTAAATGAAACAATAAAAAAATCCGCCCAGAACAAAAATGCGAATGAATTAACATCAATTACCGCATAAAAAAGATTAGCCTACCGCTGTAATAAACCAATTAGTATCATTAAAAAGTAATTAATCGCTTTAAAATACTATAGCGTAGAACTAATGGTAATTTGCCCATCCCAAGATAAATGAAAAGTCATTGTTTCGTCCGGACCCGAGCTTGAAACATTTATAGCGAGTGTATCGTCATAGAGTAGACGTCTCAAGGTTTTCGAATGCCTTTGCAAAATAACAGCCATGAGAAAACATCCAACTTATCAGTAATTCAACTGATAACAGGGAATTATCGTTCAAGAGACGTTTTATTTTTGAATAAAACGTTTTTATTGAACTCTGATCAGCTATGAATTACGAATAACCGAGGCGACTTATTCAAAAATCAGTTAATTTTCGCCAAAATTTAGAACAATAATGGATAATTAAAATCATTGCAAGTAACGTATTAATATATTTTCCATTTCAAACACATTTTAACATTGTTGAAACATGGAAAACATTTTGAAAAACGAATTCTACTTCTACATCATTGAAACAAAATGAGGCTATCATCGTTATTAATATTTTCTAGATTGATTAAAGGATCATAGAACACGCGATAACTGCTACTTAGCTTTTGAGCAATGGTGCAGTAGAATTCGTTTATTTTGTTAGGATTTAATGGGATATCAACCTTTCTTTTCTTTGATTTGCCTCTGAGGTCATTTATTATGGACCAATTCTCTTTAATTTTGTTAGTTGATTCTCTAATTCTGTTTCTGTAATACATTTTTTTGCTAACCTGATAGTTGATTTATAAATTTTACGGTACCTCGTGAGGTACATACAGATAAATTGATCATTCGAAAATTTTCTAATGTAATGCAGTGAGCGTAAGTTTTTGAGAACTTTTTCAGTCCTTTCGTCATTCACGGTTAATAAAACTAACATATTTTCGTTTGAATTTGTTTCTGCAAACCTAAGCCTCCATAATTTTCATAGAAAATAAGACGTGCACCAAATTCTTGAAATGAGCCTTTTTCCTGAACGTGTCACGTGTCACCGAACGTGTCACGAAAGAAAGCACTAATAGTAGGAACAAACATAAACTATTCACATGTAAAACAGTATTATTTAAGTAATAATGATTTATTATTTGAAAATATAAATCTGATTAGTATAATGCCAACAAAGCATTGCTGTTTTGCGAATTGTACGTCGGATGATCGATATCCGGAAGAAAACATGTTTTTATAACATTTATTAAACCTCATATTATTGAGGTTAGATGTAAAAAATGGATACATGCTTCGAGGAGAATAGATTTAACAGTGCAAAAAATAAATAAATATTCATATGTATGCTCTAAACATGAAATGAATAGTAAATTTTTCATAGTTAATTACCATTGATTAGAATGAGATATAACCTCAATCGTTCATTGAATTATATTCATTTATTATATTTAATTAAATTTATTTCATTACCATCTATATTTGATTCATATTTAACTCGGAAATAAATCTAAAATTCATAATTATTCTAAATTTTAATTGAAGTGGTTATATTTTCAGGAGTGAATAATTTTTGGGAAAGAAAGTTTTTGGCTTTCTACCACTCCATCTGATACAAAAAAAGGGATGAGAGAATCTTCCTTTCTTTGGAAGATTCTCTCATCCCTTCTCTTTTACTACAGTTTGAATCTACCGGTACTCTTTTACTAGAGTCTGTATGCTAACCTGTCTATTATTTCATTTTTTTTTACAGTTACTTTGAAATTACGGCATGCAAGCCGCAATATCTCAACAAAAAGCTCAGCTCAGTATTTTTTCGGCTAAAAAAGCAATGCTTTATCAGCACCCAAAATTTTTTTCATCTATTTTCTCCAAACTAACAAAAATTGCTTCACTTAAATTGTTCTATCCCACAAACTAATACTCCGACAGCTGTGCAATTTTTATACGTGTCCATCCCAGGCAAGGTTTATATTAGTTTTTCTTTTGACAGGTCTCAACAGACCTCAATTTTACGACAGTCACCAACCTTAACCACAAAATTCGAGGTCCCCAATTTCACCTAGAAAATTGTATCCATCAACATAATTGACCGACGCCTCTGGCCGATGTAAATCGCTTTTAAAAATACGGAAATGAAATTATTCAAAGCGACGGTCTGTCATGTTGAATTTTAAACTACCTATTCGAAATTCTGCCTCTGAATAACTGAATGTAAATGATACGAATTTGTATATTATTCCATATTGCAAGGCTATGTTTTGATGGGTACCTACATTACTGATTGTGGTAATGAAAATATTTCCGTTGAAACTAATTTGAATTGAATGAATTTCATGGTTGGAATTTCAAAATATTTGATACGAAAAATTGAAATGATGATTGAATTATGTGATTATACGGCAGATGATTTATGTGTAAATTCAATTTTGAGGATGTTGTGATTCATGAACTAACGCATAATTAGCAACGGGTTTATATTTCGCCCCATGACAAAATCCACAAGTATTTTTTAGTTCTAAATGTGGAAAATAGCCCAAAATATCTGACTCCTCCATAGTGTCTGATACTGTAGAGTCTTCTATCAGGGCTTCCGAACTTTGACAATTGACAACGGCTATTTTGTTGAAGCTACATCTGCCAAATCAGTTGTCAATTATTCAGTCTATTTTGCCAAATCACCATGAATGGAGCTAGCATTCAATAACACGGACAAATAATGAAATTGTTTCATCAAAATGGGTGTTCTGTTCGGACAACGTACCGCGCGCTAAACCCTTTTTAAGGTCGCCATAATCATCCTATCGAGAAGACTATTCGCAAGATCTGCCGAAAACATTACCGCTGTCTGTGAGAGTGTGCAGGAGAATCTGACAGTCGATTTCGCGTCGCTCACAAGAACTCGGCTTTTCTTAGACCACAGCTTGGCGAATTTTGCGTCGTAACTTGAACCTGCACCCTTACAAAATTCAACTGACTCAGGTACTGGAGGTAAACGACCATATACAACGACGTGTATTCGCTGAATAAGCTCTGGAGCGGTTGGCAACTAATTCTAACCCCGTTAGACCGAGAAAGTCACCCACATTTGCAGTACACCGCTTCTATAGCGAAATAACGTGCCTCATTGATGCTAGCGAGTACCCTGTTGAGATATTTTCTGATCTCAGCAGGGCATTCGACTGTGTGGATCATGATATTTTGATAAAGAGGCTATACCATTATGGTGTTGAAGATAACGCACTGACATGGATTACAAGCTTTCTACAAAATCGCAAACATTATGTTTGAGAAATGAACAATGCAATCAGTTGAGGATTACAAATTTTATTTCTCCAGGGTATCTGCTTACCCACAAAACCCGGTATTTGAATTAATTGATTCTATACAACCAGCTCGCCAAAATAGACCCAGAACATAGCTTTCACCTCCACAATTATCATACCCTATTTCAAGAAACACCAACCTCAAAGCTACAACTCTTATAAAACCTTCTAAATCTCCGCCATGGACCAAAAAACCGCCAATTTGGAATACATGCCTAAAGAACTACAATTAGCACGATACGCCTAACATAGTCTTCATACAAAGATTCAGAGAACTGATAAATAACCAGCAATTCGATAAAATCCTTTATACTGACGCATCCAAAGAAGTTAATGGTACCGGATGTGCTGTTACTACACTCGATGCAATAATAGCAACATACAAACTTCCCGATGTCTGTAGTATACACACAGTTGAACTATATGGAATATTACAAGCGTTGAGGTCTCCAATACAAGATAACAGTAAACTTGCCATATGCACAGACTCCCTTTCATCAATATTCTCTATCAAAAATAGTTACTCACATCATCCTTTGGTTCAAGATATCCTCGACACATAATCATGTATTATCAAACTTCGACAACGGTGTAAAATCACTTAGTGTTCTTTTCGACTTGACACGAACGTTTGATACCTTACATCATGGTCTTATTCTTGATAAACTGTTTGACATGGGCGTCCGTGGTGCAAGTCTGAAATGGATTGAAACCTATTTAACTGGTCGTACACAGGTTGTTAAAGTTAGGCTTCAGACTGGGTCATTTTTCTCTGAATCTCGAAACATTGTTACAGGTGTGCCACAAGGTAGTGTTTTGGGGCCTACAATATTTATTTTATTTGTTAATTACCTTTCAAAAATTAATCATCCACAGTGCTCTATACAATTTGCTGATGACACATATTTTACTGTCAGTGGTTCGGAATTTGAAACATTGTCGGTAAGAGCAAATGATGCTGTATCCAACATGCAAAATTATTGTTCTAAGAATGGCTTGATTCTAAATAATCTTAAAACCAACACCATTCTCTTTACAATTCAGGAAACTGATTGTAGTGTATTGGTTAGGTCCAAGATTAAAAGTATTGAACAGGTAAACTATAAAAAATTTTTACGAGTTTTTATTGATTCCCAACTCAATTGGAATCATCATGTTGATTTCATACTGAAGAAATTAGCGACACACTGTTTCGTTATATGGAATCTGCGTAATTTTGAGATAATTGAAATTCTTAAAAATTACTATTATGCATATGTTTACTCTGCCCTCAATTACTGTATTATTTGTTTTGGCAACTGCAATAGAATCAGTGACTTATTAATTTTCCAAAAAAAGATTATTAGAACAATTTGTTTTAAAAAAACCACTCGATTCCTGTAAACCACTATTTGCAAAGTTGAATATATTAACTGTTACTTGCATGTATATTTTTAATTGCGTAATCTACGTTAAATCAAATTGCTCCAAGTTTCAGAACAGAGATGATACATGTCTTCTTTCGGGCTTCACCCTGAGAAAAAACTATAACATTTTAATTCCTAGTCATAAGTTAGCCAAGGTGACTGACATTGACATATCATGTCAATAAAACTGTACAACAAGCTCCCAATATCCATTAGAAAAATAACTAGTGTAAAGCTCTTTAAACAAAAAGTTCGGAAACTATTATGTGAAAAGGTATTTTATTCGCTTGATGAATTTTTTCAGTCTGATTTGGAATTTTAAATCTTAATTTTTGTATCCCTTTCATGGTCTAAATGTTATATAATATGTCTTATAATTATGTTGTTTTATGATTGTGACCTCATTGTAATTGTACTGAGTTATGTGACTTTTTCCATGCCTTCCCTAGGTATACGGAAATAAAGATTTTTTGATTTTGACACCTGCCACCACCATGGCAAGGTGTCGAGGATATCAAGGTGTCCTTGTAAATCATCTGGATCCCTTCTCATGTAGGAATTACGGGCAACGAACGTGCAGACCAAGCAGCTAAACAAGCTTGTTCCTCCGAATTGCCAGAGGAACAAATCCAACCCCATCAAGACTTGAAATCAGCAGCTCGACAAATGATGATACAAACATGGCAAACACATTGGAACACATGTACCACCAAACTACATACAATCCAACCCAGAGTTTCTGCGCTGGACCTGCCTCCCAATGACAAGAAAGGACAAAAGTGTTATAAGAAGACTCTGAATAGGCCACTCCCGACTCACCCATAGTTACCTGATGTCTTCACAAAGTCCCCCTACTTGTGAATTTTGTGGTAATGCAAGACTCACAATTGAGCACATATACTTTTAAATTGCATACACTACAGTCCATTTTGCCGCAAACACAAACTCAGTGGAACTCTCAAAAACATTCTCGGCCTACCTAACCAGCTCAGTGTCGTGATACAGTTCCCCAAGGACTGTCGACTGTTTCATTCAATCTGATTTTTGTTTTGTTTTGTAACTATTGTATTGCAATTATTATGTAAATGTATCACAGATCCCGTGTCAGTGGTCATTAGATGCCGAGACACGATAATATTAATAAAAAAAATCTACATTAGCTGATATCAGTGTAGGTGTTCTACAGGGTTCTATTTTGGGTCCTGTGTTATTTCTACTGTATATTAATAATATCGAAAAACTATGTGAAAATGTTCATGTTACAATGTATGCAGATGATATCTCTGTACTTGTGTCAGATCATTCTTATGAAATGCTCGGAACACGTTGTAATGAGCTGGTCATATAATATAAAAACTTCAATGTGGATGAGACACAATATCTTTGGTTTCACGATCGTCAAAAAATTTGTACAAAACCCGATTTCACTGTAAATGACAAACCAGTTTCCAAATCTGCCACCCATGTCACGTTTTTAAGAATGTGCATTGATGAACATCTCGATTGGAAAGTACATTGTTCGAGTCTGATATCAGCGCTTCATTCGCATTGCTATCTTCTGAAAAATTTCAGAGCGGTACTTACACATTCTCAATTGCTGATGGTGTATTACGGGCAAGTGAAAAGTCGTATGGTGTTTGTTTCTGGGGATGGTCAACCACGTCTCAGGAAGTTTTCATTGCACAAAAAAAAATTATCAGGTGCATCATGAATGTGCCTAGTACCGATAGCTGTAAAAGTTTTTTCAGCAAATATAAAATTTTAACACTTCCAATGTTATATATTTTTGAATTGTGTCTCTATATTTTCAAGAATAGAGATAGTTTTGTGAAGAATTCTGATAAACATCAAGTAAGTACTCGTTCTCAAAATCACTTCCATACACCGATTTGTAAAAATAGAGTAGGTATATTTCTGCTCTCCTGTTAATAATGGCTTACGTGCATTTAATCAAGTACTTGTTACAAAATGTTTTTATTCAACAGATGAATTCTTTTCAGAAGATATCTCATAAGAATATTGTCTTTAATGTTTGTGTTATATTTCACAAATATAACATTTTTTTTATATGTTTAAAATTTTTAACGGCGAACATTGGTATTTCAAATCTCTAAATGTGAACTTGTTAAGTCTACCTTGTATGTTTTTTTCTCTAGACTTGACTATTCCAGTTCAATATTTTGTCTCTTGGGAAGAAAATTATTATTATTATTTAAAGTTAGGAAGCGCTTATAGGGTCTTTCCCCTATATAATGTTTCTCTGAACAATTGTAAGGAAAGGTATTGCCTCTACTTGATACAGCAACAATTATTTTTTGTCAACTGTCGTTATCAAAATAAGTAGGCATGCACTTCTTCCTTTACCGATGTACTCGTACCATCCATAGGATGTCAAAAACTTGGAAAATTGTCTATCCAAGATGAGCTGTCAAAAGGCCACTCTGTTTCATCATACCGATTTTGGAACTTTATAAAACTTGAATAGCAAAATGTGAATTTTATGTGGATCGTGTAGATGTCAAAGTACTCATACTCAGGCTTTTCATTCAGGGGGAGTTCAGTACAGTAATACATTCATGGTTCAGCTCAGCTCCACTGACGACATCTGCGTCCGATCTGTTGTCTGTTGCAATAGTCGCTTATTTATTTGGGGGCATAGTTAGGATAGTTAGGCTATAGTTGAGGATAATTTCTCAACTCCCCACATTTGCTTTCGTAGGGGCGTACGTTGAAAATTTGGCCAAAAAGCCTAAATAAGTGATAATCCGAACCTGTCAGTCGGAATCGATAAAAATTCCAAAACAAACTATAGCTCTTTATCGATATAGATTCAATTATTTTGATACCATGCATATTATGTTCACGTTATCAAAATCAGTTTTGCGAATATTCAAAGACAAGGTTAAATTAGATGAGTGTCATTTCAGTTGAGACGCAGAATCGTAATTGAGTGTGGGTTTCAGTCACACCTAGGAATTTCAGTAGCATATGGCTTGGTGAAGATAATGCTTGATATTCAAAATAGAAATAATTAGTTGACGATTCATTTACGTCTTTTTTATTTTCTAGATTATAGAGAAAAATACCGTTTTACTTGGATTCATCACATTCACAAATTATTATTGATTCACATAATAAAGATATTCAGATCAGTTGAAGAGAACGTTTTTGTTTTCATAAATTAATATTTGTATCCGGACATACCACACTTGTTTTTTTTAATCGAAACTGTCAAAATGAACCGCCAGGCTTACATTTAATGATGACACAACGATGGTCATATAGACAGACATACACTGTCGGGCATAAAAGTAGGGACATTCCGTAATTCGAAGTTGTAAATTTTCTTGATTTTTTCGGATATCTTCCTGATGTCCTGGAAAAAACCATTTTTTGTGGCCTAAATGCATTGGTTAATACTGAAAAATGAACAATTTCACTTCACTATGCTACGAAATTAAAATGAACAATTTGACTCTGATATGCATTTGGTTGAAAAGAAAAATTCAAGGGCTTCAGTAACGAGTGTTTCCTCCTCTTGCAGTGGTAACAGTTTGCAAACGACGAGGCATGCTTTGAACCAGATTTTGGATTACATTCTGCGGAAGATTTTTCCCAATCTTCTACCAGTATGTCGCGTAGCTCTCTATAATTTCTAGGAGCTAGCACAGGTCTTCGTGAACGTGTTTTGAACCTATCCCAAACATCTTCAATGGGATTTAAGTCTGGACTGTCCGCAGACCAAACACATCGCGTGAGTTGAACCTCGTCAAGATACTAGCAGTGTGGAGATTACATTATCATCCATTAATGTTGTTTTGTCTCCAAGGAAATGTATGTATAGTGAAACATGGTCTTGTAGAACCTCCATCAGGTACCTCTGCGCATTCAATGTCCCATTCTCGTTGAAGACTCACTCCGTGCGAGCGTCTGGGCATAATTTGTGTTGTTCATAAATTGTAATTGTCTCAGATCCTTTGTTGCTTCGTCTGCAGTAAAGGTCTCCGTTTTGTTGAGGTGTCCTATCAGTGGACAATATCCAGTGACTAAAGCAAATTCAAATCCAAGATAGAGTGGATGTAAACATTGACATGCCCTACGCACGTGATATTGAAAATCCCAAGAATTGGCCAGGGTCGTATTCAGAACCAACATCTTGTTGATCGTAAATGCTATATCATATTTTTTTATAATAACGAGTGAAATGCACAAGTTTTGCAGTTTAACGGGAAAAATGCATATAATATGTGTAATAAAAAGATTTTCATTGGATTTTTCACAGCGCACTCAGCATTATATGAAAAGAGACGTAATTATTTCTTTATTGATAATTTTTATTTTTTGTAAAATCAAAAGGAATATTAATCAAAATTATTCAACTGGATGAATTTGTTTCTCACCAATCCTCACCAATCTGAATTATCAGTGGCTCGATTTGTGCCTCTATAATGTTATCAAGCTTCCACATCTTTGTCTCGACTTCCGATATCACATGTCGAACACACTTCTCCCATTTCTCCGCTGTGACTCTTTTCAAAGCCTCATCAAAAAGTACTTTGAGATCTGCAAATTTGAACGTGGTGTTATGCTGAGCTACAAAATTCTTCACATCCGCCCATATTAACTCGATGGGATTGAGCTCGCAGTGGTATGGAGGCAGGCGACTATGTATTTTTGGTATTCAAGCTTGCGCTCCTTGACAATTTTTAGTAGCTGTATTCTTAGCATTGAATCTTCGAAGCTTATATTCTTTGATCGCAGCCAATTTTGGATTTCAACTTTCTTTGAAGACGTTGTCGGAATCTTCTCTAACTGTCGCAAATGATAAGGTGCATTGTCCATTACAATCACAGCCTTATCCTCCAGATGGGTTAGAACTTTGGTAAACCACTGTTCGAAAGATTCACCGTTCATTTCTTCGTGATAATCTCCAGTTTTCTTCGACTCGAAACACCACAGCCCTTCAGCAACAAACCCATTCTCATTGCCGATGTGACAAATAATAAGCCGTTTTCTTTTACCTGAAATTATGAAGAGGTATGTAAGTAAATAAAACAAATACGAGGGTTACTTTTAATATATTGAGATTGAGGCAGGTCTTAATATAAATATAAGTTTACCTGATGGATTTGTTAATCCGGTGGATAGTCCATCTAGAAAGGCCCTCCTAGATGAGGTCACAGTTTCATCGACCCATACTTTAGGGGTAGTATGACCAGCATTAACCCATCCATATAATAAATTGTTCTCTGTTGTTCCCTATAATATTTAATTTTGGTCAAATAATCTCTCCTCCATAACACAATTTCCTCTCTATCCAATAATAAACTATTGCGCCCTCGTTTTCTCCATACAAAATTCAAATGTTTCAATATTTTATGGAATGTTGACCGCTTAAAACTTGGCAATAAAACTTCTTCATTTATTTCCGTGAGTACTTTGTCTATCATGGGTATTTCATTTCTGAAAAAGTACTCATGCACTTTCCTCCTGATTGCATGTTTATCAGCATCATCTATTGATTTTATAATAGTTTGACGATTCTGATTTGTATTCGGTTTGGAAAATGTATGATTTTCTTTATATTCCCATAAAACATTGTAAATCGAAGCGCAACACACTCCAATTTTATCGGAAACTTTCGATACGACTTCGTCGACAGTCGATGTCTCAATTTCTTTCATCTCTCTCTTAAACACATCTAAAATCACTTCTTTCATCTCAACACTCAAATGTCTTTTTTTGGATCGTTTCCTGGCTGGATTCGGAAGATAGCTCACAGTGTCATCAATAGTGTATGTACTGGACATCTTGGAAAACAATTTTAAACAATATACTATAACGCACGCCACACAAACACGCAAACGACTGATTACAACCCTGTGCTGGTACCGAACTCGTACCAAGAAGGCGAATTCACCAATGAACGCTGCCCTTTACATCTGACACTGGGCGATCACGTGAACATCACGCTTCGGTTTTGTTTTGTTTTACTCTATCTTGGATTTGGATAGACTTTAGTGATGTAATTGTTCTGAGACGACTCCTGCCCTGTTGAATCAGTTTTTTGGTTCCCTTGTCTACAAATTTTGTCTACAAATTCAGTTGATGTTATTGTCATACATAACAAATTCCCCAAAAATAATTGTATTGCTTTTATCAGACTATTATAGGGTTGTTTCCTCAAAAAATGTTTGTACTTTTTTCAAATGTTGTTCATTAGATTAAGGAATATTTCTGTAGCGAGAATCTAAAGATTCAATGATATTTTTGCACTGAGACTGAATCATCAACCTTCCTTAATCGACTTGTAAATTTTAGTTCGGCAATAAAGTTTAAACTTTGACAAACCGACTATCCCAACTCTTGCATCAATCGAGGCCAATGGTGAAATTCCCATTCGTTGATTAATGTGCCGACGATCATTTATAAAGTTTACTGAAAACTTATTATATGTCACACATCTACAAATAACCTCGTTCTGAATCTGAAAGCCAATCCGCCAAAGGAAGTGACCGAGCTGGGAACGGTTTTACGCACATAACCCCGAAATCCGAAATGAAAATATGAAAGTACTAGGTCGTGAAGCAACCGAGATTGCGGCAACTCATTTAACGAAAATCTCGTACAATGAATGGCGACCTTTTGAAATAATTGAGCAACTTTCATGATTTCAAGATACCTTCGCAGTTGGACATTGTCCTCAAATATATTATATCGGGTGGACAGGTGGAAAATATGGAATAAGATAGCGAGGTGATGATGGAAAAGAAAATTTTTGCGCATTTGATATGGAATAAAAATGTTTCAAGGATTGTTTTCCAAGGAGAAATGAGGGTCTAAAGAATCTTCCTATCCTAGATTCAGCGCATATAAACAATGATCAGCGCTTGATCGCCTCGTGGCTTTCTGGAATCTGCAAAAGTATTGGTCAAACCACCATAAACTGCTAATGCTCTTTACGGTTTGAGGCATATGCTTACTCATATTCAGTGCGAAGTACATTGTCGTTGCATCTGTTTTATTGAGCTCAATTGTGTTTCATTCGAATACTTTCGAAGTATATTGAATGATATATATTGAATATCAGAATCAAACACTTCAACGGCTCTCCAAAAATAGTGAATTTTTAAGCACTACACCCAGTTACACCTTCAACTGTTATTACCAAAACATCAGCTGATGGCTAAGTCTACAGAGTGTACAAAGGTCGAAAATGTCTCATTTTGGCGTAGAACCCAAGAACATGATTTGTAACTAGTATGAGCATAAGACTTGAAAATACACACATCGGAAAAGTCTAGGGATATTTTTAAAAATGGCAATAATTTTTTTTTAGATCGCTTTAGGGAAAAAAAGTTGACGGATGATTATTAAACGAATGTAAGTTACAACAAAATTTATTAAATGGTCAAAAATACTGAGTGCGCATATAAGCAAAACTAAAAATAAATATGGCTCTTCTTTGGCACCCCGAAAAAAAATCATAATACAAAAAAAACTGGAATCAGTACAAAGTATGGCCTCTACGCTGGTTTATTACGGCCCTACATCTATCGTGCATCGACAAAATGAGATTGTCAATGTCTTGTTGAGGTACATTTGCCCATTCAGCGATTAAAAGCTCTCTCAATTGAAACGTTGTGTGAATGTTCCCCATATGCGGAGTAATTCTTCGTTGAAGCATACCCACACATGCTCGAAAGGATTCAGGTCCGGTGATTGTGCTGGCCATGGCAATACATCAACTCCTTCGTTGGTGAGCCAGTCAGTCACTAGACGCGCGACATGTGGACGAGCATTATCGTGCATTAGGTGGAAGTTTTCACCAACAGCACCAGCAAACGGACGGACGATAGGTAGAAGAATGGTGTCGAGGTACTGTCGAGCTGTGAGGGAGCGATTTGGAAAAACGAGATCGGTTCTGCCGCCGATCATGATTCCGCCCCATAGCATTACTGTACCACCTCTGTATGTTTGGACTTCCTGGACGTGTCTCAAACGTTCATTATTTCCAGGTCGTCTCCACAGTCTCACTCGACGAGAATCTGGATGAAATCCAAATCTGGATTCGTCTGTAAACAAAACTGGCCCAATCATTTGCATCCCAGTTTTGATGTTCTTGACACCACTCTAATCTTCTACCGCGATTGCCTCTCGACAAAGGTGGACATCTAAGTGACCTTCTGTTGTAGAGATCTGCTTCATGCAGTCGATTTCTGACAGTATCACGACCAATGGTTACCTGGTGCGTCTGCTGCAACACGTTAACCAACTCAGGTGCTGTGATTGTCGGTTGTCTTCTTGCGGTTAAGACCAAAAATCGGTCTTGAACTGCAGTTGTAGCGCGTCCTCGCCCTGGATGTAGTTCGGCTGGACTGCCAGTTTCACGGAAACGCCGCCACAATCGACTGATAACACTTTGGGAGACCCCCAAACGAAGAGCTACATCATTTTGTCGCATGCCACCTTGAAGAAGCCCTACAGCTCTATTCATCTCAGCCAATGGTAAGTGATGACGTTCCATGTTAAAGCACAATATTTCCAGTTTAATTGCTGAGCAAGAACTGCATCGAATGTAAAAACTCGACACTTTCAGATTATTCATTTCAGCCAAAAACCTACAGTTTGTAAAAAACTTGATAAAAGATTAGTTACCGTTTTTGCAGGTTTTGTTCAACCCATAGAAATCTACAGGGTGGTCGAGTGTACCAATTTAATCGAAATTAAACGACCTCATGCATTTATTTTTATGATATTTAGTATGTTATAAAAATATCCCTAGACTTTTCCGATGTGTGTATACAATATTACTCAAAGATAAAATTGTAAACAATATGACAAATAAAACAGGATTGTGTAGTCACACAGCGTCACAGAATGAATTACATTTTCGGCGCCACAAACCAATCAAAATTGTAAAAAAATTGAAGATTTGTTGGATGATTTTCATACAAATACAATCAGGATAATGGTGCATCAATATTTCCTTAGAAACGAACTCCCTACTCTTGACAAGGTACTCAATGCTGTCCATAGTATAAACGGATATTCGAATTGTCGTTGGAATTTTATTGCCGGAAACTATTTCTCTTATCTACAAGATAAGATACACCAATAAAAAAAACGAAAAGAATGACTAGATAATCGATTTAACGTATACTTACTATAAATAATCTTGTTATCTAGGGTTTAAACATGCTCCATTGGTTTTCTTTTTCAATGAAAGATGCATTTATGATGCACTGTTTGGTGTAGTAATGAATATTACTGGAGTTTTTTCCCAACACCAAATCGTTATTTTTAACACCTCGACACGTGTTTCGATCACCAAGTGATCATCTTCAAAGAGGAAGATTAAAACTAGAAACCAATGCGAGCTAATCCTATTTATACTATATAGGTATCCCATACCGGTAAACCATCCAGGCGTACCACCCATACATTTTGCCTTATCTATTATTTTACAATATATGTTTATATAAAACAATTTTCAGCCATATAAAAATTAATTTCACAATATTGCCTATCCAAATTTATTTTTGCAATGTGTCCTTATGTAGTAATCAGTAAATCCAACAACATTATTTTATTTTACAAGCTATATAGTATGAGTTTTTCATATTTGAGTTACTCTATAGTTTTACTTAGATGTTCAAAATGTGGAAAGAATAATCGAGAATGGTATCACAAGACCTAAAAATATTATCGATAAATTGGCATTTTTTAACGAGTGATTCAAAGATTGTTATAAAGGGATGGAAGCGAACTAATTGTTCTCTTTTATTAGAAACAACATCGGCATTGCTGTTTTCCTTTTCATAATTGTCATCAAAAATACAATTACGAGGGTGCTCTGAAAAGTTTTCTACCTAATGAAGATACAACTCTACACACTTCTCAGCGTTTTTCTCTGCAAAATAATTGTTCACGAAGGTGATTGCCTCTTCATTTGACGAAAATATCTGTCCTCTGAGCGCAATTCCTAGATGAGGAAATCGCTTGAGGCTAAATCTGGTGAGTAAGGCGGATGTTTAAGCAATTCAAACTGTAATACGTGGGTTTTTGCCATAGCAACCGCTGAGTTGTGAGACGGTGCTTTGTCTTGGGAAACAGGCTTTTTTTCAGTAGGGGAGCCCACGATGCAAAATGGGGATTTACTCGAGTGTCATAGAGACATATTAGGTTGCAAAGCTTAGATGATAAGAAGAAAAAAATGGTACATAATATATACCTTTTCATCGGTGGGGGAAAAAACACTGTTGCATGGACATACTCGTGCGCGTCAGATATTGATAGCATCAATATTCTACGTATTTTTAATAATGTTCGTATGTTAATCTGATCGTTTGCATGATGGGGATGGTTGTACGTAAGGGTTTAAAACGCGTCAGATTTTCTAAGCGGGTGTTAAGTGCAACAAAAAAAAAGCTCTCATTCAATAGTCTGACGATTTTGATCTGACACAAACTCGCGGCCATTATTATAATGTGCAAAAAAAAATCCCCATTTTAAAATACTCAAGCGCGCCGGATTAAGTTATATATGGTTCATCTTTATGTTCTAGACGTGCTGTCTCATAATCTGACGATTATATAGAGGGATTCGCCTAATCTGCCAAAAAAAAAATATTTTTTTAAATCATTGAACTTAAATAATTGAGAAGCTCAGGAATTAAAATGCAAGTAAATAAGTGTGTGTTTTTTAAGTAGAATACTTGTATTTATAACAAAATAATTTTTTTAAATGCTCAAAAAAATTAATTTTTTTATAATCAATTGATTCATTAATCATCATCTTCATCACGATCCAGTCTCTGTGATCAGCTATGATGGCGTCATGTCAACAGAATTCAGAGTGGGGACGGAGTGAGAGAGTAATAGATAGAGAAAAAGTGAAAGAGTAATAGAAACTCGGAGAGGGAAATATAAGTATCATACAGCTGCACGCATTAAACTTTATTGACGAATTTTTGTTATTTCGAGTTGCGGAAATCGTCAGATTATATATTTTTCGTTATCTTTGAATTATTTCCTTCAAAATAAAAAAAAATAGCTACGCTCGAGAATGTCGAAATGACGTTATTTTTTACAACTTTGCTGCCCTCCCCTTTCTTTACGTCACTCTCAAATTGTCAGATTACTGGAATATACACTTTTCAGCATGTAATTAACTAACCCTACCTTAATCTGACGCGCTCGAGAATTTCTGATGAACAATTATCCTCCACGAGCGGCTTTATATATGGGGCTCATATTTGGTACAGGTACTGAACCGTACCAGGTATCCCCCTGTATATTAATCTGCCGCGCTTCAGTAAATTCCGAAAGCTTCGCTTGGGCCATTATTCGGCCATTTTTCTGCAGGTTCTGCCTTCAGCTTATCGAGTAATGACGCGTAGTACGCTCCTGTAAAGGGTTTTCCCTTTTGAAGATAAATCGATTAAAATAACCTCCATGACCGTCCCAGAAAACAGTCATCACTTTCTCAGAAGAAAAAAACAGTTATTTTATTGGAGACGGGTTGGTTCTCTTTTTGCAGTGCACTGTTTGGACTGTATGTTTGTTTCGGGCGTATAATGGTGTCTGGCTCATTGGTGCTACAATAAGTTACCTAATGAACTGAAATTAGTAAATTCTATATATTCATTCCGCAAGCAATTGATTGCCTAGAAAAACACCTAATCGGTCACTGAGTCACTATCAACAGGTGAACAACGAAATTCACTAGCTTTTATTTACAAGTGCTACTTACTATCTTCATGTTGAGTTCGGAATCTTTTCAGGCCATCCTTGTCCAAAAGAAACAATGAGCTCACCATAATCGTTACTGTAGTTGTTATTGTTCCAAACAACATTCCTTTTGGGTCCCCAAAAACAACATCAAGCCTCCATATTCATATTTTTCCGATACCATGTTTCCACTCTCTTTTGTCAGCAACTTTTCACCGCGGCACTCGCTCATACATGCAAAATAAAATATGACCTAGAATTCTTCCAGCAAACATGAAAATCCAAATACCGACTGAAACTATCAAATCCGTTCAGCGATATTTCAGAGAAGAGGTTCCTTGAGCTCAATATCCGGCTTGTTTAACAGTTGATTTAGTGTTTGCCCTTCGTGTGGTATCCATTGAGGTTTGAATGGAACCAGATGTATTAATAAAATTTATTGCCGCGCCGAACGTTTTTGATTGATTACGCAGAGAGAGGTACACGGATATGGGAATATAAACAAGTCTACCATAGGACCGTATCTCTGTGGAACCTGTTGATTATTCAGTTGCATAATAGTATGACGTTGAGGAACGATACATTTCGATCATGCATTGGGATACTTTGTATCTTGACTGTTGAGGATTGGGTTTAGGTACAAAGACTGTAACACGCTCTGGGAACATTATCAATTTTGCAGACGATACTGCTATAGTTTACTCTGTGTATAGGTTATAAGTATTCTCTGCCGATATATCGGCATTTAACAATTCGGAAATGTTTAAAAAAACTCGCATGTACGCATCTTAGATACTTAGGAGTTGTAATAGAGTCACGGGATTTAGGAGTAATGATAGGATCCAAAATGATTTTTGAAACTCACATAGAGAAAACCATTGATATGTATATAGTCAATAAGAAGTTACTCCGAACAGCTAAATGAAAGACTATGTACATTACTCTTCACTACTAATGAAAAAAATTCGTTTAGGTTTATGAAAAATGAAATTAATTATGAAAAAAAATTACACCACGCCGCCCATGGCATACAAAGAAGCTGTCAACATGTTCAGTAACTATTTAGTTTTTATGCCATTCGAAGTGATTTCGTATATTTTATAGTCGTTCATTGGGATTCATCATCAGAAATACAAGATATTTCAGAAACGCAAAAACTATGCTAAATGTGAATTCTTCTTATGTATAATATAGTCGTTTGAACTTTGCATCTGTCTTTTGATGTCGACAAAATATGATTCATCAACAGATATGTGAAAGTGTACCAAAATAAATTCGTCAAACAATTATCCCGTAAAACAGACGATTCTATAATCAATGGAAATTCCCTGTTATTTCTTACAGATTGAAAATAAATGTCAGATATATTGATGTTGTACAAAATATTTAGTAATCCTGTCGATTGTCTAAAGTTAATAACAAAAATTTCATTGAATACACCTTGCAGAGATCTGCGAAACCATGATCTCTTCAAAACCCCAGTTACTGTAACGATTAAGAAATTGAGGTGACTTTTTTTAAAATTTTGGGAAATCTACTTATAATTAGTAAACGGTTCTTCGTATATTGTTTATTTCATTTTTTCTCATATTCATTACTAGTGTAATGTAGTTAGTGTTTGTATATTGTTTACTCACTATCTTTCATATGTAAAATAATACTATTTTTTGGATCTATTCTGTTAGTATCCTAATTCGTACAATAAATAAATGAGTAAAATAAACAACAACGAAAACACGGTAAGGTTTCTATACATTTCTATCGTGTCTGTTTTATACAGGGTGATTCAAAAGTACTTTGACAAACTTCAGGAGGTGATTCCTCACAATATTCTAATATGAATTGTCCAAATAAATAAATATCCGGAAACGCTTCGTTTCCAAGATACAGGATGTTGAAGTTTCAGTTTTATTTTCGTTTTTTTCAAATAACTTTTGAAACACTGAACTTAATTAAACGAAACTTGGTAATAGGAGGTTTTTGAGGTGTCGAATTCGAACCTGATGTTCTTATTGCTCTTACTCGTAGGGGGCGCCACCTACACGTTTTTTTCTTCTTTAAAAATTCATAACTTTTTTGGGCGTACTTCTAGCACATTTTTCAGTAAAAAAATCGATTCCTCTATCATATCTACGTAAATAAGCTACCCTTGTTACTAGTCGCTGTAAGCAACCGTTTTCTAAATATTTGGACTTGAAAACTTCAAGTCGATTATTCGATAATCGATGCATGTTGAAGTTATTACGAATATTTTGCATTTTTCACAATAATGCTTTGGAAATAAATTTGACGTTTGTGAGTAGTTTTGGTAATTTACATATTTTGTGACAGTTAGATGATTTGTTGAAGTTTCCGTAAGTAGAAGTAGAAAACACTTATTTTGGAAAAATGGATTATTTAAACAATAATGCTCGTTTAGCCGATATGCATTTCGTTTATGGCCTTGCGGATGGCAATGCGCGCGAAGCAAGACGTATTTACCAGGAGCGATTTCCTAATCGAGTACTGCCTTCAACTCCAACATTTGCTAGTCTCCACCGTCGTTTGACAGAAACAAGTAGCTTTAAGAGGGCAGCTGATATTATTGGAAGACCACGAGCAGTCCGAACCCCAGAATTGGAAGAAGCTGTTTTGAACGCTCTCGAGGAGAATCCAGAAACAGTAATTGCTGAAGCTGTCAATTCTACTCAGTCCACAGTTTGCAGAATTATCCACGATCAACAGTTTTATCCATACCATATTCAAAGGGTATAAGCTCTTTTGCCACGAGACTTTCCCCAACGCATTACTACGTGTCAATGGTTTTTGAGAAAATTGGCTGGAAATCCTCAATATTTAAGATATGTACTCTTCATGGAGGAGGCAAACTTCTTCCGAAATGCTATCACAAACTTTCATAACAACCATGTTTGGGCTTTTGAAAATCCGCACGCAGTTAGTGAAAGGCATTATCAGTATCAATTTTCTGTAAATGTATGGGCGGCAATAATTGATAATTACTTGTTAGGTCCTTTCTTATTTCCGCTCCGACTGAATGGCGCAACTTACAGACACTTTTTAGAAAATGAATTGCCGGGACTACTTCAGAATGTGCCATTAGAAATTCGTATCCGCATGTGGTTTATGCATGATGGGGCTCTGGCCCATTTTAGCGTTGTAGCCAGGGAATTCCTTAACACAGTCTATCCAAATCGATGGATCGGTAGGGGTGTAGAAGAACCTAACCAGGCGTGGGCACCAAGGTCTCCAGATCTAAACCCGATAGATTTTTATTTTTGGGGACATTTGAAGTCACTAGTTCATAAGACTCCAGTAGTGAACGAGGAAGATCTAAGAAACCGAATAGTAGACGCCTGTGAAACAATAAGAAACACACCAATTATTTTTGAGCGGGTACAAGATTCAATGACTAGACGACTGACTGCCTGTATCTTCGCTGAAGGTGGACACTTCCAACAATTTATTTGAATACAATTTAGTTTCGTTTATTTTAGTTTATTCTACATATTCAAAATTTCCTGAAATAAAATTTTGATATTTCTTGCAAATTTTATTGAAACAAATACTGATTATGCACCCTTGATACAAAAATAACTATTTCGCTTAAGGATGTCATAAAGGAACGTACCCAACAGTAATGACCTTCAAACGAGTGAAATGTCAAATTCATTTCCAAACCATTCTTGTGGAAACTGCAAAATATTCGTAATAACTTCAACATGCATCGATTATCAAATAATCAACTTGAAGTTTTCAAGTCCAAATATTTAGAAAACGGTTGCTTACAGCGACTAGTAACAAGAGTAGCTTATTTACGTAGATATAATAGAGGAATCGATTTTTTTACTGAAAATGTGCTGGAAGTACGCCCAAAAAAGTTATGAATCTTTAAAAAAAGAAAAAAACGTGTAGGTGGCGCCCCCTACGAGTAAGAGCAATAAGAACATCAGGTTCGAATTCGACACCTCAAAAACCTCCTATTACCAAGCTTAGTTTAATTAAGTTCAGTATTTCAAAAGTTATTTGAAAAAAAAACGAAAATAAAACTAAAACTTCAACATCCTGTATCTTGGAAACGAAGCGTTTCCGGACATTTATTTATTTGGGCAATTCATATTAGAATATTGTGAGGAATCACCTCCTGAAGTTTGTCAAAGTACTTTTGAATCACCCTGTATATTGTTGATTTTTCATATATTTTCGGTATATTTTGCCCTAGAATTTAGTGCTTGTAACAATGTTGGACTAGCAATAACTTTTGTTACCGTAGTAATCTTATGCTTAATAAAGTGAAGTTTAACCATAATGACGCATAATTGCCATCCATGGAACAAACGTAATTCATTCTTCCTAATAAGTTACATTACGACGTAATTTGCAATGAGATCAAGGTCAATATTTTCATTCTGTTTAGACTTGGTGTCAACAAAACGAAGTTATCCAAGCATAACACGCAGCCAGGCGATATATTACGAGTACAGAATCAGATGACACTAATGATAATTGAGAAATGGAAATACAGCAACAATTGTCCAACAGCAGTTGAACATAAAAATACGTACATATTCATTCACTCACAATTAAATTGCCAACGTTTAGGCTACGTTAGCAACATTTTCAGAGTTGCAAAAAATTGATAACGTGTTAGGAATCACACGTTAAAAGGTAAGACCTCGTTAATCCTTAGCTCGCACAAGTTTCGACTTCTGAGGGTTGTCGTTCGTAGGGGTGCGACAGCTGGTTAACGGAAAAACAGATTTTGAACAGATTTTGAACAGATTAAACTATAATTTGTTGTTAAATTCCTTCATTTGTACTCGCCCAAACTGTATATCTGAGTATTCTGTTTAAGTGAAATGAAAGATTTTTTGTATAAAATATCTAAAATATCCAAACATTCTGCTGTTGTACTCATTAAAAATCGATATTCATGGTGCCGGTTCAAAGATAAAGCAGCAGGGTTTTCAGTTTGAATACTGATAAAATCATAAAGGTCTTTGTGCACTATCTAAAGGTGGTTTTGGATGTCAACAAAGTATTTATACTTATGTTGTTATGGTAGTTCGACTTCTACACATCTATCATCGCTGATTATGATTTACCGTTTACCATGATTGTTTACTCCTGAAAAATTTATCTTTTTCATTTTTCAATATTCCTTCTTGTATTTTCGCATGCCATATACCCGATTTTTTATTTTGAGACATTCAATCCAATAATTATCTTGAGAATCCGATTTGTATGGATTTTCTACTCCGTTTAGTTCTGAGATGGTTTATTTGAATTTTCTGTTTTTTTTTCAGGTAAGAATATCTTCAATGTATTCTTCAACTTCAGCTATACGTGAGTAGTAACTTTTGCTATTGTGAATTTGTATCTTCTTACACAAGTCAATCTCTATTTTTGAATGGAAAAACACTCGGAAAAACGTAACCTGCATAAGAACAGTTTTTGGAATATTCTGAACTCAATTGACTTTTTTTAGTACATTCAGTCAACAGATTATTTCTAATAATATAATTGCTACTGTTGATACAAAAGGTCATATGTGAAAATTATGCACTTTATGAGAGAGTATGAGTTGTTTCTATGAAGTAAAATAGAAACATTTTCATCGACCTTTTAAAGAATTTTCACCTACCACAATCTGAAAAATATAAAAATTGTAATGGAGAACTTTATACAGCCCTCCCCGGTAAGTTACTCCTTAAATTCAAAGTATTTTTTACAAAGAAAAAGGTTCTACTCGTAAATAACTCCAGAATTGGAAAAGAATCTAATATATTCTGCAGTTTTTTTCTTTGGTTCGCTTTATTTTTCAAGCTTCCTCGATAGATGTCGGAATTGTTTCGAAATGTGACATTTGTCAATGTTTTTATCTACCTTTTTAGCGTTTTCTCGCCATTCATAATGTGAAAAATATAAAAACTAAAAACTGCAATGGAAAACTTCATACACATGTAGAAAGAGCAAACTTTTAGTTCATTTCACAAAGAAAACTGTTCTATTTTTCAGTAACTTGTATATAATAATTTTGTATATTGAAAAAGAACTGAGAAATTATAACTTTTTAACATTTTAGATGACATCTATCCTCCTCGATTGATACTATTCATTAGTTTTCTTCCAATTTTGAAACATTGATATGAGTATCAGTATGATTTCTTTGATTTTTTTTTGACCGGGAAAATTATCAAATACGATAAAGACTGTTGATATTAAATAGTATTTTATTGTCTACTCCTCCATTCTAATTTTTATATTTTTCAGATTGCGGTAGGCGAAAAAATTTAAAAA
This sequence comes from Leptinotarsa decemlineata, assembly GCF_025532065.1. Lineage (NCBI taxonomy): Eukaryota > Metazoa > Arthropoda > Insecta > Coleoptera > Chrysomelidae > Leptinotarsa > Leptinotarsa decemlineata. The sequence goes on along the minus strand of NW_027412692.1, from coordinate 12,062,265 downwards.
ACCGGTCGGCATACAACTCTGATTTTCTGCACAAAATTTACTGTTGTTCAATAATATGAAATTATACTGATGAAATATTATAGAAATATTTTCAGAGCATTTCCAAGATTTTCTATAGCTACTTCCACAAATAACTAAATACTAAGTACCAAACACTATTACTGGAAAAGCTTCTTAAACTCCGTCTTCAGTGCGAAGAAATATAAAGTACAAAGATATCTGAGAATAATAACCAGCTTTCTGCATTTATCACCCATCATGATATTCTATTAAGGAGGTAACAGGGAGAAAAGGAAGGCTCAAATTTTATTAACCTAGATTATACGTCGCATCTTCTGTAAATGATATTCAACAGGACTTATATTCATTATTCATTATTTCAATAGAAATTCAGAATTTGTGCGAGTTGTGTTGTATTTCGTGTAAAAAGTATGATGACAGTAAGTAAAAATCACTGAAATGATGTATTTTTTTTAACGCAAACCCTATTAATGGATTACAAAACACGCATTCATTATATTATTCAAACGAATTCGAACGTCTTCGGGCAGAAATCAAAAGAGCCATTAGAATAGCTTAAAAAAAAATTTATTCAGAAAACTGAGAGCGAGGTTATCCATAACCCCAATAATTTTTTGTCATTCATTAACAAGTCAAAATATACGAATGGAATCGGAGATAAAATTTACATGAAGGCAAGCTGCTCGATAATCCCTCAGATATTCATGATGGTTTTGCAGATTTCTTCAGTGGTTCTTATATAGTGTCAACATCAAGTGACCATGCGAACAACAGTAGTGAAATTAATTAGTAATCAAAAACTGTAGTATGGAAGATATTTATCATACCCTAAAAAAATTAAAGCCTAAATTTACTGCATGACCTAATCAAATTCCACCATTCATCATTAAAGATTGTGCCTCAGATCTGGTTGAAAAGACAATCTATTGTCATGTCAGCAACATTATCAGCCCCAATCAACACAATTTCATGAAAGAACGTTCAACCACCACGAATCTTGTAACAATCACTCAATGTATTGCAGAAGGTATTGATTGTCAGTCTCAAACTGATGTAATTTACACTGATTTTTCTAAAGCGTTCGACAGACTTGACCATAGTATCCTGCTCAACAAGCTTTCGACTTTTGGGTTTATCCAATGAATTAATTACCCTCTTCAAATCGTATTTTTACAACCATAAGCAGTTCTTCCATCTCAAAGGCCTCAAATCTATCGAATATATAGCCACATCTGTTCATTAATGATGTCGGAGCTGAGATTGACGTCAATTTTTACGCGTCAATTTTATACGCAGATGACTTGAAACTCTATCATAATATAACATGTTCTAATGATTACGAACGTCCCTCCCTGGATTTAAATCACGTTGCTACATGGTGTCAGAAGAATAATTCATCTCTCAACATATCCAAATGTAATGTAGTCTTACTCACTGAAAACGAACTTGAATTTACACAGCTACGTCATAAACTATCAAGTTCTGGAGCGTCCTGACACGCTCACTGATCTAGGTGTTACTTTTGATTCATTTCTCTCTTTCAACAAACATATTGACACCACTCTAACAGCTGGTTATCGCATGTATGGATTCTTAGTTAGAAATACAAAAGACTTCGAAAAAGCTTCAACACTGAAATTACTTTATTTCACTTTTGTTCGATCTAGGCTGGAATATGCATCTGTTGTGTGGAGTCCCTGCTATCAGGTTCATATAAATCAACTAGAAGCCCTACAGAGGCGCTTCCTAAAATATATGTCCTTCAAACTTGAAGGCACGTATCCAAGGGACGTATTCAAGGTCATAAACAATATCATCACCTGCTCTCAACTGTTAAGATATCAAATTTATCATCTGTATCTTCCAAGTTTTGCTTGAAAGTTTTGTTTTAACCCTCTCAGAATATTATTCCCGGTATCTATTTTTTGTATTGATTCTTGAGTATAAAGGTTTAAGTCACTTTTACCCAACTCTTAGGTTTCGTTCTTTTATGGAACCCTGTATTCGGAATCTCACAACTGTTACAACTGAATTAACTGGAAAGTTATTTTATTTTCACACCGTATCTTTCTCCTCTGGGCAAAATATATGTTAAGTCAATTACCTCGTTAAAACCGATTGTATTAATTTTAAATTTTCAGTATCACTGATAATAGCGAGTTTCATTCGAAAAATTGTTATTTATTCTTTTGGTAGCTTCATATATTCTGAAATAATCCATTGTCTGTTTCAGGAATTCCATTCATGAACTTTTCAGGAAACCCTTTTGCATCTGCCCTTATTTTTGTTGGGTTCTTGAGTCGCATGCATTAGATGAAAAAAAAGCACAAACTTACATTTAATCACACAAGTTGCACAATTCGAAACGAAACCTGTAATGTAACATATGTAATTTATGTTATTAAATAATATATGAACATAAATCTACATAATTTACAGTCATTTAAATAATTTGGTTCGTTCTTATAATGAATAATATAGTATTATAACACGACCTTGCTAACATTTAATCTTAATTCACTGTCAAAGTGTGTTTGTCGTGACATATAGCACAATATCGCAATTGTCAACTGTTTTTTGTTACCAACCACATTCGCCATGTTTAACAATGAATGAGTATTGTTCAAAAATATCGGAAAAAGATTCCAATTTTATTTTGATACATGATACAAATAATTCAACTCAAGTACGCACTATTGTTAACTTTCTATTTATTGAAGAGAGAAGTTACTTTTTTCACGCACATTGACGTACAAGAAACAAAAAAAATTGGGTAACGCGTTTTTGGCTTCCAAAGTGAAATGCTTTTTTCGTAACGTAACACGTGCAATGTAACATTACGCACATATGGCTACACTCATAAAAAATGACCCATAATGTAACCGTGAACGCGGTACGTTACGGTTAGTGGAGACAGAGTAATGTTTCACGTGCTACATGTAACCGTTACAAGCCGAATCACCATTTGCCGGTTCTTAGCCAATCTCATAGAAAGACCGTTACTTTACGCATGGCGACTAGTTAGGTTTTGGGTACCTTTGCTAGTTTGCATACGGCGTTGCACCGTAACTTCGTACAGTCACGTTACAAAATAATTGTGGCGACCAAAACACAAATTTTTCTACAGCGAATCATGCCATCTTGCAAAGAGCCGCACATGTTTGGTGTTACGTTAACTATCTGTACCGTAATGTAACCGCTAACACGTTACGTTACGGCTAGTTGGGACGGAGTATTGTTGCACGTTATCCTTATCCACTTTGACACATATAATCGTTACAAGTTTAACTACAGTTAGCCGGTTTTTAGTCATCGCATTTAGGGAGTGTTACTTTATGCACAGCGACTAGTTAGGACGAGTAGATAGGTTTCACGTACCTTTGCCTGCTGCATGCGGCCTTGTACCGCAACGTACTGTTACGTTACGGATAAAACACAAAATGTTTCAACAGTGAATCGTGTCATTTTGCAAAAAGCCGCACATGATCGGTGTTACGTTACGGACTATTGATTGACTAATATAACCGCTACGCGTTACGTTACGGCTAGTTAGGAGTCGATAGGGTTCGCGAACCTATACCTGTTGCGTGTGGCGTTGTACCGACACAACGTGTCCGGTCGTCGGAACTATTTTGATGATGATTCACATCAAACATGACTCACTATTCTACACTGAGTGAGATGTCTTTAATGCTGTCCTCTTCAACCAGTACGTTGGTATAAGGAAGTTGTTATGTTGTTCCCAAAGGGTTGGTAAGCATGGTAAGCATGGAGTAATATCGTTGTAGTTGTTAGTCACTGTATAGTATCGATGTTAAGTAGAAATAAAGAAAACCAAGTAGATGAGCAGTATTATTAAAGCTTACTACCTTCTCGGTATAGTGGTGTGGAAATAGTATGTTATTCAACGAGTGAGAAATGTGGTGGCTATTACCATTATCGTAAGCAACAGTTTAATCATCACGATACCGGAAATTATTTCGTGCTGTCATGCAACAGATGGACGAATGATATCAAAATATAGTGGAATTCAATTAGTGAATGGGGTGTGCTGAAGTGGCAAAATTACACGAGGATAATCGCGAGGGAGATCCCTCTCAGGTTGCCGCATCTCTCCTAATGAAGTACATTAAATTGTACACGAACATGTAGTGTGAAAACTTCGCAATCTCAACGCCACATGTTACGTAAACAAACAATATAGCCGGAGGTTATTATTTCAAACGTGTCTTGTGCATGTAATGCTAAGCTAACACTTTGCAAATATCAACCATTATGTGACGATAATTATCAGTATCGACAACGATATGATATAACGATGTATCTGAGAACGAGATATACCAGGTGGGGAGCTGTGTGATAATAATGATAATATGTCTTTATTCAACATTTTCACAGAACCACCCAGATAAAGAATAATGAATGACTCATATAAATGATGAACAAGTGGGGTTCAAGTATAAGTGCTGCTTTTGAACCCAACTTCATCTGAAGAATTTATTTTTCTTGTCATAAGTTTATATTGAAGAACAGCATAGACGAAGGAAATATTTAAAAAAAAAAGACAAAAGTGAAATGATACTGTAATAAAGGGAACTAACCAAGAAATGGAGTGCTCCCTGCATAGTGCACGTGATCTTCCAAACAAGCATGTTTGTACCGAGTATATGTTTGGCCAGCATACTCTCTTTTCCAGTATGTCTAACACTGAATTTAAATAATATCGTTCATTATGCATAAAAAATGCATTTATACATAAAAGAAAAAGGGTTAGCTGAAGGCAATCTTCCACCCCTCCCAAAAATTATACAGTGAGTGTAAGAAAATAATTATGAAAATAATTATTTATTATCATAACAATGATAGAGATCAGAAAAAAATAATAGATCATAATAAAGTTGCTAATAACTCTTCTTAACATTATTTTGGTCAATTTAACAATTTCCTGGCGCTATCATACATTGAATTTTAATTTTTTTTTAATTAGCACTGAGCAGTAAGCATCTTTGATTTTATTTCTTTTTTACATTGATGAATATTATGATTTAAAAGAGGTAAAATTTTATTCAGATAAGAAGAGGCTATATAAAAAAACATCCTTGAAACTTACAAATAAGTTCGGTGCCTAGGTATGTTGAATGAGTTAATTCTCAAATTGACCATATGTGTGTCAGAATGCCTGCTTAATAAACTGTATAAATAACTAGGTGTTTTAGTGAAGCAACTTAAACAAAAAAAATGCATCAGATACGAGTATTGGACTCTGTACCTCAAATTCATCTCCTTCATTTTTAACAAAAATGGTTTGACATGTTCACCATATGGTATACAGCATACGAATGGCAGGCAAGCATTTTGAAACTTCTGCTTGTTATATTGCAGCAATATAATGCACCGAACAACAATACTCGATATGGGGGTAAATGAGAGTTTTAACTACCCAGAGTTTCATTTCTTCTGATAACTGATACTTGAATTTATATAGCGATTTCAGTTTGAAGATTGATACTTTGAAAATGTTTGTCACATGTTCATGGAAAGACAAAGAGCGATCTATGGTTACGCCAAGATTTTTAGCACTGTCTACCCAGTCAATGTCTGCGTTATCGAGAGTGACCCTAAAGCTACACTGAGTTTCTACCATTTGTCTTTGAGACCCTATGCATAAGCCCAAAGTTTTATATGGATTGATTTTCAGTCCATGATTTTCCGAGTATAGAAATGTTTTGTGCAAATCTGTGTTTATATTGGCCACGCAACTTTCTGTATCGGTGTTATGAGAAGACAAATATAACTGTATATCATCTGCGTATAGATGTACTCGACAATGTGATAAGAAAATGGGATAATCAAAAATAAACACTGAAAACATCAAGGGTCCTGAAATACTTCCCTGCGGTACACCTGAGATTTTTTCTTTTAGGGATGACCATGAGTAATCATCCAGTTTAACCCTCTATGATCGGCCTGTGAGATAGCTGGTCATCCATTTAAAAGAAATGTCATCGAATCCTATGAACTTGAACTTGCTAATGAGTAAATCGAAATTAACTAAATCGAAAGCTTCACTTTGATCAAGCAGTACTAAAATGGTGACTTTTGATTGATCTCTGAATCTCGCAAGATCGTCGATTACTTTCAAGAGAGCAGTCTGTGTTCCATGTTTTTTGCGAAACCCAGACTGCTCGTACGGGAGTATTCGATTTTCTTCAAGAAAAGCTCTTATTTGGCGGGAAACATTTTTCTCGAATATTTTAGAGAATGAGGGCAGAATGCTAATAGGGCGTAGGTCAGTAGGTGCATTTTTTTTTCGGAACTGGAATTATATTAACAACCTTCCAAACATCTGGAAAAATACCCTGTCTGAAGGACTCGTTGAAAATGTGTTTAACTTCATCAATACAGTGTGGTGGTGTAAATTTGAAAACGATATAAAAGATGGGATCGTATTTATTTATCAAAATAGTTCGGATAGTACCGGATAATAAATACTTGGCTGCTTGTTTTCCTGATGGATCCCTTTTTCTTTCAATATGTTTTCAAACTTGAAGGTTCTCTTTCTGATAGTCCAATATCAGAAAGATACACGTAAACCAACCCATGAAGAATTTCGACATCGTTCATAGATGATGTTACTTACCTCTTGATTGAATGATGGGTGTTGTTCACGTCAATAATATTTATTATCCAGTCGTGAACGGGTAATTTCCATTTCAAATGAAGAGCTTATTCAAAATCGATTTGTTGTCTACAATTTTAGTTGTGTTACAACGTCGATATATATCTATTGAACTAATCCTCGTCTCACAATCGAAGTAACTACGTAATAAATTTATTGCCATTTGTTGGAAGTATAATTGACGTTTCGTTTGGACGGAAAAATTATTTTTGATAAATTCTATTGAAGTAAATAAGTAATCAGTTTGATATTATGTCAAAGTTGGCATAAAATTTTCATGACCCTCACTCACATTCGAGATCTAAACATTTACATACCTAAAATTTTGATACATACATATTGTTCAAAATCTTCTAATCGACATTAAGCTGATTCCTTCAAACAAACCACAGAAATCTTCTAGAGACTTGTGATTGTTAAGGAAAATGGAAAAAAGGAACAGAAGCTTCAGATGTTACGAATTGCACGTTAAAAGTTAAGACCTTGTTAATTTAGCTCGCTCAAGTTTCGACTTCTGAGGGTTGTCGTTCATAGGAGTTGACAGCTGGTTAACAAAAAAACAAGATTTCGAAACAATGTTTAATAATCTCGGGAAAACCATTTTAAGTCAATATATAGGAAAAAAATAAACATGTCGAGTAACAAAAAAAGATGAACATTTTGGAACAAATACAGATACCGACAAAGATACAGAGTTCAATTGTCACATTGAAATTTCTTTCGTGTTGAAAATAATAGAGTGACAACAAAATTATTAAATCTGTCAATTGTTTTTAGCTTTTCATATTCAGTAAATGTATGACAATAGACAAGTGTCAAACGTCTTGTTGCATAATATTTCAAAAATAGAGGCATTTATTTTTCTATGACTAGCAAGTAGGTACAAATTGGTAAATAATAATAATAATACTAACTTCATTAATCCCAGTAGGGACAACGTAACACACATCAATACTACGTTTTTATGACCAGTTCATCATATTTTATCCGTGAGAATCATAGAGGTATCATTGTGAACGGAAGAAAAAGTAAACGAGAAGAAGAAACTCAGGTGAACATCAACATCCACACCAATATAGTAAGAATTAGATTTGTGTAAGGGCAAGCTAACTTTGAACACCAAATAATGAGTAACTCAGGTAAAGATCAAATACCTATATAGAAAGAAGTAGATTGAGCAAGGTTACTCTAACTCCGAACACCAAAAGTGACATCACCAGTCGAAGGGAAATGAGATTTTGCCGAAACGTCGTGAAATGTGTCCTAGTGAGGATTAAAAATAAACAACACGGGTCAAAACCCAAAAAACCTGTTCATCATATTTTATCCGTGAGGATTCGAAGCTTCAATAACTTTTAATTATTATTATATGCGAGTGCTTTCGATAGCAGGCTGTGCTATCATCTACATGGCTCTACTTAAAGTAATCGTTTTGTCTCCTTGTTTGTTCTTTCATACGGTTAGAACGTCTTAGTGCAGGTATTTGTCATCTCCTTTCATCCGGATGTCTCTTTGAATTTGCCTGTTCTTGAGTTACTTCAGGTAATATCCTTGGAGAAATACCTGCACTAAGGCGTTCTAACCATATAAAAGAACAAACAAGAAGATAAAACGATCAGTTTGAGTAGATCCATGAAGATGATAGCACAGCCTGCTACCGAAAGCGCTCGCATATAATAATTAGAAGGTATTAAAACTTGAAATCCTTCTTGTGAACAAGTGTCAATATTAAAACATATACAGCTTTGGGTCTCCACTCCTTCGTTGCTGAATCCGGCCCTGAGTTTGACCGATATTACAGAGTATCGTTTCAGGTTCTCCCCAAAAATCCGTCCTTCTTGCAGACCTAGAAAGATGACAATGAATAAGAATCATCGGGAGCGACGTGACCTCATGTAAAGAAACGGATTCGAAGTAGGATGATGATTGTTGTCGAGAGCTAACGGGCGTAACTTTCGAATCGCGAGATCGCTAACAGGGTCACGCGCTATTTATACCCGCCACCGCGCAAGGCGACGTCCACACATTCAAACGCCGATCATTCACGGAATACGAACGTTTCGACGCGTGATTTAGTGTCACCGACAGATTATTTTGTCAACCGTGTCTTCGGCAGTGCATAAATAGTTTGCACCGACTGGATGAGTTTTAATAGACGTTGCACTGGCTTCGCCCATTTAGACGTTCTCTATTTATCGTTTAGAAATGTACATATTTTGGTCCTTCGGGCCGGATCACGCACGAGTTCGCACGAGTTTTTTATAAGTATTCATTATTTTGCACTAACGTTTACAGTATTTATAGTTGATTCGCTAATATGTGTCAATCTTATTCTGTTTAAGCTACTACTTTATGCTTTCTTGTAGGTAGGAAGATATTTATCAAGCATTTGATTCCAAGAGTTATTCGGCCTTCGGGGACTTTTTTCAAACACGTTGAATATTTAATTTTTGTTTATAAGTAGTCCTAAAAAACTATCAGTTGTAATATAGGTAGGTATAGTCTATCCATTCTCAATTGGAATGGCAATAAAAATAAGAGTACAGTAATAAACATTTCTTGCCTGTGGCCTCTAGTCGCCCAGATAGTTAGTAAACGTGCGATCAAATGTAGTTGAGGAATAAAGGCTCGGCTAGCTGGACTGGCTGAATACTAATTTTTTTGTCCGTTTCACAATATTTCTTTATCAGTGCCGTGTGTTCGTGGGGTTAGGTGAGAGAGTAAGTGGTTTTGCAAACCGATTTTTGAAAGCTTTTTCTATAGATCAATTACCCTAACAGCAAACTGATATTTTTGCACTCGACGCGCGTTTCGCTAACAAGGTTAGCATCTTCAGGAGAAGCAAATTGATACTGAATCTAAAGACAAGGGTTAGTTGTTTATATACCTAAAGTTTTTTGGTCCGATGTGGACTTTGTTTGTTAAATAATGAATATCCTAATTGATTTTTCGGTAATTAACTAGTGAAACCACTACCTGCAAATTAATTTGTCAACAATAGATTAAAAAAAGGACACAACACAAAAAAACAGATATTGTTGATTTCATGCGAAATTATGACATGGAAATACCCGAAAATATTCCAATGAAAAAGGTACTACTGGCGACCATAAAACAACGTAATTTCAAAAAAGAGTATATTATTGATTCGATGTGTGAAATACGTGGTCATATTCACTTACGTTTGCCTCCATACTATTGTGTGTTCATTCCAATTGAACTGGTTTGGGCCACAATGAAAGAAAGCTTGCGGAAATGTAATCAGTCACCGACTTTGAATGCTGTAGTGCTTGACAATATAAGGCGAGTGGTGATTGAAGTAGATAATAGTGATGTGTGGAAGAAATGTGTGGCCCACGTTATAAAAGAAGAGAACAAATATTATGTGCAAAGTTCCATAAATCCGTTCGTTATTAAACCCGATGATGATTCCGCCTCATCCGAAATAGCGAAGAAGAATTTTAATTTTTCTAGCAATTTTGTTGGCCTCTATTATTTTGTAAATATATGTTTGACGAGAATTTGGTGTGATTATTTGTGTTTTCATTGTATTTCAGAGTTTTCGACTCGGAAATGAACTACCTTAAATTTCGAAGTTTTTCATAATTACCCATGGTGGAAAAATTCAGTTGAGATAACTTCTTCATGGGGTGATCAATTGCTATGATTGTAAGAATAAGTGACTGAAAAACTACCACTGAAAAATAATATGCCGCCGCCTATGTGGAGGCGGGAATTCCTTCTCTGTGCTGTTCCAATTGCTATTGGAAATACTATACTGATATGAATGTTTTTTCAATAACTTGTTGCACAACAACAAAGAGTAACATTTTATCTGCGTCTAAATTCAAATAAAAATTTACCCTCCCTATTTCATACTTCAAGTTTTGTAGACAAACGTAGTATATATGTCTCTCACTTACAAGATATTGATAGGAAGGATGAGGGGGTATTTTATTCTTCTGATAATTCCATCAGTAAGAGAACCTCAAGAAAATGTTGCCAAGGCACCTAAATCGTTTTTAATTTTATCAATCTGGCTTAGTTCTGCTTTCAAAAAACAATATGGATAGTTTCCATAGATGATATTGCTCAGATGACAATATCGGACATTCCATTCACATCACTAAAAATAGTTTTTCAAATAAATCGAGTTGATTGAAAACGTTCCTAAATTTTAAAGACAATAGTTTGCGCCCCCTTCTGATAGACTCGGATTGGACTCGGATCAACATAATTTGGTGAAGTATTCATCTACCTTCAATTCATTTTTAATTAGCTGATATCCAAACCCATTTGATACGCACAGAGGAGGATATCTATTTCCCACAAGGCAATTTTCCATTAAATGAAATGATCCTTTACGGTAGTTACGTCGAACGGTATCGACCTCAGTTTTTTAACAATAAACTCACTCGGTGTCATTGACACTCAATTACGAATTTGAGATTCATTACATAATGTTTGGTTATAACCCTGGCATTCATTAGAGAGGCTTATGCTGGGTTGAACGCTAGACCGGTTTCATCTTCACGGTTGTATATTCGTCCATGGAAATCCAATTACAACGAAGCGAACAAAAACAACAAGATTAGCTGTCAGTTGAACGGGCAGTTCGAACCTAGACAAAGTTGATTTTAGCGCTGCAAAAAATATTTAAAAGTTTTGTGAATCGGTCTTTTCTTAATGTTGGAAATTGGAAATTTCAACGACATGATTGTGCCAAGCCATATTGGTGTGCACTTCAACCCCCGACAAACTTATCCAAGCAGAAACCGGAATTGTCGGTCCTGACATTATTATAACCTGTTCGGAGACATTTATCTTTTCAGAGAAAACCGATGCCTGGGTTTTCCTGGCATTGAATTGAACTTGTTTACTTTTACCCCAATTCGAAATCACCTTTAGGTCCTCATTGAGATGTGCAATCTCCTGCTGCTGGTGAATAATAATAATAATAAATATGCGACTTTGTCCAAAGAGAAATTCTTATTGAGAAAGCTTTGGTGAAGATTGCTTTTTTGAGAAAGAAAAAACATAGTCAAGTGCATGAAATCAGAGTATAAGCTAGTCGATTGATGAAAATATCTAGAGTCCTACCATAACAAAAAATAAAAATTGAAAATTTTGAACGTCATATTTTCTGAAAAACATTGGTTATATACAATGTAAATGCAATATAAACAAAATATAATATCTTCACGAATATATATATATATATATATATATATATATATATATATATATATATATATATATATATATATATATTGAATGATGCAACTAATTTTCCTTTATTTTCAGTATTTCAATATTAAGTTTTACAAAAAAGATTTGAAGCTTTATATCTTCTATTTATTATCTGCAAGCGTTTTCGACAGTTGGTAGTACTGTCATCTTCTTGGCACTCCTCAAGGATGACAAGTTCAGTTTGAGGAGTGCCAAGAAGATGACAGTACTACCAACTGTCGAAAGCGCTCGCAGATAATTAATAGAAGATATAAAGCTTCAAATCCTTTTTGTAAAACTTAATATTGAAATATATATATAGGAATAACACGTTAAAAGGTAAGACCTCGTTAGTCCTTAGCTCGCACAAGCTTCTCAACTTCTGAGAGTTGAGTAAAAGTTTTCGTTGCTTTACTCGCGAACAATCAAAGAGGCTATCGAAATTGAAAAACGACCTAATAATATAAAGAAGAGGGATGATGCGCAAAGATTACCATCAACATGGAGATCCGTTTTATCGCTTCGCACAAGCAATCAGACCGCTCAACCCCAGAAGCAAAACTCGGTACATGACAATACAGGTACAATAACAGAGACAGGAGATGCAGCTCAGGTAATAAGACCAAAACAGGTAGTCGAGCAAACAGAGGTAGTGGCAGCAACGCAGGTAAAGGGAAACATCCATCCCTATAAATTGAGACACAAAGTTCGAACTAATCAGTCTAGTTGAAAAAAACAGACATCACCAGAAGATGGCAAATGAGACTTTGCCGAAACGTTGTGAAAATAATCCTTATATATATATATATATATATATATATATATATATATATATATATATATATATATATATATCCAATGACACACATATACACATGTAAACACAAAAATGATTTTTAAAATGCCAAAATAATGTATAAAAACACACATATGTGTATAAAATATGATTAAAAAGTATCGTCATAAAAGTCTTGCCAACTATAATAGGGCCATTTCAGGTATTTAGGAAGATGAGTATACATCATGAGACCATTATACAGTATAAAATTTTTAGTTAAAGTAGTGTTGGTATGGGAAGAATTAAATTTAGGGTGTGGCGTGTGGTGTAATGAGAATCAATTGAGAGAAGTTCTGTTTTATGTTTATGCACTAAAAAGACTGTTTCTAAAATGAATAGAGCATACAGTGATAATATTTCATCAGTTCGGACTTCCATTCCTTCCACGAAGGTGTCGTCTACGTATCTCAACCAGACTCCTTCACCTTCATAATATGGAACCATAGGAATGCAGAACTAGACATTTTCCTGAAGCACATCAACAACGTAAGTCCTTCCATCACTTTCAGAATGGAGAAGTAAGTCTACAACGAATTGCCTTTCTTAGACGTATTGGTGAAGAGGACCGTCACTAAATGGGAAACATCTGTATATCGAAAACCCACTCAAACAGGACAGTATCTGAACCAGAAATCCAACCACCTTCAATAGACTAAGAGAGGAATCATCAAGACGCTACTAGACCGTGCTTTCGAGCTCTATAATACAAAGGAAGGTCTCGAAAAAGAAATAGGTATCATCAAAAATGACCTTCAACGGAATGGTTACTCCAGAGTGATGGTAGAACAGGCTTTAGCTAGAAGACAGCAAGAGCTCCACAAGGAAGAGAAGCCGAAGCTGCCACAACCAGTACTTGTACTTCCCTATATCAGAGGATTATCGGAAAGGATAAGAAGGATTTGGTCCAAGTATAACATCAGGACCTGCTTCAGATCTGGGAACACTATCCGTAGCAGCCTCACAAAAACCAGGCCACCAAACGCGGACTGCGATTCCAAGAATTTCATTTACCGGATACCCTGCGAGTGCGGAGAATCATACATCGGTAAAACTAGGAGGCCATTGTAAGTTCGCATTGTTGAGCACAAGAAACACACACAGCGAGGAGAAACCAGCAAATCCGGAATAGCAGAGCATGTTTGGACTCATCAACATAATATCAAGTGGACTCAAGCTAAAATCTTCCACAAAGAGGAACACTGGTTTAGGAGAAAATTATTCAAGGAAGCCGCGAATATGTTGTCCAACAACGCATCTAGTCAAGCTAGCGTAGAGATACATAACATATGGAAACCTCTTATCAAGCGAAAAAGGACCAACTCCCGCCAAACTGTCATCCCCCGCTAAAACCAATGAAGAGGAAAGAGGGGATAGTTGAAAGGTGAAAGCACCCGAATGACCTATAAATAGTCAGATCTCGGAGGAATAAGTCCACCCGAAGACGATTGCGGATACTAACAATCGAAACGTCGTGACGTAATTTGGTTTGGAATCTTTTAATTTTTATTTTTCATAATATTTTTTAATTTTCAGCTTTTATTAATATTTCAATTTTTTTTCTGGTTGTAGCTTGTTTATTGTTTTAATAAAATTGTTATTTTCGGTTAATTTTTTTATTTTTTTCAGGGATTTCAAATCAATTTCTATTATATTAGACAATGGAAGTCCGAACTGATGAAATAAACCACGAAACATTGTCAACCACCTTCAAACATACAGTGATAATATTTTGTTTGCTACAAACAAAAGCCTACAAGAAGCTCGCCGCCTGGCTCTACAGAGAAATCTTAAAGACCTTTTCTGCAGAATAAAAATCGACTCGCGTCGAGTTTGATTACTTAACCCCCAGCATGGGAACCCTCTGTTTTAGCTGCAGTTAGTCCTAGTTCGTTAGAAGTTATTTTCACAGCATAACATCCAGTTTTTTGTTAAGTGATAATATGCGGTCTTCAAACTTCTACGTATCATCAATTAATAACCCAAGAAATTTGTTGCATGACGTTTTCTCAACCACATTCGAATTCGAAACTAGAAAAATATTATCAAGAATGCAATTAAAGGATGAAACTTTGGTTTTTGAGACATCGAAAGCTAATAAATTTGCCTTACACCAATCTGAGAGTTTGGAAATATTAGAGCAGATGACATTAGATCATTTAGATTAGATCATTAGTGTTGGTTTTGTGCCATAATATCGTTGTGTCGTCGGCGAATGAAGTCAATTTAACCTCTATGTCGGTGGTAGTCAAGTCATTGATATAGAGTAGAAATAGGGTAGGTCCGAGAACTGAGCTTTGTGGTACTCCGTTAGATATGTCAGAAACATCAGATACTGTTGTATATTTATTCCTTTGACTTCTACCGGATAGATAAGATGCAAACCATTTATTAGTAATACCCTCAATACCATAAAGATAAAGTTTCCTGAGCAGAATCTCGTGATTAACACAGTCAAATGCTTTAGAGAAATCGCAAAAGACTACTGCTGTGATCTCCCGTCTATTATCGTTACTATACACTTCATATAAAATGAAAATATGACGTCATGAGTATTTTTGTTTGACTGAAATACAAATTGTTTGGAGCTTATTATATTACTGAAGTTCAAATGTTCTGTTGAACGTATTTTTACCAGTTCTCAATAATTTTTGCTAACGATGGAATAAGAGAACTTGGGCGATAATTCGAAGGATTCCCTTGATCACCACCTTTGTAAAGAGGGATTACAATCGAAGTTTTTAAGAACGAGGGAAATGAACCCGAAGATTTGCATCTGCAGCCGATGTCCTGGAATCCAAATGAAATGATGAGACACATGTGCTGTGGTCAGCAATGTTCGGTTGGATTCTTGGTTTTTTCCAATGAGTCGTTGAAATACAATACAGAGAGGGTTGGAGACAATATGGCTTCCTGGGGAACACCAACGTTGATGGTAAAGAGTATTTGAAAGATATCCGTGGACGGCCACTTGCAGGGAACGTTCTTCCAAGAAGCTGGAGTGCCATAGCATCGAAGTTTGGCCAGCAAACTCTCATGCCACACACGGTTATAGGTCTTACAAATATCAAGCGCAACAGCTCTCCATGTTTCTCGATTGCGTTTTTCGAAATATGGGTGACATAGAAGGTCGCCTGTTAATCTTTGTTTCCGAAAGCCGTGTTAATAATCGCTCAAGATGTTGAAGCCTTTCAATCAATTAAAGATATGGTGATTTAGTGAATTTTTATATCATTGGTAGCAAATCGACTGGTCTTTAGTTATTTGGAAGAATGTTTTTGCCCTTTTTGGGAATATGCTGAACGCAAGCAAATTTTCGGCATTGTGGATTCTAGTGTGTGAATAGTGGGTATAAATTTCGATTATCGGCACTAGGCAGGCTACTTTTTTTTTCTTGGTGTCATCGACATCGACTACATTGGTTATAAGCCTCGTGTCCTGGGTAGGCACTGTTAATAACTACCCGAGCCACCTAGGAAGCATCACGACTAATCGCAGTCCGTCAGCCATGTAACGTTGCAGAATCGTCCACTTCTTTTATTATTTGTTGTATTGTTGTTTATTTCAAACGAGAATGGGATTTAATTTTCCTTTATAGAACATGAGCAAAAAAAAAGCAATGTACAGTTGAAGAATTCAGCAATTCAGTTTCTGTTCGTGCAGTGGAAACGATAGAAAACAGTTCACAGCAAAACACGCGACTCAGACTGATTTTTGTCTGTTTGTTTTCGAAAGTCAAACAAGTTTTTGGCTTCTGTTTTTGAAAACGAAACTAGTCGCAAGCGAATCCGTTTGATGGAAAACCGTCTTTAGACGGTAAACCACCACCTTACGATCCACCGTGCGAATGTTAGTTTCCAATTCCAGCGGAATCGAGAATCAGTCGATGTGCTGTTGGAACTTGCCAATAAAGGTATAGAACGCTGCGTGAACAGATAAGGTCTTCTTATTTCCTAATAAAGCAAGCCTTCGTTACTGGAAGCATGTTGTGAAAAGGTGAGACGGCTATATTTTATGCAAATTAACTTTGAACAAACAACGTTGTAATTACCGGCTTGTCAGGCAATTGATATGGTTAACTATTATAAACAAGCGATTATTCCTTGGCCAATATGAATAGAGATCCAGCGAGACAAGGTAATGATACTGCGAAACAAATGTTTCAGCTCAGGTATTGTCATTAAGGGAATAATTGTTTATTGCTGATAAGTATTGTTATTGATGACTCGAACGATTGTTATTACTCACGTTACTGAACTCTAATTATAACCAGATGCAGTACAAAATTTGTAATGTGGTTTCTGGATTATCGAATAAATATTGTTTGTACACATAGTTAATTAAAATTGATGCATAAAATAATTCTTTTAGTCACTTTGAAATATGAAAACTTCAAAACATACTTGTTATTGAAGCAGCAGTTTTTTAAAGTGTCTATGGCATATAAATTTGATGCTGAGATAGTCATAGTTTTATTTGATTCCGTGGATTAAAAAGCGATAATTCCACAGTATATACAAAAATAACATTTTTAATCTTTGAAGTAAAGCAAATACAGATATTTATATTTCTATTTCGCCAGAAGACGTGTTATATTCACATTCATCACAAACTAGCAAACCGCCACGGCTCCGCACAGGTGCAATGCTGATACTAAATTTACTACAGAATGTCTTTATATACAATGTTCACAGTTTTTTGTCAGTAGACAAAACAAACATGTTTTCTTTATAGGTTTCTCTTGAAAGAGCGAGATAGAATATTGTTCAATTTGTTGCTCTATATTATTGTCTAATTTTCACATTTTTGGCTCCACTTTTTGCTGCACATGAACAATGCATTTTTCCACTTTTCTAACGTGTTGGTGGCTATCGCATAATGGAAAATGTTTTTCGTGGCAGCAAATTCAAATATAGCATTATGCCCTGCAACAATTTTTCATATCAGCCCAAATTAACTCAATGGGATTAAGTTCGCAGTAGTATGGTGGTAGTCTTGAAACAATTTTATTTTGAGCTTTAGTCACTTCTTCAGTAATATATCTATGATATTTTTTCCTGTACTATTGCTGAAAATTTCACTTTGAGCAACGTTTCTTCAAATTGGATACTTGTAGAACGCAGCCAGTCAAATTTCCTCAATGCTGCAGATAGAATTTTTTCCAGCTTAACTAGAATGTAGATATTTTACAAGACAATGTCTAATACAACAAATTTGTTCAATTGATGACCTATTCATTTTGTAGAAATTTACATTGAGTATAGAATAAAGAAAATAACTTTTGTCTAATTTCTAACCAAGTTTATTATTTGTTACGAGCGGTCGTAACAACAATACTATTATTATTAAGTTTCGGCAAAATACGGGTTTTGAACGCTATATATCATTTTTTTAAACAGTTTGTTAAAAAACTTCTTTCCTACTTTTGTTAAGACTCAAAATAGAAATAGATGAAGACACTGTTATACCCTCTAATTGTATTATCTACCAGTAATGATGCCAATAATTATATGCCATTAAACTTCTCGATTACTATAGAATTAGTCTCGGAATTAGCAATATCTGAATGCTTCCCATGCCTTTCTGAAACTTGTTACACGCTTGATTTAATTTATGAGAGATTATAATTCCTAAATGATTAATTTCACTTTTTATAATTCCATAACGACTGTAAATTCCACTTTTATGTTAATCCATGACAATAATTTCAGGAAATGTGCTGATCAGTGCTTTTTATTGTTATGTAGAACAAATGGTATCAAGTTATCAGTTGATAAATCGCTCAAATAATAATAGTAATTCGAATGTGTGAACAGGCAATAATAAATTTTTTTTTTTCGAATCTTTGACCCTCTCCGATATTTTTTCACTACAAACAAGTAAACAGTGTCACTATTTTTATTCGGGGTTTGTTCGGGTTGATTTTTGTAATTTTTGTAATTTTTTCCTGACGTTTCGCTGGCGCTAGTGGCTAGCTTCTTCAGAGGTTCATACCCCTTCAGTTTACCTCCGACTACTGGGAATTTCGACTGTGTAAATCATATTTATGTTAATTTAGGTAGTTTGCTGTTCTTATTACTCTTCCTGGATTGGGTGAATCGACAATAACATTCGATGACCCTTTTCTACCTGACTTCATGCTGTTTAATATTTTTGAACTTCTTAGGACGGGATTCCATATTCGGTTGAGGCTCACCGCTTCTTCTTTTCTCTTGAAATTATTTGTATGTTTGTAGATCTCTATTGCCTCCCGTACCAGTCGGTTATGGAATCGCTGATTGCATGTTTTCAAAAGAATCCTGTGGTTTCCTTCACTGAGTGAGTGTTCTGCCACAGCCGACTTGTTTGGTCGTTTGTCCTAGTCTGCAGTTCCTTTAATGCTTCTTCAGCCTTGGTCCCATGGATCTTTTCATGGTTTCGATGTATACCTTCCCACAATTGCAAGGTAGGCGATATACCCCTGCTGCTAATAGTGGGTCTCTTTTGTCTCTAGCCCACCTGAAGCTTTGTTTTATCTTCTTGGTGGGTTTGAAAGCCGTTTTAATGTTGTGTTTCCCCAAGAGTTTTCCAATTTTGTCTGTGGCTCCACTGATGGCCAGACTCTGTAAGCCAGAGAGCTTCGCTTCGGCCGGTTTCTGTAAAGCCTTTGACCACCAGACAGTTGCACCATAAGTGATCATTGGTCTGACAATCATCACATAAATCTAACGGATTTGTTTGGGACCTAAACCCTAAGTTTGACCACAAATCCTTCGACATGTCCATAGAGACAGTCTGCCTTTGTGTAAAACTGTTTCCAAGTGAGCGTTCCAGGTGAGTTTTTCATCAAGAACAATGCCAAGATATTTCACCTCCGTTCCAAATGGAATGACC
This sequence comes from Leptinotarsa decemlineata, assembly GCF_025532065.1. Taxonomy (NCBI): domain Eukaryota; kingdom Metazoa; phylum Arthropoda; class Insecta; order Coleoptera; family Chrysomelidae; genus Leptinotarsa; species Leptinotarsa decemlineata. The sequence goes on along the minus strand of NW_027412692.1, from coordinate 12,042,628 downwards.
TCACCATTGAGGGAAAGTGCCGTCAGATCGTCCAATTTTCTCCTCCTGGTGAAAGGGATTATCATCACAGTTTGCTGGGGTTGACAGACATCTGCTCCCTCAGGCAGCAACTGTGAACAACGTCCAACGATGCACGAGCTTGGGAAATATGTTCAAATTTACGTATTCCCAAGATGAAGCGAACACAAGAATTTTTCACATGTTATATTTTATATTGAGTAGCCAAATCCGAGAAGGGACCATAGACATAGTCTTCATAATTCATGATCGAAAGGATAAACGATAGGGAAAGTAGCCTATTTGTACCAGGGGACAAGCTTTGTCTATGTGAATAAATAACTTTGAGAGTGGCATAGGATTAAAACATGTGCGTTAAATTTCAAATCGTCTTCGAAAGTGATGCCCTAGTTCTCTGCAGAGTTGAACGATTTGAGTATTTGGTCACCTATCTTGAGTTTCATATGATCTTTAACATAAAGTCTTTGGTTTATGTTGCCGAAGAACTAACATGGCGTTTGCCAGGATTCAGTTTCAATTTGTGTTTGTTCGACAGAATGTTTATAACTTCAAGGTCATCTTTTTTTTTAATGAAATAAGCGCTACTTCCTTGAAAATGGCAGAAACTAGAAAATCATTGTGAACAAGTTTCAGGAAAATACTACTCATTTTAGAGAACCGAGAAAAATTCAAAAAGCGGCTGAAATCTATATACTCGTATTCGTTGTGCTGAAATAAAATCACGAAAGAATATGTTTGTCTGGCTTTGCTCCAGTTCGCGATTTTTCTTACGCTCTGCTACTCTCTTTAATTACCCGCAGACACACAATAAACTGATAATTGTGATATCGTAGAAATTAATTAATAAAGTATCCTCTTGACGTACCATAACGATTAACAAGTTTTGTTTAAAAACACGTTCACACGAATCTGTTGCAAATGCGCATCTCAGGGTCCATCAATTTTCTCACCAGAAATAAAAGGCACAAGTGTGAGAGCTCGAGCCACTATATTTGTTAGAAGTTCTATTTTTAATGAGGCGCCGAGTTATTTACGGCGGTTTGGAAGTAATTCAAATATAAAGTAATTTACTCCGTCTGATTACAAACAAGTGTTAGAATTCTTCAACAGAAATTCATAGACTCTGTCCTCAGTCAACAAGTTGAGCGTGTTATGTAATCAATCCGTGCTTTTCCAGATGTCAGATTTTCATTTTTCCCAAGAAATATTCATTTAATAATAATAATTATCGTCTTTATTGTTTCTCAGCTGTAGTTTCATACATATCTGTTTAAATCTGTTTTTCCGTTAACAAGCTGTCGCATCCCTACGAACGACAACCCTCAGAAGTTGAAACTTGTGCGAGCTAAGGACTAACGAGGTCTTACTTTCTAACGTGTGATTCCCAACACGGGTTGAACGATAGCAAGTGAAAATCGATCGTTCAGCCTGGGGCTTGAACCACCGATCAACACGGCGGTCGATTTGAGTGAGTTAGCAAAGCACCCACTTCGAACCGATCGGCTACCGACCGAATAGATTACAGAGCTAGTTGCTGATACACAAAAGGCAGAGTTCAACTCAAGTTAGCACAAGTAATACTGAGTTGTCCATTCATTCATCAATTTCTATTTCGTCCCCTTCAAGCTAGTCCCCCCCAGATACGATACACTTGTGCCAGGGTTTTTTTTCCAATCCTCGAAGTAGTTAAGAAATTCACTTTTTATAATATGTCCTTGAGCTCTCCCAGTAATACAGTTTTTATCTCCAAAACCGTCGTAAAAAGCCGTCCTTTCATGGGCCTCTTCAATCTTGGGAACAGGAAAGAGTCGCAGGGGACCAAATCCGATAAATACGGTGGCTGAGGTATGATTACTGTCTTGTTTCCGGTCAAAAAATTGTTTGTTTTCGAAAAGTTATTATTGTATGTTAGTTTCAACATTTCTACATACTGCCGAATAAAAGTCTTTGATGCCAGAAACTCTCCCAGCATCAATAGTCGATTCTAGGCACATTACCGCTGTTTGTCTTAGTAAATCCTGGTTCCATGGCTCCGTTATTTCACTTTTGAATTAGCAATACAACAAAAGAGGGTCTTGAAGAAAATCAATAAAAACTAGCGTCGAGTATCACTGTTGTATTACACAAAATGTCATAGTCGTTTGTTTACTTTAACGTGACGTAATTCGCTCTAATTGACGTTCAAGAAAAGAAGACAGACTTGCCGTATTTTCTAGCTTTATTTCATTGTAATATTAATAATCTCGTTCATAATAATACAATAAATGCGAGTTCTGTAATTCAGTTCCATCAAATGAATACATTTTAGTTTTTTTTACCCACTTTCATCATGGCCATTACAGTCCGTTAACACTCCCACTCAGCAGTGCTTCCATTAAGCCAAATATAGATTACTAAAGGTGGTTTCAGGGATCTCCTGATGACACCAACTTAGGGAAATGCGAGAAACAGTATTTTTGTTTTGCTGTCTAAAAGTATTTTCGGTAAATTAATTTTACAACAAAGGTTCCTTCAAAATTATATGTGAAGTTTATGATTTTGGTATTCATCATTAGAAACAGTTTTTTTTTCAATCTTCAAATCAAAAACATCTTGTTATTACCGTATCCGAAAAATATCCATTTTGGCTCCGTCGAAACCTTTTAGTCCAAAGAATTCATTTGAATATTATCTCTCTCTCATAATTATCTTTTTTATGCCGTTATACGATGACGAGATGACTAAGCTCTTGGTACTGATATCCACATTGCAAACATATTACTGTTTTTCTACGAAGTGATAATTTATTAAAATTGGTTGAGCTTGCGTTTCGCTATTCTAATCTAGTTAGTTTCGGTGACTCGTGGAGGGAAGTCGCGACTTTTTTTCATCTGTTGCAAAATATTGTTTAATCGGTTGCACAACATTGTTTAATCGGTTTTTGTATCCATATTATCAGCTTATTCATTATTAGGAATTCGACGGTAAGAAAAGTATCAATACTTGTTCTACTTCTTTTTAGAAACTTTATTATAGAAAATATGTATTCTTAATTGATTTTAATTACTGGCGCAATTAGTGGCACCTGGACTTCAAATCAATATATGAAGTTACCGGCCAGCATTATTGGGTGTGTCTCTATTACGGTCAAAGTTGAAAAATGTTTCAGAGCCAGCGATCAGAATGTAGTAATGTGAAATGAATATGTCACGAAACTGAAAGGTATATTGAATAGATGTCATTTTTGAGGATAAGTACCACCCAATATTTATAATTCCCATATTTGGAAAAATATTTGAAATCAGAGTGAAACAAAGGCTTCTTCGAAAAACATAATTTCCTAAATAAAAACCAATTTGCATTCAGAAGCAATTGCTCTACTGTTCAAGCAATCTCTACGGTTGTGCAAGGCATAGTCGAGGGTTTTGAAAGAATTTTCCACACATATCCCCAGGTTTCTGTGTGTGCTACACTGATGACAATACTTTCATTCAATCCCACAGCAACGAATCTATATTGAACGAAATTTCCACTAACGTTGACCGTAAAGCGGAACTCTGGTTCATAGCAAACAACCTAAGCCTCTACAAGAGCAAATCTCAAAAAATGATCTGCTCCTCAAACAAAAAGTTATGTGGATCGGGATCTGTCAAACTGCTCGGTCTGACCCTTGATAATGACTTGTGTTGGCAAACCCATATTGATATATTATACAAAAAACTATCCACTCAACTTTTTCTGTTGAGACGTCTTCAAAATTCTTCTACCCTGCTATCTTCATATCACGCTCTTTTCCACTCTCATTTGAATCACGGAATTATTTTATGGGGAAACTCACCTCACTGTAAAATTCCTTCCGTCTATCTATATCTATCAAAGTCTCCTCGAAATATATACAAGAAAAACTGAAATTGACAGAAATAACGATTTCCACAATTATTCAACCAGGGAAGCTGACCATATGACGTCTCCTAGATATGAACTTGCAATCTCTCAACACAATTCCCTGAACTTGCACCTGTACAATAAGCTACCAGGTGAATGGAGAAATATCGATCTCATCCCTTCTGAAAGGAAGATGTAACCATTCCTAGTAAATTTCAATTTTTATTCGGTAGGAGAGTACCTACTTAGGGTACGCAATTTCTAATTGATAAGTATGTAGTTTCATATCAAAAATAAATTGAAATTATTTATCTTCACTGAAGCAAAATATTTTATGGTTATATTATAGTCATAATAATAATCCTTCTCGACCACCAGATCAAGACGATATTTGTCGTGGAGTTCTCAGCTCCTGGCGAGAAGAATATCGTCCGAAACGAGGAGGAAAAACGGATAAAATATCGAGATTTTCTCTTCGAACTCCGCATACTCTATCCAGATCACTCTGTCAAGATAGTTGTTCTGATTATTGGAGTCCTTGGTGGAATGATGTCTTCTCTACTCTCGAATCTTAAAATCACACCGGCTTGCCGTACTAAGGCACAAATCTTAGCCGGACAGATGCAGAAGGCTGTCAGGGCACATGATTCTCGGACCCAATGATCACCTACTCCACGGTATGGGGAGTGGTCGTTGGTTGATTATGCTGGCGAGCCCTCCCGAATGTATCGAGGCTTCGGGGGATAGAGCCTGACCAATGCCAGCTACGGTGAAAAAAAATAATAATACGCCTTCATTCACCATAACAGTACAATTGAAAAAAACAAGAAGTAACTGAGTTTTTGTGGGGGGCAGATGATCATTCATGGTTGCTTGAAAAGGTGGTGGTATTTTTGGCGCCTGTAGACGTGACGAAGTTGAGCTGTTTTTAAGAGTTAGGAGTTAAGAGTTGAGCTGTTGTTAAGACTTTTGGTCACATTGAGGTATACTGAAAACAGGGTATTCGTTATTCCCAAAGATAGGCTTCCTTTTGACGCCTGTGGCTCATACCAAAAATACATAGATTTGCGGCCTCCAAATTTGGAAAATTGGCGATTCTTCATTGGTTATAGGATGGTAAATGTGTAAAACAAATTGTGGGCATTCATACTATTGGAGCTGTTCCAAAGAAAATTGCAGCATTCTTGAAATTGGGAAATCCTCACAGGGAACTCGTGCGCAGATCCTCGACTACTATACATGTAGAAAATGGTGTCGACATACTATCGGTAAAAAACTTGGGAGTTGGAACTCCTCTGCGGTGGCGGAGTCCTATATTGAAAATTCAGTTTCAAAGAGAATGAAGATAAAAAAATCTGTTTTTCCGTTAATCAGCTATCGCCCCCATACGAACGACAACTCTTCTCAGAAGTTGAGAAACTTGTGCGAGCTAAGGACTAACGAGGTCTTACCTTTTAACGTGTGATTCCTAACACGATAACGATAACGAATCGACTATTCCATAGTAATGAGGCCACACTGATAGGTGGTAAATCTCTCATCCATGGAACATAAATTTCAAATAATAGCAATTGTCAAATTACATTTCAAATTTATAAATAGTTAGTATTATTATAATAACGGACGGAGGCTATTAACATTAACTTTTCAATTGCCATCTGAATACCGTTGAATCAAAATAACAGTATGGGATCACGAAAAAGATATAAACAACCAGATACAATGAAGTGAACAATGAAATATATCAATAATTTTCTTTGCAGGTAAGCATCAATTTCCGCCAACAGATCTGTGCTAAGTGGAATTTCTGTGAGTATATGAAAAAACTTGTCACTAACCCATAGTTCTACTAGTGCCATATTACTGATGATGCAACCTTATCAACTCCAATTTTGTCTTATCATCACAAATACAGGGTGGGGCACCGAAAACGAAACAGATCGAATATCTTCAAAACACAGGTGTTCTGGAAAAATAAAATGCAAAAACACGTCAATTTGTAATCCAAGGGGGGCATCTTCCTATCATAACCTCAACTGTCGTACCTCTTCCCCCACCCTTCGGTGACTATCACCCAAACAATTTGAATAGGGAAAGTAGTAAGTGTGACACATCGTTGAAAAGGTAATTTCATAAGGAATTCAGCCATGTCAATTTTAGCTACCTAACTTTCGATTTTGGCGCCTTCTTGCGGGAAAAAAACTGTTCCGTATTCCAAATTATGATACTTCATTCGCAAGCTAATTTGACATAAATTCGATGACAATGCATTATGGAGTTTTTCTAGGGGAAGAACCAAGATGGCGGCTTCACGATGGCGGACAAGATTTGCAATTATGGTCCGATTTGATTCAAAATTGATAAGTGGTGGTTTTCAGGGTCGGAAATTATGAATTGTTTTTTCAATGCAAAAAATCAAGATGGTGGCTCCATAATGGCGGACGAAATTTGTAATTATGGTTCGATTTAACCCGACACCGAAAACGAATTTTTCAAAACACATGTGTTATGAACCTAATGCAAAAACATGTCAATTTTAAATCCAAGGGGGACAAATTCTATCGTTACCTCAACTGTCATACTTCTCTCCCCACCACTTGGTCACTCATACAATTTGATTGGGGAAAGTACTAAGTGTGACACAGCATTGAAGAGGTAATTACATAAGGAATTCAGACATGTGAGTGTTCGCTACTTAACTTTTCATTTTGGAGTTCTATTACAGGAAAAACAACTGTTTCGTTTTTCAATTCACATTTTATTTGAAAGGTAATGTGAACAATTCACGAAAAAAGAATAACAATTGAGAAAGTTACATAATCCAATCATCGAAAACTACTTTAATTCACAGTAGATGCTCAAAGTGATCGCCATGAACTGCCATAAATGAGTATAAGTTATTCTCGAAACTCCGTCTGACGTTTTTGAGCATTTCTGAAGTTATTTGATGACATTCGTACCTTTGGAATAACAATTGACTTACTACGCCTATGTATTGGTGTAATAAAAAACCTTGAATTTAAAATTGACGTGTTTTTGCATTATGTTCACAACACATGTGTTTTGAAGAATTCGTTTTCGGTGTCGGCTTAAATCGAACCATAATTACAAATTTCGTCTGCCATTATGGAGCCACCATCTTGTTTTTCCCCTAGAAAAACTCCATAATGCATTGTCATCGAATTTATGTCAAATTAGCTTGCGAATGAAGTATCATAATTTGGAATACGGAACAGTTTTTTTTTTCGCAAAAAGGCGCCAAAATCGAAAGTTAGGTAGCTGAAATTGACATGCCTGAACTCCTTCTGAAATTACTTTTTTAACGATGTGTCACACTTACTACTTTCCCTATTCAACTTATTTGGGTGATAGTCACCGAGGTGTGGGGGAAGAGGTACGACAGTTGAGGTTATGATAGGAAGATGTCCCCCTTGGATTACAAATCGACGTGTTTTTGCATTTTATTTTTCCAGAACACCTGTGTTTTGAATATATTCGATCTGTTTCGTTTTCGGTGCCTCACCCTGTATAACATACGATTCGCATTACTCACGCAGGATTCACAATTGGTTTATCATTTCGAAAAACAAGAGGCTGTGTTGTAGTAGGTTACCTCAGCTAAAAAACCTAACAATGTTCACACTCGGCGTATTGGAACGGATTTCTTTCTATTCAGCGAATGGAATTGGAATACACTGCTAGGATCAGAGGTCGAGGTGAAAGCTTGTGAAATGAGATATAAATCGAAAACGCAACTGTACAGTAAATGATCGAGTGTGCGAAATATACAGGGTGCAACAAAAAGTAGGTCATAACTTGAACCGCGTATGTTTGTAATACAATTGCAGAAGAGTTGGGACATGAAGTGTTACGACTACCTCCCTACAATTGCGTGTTCAATCCCGTAAAGCTTATGTGGCTCCAACTTTAATCGAGCGTGCGCAGAAAAAATACTTCTCCGACTTCAAGTAGTACTGTGGTAGAATCAGTTAAGTACTGTGTGAATGACATTTCTACCGAGAGTTGGGAAAGTTCTGTTAGTCGTGTTATGAATGTTGAAAACTCGTACCTTCTGTAATATCAATTGTGCTAATTATAATTAGTTTCGATGAAGATAGCGATAGCGACACTCAACAAAATATAGAAGAGAGTTGTAACATTTGAATGAAATTTTTGTACATCTCCTTTATGCAGAATATAATCCAAATTTTTCGAGTTCGACTAGCACATTTGCATCTTTTACTTAATGATTTTCTACACAACGGGATTAAACCAGGTAGTTTATTGCAGTTGATAAACCGATACCATTTAGAGTTAAACATACTATAGGTATAGTTCAAGTAAACGATATAGTGCACGCTACCTTCCAACAGATCTCCTTTAATAATATAGTTAGGGAGCTATCTAATTTCGTTATCCAATAATCATTTTTGATTATATAAGGATCACAATAACTATATACAATAAATATTTCGTTTATATAAGTGAGTGGAAAAGTAGGGATTCAAATAACAGGGTGATAATTGAAAATACTTCTGAATACTACTTACTCACATATGAATATATACAATCGATCGCTGCACAAACACTCCACTAACTTCGAAAGCTTGTGATAATTCATCTTCCATATTCTCTGTTTCACTATCACTGTCGTCATTCAAATCAATAATGAATTCATTTTCACCATTATATGTCCAATCCCTATATAGTCTTTTTCAATTAAAATTACTTTTTTAATCCATTTCTGCCTGTGTTCTTTGGTAATATTAGATACTTCTTCTTCATTTAGCAATATTACCCTCTCATAAAATTTTGGAAAATTATTTTTACACCTGATGCTTTGTTTCAATTTTCCCCAAATCAACTCAATGGGGTGGAAAACTCAAAAATAGGGGGAAGTCATAGTTTGGTGTGTCCATTCTTTTCAGGAATACTCTCAAGGGCATACACTTTTTCAAATGTTTTTGTCTGTAAAACTTCAAGTAGTTGGTTTTTGGTATAGTAATCTTCAAAATACAAATTTTCAACCATTAAAAAACTTTGTATTTCATCTTTCCTCGAATTCTTTTTCGGTACTTTGATGAGCTGTCGCGAATAAGAAAGCGTTGTCAAGAACGATTACACTATTCGCATTCAAATTTGGGATCAATGTATTTTCAAACCATTCCTCGAAAATATTAGCTTCCATGTTCTTATGATAGTCAACATTGCAGTTTTTTTTCCACATAATTTCAAAGAATTCGGAACCCATCCTTTACTTCCTCCGCAATCCACAATGATGAGTCGCGATCCTTTGTTTCCAGGCATGTTAGGCGTACACATTCTCGAACCATCAGTCTACCCTTTCGTAACTCTGTCGTAAGTGTCATACCAAGTTTCGTCTAAATAGGAAATTTGCCGTTGTTCTTATCTATATTTAGTTATTCGTTCCAAGTATTTGTCACGCAATTCCACTATTCTTCTGCTTTCCATAACTGCTTGACGTTTGTTTATTCCTTTATCCAATTCTGAAGAGTTTTGTCACAGCAGCTCACGTTATGGCCGGAAGTATTCAATTTCTTCCTTATGATTTCAGTTGTAGGAATCTCATTGCTTTTGTAACAGTCGTACATTGCTTTTGTCAATGATTTTATTAGATTAGATGAACATCTAAAGGTTTTGGTTATCCTGTAACACATCGCGTCTTGCGTTCATGAGGTTTGTTTTTGACTACTTTACGTACAATTGAGAAAGTAAATTCGGTCAAATCTGATGTCGCTTGTAATAGTATTCCTCGAAACCAAATTTGAGATGTAGATTCTTACATACTTCGAAACTTACCCTCAATATTGAAATGCATCCGGATCTTATTCACTGGTATCTCTCTTTCGCATTGTTCACCATTGCTATTGGAATCACTACACAGGAAAAAGTCTGCGTTGCTATCACACTCGTTATTACTATTAGTACTCGTCGAAGGACGCCACATTTCAAATAGATAGCAAAAACTTCAAGTAATCATAACTGCACCAATATCGAATTCCAACACTCAAATTGCGATCAGTTCCTGAAGTGAACACGACGGCGATAACCTTCCCCGATTTTTATTCCTCGCCGTAACATGACTTCAAATTTAAATTTATTACTCTTCAGCCAATCATAAAAATCATCCAATACGAACCGCCAAATCTACATTCTACCTGGACTAGTTCGCTACCGGTTCATTTCTTTGTAGTGGTTTTTTGGCCTTTGAGAGTGCCGCTAACTTTAAGAGTGCACAATATCGTTTACTTCGACTATACTATACTACCAATGATGCTACGTTGTTAGCGAAACGTGTCTAGAATAAAAATTTTATTTGTGAAAACTGCTTAAATATTATCGCGGATGATTATGAAAAAAATATTACCATATTCAATTCCTAACTGAATATTTCATTTAAATCGGTTGATGAATAAAAAAACTACATAAACGCTCACTTATCTCATCTTCAAACTTTAAAGTCCCGTGAAGAATAACTCAAGTCATCGCGCCGTCCGAAAAAAACAACAAAACAGTCCGTTCCAGTTATTAACCTATTATACGGCGAGTATCTCGTGCTTCTGGGCGTTAATTGCTTCTACCGGGCATCGTTAATTTGGATAATGAAGCATCTCATTTGCTGACAAAGCCTTCGAGATTGTTTGGAAAATGTGATATATTGCGCGGGGCATTCGCCAAACATTCGAATTTTAAAAAAGAAGGGTATAGATAGGTATTTTTATCATTGGTTTTTTACAGCAATGGTGGAATCGTATTGTTCAATTTTTCAATTCACTGTTTATTCAAATCAAATTTATTTTCAATGTAATATAAAATTTGTTGTATATAACCTAGTTATTATATTTCAATTCTTGAATGAGTAATTTTCACGTAGGCATTGAAATGCCTGTATTGTGTTATATTTGTCATTCAGGTAAGAGATCTACACTGCATTTCTTTAATGTCCCTTCCCTCTTATTTTTTTTGAACGGATCAACTCAAAAAATTGAGTTATTTTGAAGTGAAATTGACAGATGAAACTTTCAAGATGGCGACTGGGCGACGGAATAAGTAGACTGTTCAGGATTTACTACCATCCCACCAATTATTTGCACTTGCTGTTCTTCCGGAATGGAAGGATGACCTGGGGGGCTTTTTGTAATGTGCACTAACGAGTATTTGTGAATTTGGATACAAGTTCTCTCAAATATTTTCTACAGATGGGACTATTCGGAAAACGTTCATTAAAAATCCTTTCGGTCTCGTGAAAGTTACGCGTCACATAGTAAATAAAAATCGCTTCAATTTTTTTTTCCAATGGACGAGAATTGACCATTTTAGAGATTATTGACGTGGTACCTTTCTACTAGTAAAACAGAAAACTAAATGGGAATATTTTAACTGAACAATGATGTTCATTGTCGTACTGACATTTTTTGTCGTTTTTATAAACAAAAAATAACTTAACAAACCTTATCGAGTTGTTGGAATTGCCATATGGCAGATAAAAAGGAATATTTCTAGAAATATCGATATCAACGTGTTGATAATTAAATGTTCCGCCATTTTGTAGTAGGTGAAGATATTGACTTCACAAGCTAGGGTTATGAAATATTCGTCAGGAGCTTCAAAATGATGTGTCACAATAGACCCCTCCTTTCCATTTTTTTCTCAGAAGGCGCCCAGTCGCCATCTTGAATGTTTCATCTGTCAATTTCACTTCAAAATAATGTATTCATGTATTAATTTCATTATCCCAAATTTCAATTTTTTGAGTTGAGTAGATATAAGGTGATTATATACTTGTGTATTTGGTATATTTCAATTTATTAATTGTTTTCAACTCTGCTGGAAGTAAGTTGTACAGCTTTGGACCACTGTCGACAATTGTTTTTATGAACGTTTGACTTTTTAGGCACTTATTCATCGATGAAATAACTGACGATTCTATTTCTTCCCTGATTTCTTTCGTGATAATCATTTAAATTAAATTATCTATAAGAACAATTCGTTCAGGTCAGTCTCAACTTACCTTACACTTAATGGACTCACACCTATCCGAAATCAACTACTTCCCTGGCTAATACCACGAAGGGCGTTGTATTGTATCCGACAGGTGTCAGTGCAGGATTCTTCACCGAAGTTATTCCTGCATATACTGTTCGCGATACAACTGCCGGAATCGATTTTCAATTGCTGGAACACACTTGCAGACCGGTTTCGGGCTGTTTGACCACTCGTCAGTGTAAGGCAGTGTGTATCATCAACATGAAGTCGATGATTTCCCATAATTGAAATTCGAATTTTTTCGAAGTATCATTCCCCGAACTAGGCTGAAGCGAACTACAAATAACTTGTTTGTCATCGCCCTGTCTGCCTGTGAACGAGGTAACCAACAGCATATCCGAATTTGCCCTATCATAAACACATCTAACTATACCTTTTTTTACGCTAGTGTCATCTTTGACATCTAAGAGTACCTATTTTGCTACAAAAAATGCTGAAGGGCTATGCTGTTCATTTTTTGAACCGTTGAAAAAGTGAATAAGCAGTTAATAACTGACACTTTCAATTTTTCAATGGTACAGAGAAATTGAACACCATAGTATCTTAGACGTTTTTTGCAGTAAAAATATCACTTTCAAGATTCACGTGTTGAGGTTATAGATTGACTGATATTTACAGCTCGTCAAATGTAGGAAGAGCTTTCTGAATTCCCTTGTGGTTCCGCCTACTAGATGTGCGTTCCTTAGAAGACTATGAGAGCAAGAAAGAGGGAGAGAGAAAAGTTTCAAGTCTCTTCCTGGATTTGACAAACTGTACTCGCTTTTCATCCATGAACTGAAATGAGTTTTTAGATAAACAAAATGTTATTGAGAATACGTCATGCAACAAATTTCTTGGGTTTGAGGACCACAAAAAACTTTCATCTGGATGTTATGCTGTGAAAATAACTTCTAACGAACTAGGACTAACTGCAGCTGAAACTGTCTATTATTCATTAGTAGAATCACATCTATGATATGGGATCCCTTTCGGGGGGGTAAGTAATCAAACTCAACTCGAGTCGATTTTTATTCTGCAGAAAAGGTCTTTAAGATTTCTCTGTAGAGCTAGGCGGCGAAATTTTTGTTGGCCTTTGTTTATCGCAAACAAAATTTTATCACTCTATCCTCTATTCATTTTAGAAACAGTTTGTTTAGTGCATAAACATAGAACAGAACTTCCTTCAATTGTTTCTCATTACACCTCACGCCAGATCCTAAATTTAAGTCTTCCCATAGCTAACTCTACTTTAACTTTCTAACTACCTGAAATGCGTAGTAAACTGTACTGACTTTCGAAAATCAATTAAGAATTTTCTTATATAGAGGCCCTATTATAGTGTGCAAGATTTTAATGACGATACCTTTTATATTTTATACATATATTTGTGTTTTCATACATTATTTTGGCATTTTCAAAATTATTTTTGTGTTTGTATGTATATATGTGTGTGTATATATGTGTGTGTATTTATATATGTATATATGTGTGTATACTCGTGTAGGTATGTTATATTGTATATAACCGATATTTTTCAGAAAATGACATTCAAAATTTTATTTTATATTTTTATGGTAGGGCTCTAGATATTTTTATTAATCTACTAGCTTTTACTCTGATTTCATGTACTTTATACTATGTTTTTTTTTTCTCAAAAAAGCAATGTTCACCAAAGCTTTGTCAATAAGAGTTTCTCTTTGGACAATAAAGCATATTTATTATTAATATTATTATTACGTTTTTCCACTCCTTCGCTTTAGTACGTGTTCTTGATAAGGAGATGAAAACATCATGAGCGTCTAATCAGTTCTGAGAAAGAGCCGACGGGAATCGCAGATAATAAAACAGAGATTTACTAAATGATACAAGACTTTTATGGTCACAACATAAACGAGTCTACTACATGCACCAAAGCACGAAACAAATTTGTTAAATTAACCATTTAGAAAGTAATCATAAGTTAGGTAGTTAAATGTTTTATAGTCAGGTCATATTTCAACATTCCTCTGTAAAGTTTGGCGTGTTGATGTTCTGTATGTAACTATTTCGCAATTGAGGAATCCCCTCAATGAACAAAGAAGTAAATCGGTCAAACGATAGCTTTTTCCCACAAGTCTTCAGACTTATTACAAGCATGTGAATCATCAAACAACGCACTATTAATTGAAAAAATATCAAAGTGGGTCTCACATAAAGGGTTATATTTTCAGAAGGGATTATTTCTCGAGAAAGAATCAAATACGCGTTTGCATGTCTATACGTACTTTTATCGTAACATAATTAAATTTAACACGTCTGTGACATGAAGAGTCCTAATGCTATGAATTAAATGGGCGCCTCGTCTTGCATTATTATCCAAAATAGTGCTGATTACGAAATAAGACAAGTGTCTACCTCCGAAACTCCGAAGTACGCCATGCAAGTGAAATATTATATCCCAATTGTTTCTTATAGTATTTTTTCTTACGTATTTATATGAAAGTAGTTGTTTGGAGGGGACTTTTTATTCCATTTTGTATCTGAAAGTAACTTCTGAACATAAACAACTGTGTATTAAGAGTTCAATTCTGAATTCAGTTCCTTTATTTCTTTTTCTACAAAAACATAGATCTCATATCTAGGTTTCATACTTTTGCATACCTAAATATTCATCCACGATATGTCCAACAAATTTCTTTGATACCTTTAGAGTCTAAACATATGTACGGCTTCACCAACAGGAACCAACCCTACGTGCATCTGTGTTTCCAGTTAGGAGACTCATTATCTTGTATGAGCAATAAAGTTTGGGTTTTACTCAGAATTAGTATTCAATAGCAATGTGTGTCCAACAAGGCATTGCTAAAAATATATTTGTTAATGATGAACATGATTCAAGAACATATTTCATTCAATAATAATGCAGTTTCTACGAGTATAATTTATGAAGAGTTCGGGATGCAGGTGTTATACAACTGCTCGCTTCTGAGAAGTTTACCAAGTCATTTTTCTCAGTACACATTGATTTTAATTTTTTAAGGTCTGAGAAGTTTTTCAAATAAAAGTTTGATGCGATTTTTCAATTCCTGCTACATCAAAAATATTCTTAAACAAATCAAATCAGTTTATTAATCCTGTAGAACTTAGAAAGTTCTACAGAATTTAGGTCAAATAGCATTTTGTACATACATAAAATAATTAAATCAACTTGAATAAAATTAAACCAAACATACAAAATAGGAAAGAGTCATAGACATATAATGGTGGACAAACATATCAACTTCATTCAACGCCAGCTTTATTGATTGATTGATAAATTCATCTATGGTAAAAAAATTATCATCTAATAAAATCCTTTTAAGGGTGGATTTAGAAACCTGAATTCTATCGGTAGTTTTCAATGATTCGGACAGTTTCTTATAAAGTTTTAGCCCCAAGTAAGATGGTGTGTTAGCGGTTATATAATATTTGACGGGATTTATGTGAAAATCATTGCACTTGTATTTACATTATGGTAAGATGGCATGCGATCATATTCAAACCTATTGATGTGTATGAATAATACACACATTTCAAAAATGAAAATATCCGGGAACGTTAGAATTTTCAACAGTTTGTATAAATATCTGCATGAGGTTCTCTGATTAACGCCTGTTAAAATTCGTATAAACTTTTTTTTGTCAATAAATACATTTGGAACCAATGAAGAGCTTTCCCACACAAAATTGTGTCGTCTTTTTCGGAAATTAGAAGTGGTGTGTCATCTGAACACATAATGCAAGTATTCTCAGCAACCGCGGCCCCAACATCATTACAATATAATATGAATAATAGCGGTCCCAACACTGATCCTTGAGGTACTCCAATGGTCAAAACGTCACTTAACAAATTGATTCCTGTTTCTGGTGAAAGAATATATCCAGTCAAACGCATTTTCTCTTATTCTATATGAATATAATTTATTTAATAATATCATTTTCATTTATTATTATTAGAGGAGAAGGTCCAAAATTTGGGATATGATCTAAATTCTGGTCAGCGTGATATTCAGTATACAAGTAGGTGCTGGAACCTAGCGGAGAGAATGTAAACAATGTTCAAGGTTGTTTCCATTGCTCAGTTAGAGGAATAGTTATGTTCCGTGACACGTATAAGCGTAGTGAAATATTCTTTAAATTTGACTATCTGAAAACTTTTGCAGATACTTTTTCTTCATTTTATTACATAGTCTAGGTATATGACAGGAGCATTCTTACAAATGAGTTTGATTATAAATATATCAAGGTTTAAACATAAATATAGTTCTTACCTCTCCTCTTACTTGTTAGTGTATAACTAACCTCAAACCGACGCCATAGTAAAGGTCCAAATTCAGGCTACCAGTGGGCCATCTATTCAATATTTCTTATTCTCACCGTTTACATTCCAGAATGCCGAGGAAAAAACCCAAGTACACACCTTAGAATAAAAGGAAGAACTGAAATGAAGTGGACATGAAGAAGGCAATTCATGTCGTTAGGCTTTGTTTATGTTTTCCCAGTCACACTTCAAAATATGAGATTTTGACGTATAATTTGTTTTGATGAAAATCTTCAAACTAGATTTATTTTGTAATTTTTCAATATAATGAACTTAAATAATAGTTATTTATGTATCAAGGGAATTAGGAGGGCCTTAATTACCGATGGCAAAGTTTGTGTCCCGAGGGCCTCTGGCCCGAGGGACAGCAATTGCCTGAGGTTATTAAGGCTCATTAATTCCCGTGGTACATAGATAATTTTATTTCTGACCGATTTCAATAAAATTTTGTTCATTTTTGAAACGGAAAAATGTACCAATTCATTACCTTCCCGGTAAATTTGAATCAGGTACCGTTGATTATAGTAGAGTTTTCTTGTTGCTAGGTTGTTGCTATGTTACTTGTTTATAAACAGAACTTTGTTATCAAGCTGTGTTTGCGGTGAAAACGTGTTTTCTACCCCAAATATAATGGAGGATATTTTGAAAAAAGCTGAACAAGCAAGATAATCATTAATTCCATCGAAAAGTGAAGCCGTATACCAAAAAGAATACAAGATATATCTGGACTGGCTGACACGGAAAAATGTTATGCCAAAAGATGTCACTGAAACTGTATTTCTGGCATATTTTCAAGAACTGGTAAGGAATTTTCTATGTTTTTCGGTAGATTTGGTAGTAATTGTGTTTATTCGTTTCAGTCAGAAACGTATAGTCCGAATTCTTTATGGACTAAATGGTCAATGCTAAAATCGATGGTGACTATACATGAGAAACGAGATATCACCAAGTTCAATGAACTACAGGCTTTTTTGAAACGGAAGAGTAAGAGTTATAAGCCGAAAAAGTCTGAAATTGTTTCCAGTGGTGGAAGTAATTTTCAGGGAACATTTCAAAATTGTACATTTATTATTTGTAATGACGTGAATAAATAAAATATGGTTCAGTTTTCATTTCTATTTATTTTTACTTGTGAAAGGTAGAGGGAATTATAAAATCTATAATGTCCCAAGGGAGTTATGACCCTCTTTATTGATAGCGTAACTATGACGATATAAGCTTATAATATCCCGGTCAGAAATAAAATCTTTTAAACGTGCAATTTACTCCTAGTTGAAGTTAATTATATTTATTTTAACAAAGTTATGATTGAGAAAGTAAATAGTAGCCTAAATTTGGACAAACTCCTCACCCGGTTTTAATAATTCCTCTTGACAGATTGATCTGATATTTGATACACACATATAGTTTTGATGACAATACAATTGATAAATTCTATATCATTGTAAATCCAAGCAGGCCGGACGTAGCTACAAAATGGCGGATTACAGTTTTTTTCGTAGTAGAATAGTAGTACACTTTGAAAAAGATACGAACTCAAGATGTCCGCAGCTACAAAATGGCGAATTACTACGCTCAACGATTTTATTATTTTTTATCTAATCGATACCGTAGATGAGTAGTGGAGTAGTAGAGTAGTGGAGAGAAGAGTAGTGGATGACTGCTACCTAGGACCTTTCGAAATATTTTTTATTTTTTAGTACATTGTCTACATAATCATTCTATTCTTTCAATGCGAAACCATTTCACATAATATTTTCTTTTACTTATTTTATTCGGACATAAATTAATTTTATGAAACGTTAACAGTGTGACTGGAATGTTAGTTTTTCAACTGAGACACTTGCGTGATTCAGCTACACTTCTATTATTTGTGTTGATTATATTCTCATTTTCGGATATCTTGATATTTTGTTTCAATCACTATGACTGGGTTATAATGACGAGCAAGAAGCAAATATGAAATACTCGTACCGATTTACATAAATGTGAAAGCAGTTTCTCGGTGAGAGCTACTTTCTCAATATTTGTTCCTACAAGCTGATTATATAGGTACGTCGACAATGGAGAGTTAATCAAAAATTTACTGCTGTAGCGCACCTTCTTGTCATTGGATGAATTACACTCCGATTTTCTCTCTGAAACAAATTTCTTCACTTTTCTGAATTTCTCATAATTTTCGGCCTCTTCGGACTCTTCATTAAAATGAAATTTCATTGTCTGCTCATTGTTTGTATGGAATATATAAGTGGTAAAAGCACAGTTGGTAAAAGCACGAATAACTTGGGAATGATAGTTTTTGGCTTTCTACTTCCCCATCTTTCTACAAAAAAATGTTATGATCTTCCAAAGAAAAGAAGAATGCAATAAATTTCAATATAAACTGTCTATAAAGATGTGCAGATCATGCAAAGAAGTAACTTTGAACACAGTAAAAAGAAAAATGTAAAATTAAATAAGGAACGTTGACAATTAGTTGTCAACGTTATATTATGTACTTTTACATTCAATTCGGTATAATACACACTTGATGTAAATTTCATTACATGATAATTTATGTGAATTTACTCAATAAACTCCTAATACCTGTCGTATAGTTATGTGAGTTTTAATGGAATTATCGTATTGAAATTTCAATAATGTGAAAATCACTGTATGAAATTACACAAAAAATGTAAATTTACTAATAAAATTTCATTGTAGTACATTGTAAAAGTACATGTAAATGTTAATGTTTGAATTTCATAAGTAAGTTTCAGTTTGGTATATAATTTTACTTCCCCCTGCTGAAAATCTACTGAATCCAAAAAAAATTGAATTTTTATAATTTTAATCAACTGTAGAATTTGATTCCTGGTGGGATTTAAGATAGAAATGTGATTTAAAAATGTGAACATCGGTGGGGCCTTCATTCACATTTTTTAATAATAATAAGTCATCATCTGAGCTATATATATATTCATACAGGGTGTCCCTGGACTTCAGCTTTTCCTCTTAGGAATGTATAGATGGGGACAAAATATCACCAGTAGGTACTTCATATAAATTTGGTTCCTAAAATCCTTTGTAGCACAACAAATGACTCCAAAGCAATTTTTGTTTAGTCAATCACCAAAATTTGGTTGATTTTGAAAAAAATTCACTTAAAAAGTTATCAATGAAAAACATGTTTCATTTAGTAACTTTGAGGACCCGTAACTTGGTAACTCAGGGTTTTAGGAACCAAATTCATATCTGTTTAAAAAAATCTGTTTAATATCTATTTTTCCGTTAATCAGATGTCGCCCTCATACGAACGACAACTCTCAGAAGGTGAGAAACTTGTGCGAGCTAAGAACTAACGAGGTCTTACCTTCTAACATGTGATTCCTAACACGGATATGAAGTACTAGTGATATTTTGACCCCATATATATATTCTCGAGATGATAAAAAGAAGTCCAAGGATACCCTGTATTAGTTGACGTTGACGATATGTACAAAAAGTCAATATGTACCTCTGCCTGTGTTTGCAAAAGTTACAACAATGAATTAGTTCAATTTCTGTTGAATGCTACCCGGTTGTTAGATCATTCAGGTTCAAATGGTAATTTTGGTATACTCATGGAAACATAATTCGACGTTTCTCTCTATTATCCCGCCTCGCATCGCACAGTTGAAGCAGTCAAATCCAGACAATTCCTCATCATTGTTCTTAGAAAACAAGAAATGGTTTACAGAAACATGCCTAATAAGTAATAAGCATCGCCGGCAGTGTTTCTTGGAACTAGGTAAAATATTTCACACGTGGCAACGCTGTTGAGGACACGAGTACCAAAGATTGTACCGTTTGTTTGCCGTTCTGTCCGCTAGAGCGGCAGTAGTGAACAGCTGTCGGTTAAATGAGTGGGGGGCGGAGCGGGACCCCCTCACGCTCCTTCTGGCCGATCGAGAAAATCGTAATGGCCGACCGAAGTCGGTGTCTCGTCTCGTAATATGTATAAATACCTGGGTCTTTCAGAAATTCGATGTGGGAAAAATTCGATGACGTGTAAAATGATACGAATGTATTATTGCAATGTAGGTACAAAGCTTTTCTAATTGATGACTGAGTTGAATTGTTTTCCAATTGGTAATTATACCTTTCTATTAGGTATATACACTCACAGACAAAAATATTGCATATTTTATTTTTAGTCTTGATGTTTATTTCTATTTGTCTGAATCTTTATGCAGTTTTCATTACCAAATGGTATATGCTGGAGTATTCAACGTATATTGATTGTCAAATAATCTAGATATTGAACACACTTGTAGAAGAAGTAATGGAGTAGACTGGTTTTGGTAATAATATTTATAGTCCAGTCATTTAAGGTTTTATCTGCGGAAAAATTCTTACTTAGCTGATTTTTGGTATACGCCTTCATTATCGCGATTTAATGAAGATGTTAAAAATCGACATTGATATCGTGCCGGCTAAAAAAGTTATAAGGGTCAAAAGGTCACGAAAACCAGTTTTTCGGGAATATCTCGCGACCTATGGCTCGGAGGTCACAAAAGGTCATTATAAAAATTATTCCTCATATGATTATCTACAAAAAATATCTCTTGCATTTTTCTGTAAAGTTAACGGTTTTCGGACGGTGTCTCGTTCGTCCATAATACGGATATTAAAAGCCTATAAATTTCATCCGTACAAAATTTAATTAGTACAGGAACTCAATGAAGATGATCCTGATAGGAGGCTGCAATTTTGTGAACAACTGAGCCAGCTACTAATTGATGATCCGCACCTATCATTCAACACGTGCTTTTCCGATGAGAGTACATTTTTTTTGAATGGAGCTGTGAATAGGTATAACTGCCGTTACTGGGATGACAGTAACCCACACTTATTCCGAGAGGTCCATACCCAGTACCCTCAAGAAATCAATGTCTGGTGTGGCATATTAGGTAGTCATATCGTAGGGCCACTTTTTATTCCTGAGAATTTAACTGGTGAGGTCTACCTGAACATGCTTGAAGATACAATTGATCCTCTCATAACAGAAATAATTGAAAATGACCAAAATCATAATGATGATCGGCTTCATTTCCAGCAAGATGGAGCACCTCCTCATTATGTTGCTCCGGTAAGAGAGTTTTTAGATGACCGGTTTCCTGAACGATGGATTGGAAGGAGAGGCCCCATCGAATGGCCTGCCAGGTCACCTGATTTATCGCCTTTAGACTTTTTCCTTTGGGGACACTTGAAAAATAAATGTTTTGCTACGCAGCCCGAGTCCATAGAAGACCTTCGCCAACAAATTACAGCAGAGTGCAGAAGTATAACACCTGATATGCTAAAGAATGTTAGGAATAGATTTGAACAAAATCTGTATTATAATATGGAAGCAAAAGGGTCACATTTGCAGCACTTGCTGAAGTAGGATTTTACTAAGTCAATTACACATTTCAAAGTACTGGGTTGTAGTTGTTTTTCTTCATAATACTTACATGTTTGAGTGAAATACAACAAATTAGGTATCATTGGAAAGATAATTTTGTGCCCTTTCAAATGATATATCACTCGACCCCACTTTCCATTTAAAATTTTAGGGTTGTTACTCACCCTCGCTAGGGGGTTGAAGGCACAGGTAGAAAAATACATCTTAAATGTGTCCTCCTCAAAAGCAAAATTGACCTGTCCGAGCATTTTTGCGTTAAGTTACAAAAAAAGGAGAAAAGCAAGGTGAATACTTTTCGTTGAACCACTCTGTATATCAGGTGTGTACTTTTTGCTGATTGCTGGTATATTTAGGTAGGTATATGAAAACCATTTTACAATTTTTGAAAATATATGTGTCACCGCTAAGTACCTGTAGGGTACTAAAACTACTTACTTTAGAAAACATTTTATGCCGTTATTGATTTTTATTTTTGTATTATAAATTCTCGCTAGGAAATTAACATTTCATAACTCTATCATCGAGCTGTCGTACAAAATATCCATCTGCTTGGGTTTTTCATGTTAATTTTTTTATCTTGATTTTCACTAAGCATTTTTGTATTTTTATTACCGCATATCATTAAAGTGCTCTGTTCTCTGGAAACGATAGTTTATTGCCGAAAAACAGATGATATTTAGAACGACAGGCCTCACTTGGGATGTTTCGAGTAGGTACTCTTATGTTAACATTTTTATGGATTTAGACAAAGAATTCGGGCACAAGTGGTTGACCCTTTTCGACTATATTTATGACCCCAACCATATTGTCAGTGATGATCATTCGAAGGTGACGTCAAAGACGTTTCTTAGCCGAGGCATTCATTACTGTTCTGAGATTTCGGCCGGCAACTATTGCCGGGTTTCCGCCGAGAACTAAATCCGCTCTACAGTCTCCTTGTTGATCGAGAAAAGACTTCGCGTTAGTTCCTTGAGGTAACCCTGTAATTTTCTTTTTTCGTGTTATGTTTGTCATTGTATTTTGCGTTGATAAATTTTATCGTTGGGTACGCTGAATAATATAATTAACCTATCACCAGTCCCGACATACCTATAAATCTGTCCCTATGCTTAGATCTTTGAAACTACACAACGGATTTGGATGCGGGTTTTTTTAATAGATAGAAAGATTCAAAAGGGGGGGTTTATATGTATACATATAACATGCATAATATACCTAGTAGAGAAACATTGACAATTTTGGAGGTTTCTATTGTGATGTAAATAATAAACATATTTTTTTTGAGCTTATATTGCAAACGCTGGCTGAAAACTACGAGATATATCAAACAATGTAGATACTACAGTAGGTATTGTACACCTTAAAAAGAAAAAAGTCTGCGATGGAATAAGTCTATCTCTTAATCCACAACAGCCATTTTTATCCTTGATAAATAATGGCTTATTTACGAAGCGATTTTTAGCAAAAACAGCATCAATCCTTATCCAATTAAGTACCTCAAATACATTCTGCATTTATTATAGATCAATATGGCCGTTAATGCTAACATGTAATTTAAAGAAATACTTTCGAAGATATTACTGATTTAAAATCCAGAGATATAGTGGTTGTGGCGGTACCGGCCGAGAAGCCGGCAGCGCGTGCCTATAAATAGCGCGTCGAAGGCCGCGCTTCGCCCTATAGTATAGTAGCATGCGTTTATATGATATTTAGTATCAGCATTGCACCCGTGCGGGAATCTGACAAGAATCGATCACCCCGGGTGAAGAATTTGTCGAAATCATTTCTGTCAGATATAATATATTTGTGCTAGGGTTTTTTCCAATCCTCGAAGCAATTCTGATGTCCACTTTTTGGTATTTTCAAAAAAATTCGATTTTCAAGAAAATCAGCGATTCTATTTTCATTCCCTCAATCGTCACGTAGAGCCGTCCTTTCATGGGTCTCTACAATCTTGGGGATAGAAAAAAGTCGCAGGTGGTCAAATCTGGTGAATACGGTGGCTGAGGCATGATCACGATGTGATTTTTGGCCAAAAAAATCACGAACAAGCAATCACCAGTGAGCAAGTGCATTATCGTGATGGAAAAGCCGTTAATTGTTTTCAACAATACCGGACGTTTTCTTCGTATTGCTTTTCGCAAGCGGCGCATAAGGACCACGTGGCAAGAACTCTTGGTGTAAGTTTCAACATTCACCTTATTTTTTGTAAAACGTACATATTTTAATGCATTTATGTATTTCACTTCTTTCATCATTACAGATTTGTTTTTATGGTTTTTATTTTCATCAAATCTTCTAATATAGTATTTTAAAGCTCCTAATTTGTTTTATGAATTCAGTCTCACGTCTCAATAGATCCACCTATTTTCCATTCACTTTCCACAATGTTTGAAACTCATTCAGTACTTGGCAAAAATGTTTTACGAGGTTTTTTGGCTTTCACTCCTTTAACTCTATACAAAAAATCCTGGGAAACTTCCAAAGAGTTCATTTTGAACTTGATTACTTTAAGTAAAAGCCCAAAAGCTTTTTTTCCACAAACCAACCAATTCTAAAAAATACCCATTTCCATTTCAATCATTTGATTACTATGTTTTCACGCTATTCTCTATAATATGGTCCTTCGAACCGGATCGACCGGCATTCGATAAAGATCTATCTCGCATGACACGGATAGTGTGTCAAATTGCGTCGTTCTTTATATCGTATCGGCAGTCCCACATATTCCTATACATTTCACTTCTTGAGCGCATGATTCGAGTGACGGACAACGCAAAAAGTCGTTGAGTTAGTACAGGCGGTTTGTGATAGCGATCAGAAGTAACTCAGTGAAGACCGTCGTCTTATTATGCAGATCACGCATGTCTTGTTCTCAAGACGGTGGATCATTAAGAGGCATTCGTAATCTATGGATAGTTCTTGTTTTACTTCGACTGCTCTGCGCCGGTTTGGCATTTCTACATAGCTCTTTTTTTCCCGCAGTAGCTGAAGAAATATATTAAAAATACGAGTACGATAACATAGGTAAAGGGTTTTCCAACAAGGACTTTCGAGTTTTGACAATTGAAAACGGCCATCTTGTTAGAGCTGAATCTGTCAAATCAGATGTCACTTCAGTCCTTATTAGAGGTCTTGTAATAAAGTATAAGTAATATCCCAGTTTAATTTGACTAGCGTCCCAATAACTGTATACCTAATAATGTCGTGTTATTGGCTATTGGAAAAAATTAAGAAAAGTGGTTTGTTTAGACGAAGACCCACGTAACCTAGTTCTTCAATGTTTTTCTTGCTACAAACTTGAAAAGGTTATTAATGAGTAAAACCGATCGATTTGAGTGGAGCACCATGTATATATATACCCTAAAGCTTTGAAAGTAGTGCGACTCTGTCGTAATATTAAATATTTAGTGTTTCTCAACAGTTTTATAGGGGTAACATAGTAGCTAAAATACGTTAAAATGCTTGTAATTGATACCAAGTTGTATTAGAGAATGTCACCATTTTAAAAATAAAAGCATTTCGGAATACTGACATTAGATGAGTTGAAAATATGAAATACCGCACATACAGTGATATTTACAGCTGGAAAGTACATAGATAAAAGATTATATTATTAGGAACAAATTGAGTTAAGTTTTTAACTAGAAAATTGATACGTCGACAGAGTCAATTTTTGTATTATCAATAATTTTTTCCGCTTGAATTTTGCTACTAATAGACTATATATTCGTCAAAAAAATTTCATTTGCAGTAAAAATATCAATTTTCAAGCACAAATAATGTCTTCAACAGTTTTATATGTTTTATAAAACGGTGTCAATTTTCTACTAATGAAACAACACATGAAAAACACTTGATACTTGAAGTTTACCTACTTGTACTGCAGAAACGGGCTACCAGGTATATGTGTAAGATTAAACCTCGTGATTCGTGCAGATACAAATTTTTTGAGCAAACAATGATTGTTTTGTTCATTTTGGAATCGGTTTGCCTCATTTACAAAAATATCTCTCTATTTGAGGCTTCATGTCATCCTTATAGCACCCGTTCCACCGTGTTGAAATTTCCAATTCCTTTAACAAATTTTGTCAGGAATGTCAGGAATTCTATTCATTACAATAGGGCAGTGTTTCTCAAAGTGTGCGCCGCGGCGCCCTGGGGCGCCGTGGAACCTTTACTGGGGCGTCGTGGGCCACGGGTGAGTCTCAAGGTACAACGTTTTACAACATAGATAACTGAGTAAAAGTAATACGTCGGTACCTATTGATAAAAATCCTCTGATAATATGATAATATCGGTAATTGCAAAATGCAATCCGTTCAGACAGCCACCTACCTACATTTATTAATTAAATATCTAGTGTAATCTTTACGTTCGGGGCGCCGCGATAACCTTCAAAAAACATAAGGGAGCCGTGAATTCGAAAAGTTTGGGAAACACTGCAATAGGGTCAAGATGTTTATTCACTTGCCCTCAGATATAAGACAGGCAAATTTGACCAACAAAATGTTCAGAATTAGAGTAAAAACATTTTTGGCTGATACATCCTATTATAATTTGCAAGAGTTCTATAAGATTCTGAAATATGCATATTTCAATTCAGTTTGTATAAGATTTTTGTTTATATTTTTGTTTGGATATACATATTTGATTTTCTGGTGTAATAAAATGGGTGTGTTTATTATTATGCTGGACATGCTGATAGCAAGTGCATTAGGGTCTCGGGCGCCTCGCTGCAGGCCCTGCACCTTGTGTCAGGAACCTCTATACCCATCACGCGACTGCGGTAAACTAAGGTGTTGAAGACACCATCCTGGCAAGCCATGATGAACCCCTCAGTTTCCGACTTCAGCCCACTCGACCTTAGAAAAGTGAACGTCAGGCGCTTTGATAAGCCAAGGCCTCCAATGTTATTGAAGAAGACCCCATGCATTGGCTTATCCTTGTGTTTCCGCAGAAGTAAGGTGATCTCTGCGGCTTTTATCTGAGCTTTTTGCTGAACGGGTTCCAACTCGGTGACAGAGTTGTGGTCACCTCGTTCAGTGTCGAAAACTATACCGAGTTCTTCAGCTGCTCGGGCAGCTGCCCTAAAAAGAAATGCTCCAATTCCTGCTCTCTCATGGTCACGGACCATGCAGAGAAGGGGATCCGAACGTCGTAGTTTGGCGGCTATTCGCCGCACTGCGGGCGTGAAAGGCCTATTGACCGCCCTGTAATCCGTCACACATAGGATACGAGACGCGTGTTGTCTCGCCGACGTGATCTTAGCCTCCAGCTTGTGTACACGCCGTTCAATCTTAGGAACCGCAAGGCCGGGATTTCGTCCTTCCGATTCGGAAACCGATTGGACTCCACGGCGGTGTTGATTTGCCAGATGTCAGCCTCTTCTGTTAGAACACTATGAACCTCCGCATCCAAACAAGCCAGTTCTTGTGGCTTCAGGGGCCTAATTCTGTGGAGCGCCCTGCGTGTTCTGATTGTCGTCTCCATTGGTGGTATTGTGCAAGTCTCCTCTCCAGCTGTGCCAACGGGTGGTAGAACTGTCACTTCTACCACGTCGTTAGCAGGCTGGGAAGGAGCTAAATAGCCCTGGCGCCGAAGATAAGATACGTAATCCCTAAGGTTTTGGGCGGAACAGGCGGCATGCTCCGGATGTGTTTCACACCACAGAGCATGCAATCTCGCCATGTACCCTCTTCGGGCAGGCTCACTACTCTCGTAGCAACGCATAAGGCTATCTCTTAGCTCATGCGTCCACTCAAAGCGTCCGTTGTCGTTGCCAGGGTTGTCGTCGGTAGGCAAATCATCGTTATGGGCCCCACCACCTTGCCTCTGACCCATCCGAGCGGGTCGATTATGGTGGGTGGTTAGCCCACGGCCGGCACCGGAGGGAGAATGGAGTTCTCCTTCCCGGGTGCGCCTGGGCTGCCGGTCCGGTTTTGCACCAGTTGCTCAGGTAAGTGGTGTCGCAACTCACCAAAGGCCAAGGGTGTTAGTGGCCATCCCTGCTTATTTATTATTATTATTATAGTACAAGTTAGATTTGGAAAGTTCAGGTCTCAAGAAAAACGGGTCCGTAATTGAACCCAAAATCGTTCATTATTTTGAAAACAAGAATATCATGAGAAAAATTGTTAAGAATGATCGCCATGTGATATACAGTGAGATAAAACAACTTTTCGTTTCTATATGACAAAAAAATCGCGTGGACAGTTATTTTCACAACCTCAAAAAGCTTTCACAGCTTCCGAAAACCATTTTTTTTTGATTACAGGAAAACACTGTTTCGTCAGATGAATCATCTAAAAGAACAATTCGTTTAGGCCAGTCTCAATTCACCTACGCTGTATGTTAATGGACTGACACCAATCAGAAAACAACTACTCCCTTAGCTAATACCACGAAGGGCGTAGGTAAGTGAAAACTGGCTTGAACGAATTGTTCCTTCAGATGATTTGATTTATAGCCAGTTTTCAAACATGCCCACTTACTATAGGTGGAATTTATTTCCTTATACGAGGGTTTGGGCCATTCGGATAGTACCTCGTCTACAAGCAGAGGGAGCGATACCAAATATGGTGCTTATCGCTCATTTTAGCTCTGTTTGAGATATGATACTCTGAAAGAATTTGATTTTCAATTATGTGAAATCATCGACTTCGTATGAAATTCCTTTTGAAGATGATCACTTGGCGTTCGAAACACGTATCGAGGTGTTGAAATAACGGTTTGGTGTTGGGAAAAACTCTTCAGTAATATTTATTACTACACCAAAAGTTCCAAACAGTGCATCACGATTATTTTTGAGAAAAATGTAAATTCATCTGATTTTTTTGTACAAAAAGCGCATACCAATTCGGAGTTCAATTTGATGAAAATTTCCAAAAATCGATCTAGTTATAACACATGGATCAATAAGTCCCGAGACTAACAATGAAAACAACATTTTTTTTACAAAATTTTTTTTTATTCATCAACATAATCTCCTTTTAGGGTGATACAATGGTTCCAACGCTTTTCCAATTTTTCAATACCATGTTTATAAAAAAATGTATCTTTCGCTTCAAAATAAGTTTCAGTTTCAGCGATGACCTCCTCATTTGAGCCAAATCTTTTTCCCTGGAGCATTTTTTTAAGATCAGCAAAGAGCCAGTAGTCACTGGGGGCTAAATCTGGTGAGTATGGGGGGTGGGGAAGCAGATCAAAGCCCAATTCGTTTAATTTTGCCATTGTTTTCATCGACCTGTGGCAAGGTGCATTGTCTTGGTGAAAAAGGATTTTTTTTCTCTGCATGTGCGGTCGTTTTTTTGCGATTTCCTCCTTCAAACGTACCAGTAAGTCAATATAATAATCACTGTTGATCGATTTACCTTTTTCGAGGTAGTCAATGAAAATCACGCCATGCGCATCCCAAAAAACTGACGCCATCACTTTGCCAGCTGACTGCTGCGTTTTCGGACGTTTCGGACGGCTTTCGCCAGCTGTGCGCCACTCAGATGACTGCCGCTTTGACTCTGGAGTGTAGTGATGTATCCATGTTTCGTCCATGGTCACGTAACGACGCAAGAAATCTTTTTTGTTGCGAGTAAATAGCGATAAACAGCTTTCTGAATCATCGACTCGTTGCTGTTTTTGTTCCATCGAAAGCAATCGCGGCACCCACTTAGAAAAAACCTTTTTCATGCTCAATTTTTCATGAAGGATAGTAAATACACTTCCATATGATATCTGTGTCATCTCAGCAATCTCACGGAGCTTCACTTCACGATCTTTCATTACAATTTTTGTCACTTCACTCACATTTTCCGGTGTAACAGCTTCCACAGGTCTACCCGAGCGTTCTGCGTCATTTGTGTCGGTACGACCACGTTTAAACTCGGCAAACCACCGACAAATCGTTGCTTTTGATGGACAGGAGTCCGGGTAACATTTTTCAATCCATTCTTTCGCTTGCACGGTGTTTTTACCCATTAAAAAACAATGTTTTATCAGAACACGAAACTCGGTTTTTTTCATTTTTTAAACAAACTACAAAACGACTTTACTCTAACCTCGATAACTCAGCTGTTTCTGGTCCGATCGACTTAAAATTTCGACACGTTTCAAGCAAAGGTTAGTACTCTAGAAAGACTTGGTTACTGGTTTACTAAGAGCGCCATCTCTGGGTTAGTCTCGGGACTTATTGATCCATGTAGTATGTCTCTGTTCGAACCGGACGACTTGAAAAAGTTCACAAAACGACTTCTCTCAGTTTAGCGAATTCCAATCAAAGCTAACTGCAATCGCATTCAAATCCAAACAAACAACGTTAAATCTTTCTCCCATAAAATTTGCGTGGAACAAAGCCGTCGCGCGCATTAAAATTCATACGATTCGGTTGCGTCGTAGCTTTTCCAAGCAATAGAAACGCACTGGAAGAGCTTTATTTCTAATTTGAAAAGCAAATCCGAAAATTCCTCATTATCATACACCTGTACGTCCCGGCCTGTATGCGTTGCCTCTACAATACATAACCGGTCTTTTGTGACTGCCGAAAAAAAAGCCAACAGGTGGTTTTCAGTTCTTTTCTGGTTTAGGGGGATGAACCTTTCACGATCGTGAATGGTGAGTATTTGAATGCGATTTTCTTGGTCGTAGGCGAAAACACTGAAGCTCACCGGTGAGCATTTTTCTGAGGTCTGCGAACTGTCAGTAGTCGCTGGGAGCCAAATCTGGCGAATACGGTGGATGTGGGAGCAATATATCCGCTATTTAATTATATGCGAGCGCTTTCGACAGCTGGTCGTGCTGTCATCATCAAGGTTCTACTCAAACTGAACGTGTCAACCTGTGGTTTGTCCTTTTATGCGATCCGAACGCTTCAGTGCTGGTACTTCAGGAAAATTTGCCTGTATTGTGTTACACCAGGTAATATTCTTTGTGTTGGATCTTCTCTAGGTTTACTGTTTCTAGGAGTGTGTATTGTTTTGTGTAAATTATTGAATGTTAGGTCTTGTTGTGTTTTGATTTGTATTTGTTCCTCGATAAGTCAATTATGACTGTTAAATTTATGGATGTTTAAGTTTTCCCAGATGTCCATACGGTTTCCCTTATTGACTTGTTTTATGAGTTTTATGTTCTCTGGCGGGGGAACATTGACATACATTGTATATAAAGAAGAAGTAGATACAAAAATCAATGAAACGGCAAAGTTCAGCCGAGGCTGTTTTACAACTTAACTTAGGGGATAGCATGTATTATATATAAATATAAAAATAATTACCTAGTATACATTGGCAAGTGAGTAGTTCATGAATCTTTGTAAAACTAAGAAAAAAGCAAAAGCTATAAATTTCAAAGTAAATATTGAAAATCTATTTAGCATAAATAAGGCAAAATATATAGAAAAACAAACATAAATGTGAGACAAAGGGAAAACCATATGAGCAAGGCATAACGTGAATATGTTATCTATCTATTCAACTTTTTATTTAAATCATATATGGAGTAGTGTCTCAATTCACTGGGCAGAGCGTTATATTGTTTGATAGAGCTGTAAATAAAACTACGAGAAAAGCAGGCTGTCAAGTGTTTTTGGAATAACAAGTGTGACCGTTTCGTGTCCTTGAATTATTCTGAGATTTGAAAGTTTTATATCGTTCATAAATATAATTTGGCTTTTTGTTAATGAGGAATTTATGTGTATTGACGAGTAGGTGAAACTGCCAGGTTTTAGCAATCGGTAACCAACCTGACTCCTCGAACTTAGGGGATATATGATCGAATTTTCTTACACCATAAGAAAGACGAATGCAATTGTTTTGTATTTTTTGTAAGCGATTTACATCAAATTGTATCAAAGCAGGCCCGTAGATTATATCGCAATATGCTAATCTAGACAATATGAGGGTTTCGCAAAGTTTCAACTTCAATTTGGAAGTCATAATATCTTTGATAGAGTTGACGTAAGATACTGTACGAGCTACGACGAAGTGAATTTATATGTTTGTGAAATCTCAGATCAGCATCTAGCCGCAAACCCAAGAACTTGCTTTCTGTAATTATTTGTACTAAGTCTTGTCCAAGTTTGATTTCGATTCTTTCTTCAATTTCCCACCTTTTGTGTTTCGGGCCAAAAAGTATCAGCTGGAATTTTTTAGAATTCAATTTTAGGTTATGGGCAGTAATTTTTGTAGATCGCTGTTAATATTTTCCATTACCACCTGCCAGTTACTTGGAGGAAATCGATAATATAACTGTCATCTGTATAATGATGAACTGTGCAATGATCAATTATTTTATGAAAGTCAGATATATGGGGCCAAGGATAGAGCCCTGAGGTACTCTTCAGTCAACCGGTAAAGCACTAGAACACTTTACATCCAGACATACTGACTGAGTCTGATTTCTGAGGTGACTTTTCAATAGATCTACAGTCCCTTCACTAAATCCGAGAAATGCCATTTTCCTACACAGAATACTGTGGTCTAATGTATCGAATGCTTTACTGTAGTCCAAGAGTACCATGGCAGTTACTTCATTATTATCAGTTGCTTTGAATAAATCTTGGGTGATGTTGACAAAAGCGGAGGTGATGCTATAGAATGCACGAACTCCAGATTGAACATTTGTTATTAAATTATTATTGTATGCAAAAAAATCAATCTGATCTTTCATTTGGACGTTCACTGCGTTCCGCATCATCGGTTTTTCTACAACCACGTTTGAAGTCAGCAAACCAACGTTTAATTGTTGTTTCTGATGAAGCCGGGTCCTTATAACACTTCTCAAGCAATAATTCGTTTGTGCGGAATTTTTTCCCATCAAGAAGCAGGGTTAAATTAAAATACGAAATTGTTATTGATCCATTGTTTTGAAAATAACAAAAGTAGTGTCACTCTTAGAACAACAACTCACAAACTTATCCGTAGATAATCATGAAATTTCAACAGCTTTCTTTCGAAGGTTAATACTAACTGAAAAAGCGGTGAATGCAATAAGCGCCATCTATGTGTTAGACTCGAGACTTTTCAGCTCATGTAGTATATCACCTTGTATAATCATCATGAAACGTAATCCCAGCTGTTGGGATATTCATTCCGCAATCTGATACCGTCCCAGAAAAAAGAAATGGGCGAAAGGAAATCTACGATGTAATATTCCGAACTGGGTTATCAGGTCACGTGGATTCATGACCGTGAAACTCGAGATGCTAATAAAAATCCCAGCGGCTGCGTGGTAACAATCTGTTTGTTTTTGAGCGATCGCAGTTTGTTTTCTTTGTGGAAGATTCCTGGAAATTAATTATTTTCCTGCTTTTGTGGTAGACCGAACGCTAATATGTTATTCAGTTTACATCCACTCGCTTTTAAATGACTGTTATCTAATGATGTTTGTTTATATATTCCTATGTTCGTATTCCAAGAAAATTGTGAACTTTGGTGCAAAATTTGATGAAACTTGGGGTAAAATTATGCCTCAAATATCATTTAAAAAGTCCACGAAATGTAAAAATATATGGAATGAATTTCTGATAATTTGTAGCTCTTTCAGATTTCTTCTTGACGAAATTTTTTTATATTCCATTAATTTTAATGTTCAGAAAGATCTACTATACCGATTCTGCGTAATTATTTGTGGGTTTGTATAAATCGTAGTATACAGTAATTTACATAAAAATGATGTATGTTCGAGAAGCTGCATCTGTCACTTTTTCTAAAAAAACTCGAATAATTCGAAAACGGTTCATTTTGGATATACGGTATGATACACGAGTTAGAATCTAGATCAGTGGTCGCCAACCTGTCGATTGCGAGCTACCGGTAGCTCGCGGAGGTAATTCTGGTAGCTCTCACAACGATTTTAATTTAAAAAATACAAACTGCAAAAATCAGAGAAGCTTCCGAAAATTACACACAAAAATCTAATTGTCATAATATTAAACATAAACAGCGGCAACGTTGCGGTGAGCGATCTGCCGCAGACGCCATCAAGCTAGAATCGGCTAGAACCGACCAGGCGGACCAGCGCGTCAGTGTTCGAGAACGATCTGGATTGCTTTGAACGGGATAAATACGCACGGCGCGGCGACATTGCGCTTAGTTTAAAACTGAACGCGTAACCAACGTCCAGCGGTTGGATTAGTAGAGAACAACAAAAATAATATTATGGCAAGCAGTTGTAAGAAGGTAAAGACATACCACTTTCATTCGGAATGGGAAGAACAATACTTTATTACAGAAGTTAAAGATAAAAATGTGTGTTTGTTATGTAATACTTCGGTCTCCGTTGCTAAAAAAGGAAATAATAAAAAAAATAAAATAATAAAAATAATATTTATTTCAGAATATTAATACAAAGAATGATACAAAATTTCGATATATAATGAAATAAATATGGTTGAACTCCACGAGGGTTTCCCCTGTATGTATATTGAAAGACATCATAAAACTGTACATTCTGATTTTGAAAAATCATTCCCATTACATCCTGCCGCCAGAAAGGAGAAACTGAAACAGTTAAAAAAGCAGTTAATTGGACAATCAATATTTTTAAGAACAGTCGACAAAAATAAGGCTGCAACTGAAGCATCGTACCGTGTGTCCCAGATACACAAAAAAAGAAACCTTATGAAGACGGGGAAATGATAAAACAGGCGTTTTTAGAAGCTGCTGATTCGTTATTTGCCAACTTTAGATATAAAGACGAGATAGTTTCAGCTATAAAATCTATGCAACTTTCTGCTAATACAGTGATGAGACGTGTAGAAGTAATGAGCAATGATATTTTTTTACAGTTAAGAACTGACTTAGATAACTGTGTTTATTTTTCACTTCAACTGGATGAATCAACAGATGTCATTGACACTGCCCAGATGGCCGTGTTCGTAAGGATGGTTTTTAGTGATTTTACGATTAAAGAAGATCTTTTGAAGTTCATTCCACTGAAAGGACACACTACTGGACATGAGTTGTTTTCTCATTTAAAAAATATTATTTCTTCCGGCAGGTGTAGGCCAAGACTCGCCGAACACACACTCTCTTATTGACGGTAAATCCGGACATTCGCTTAGGACATGCCTGTTCATACATTCTGCATAGAGGTGTATCCACTAGCCCCATATTGTGAAGGTGTTTCCTTAGTTGACAGTCAGAAATCCTACTGTAAGGCGTAGATTTTTCCTGGTCATCGCCAGATATTTCTTCGGCGCCAGCTTCCCAGGGTCGCCCAAGGTGATCCTGGCAAGGTTACATCCTTTGATTTCATCCCATCTCTTTAAAGATTGAGCATGGGTGTGAAATTTGACTAGCTCCGCAATTGTCGAAGTCGTCAGGCCGTGGGTGCCACTGGGTCCTAAAATTCTTAGTCCAGCCGCTTCCTTGGCTAAAGAGTCGGCAATGCGATTACCTTTACTCCTGTCGCGCCTCATACTTTTTTTCATTGCTCCTTCATTCATTCTAAGTTTGCAGCAAAAATGAAAGCAAATAACTTCACAGTCAAAGAATTAGGAATACACTGCTTGCCAATCCCAACGAATCTGGATCCTTCTGGTCGGTAGCTAAAGCCGTCAATCAAAACGTTACAAAATTCACAATTTCACCACTAACACAAGCGGATGGTTCAATTGCAACAACAGCCATAGAAAAAAGAAAATCTTCTAGCTGAGCAATTTACGTCCTACTCCATAACTTCACCGGCAGCGGAAGGTTGCATATCTCAATGAGGATCTAGAGGTGATTTCGAATTGGGGTGAAAGTAACCAGATTCGTGTCGCCGGAATTGCGAAAGTTGCTTTTCAAAAGCTTGGAACACTGTTCCGAACACACCTCAGCAGCTCAGATGAGCTTCTTTGGAGTATTGTTCTTATGTATGGAGCTCCTCCATATAGAACTTCGTTCATGTGGAATAAACTTTCCACGAACGTTTTTCCAGATGGATTTAATCTCCAGCGATTCAAATCCAATGTGGTGCCTGTGCGCTACTTTCGCACAGGCACCACTTTTAGAGCGCCTTGAGTCGGTAATGACGTCTGGAGGTAGAGTCTCCCTCAAACCAGGTTCAGCTGGATAGTATTCTGAGGACACATATGACCAGGAAAATAAAACAACCGTTTTCTGGATCTGAGTGATTCGATAAGCAATAAAAGTGTTCCGCCTAAGATCTTACGCACACTGCGACAGGACGGCACAGGACGGGACTATTCACAACTTGGCACTTGGCATACAGTCGTGATGTTGTGTGATGTTGAGTGTTTTATCTTGTAATATCATCCAGAAAAGTGCTGATGAGGTAATAGTGTGTCATTCCAAAACTTTTAGGTCAGCCATTGAGGATGGTAGTGTTTGATGTGAGTGTAATTTTATATCGTTACCCTTTAATATATTACGAGTATATTGTGGAGCGTTCCCATGAATGATATCTGGTTCAATTCCATAACGAATAGTTGGAGTACAAACCATTCCAGAAGGAACCATTGTAATAGGTGGAATAGAGTCTTCAAAAATAGATACATCAAACATGGTTGACAGCAACACAAAATTTTACATTGAACTTTCATGAATCTTTCATTATTTTTGTCGTAATCCAACGAGCAGAGTTGAAATTTGAAAATCTGGAAACTATTGAACACTGGAAACTATTGAAAACTGGAGCAAGTGACCTGGATATTCTTATTACCAAATGATTATTTTTTAGTGGAAAAACACCGGGAAATTCATTATTCTTTATTTCAATTAGTTTGAAACGGTATGATTTCTGAAGTCTTTTTACCAAAGATCGTCCGTCATTATAGAAGTTTAGGGTGTCACCTGTCATTCATGACGAAACTAGTCTCGCTTCGTCGCATACAGTAATAATACGGAAGCGGATAATTTACCAAGTCCCTGCTCGCGGAAACGTATAAACCTAGGCGGAGCAGAATAAGTGACTATATAATTATCTTTCACTGATCTACTCCAGGTAAATTCGTAAATTGAGGAGAATGCGTTAGTCACTTGAACACTTGATGGTTTTGATAGTGTCATTTCTTGTTTTATTTTTATTTATTTATTTATTACATACACTATTCTACAGGATGAACCTGTACTGAATAAAATGAAAACTAAAGGAATGATCTTTACAACAAAATATAAATGGAACAATTTTGCAACGTCGATTTAAATGAAATAAATCTACAAATCGATAATGAAAACATTGAAATTGTGTCATATATGAAATATCTTGGAATCCAGTTAGATAATTTATTATTTTTTGGCAATCAACTCAATAATATATGTAAAAAAATATCTAAAAAACTATATTTCTTTGCAAGAATTTCTGGTGATTCATCCACTCATTTTTCTAAAATTACTGTGTTTAATGCGATTATCCAACCACATTTTGATTACTGTGCTTATATTATTTTCTTGTTTGATCTAAATCAAACATCTCAATTACAAAAACTTCAATATCGCGGTATGCGAATTGTTCTAAAAGTGAATAGATTCACTGAAATCGGAATTATGTTACAAACTTTGCGATGGCTACTAGTTTCTGTACGGTTGTATTACTTAACTATGGCATTTATATTTAAAATTATGAATAACTTGTCACCTTCATATTTTTCAGAATTTGTTAGTGTAAATTCAGAAGTGCACAAATATGCCACAAGAAATCATACTAATTTGCATTTATGCAGAACAAATAGGAGAAGTGTCATGAATTATTTATTTTTCATACAATAAATTACCAAATGAAATTAAATCTAGCCCATCTTTAAGTATTTTTAAAAAACAGTTATTGAGATCCATCCATAATGCTAGATCGAATAATACTTGGCAACCAGTGTTGCACTACGCTCCGGGGAATATTGAATCCGTTGTGGGGAACGAGAAGTGCCGAATTTATTGGAACTATTCGTTCCCCACCCTCAGGTTCATACAAGCTAATAAGCCTGATGAAGTCCTTCTCGACCACCAGACCAAAACGATATTTGTCGTGGAGTTTTCAGCTCCTGGCGAGACGAATATCGTCAGAAAAGAGGAAGAAAAACGGATAAAATATTGAGCTTTTCTCTTCGAACTCCGCAGACTCTATCCAGATCACTCTGTCAAGATGGTCGTTCTGATTATTGGAGTCCTTGGTGGAATGATGTCTTCTCTACTCTCGAATCTCAAAATCATACCGGCTTGCCGCACTAAGGCAGAAATCTTAGCCGCACAGATGCAGAAGGCTGTCATTCTTGGCCCACTGCGTTTGCTCAGGCACATGATTCTCGGACCCAATGATCACTTACCCCACGGTGTGGGGAGTGGTCATTGGTTGATTATGCTGGCGCGCCCTTCCGAAGGTATCGGGGCTTCGGAGGATAGGGCCTGACCAGCGCACACTACGGTGAAAAAAAAATAAATAAATAAAATTTAATATTTGTATGTTGTTTTCTGTTTTTTATCATTGTATTGGATCTGTACCTATATATTGCAATGTATTTTTAATAGCATATATCGTTGATTTTCAAACTAAAAATCTTTATTTTCAATTTTGTACTATATCTACATTTTAAGGTTTTTTTTTTTATAATTATTTTCAATTTCTATGTTAGTAATATGTTTCATATAATATTGTGTATTAGGATTACTTATCTCAATAAATATATTCTTCCTCTTCTACTAACCCAATTACAGAATAGGCAGAAACAGTGGCATTTACAAATATGTACTTACATAATATAATTTGTGAATCTATATGAGTTATTGCTCATTGTATAAATAGGGAATTTTTTCATTATATTTCTTCGCGGAGATAAAAGGTGACACTATTCCTAGATGACCGTCTAGAAACCCAAAAGTTCAATATATGTAACAATTGAGAGCAGGTAATGATATTATTTACGACCTTGAATGAAAAAAAAATGGATAATATTTACTCCTTGAATTGAAGGGGTTATATTTTTAGGAGTGATTAATTTTTTGGGAAAGAAAGTTTTTGGCTTTCTACTACTCCATCTGATACAAAAAAAAATGGATGGGAGAATCTTCCAAAGAAGAAAGTAGCTGTTTCAGGAGGATTTTCTTTCAGTTTGTGTCTGAAAGTTACTTCTTTGCATGATCTACACATTCATGTATAGAGTTTCAAATTGATTACTTCCTTCCTTTCTTTGGAAGATTCTCTCATCCCTT
The DNA here is from genome assembly GCF_025532065.1 of Leptinotarsa decemlineata. Taxonomy (NCBI): domain Eukaryota; kingdom Metazoa; phylum Arthropoda; class Insecta; order Coleoptera; family Chrysomelidae; genus Leptinotarsa; species Leptinotarsa decemlineata. The sequence goes on along the minus strand of NW_027412692.1, from coordinate 12,003,799 downwards.
TTTTTTTGTATCAGATGGAGTAGTAGAAAGCCAAAAACTTTCTTTCCCAAAAAATTAATCACTCCTAAAAATATAACCCCTTCAATTCAAATAAGATTCCTCTTGGCTGGGATTAAATCAAATAGGTGAATGAATGTCATTACGATGTCATCGATGACATAAGCAGATCAAGCTTATTCCGTGACATTCAAAATCGTAATTCATGAATGAAGTGTGTGTATTTTCTATAATGTTATCCAATGTTGGCACTGAAGAGCCTTAGGGCAAGTGTCTTAAGGCGAAACATCGTTGTATACCAGTATGGGTGACAGTGTTCTATGTGAGTACAATTTATTACCATTCATTCAAAGTAGATCTCATGTGAATGATATCTGATTCTTATTCCACAACAAATGTTTGAAATACAAACTGAGTAGAGAAAAGTATCTTCTGTATAATTCAGTGTTCATATAGAAGTATTTGTTTCGAAAGAATTATTTTCTTTCGTGTAATTCAATGTTTATATGAAAGTAGCTGTTTCAGGAGGACTTTCTTTCAGTTTGTGTCTGAAAGTTACTTCTTTGCATGATCTACACATTCACGTATAGAGTTTCAAATTGATTACTTCCTTCCTTTCTTTGGAAGATTCTCTCATCCATTTTTTTTGTATCAGATAGAGTAGTAGAAAGCCAAAAACTTTCTTTCCCATTTACTCCTTATCTCGAGACTACAAAAATCGTTTCAAGCAATTCATAATAGGGCAATCCTACAGTAGGATACGTGCCATCAAGTTTAAAAGACATATATTTCAGGAAGCGCCTCTGTAGGACTTCTAGTTGATTTATATGAACCTGATAGGGACTCCACACAACAGATGCATATTCCAGCTTAGATCGAACAGAAGTGAAATTAAGTAATTTCAATGTTGAAACTTGAAGTCTTTTGAATTTCTAACTTAGAATCCATACATGCGATAAGCTGCTGTTAAGAGTAGTGTCAACATGTTTATTGAAAAAAAAAAAATGAATCAACAGTAACACCTAGATCAGTGAGTGTGTCGGGACGCTCCAGAACTTGATTGTTAATGACGTAGTTGTGTAATGTCAGATTCGTTTTCAGTGAGTAAGACATTTGAATTTTTCCAAAGTTGCATGAACATTTTCGTACAAGATATATTCAATTGAAATATTTTTTTGCTACAGGCATGTTGATTTGTTTAATTGTTTGTTTTTTTCTCGAGATAGCTGAGTAATTGTTGGACACTTCTGAAGAAAGAAAGGAAACAATTGATTTCAAAATAAACTCTATACAAAGTTGTGTGCTTTATGCAAGAAGTAATTTTGAGACACATACTGAGAGTAAAAGCTCTCCCCAAACAACTCTGCATTTCCAAGCATCGTTATTTTATTCCAGGCTAGCGTTTTAGTGCTAATTTTTCGTCACAGTCATCACAGAAAGTTGAAGGACAAATCAGCTAATAATGTGGAGACTTTTATCGTCACGAAAAATATAAAAAAACGGAAATTTGAGAGTTTTGACGTTGAACAATTCCGGACTTTTGCTGTTGACTTTGGTAGCACATTCCAACAAAATTATCTCCAACGCATATCAGGGAAATTCCTTCCAAGTAATTAATAATCCCCGATTTACATAAAATGGCGTTCTACTCTAATATGCACCCGTTTTACGAAAATGTTCCATGTCACACAATGAACGTGTCGTACTTTATGCAAGTTGAAAATTAATTTCGGATCGTAGCTTCGCAAGTAGAAACTTCGAGAGAAAAGACCTCGACGACGACGTCCATGACCTATTTCTGTATCGACGGCCAGACGACGGGAGAGAGGGAGATAGCGCGACAAATCGCATTTATCAAGCGGGAGAATCTGTTCGCCATGTTTGCATTCTGATAAACTTCCATAAAAAGCTTATTCTATCGCAGGAATGGAAGTTGATTCAATTTTGAAGGAGTTCCAACAACTGATGTGACAAATAATGGGTTTGTTATTTATTTGTTATGGTTGATACTATACACGAAAAAGAACCGGTACGAGAAATAAATACGGTGTTGCGGACGTATGCTCGATTATGTGGGGTCTTTCAACAGGAACTTCCAAACTTTGATATAATTGAACGGCCCTTGGACGCTCTTACACATCAACAACCAGTTGATGTTGAGAAAGTGAAGAAAAATGTTATGGAGAAACGTCGAATCGCTTTTAAAGATGTCAGCATATCGGTTGGCATATGCTATGCATTTTTTTTTTTGAAATTTTGGTCATAAGCGTGTGGCAGCGAGGGTTGCCTTTTATATTTCGGGATTAGAGAACAAACACAATTATTAATCATCGAAAATCACATTATTGTTTTTCAAAATATTCCCCATGAAGATCTATACACTTTTGCATGAGTTTGAACCAATTGTCGAAGCACTTTTGCCACTCTTATCGAGGTATCTCCAAAACATGCATTCTGAATGCAGAATCCAATATTTTTTTGGGATATATTCATATTATTTTAAAATCAATTGCCCTAAAAGGTACCAAAAAAGTAAAACAATTGAAAATCGTTGGGTTTCCGATGAAGTAAAGCTCTCCAGTCAAAACTTGAGAGATCTGCATAAAATTAAAACTGAATATCCAGATTTAACAGGGTTCTACATGAAAGAAAAGCGAAAGCACTACCGTCTAATAAAGGATGCAAAAAAAAATATTTTCAGGATAAAATTGATGTATCTGACAACCCAGCAAGAACAATTTGGCAAGTTATCTCTGAGCTCTCAAATAAAACTAAAAATATGCAAAATGATGTTTCCATCAAAGTGAATGACTATTATCACGGAACCAAAGGCAGTTGCAAATTTATTTAATAATTATTTTATCAATGAACCAAAATATATTGTTAATAAAATAGATAATAATGGCCCAAACTTTGATTGTTTCTTTCAAAAAGTAAGAACAATCCCTGGTTCATTTTTTTTAACACCTTTTGTTGAAGTAGGTATAACTCTATGAGTTACTGCGACGAAAACTCAAAAATATATGTTCTTCGGGTAATGATGAAATACCAATGTTTCTCATGAAAAAAACTTTGCATGTTTTATGTAAACCATTGCTGTTCTTGATAAATCCATCTTTTTCTATTGGTCGATTTCCGAACATGTTGAAAATTGGTAAAATTACGCCAATATTTGAAAAAAAAAGATAAACTTTCACTAAGCAACTACAGGCCAGTTACAGTCCCCTCTAGTTTCTCAAAAATATTTGAATATGCTTTTCTTGAAAGACTTCTTCAATTTTGTTACTATCATAATATTTTCTCTAGAAATCAGCATGGTTGTCTTAAAGGCAGGTCGACTACAACTGCGGTCCATAGTTATTATAACGAATTAGTTCAGAATATTGAGGCGGGCGAATGTTCTGTTGGGATCTTTTGTGATCTCAGCAGGGCATTCGACTGCGTAAATCATTCTATTCTGCTCTCAAAGCTGTAGACTTATGGTATATGGTTATGACATTGAAACCAAACTCCAATCATCCTAATGGAAGAGCAAAAAAGAAAGTCAAGTTAGATCAAATGTTGAGGTTTTCCTCACTGTTTTCTTCTATTACTGTGGCGTAGTGCATCAGGAGTTCTTACTACAAGGTCGTTCTGTCAATAAGGAGTATTATCTTGAAGTTATGCGCTGCCTGCGAGAAACAATACAAATAAAACGTCCGGGATTGTGGAAAAACAATGCATGGCTTTTGCGTCACTGTATTGCACCTGCTCACTCGTAATTCCTTAGCCGAAAACAACACCGTAAACATGCCTCGGCCACCGTATTCACCAGATTTGGCGCCCTGCGATTTTTTCCTGTTGCAAGATTGAAGAAACCCATGAAAGGACGACGTTTTGCGACGAATGAGGAGATTAAAAAGCTAACACAAGTGTATTATATCTGAGGGGGATCATTTTGAAGGGGACAAAATTGAAATTGATCAATGAACAAATATTTTTTGAGAAAAATGAAAATTCACCTTATTTTTTGAACAGACCACGTACATGAAAAGTCATCCACTACCCGTGTCTGTATCTACAAACGCAGCTATTTCGTTCCGCGCTCTCAGTACCAAATTATAACCTTGTCTTTAGCTTCTTAGTCTTCCTCTTTTTCGCATCGGAAGAGTCGTGAGTTGACAATTAAGTATACGGCTTACAAGATGAGATCTTGATATGATAATCAACGTGAATGGATGGGATAAATGCTACTTTCAAATATAATTAGGGAAGAATGGAGGATAATCATATGTATCATTTTCAGTTCATTACTTTGATTCTCAGAGGGTTGAACCGGCAGCTTCATTGAAATAAACTTATGTCAATATCTTTACACGTGAATTGTTTTACGAAATGCGTTGCAGCTGACTGCTGTCTATTTGACATCTTTTCGGATAAGGTGATCCACGAAATATATTGATGGAGCATGAAAATGGAGGTGAAATTTGTTCAAAATGAGGTTATTTGTTACAGCCGGCTTGAAGCAAGGCATAAGCAAATTACATATAAAATACTCTGCAATCTATGGGGTGCATATTAATAACTGTGGTCATCGAAAATTTTTCACAAGAAATTGATTGATGTAGCCGTTAGTACGTGGTAGGAGGACATCATGAAAAATGGTAATTAAAGTTACATAATCAAAATAAATCTGAGTTCAGTGTATTGAGAAAACCGAACTATATAGCCCAATGACGTATATCATAAACTTGTCTACTGAAAATGGAATTTTTCCGGATAGTCTAAAACTAGCAAAAGTAACACCAATTTATAAAAAAGGGGATAGAAACCTCTATGAAAACTACAGGGGAATTAGCTTATTCTCAAGTATTTCCAAGATTTTTGAACTAAATTTAAAAAATCAATTAATGTCTTTCTTCACAACAAATAACCTTTTTTCAGAAAACCAACACGGTTTCACAAAGAACAAAAGTACAGAAACAGCACTTTATGAGTTCAATGAGCATGTGGTTAATGCACTTGATGGTAAATTCCATATTTGCGGATTGTTCATAGACTTCTCCAGAGCTTTCGATTGCGTTAATCATGACCTGCTATTAGGGAAATTGGAAAGATATGGTGTAAGAGGAGTTGCCCTGGATTTAATGAAATCCTACCTGGAAAATAGAGGGCAACGTGTCAGTGTTGGAAACACTCTCAGTCAGTTGGCAACCATTAGGCAGGGTGTCCCACAGGGATCAATCCTTGGACCTATACTATTTTTGATATATGCAAATGACCTGATGAAATATTTTCAAGGATTGTCAACTATTCACACAGTAGCGTATGCAGATGACACAAATTTCATAGTGAAGGAAATATTGATGTAACGACCCTACAGGAAAGAACCCAGGATGTACATAAACAAGTAAACATATGGGCAGAAAAAAATCACTTAACACTCAATACATCTAAAACTGTGATGATGAAGTTCACAATTAGTAAGTGGCCCGAACATTTTGTTATCCATGAAAATGGGGATCTGCCAATTGAATCTTGTACTTCTACAAAAATGTTAGGCGTCACCTTGGACTACAAACTCACATGGACTCCTCATATTGAGACCCTCTGTATTAAATTGAGAAAAAACTGCTATTCTCTGAGATGCCACTTGAGATATGGAATTTTGAATTGGGGTACCGGATCTGCTGCTGAAAGAATATTTATTTTGCAAAAATATGCAGTAAGAATCATTGCCGGTATTGGTTGGAGAGAATCATGTAGAAATGCTTTTAAAAATTTCAAGATACTAACTGTTGCTGGTCTCTATATTTATGAATTGTGTATATACGTTTATAGAAACAAGCATAATACACCTTTCCAGCAACATAATTATCCAACTCGTTCTAGAGGCAAACTGACGCCCAATATTCATAGAACAACTCTTTATCAGAAAAGTTTTCTTTATCTTGGACCAAAAATGTTAAATAAATTAGAAGAATCAATTAAAATATCACCAAATCTTAACATTTTCAAATCAAGACTGAAAAAGGCACTTATTGAAAAAATTGCTACACACTTGACGAATTTTAAACTGTTTTTTTATATTTTAATGGCAAAATATCACAACTATGTGATAACATTGACTTTCATTTATTTATAGTTATTTTTTTACATAATCTAAGCCAAACAAATAATTATATGTATATACCTATATGTATCATATTTTTAGATTATTGATTACTACAAACATTATACTCTGTAACGTGTCCTACCCTCAGACGTTTTCCTTGTCACTGTACGTATAACAATGTACTTTTTAACAAGGAAATAATAAAAAATTATTAAAAAATTATTATTATTATTATTATTACAATCCCAAGCGATTATTTTCATCCTGACAGTCATAAATGAGCAGCCTACGATTCAATGTTGTACATAGCGTTCTCTTTGCCTTTATCTGCTAACAATCTAGGTAGGTAAATTAAAACAAGTATACAGATAGGATGTTTGGTTTCAACGCAAACACAATCCAGAAGTTAGTCAGAAAAAAAAACTCAAATTGATGTACAGATTAATATACCCTCAGCAAACAATCAGAAATGAAGAAATTTGTACCCAACTCTAAAATATTTTGGTAAAAGAACAGAGACAATTGCGGTTTTTTTCGGAAAAAACAATTTGGAAGTGGCATTCAGACCACATGCCAGGTTATCTAATTTCCTTTTCAATGCCAAAGATAAAGTGGACAAGTTGGAGAAATCTGGAGTTTATAAGCTTAAGTGTCCGGAGTGTAATAGTGTTTATGTGGGACAATGTTACCGAAATTTCTCAAAACGGTTTGCTGAACATGAACGGTCTTTCAGACTAGGTAAAAATTATTCGACGTGTTTAAACCATTTCTTAAAATGCAATCACAAGATCCTGAATCTAAATGATATGGAAAGTTTGCAGTGTGTTAGCAGAAGTTGGAAACTCAATTATTTAGAATCCTTGGAAATTCATAAGCATAAGCATTGCGTTTACTCACCGGTTTTCAAAGTAGCGAAGCCACATTGTCACAGGTAAACCAAATTCAGGTACTCAATGGAGTTAGGTACCTCTGTTATTACTTTTTATTACGATAGTTACTAATAAAAGTATTGACTGTACGTAATTCAAAAAAGTTTCATAAAAACTTGCCCTGATATAGAAACATATGTTTGACAGTTTATTTTTTCTTGTTTCGCTTTACTCTTCCGCTCTCTGCATAATGTTAGAAGACAGTCGGTTCTTTTATAAAAAATTGAAATTCAATATCATTTGGTGTGCTGTGAAATAATATTATTCGGTAGTTCTACAGGAAAATGGATCATTCATCAGGAAGTAACACCCAAATTCTTTAATTTCGAAAGAAAATCCAAGTTTCAAAAATTACTGTGACGTCACTACCATTGAGACTTACCTACCCCCTTTCAGACTAAATTTCAAAATGTGTATGATTTTTGTGAAGCAGAAAAAAGAACATAAACCTACTTCTCAATAACAAACTCTTTAACAAAATTTTAGATATGAACTCGTAATTTTGGAACTAATCATCAATTCTACCTCAAAAACACGTTGGCAATTTCATCAGTTCGGACTTCCATTGTCTAATATAATATAAATCGATCTGAAATTCCTAAAAAATATCAAAAAGATTAACAAAAAATAACAATTTTATTTGAACAAAAAAACTGAAATTACAATGAAATTACAAAACCAAACAACAACCTGAAAAATAAAAATTGAAATTCTAATAAAAGCTGAAAAACCACTAAAACCAATGAAGCGGAGAAAGAAGAGGGAATAGGTGAAAGCACTCGAATGACCTATAAATAGTCGTATCTCGGAGGAATAAGTCCAGTTATCACCCGAAGACGATTGTGGATACTAACAATCGAAACGTCGTGATATAACTTTGTTTGGAATCTTTAAATTTTTATATTCATTTTTCATTTTTTGTTAATAATAAATTTTAATTTTCAGTTTTTATTAATATTTAATTATTATTATTATGAATTTTTTTTGTTGTTTGGTTTTATGTTATTTCTTTGTAATTTCAGTTTTTTTGTTCGAATAAAATTGTTATATTCCGTTAATCTTCTTAATATTTTTCCAGGAATTTCAAATCAATTCATATTATATTAGACAATGGAAGCCTGAACTGATGAAATACACCACGAAACATTGTCAACCACCTTCAAACAAACGTTGGCAATGTACACACAGTCAGAATAACGAGAATACCGAAATAAGAAAAGAATAAGTTAATAACAGTATGCAATATTATTGGTATTGCCAAGTTTATATCAATGTTAGTAACGTCAGGACCATCGTTTTTATACTCGACGTTGAAAAAGCTACTGACAGAAAATTTGTAAAAAATATAAAAGGAGGTACTATTTATACATATAGTTTTCACCTATGCAGTTATCCCAATATCAGTGTGAAAGTACATTTCGTCAAAAAGTGTTGTTTTTACAAAAAATATAAATAAACGTTCTGGGAAAACGTTCTCAAAAAGTTTAATCCATATAAACGCAGCTCTTCAGATGAAAGACTTCCTAAACAGTGAAGTTCGAGGTGTACTGAGTTGAACCTCAAAACGATGAGCAGCCACAGTTCGTCGCGTATTTCTGATATGTACCGCTCTTGGTGGAATCAAATGTGCCAAGTCACTTGAACACTTTCCGTGAAAGTATTTATAGAATAGAGACAAATCTCGATGTTCCAGGCTATCAAGGTTGCACGTGACGTTCGCGTCTCCAATCAGGCGGATGGCTCTTTTCTGGATGGAATCCAGCAACTTCAAGGTATGTTTGGAGGCAGAGCTCTATACATGAGAACAATACTCCAAAGAAGGTTTGATTTGAGCTTTATAAAGCATCAAAAGTACAATTTTCTGGTTCGGAACAGCCTTTGAGAAGCAGCCTTTGTAATTCCAGCGACATATTGGTATCCATTTTAACCCCCAACAATTGTCTGACCTGACATTATTTTATCCGGTTAGGAAAAAACCTATGCCTGGGTTTTTGTAGCATTGAATTCAACCTGGCTACTTCCACCTCAATCCAAAATCACTTCCAGATCCTTATTAAGATATGCAACCTCCGGCTACCGGTGAAGATGTGCCTCCGTAGCCGATGTCCTGGAATCCAAATGGAATGACGAGACAAGTGTGCTGTCCTTAGCAAAGCAATATATTGGATTTTTGGTTTTTTCCAAAAAGTCGTTGATGCACAATAAAAAGAGGGTTGGACACAATATGAATCCCTGGGGAACACCAGCGTTGATGGAAAAGTATTCGAGAGATATCCATCGACGCCCACTTGCAGGTACCGTCGTTAAATTGTTAAAAATATATCAGTGTGGAGGTCCATTCCGTTAACAAGTGTTTTTTTGTGATAAAACATATAAATAACGTCTCGTTTTCAACAACCTCCCCTTTTATTCAATAATGATATTGTTTCGTCTTAACGATGAAATCCTTCAACCGAAAGTTTGCATCACGCAATGGTCGTGATTAGTCCTAAATAATACCATAACTGGCCATTAAACGTCTACATAGTGATAATTAGTGTAAACCCTCGAGGACGACGGTGTTTTGTTATGGGCGCGCTCATTTGTTCTCGAAAGTTGCGACGCGCCATTTCCAGTAAACCTTGGAGTATTTATAATAAATTGCCATGGAAACACTGAATCTCGCTTGGTATGGCTGCTGCACCGATATAATCACTTTGGCTTACGCGGGAGAGGTTATTTGATTTTGGTGAAGTTTATGAAATGAGGAGAAAGACTGATTGCTGTTTGATGCATCAAGCAGTTGGAAAAATTTAATGGAATGCGGTGAAAATGATTTCGAATTGCGAGAGATAACTAAAATGCTCTATATCACTACCTGGTCTGAACAGTCTCGGGACTAACACATAGATGGCGATGGTCTCATTGTACTGACTGTCAAAAGAGAGCTATTGAAATGAGACGTCACTGAAGCTCATACAGCTTGTGCGTGAGATTTATTGAGTTTACAAATCTATATAAAAAAACATTTTAAAATTATAGAAAAATACAATTTGAAATTAAAAATTTTTTTCTGAATATTTGCGGTTATGATGAAGTGAATGAATACAGTTGAAGTAGTTTCTGAATAAATATAGGAATATAACTAATATTCTAATATTCACTAATATAATAATAGCTAATAATCATTATGTGAAAGGTGTTTTATAACTTTTATACTTTATTATACATTATATACTAACCACACTTTGAACATTGTAGAGTTTTCCACTATAATAGCTTTCTATGAAAGCAAAGAAATCATGTTAATCTCACTTAGTCGAGAAACCGCACATAATAACCTCAAGATATACTTCAACCACTTTTTCACATGGAGTTTGTAGAATTTATACGATTTAACCTTTTTTTTATCATCAGGAAGTAGATTATAAACTTTTGGTGCTAAAAATTCCACTGACCTTTGACCGATAGTTTTTCCACATGTCGTTTGATTGATATATCTACTTTTTGTTCTCGTGTTGTAATGATGTTCAATTGCTTGTAATTTTATTTTGTTTCTGTGGATATTGATTAGAATCCGATAAGTGAAGATTCGTCTTATATCAAAAATGCCATTTTCCAGAAATAATAAATCAGTGAAATAAGTAATATTTTTTCTGTAAATTATCCTCAGAATTCACTTTTGTATAACGTTTAAATTATGCGGATTACATGGAGCTACCCCACCCCATCCTAATATTCCATATGATAACTGGGAGTGTATTAGTGCGAGATATAATGTTTTCAAGTTCTCTGTACTCAAAAAGTCAGCGAGATATCTAAATTTGATAAGCAATCCCCTTAGCTTATTTTTAACATGATTAACGTGAAGGTCCCATCTTAAGTGCCTGTCTATAATTATTCCTAATTATTTCGACCTATCTTTTTCTAGATTGTGTGATATATTGCTCACCACCAAAGGACCTAATTCTGGTAAATAGTTGGAATATGAAGTGAATGGTAAATAGTATGATTTTCCCTCATTCATTGTTAAACTGTTGAATTTGAACCAGTCACATATTCCATTGTAAGTCTTGTTCGGCTTTATTTTTTTACATCTGTCCAAGTTTTGTCCTCATTGAGTATTGCCATATCATCAGCAAAACTGATGATTTTACCTGTAGATCGATATGTCATGAGACTGAGATTGATGACTTGTTTACTTTATGGTAATTCATGAACACTTAAATGAAATGAATAAAAAACTTTTGTCTAAATACCACTGGTAAATTTTATTTATACGACCGGTTCCGGGTTTGATCGCATTATCAAGTATGAAACTGAAATCTGAATTTTGAAATATCGATTTTATTAGAATTTTCAGGTATGCTGCAAGGATAGGTATTCGAGAGGCAGGATGCCAACTCAAAATACCACTCTGAAAATTCTAGGCGTTGCTAAACTCATAAATTCAAGAGAGGAGACCTACATAAATCAAGTTGTTTGTTTAGGGGTATATGTTTGTGGTTTTTAATTTATTTGTTAATTTCCATGGTTTCCAACAGACTCATTTTTTCTCCTTTTTTCACATATACGTAGGATTTTGAGGTTATTTTCATTTATCTTGTGATTTGATTATTGAAGATGTTCGTACATTGCAGATTTTTTGTCCAGACGTGTTCACGCAGTCTTATTTCAAAATTTCTACCAGTTTGACCTGTGTATACTGCAGAACATTCGTCACACTCTCTTCTATATATACCTGATTTTTTTCGTTCTATCCCGTTTGGGTTTTGCATTAAACAGGGTTCTACCTAAATTATTATTACTTGTGTACAAGTATTCAATATTCATTTTCACATATTCAATAGTTTCAAAGTTATTTAAATTTTTTTAGTTTACCAATTGAGTGGTTCACTTTTGTAGCGCATGATTTTTAAAAGTACAATGAAAAAATTTTTAAAAAAGTTTAGCTAATAAACAATAAAATTGTTAATAGAAAATGTTTTTTTTGTTAATTTCTAGAGGAATGTTAATAATAATATTTAAAATCGGAAACATTTCTTAACTTATTATTTAAACATTTGAAATATAAAAAAACGGTTATAAACAATTAAAAATTGTTGACAAAAAATGTTTTTGTAAGAATCATCATATTATGAAGACTACAAAATTATAAAAAAAAAATATTTTTGTTACATACTCGCTTTAGATACCGCATCCAAATCCCCAAATTAACCCGCACAAGCCTTATTTCGGCGTTAAATTAAAATTATAAATAATAGAGTTCCGAAAGGTGGATTTTTTAATTTCTTCATCTTTTAGCATCTTCTATTTGAATTTTCTACTTCTTTACAGTTTTAAGAATGTTTGCAAAAACCCAAATAGCTTTTTTTACATCTTAATCTGCTTATAACTTTTGCAATTTTTTATGAGTTGGACGATAGAAAGTGGAAATCGATCGTTCAGCCTGCGGCTTGAACCACCGAATCACACATCGGTCGATTGAGAGAGCAAACAAATCACCCAACCACGTCGAATCGCCCGGCTACCAACAGGTAGCCGGGTACAAATATAAGACCCGGTCAACACTTAATCTTTATAGAATATAGTCAATTTTCAAGTTTGCACCCCTATAATTACGAAAAATACGAGTCAGTTGCCATGACAACTCTTTTCAGTAATCCTCTTACCTACGTCGCAATTTGAAATTCATCAATCAAATTTGCAACGAGTGCGTTGATTTGATCCCTGGAAAACTCGATGTATTCCGAGAACAGAGACATAATTCAATTCAATTCGAAAAACGGGCTCAGTAATGAATTAATGTTATTCAGTAGCGGCATTAGTGAAACTTTAGTCTGCGTTTAACGTATCATTTCTACCTTCAAGTCCTAATCCAGGCTAAGTATTATATATTGTACTTGGAGAAGTCTGCAATGCACGTATTTGTAATTCCTCCATGACATGGGCTACTGAAATGACTGGAATGTTGCTCCGTAATGATTCATTATGCCTTATTGCGAAACGTGAACCGGACTAAGAGGAAATGAAGGACTAATGGGGGGAGATTCGGCCTTTATTTTTCACATAGGAACATTTTCAACAGTTGTTTACATACAGTGCATTTCTTTAATGTCCCCCCGCTTTTATTTTTTGAACGGGTCAACTGAACAATTGAAATTTGGGATAATGAAATTGATGCATGAATACCTCATTTTGAAGTGAAATTGACTGATGAAACTTTCAACGTCTTTTTGAAGCTCCTGACAAATGCTTCAACTACTACAAAATGGCGGAACTTTCAATAATTGCCTAAATACATTGACATTTAACTACATAATATGAGGTAATAAGCTTGAGATCAGTTCAGAAGATGCTCGAAATGGTTGCCTTGAACTTCTTGACATATGAACAGCCTATCCTATATTTTACGCCGTACATTTTCGAACATAGTAACGTCAATAATTCTACAAATATTTATTATTATCTGCCGTATATCCAATATTGAAGCAGGTTCAGTTTCGTACACCTTTTGCTTCAAATAGCCCCATAAAAAGTCCAGAGGTGTCAAATCTGGCGAGCGGGCTGGCCATTCTGTAAGACCTCGACGGCCAATCCAACGACCAGGAAAAGTAGTATCCAAATAGTTTCTTACTTGTCTGGAATAATGTGGCGGTGCTCCATCTTGTTGGACTACAATATCCATATCGAATTCATTAGGATTCGCTTCGACAATTTCAGTGATGAGATAGTCAACACTAGTTTTCAGCATATTCAAATACAGTTCCTCTGTTGAATTTTGATTAATGAATAGAGGCCCTACAATATGGTTTCTCAATATTCCTGCCTAAACGTTAATTTTTCCTGAATATTGGGTATGAGTTTCCCAAAAAACGTAATGGTTGGTGTCACTCGAATAACGGTAATTTTGTCTGTGAACATTGCCATTTAAAAAAATCTACATTCGCCACTAAAACAAATGTTTTGGAGATAGGTAGGATGCCTTGCGATGGTTTCCGTCATGATTTTGCACAGTTCTGTTCTTCGATGAGGGTCATCTTCAGTTTATTGGTGTACCATTTTAATTCTGTATGGATGATACCTATTCCTCTTCAAAAGTCCCCATACAGTAGAAGGAGACACCTCACAAACATTCGCGACGGAATAAGTAGACTGTTCAGGATTTACTACCATCTCACCAATTATTTGCATTTCCGGAATGGATGGATGACCTGGGGACTTTTTGTTATGTACACTACCGGTAGTTGTGAATTTGGATACAAGTTTCCTGAAATACTTTCTTCAATTAGGACGAATCGGAAAACGTTCATTGAAAATCCTTTCGGTCTCGTGAACCGCCAACCGACTACCTTCTTTTCAAGCACTTGGATGGGTTTCTGAGCAGTAGAACCTTCGCCAATCAGAACCAGACAAAAACGGTCTTCGTCGACTTCATCCAATCTCGAGCATAAATTTTTATGCTGAAGGAATTAGTCGACTTGTGCAACGTTGGCAAGACTGCACTGATACGAAATACGCCTATTTCGATTAAATGAAATAAGTATTCACTAATATATTACAATTTGAATTAGACCCCCAACAAAGCGGATAAAACTTTTGAAACAACCTTGAACTAAGTGACATAAAGAAAACACCCAGTATCAATAAATTTGTTACAACAATTTTGAGCCTATTATCAATATACACACCAAGAAATTTTGTGTTCAAATTTGTTTTACAAGATATCATTTTCTATTGACAGTTCATTTAGCAGACATTTAAATGTTATTATATTTATTTTGGAGATATTCAAGGATAATAAATTAGCATCATACCAATTTTTCACCTTTTCTAAATCAAATGATATCTTTTTATGTAGCTCTCTGGGGTTTTTTGGGTTTTATGTAGCTCTTCTGGGTTTTTTTACCTCCACAATATTGTTGTATCATCCGTGGTGTACATTGCTTTTCGTAGCATAATGAGGATCTCCTCTTTCACCACGTCGACCATCATGCATGCCCAAACAGAATCCGGATTCATCACTGAAGACAATGGTATTCCATTCATACAATTACATAAATACAATTAAATTGGATACTTTTTTTACAATGCACATTTTATAATGTCTGTCAAATTCTTATAAAAATTGATACAATTTTTGTTTTAAATATTTAATTTAGATAAACTTTGTCTTTTACACTAAGTATTTTGGACGAATCATTTGAAAATTATCGCGTTAAGATTAACTTGGCCCAACGCAGTAAGCCATTACGCGTCGCGTCTACTGTAAGACAACGGTGGACGATGCGCGGGGGTAGAGGGGCGGTCTAAGCAATGAAGCGCCATCGCCAAGAACGCGACCCGAACGCGGGCAGGCGCGTGAGGGCAGACGTCGTTGACGGTTGTATCAGTTTTGCGAATTTCTTTATAGGTAATATAATTCGATTCTCGAAGCTATTCATTACTTACTGCCGTTGGCATATTTTTTTATTTACTATATTTTTAAAGTAAACATATAAATTACTAGCTGTTACCCGCTCTTGTATGTATTAACGTACAGCCTAAGCTACTGAACCTAGAATCTTTAAATATGCAGGTAGGTTCTTTGTATAGTGTAAATGAGCATCAAGAAGGGGAATCAAGAATTTCCACCGCCAAGGGGGGAAAATAGGGATATTGAATTTTGTCTGTTTTGAAGTTGAAAAATATTTTAACTATTTGTTGAAAATTGTATGTCACGAAACTTAATGTGACAAAATTCTACGCGGGCGAAGCCACGGGCAACAACTAGTGGTTCATCATGTTATTAGGAAGTTCAATAAAAATTGTGTCAACCTGAAATTTTTCCCACAAGAATTCATCTACTTGAAGTTGAATTGATTCTGCGTTGTTTCGTGACTGACGGGGCTACGAATAGCCATGATTCTCCTCAGGTGACTCGAGAAGTTATTAACATATACTACCCAGAACACGAGGTCATGGACACAAAAGAAGTGAAATGAAAGTTGATCAACAAATTGGACCAAACAAATATGTAGCTAATTGAGCTGAATCCAGTCCTGTGCACTGTAAGCTGACCATCGCCGACAGATGCAAACTCTCCGTATCTCTATTTCATAAAGTCTAAAGTTGTCATTGCTGTCAAGTCGTTGAAGGAAATAACTATCGACATAACTCAGTTTCGATTTGCGTTCGACAAAAAATGATAAATAACTCTTGCGGACGGATTTACATACATTGCAATTGCTTTGTTTAATGGCAATGGATTTCTCCGGTTGATGAATGTTTCACAGTCATATACCGCTTCTGATTTATGATGCAGACGTTATTCTCTTTCAGGTGATATGACAATCGGTTGTGGAATAACTCATGAGACCGACGCATTTCAATTTCAACCTTCCTCCATGTAAGTGCTGTCCATGAAAACGAAGTCAATTCTTGAATGTCATCACGAGATTTGAATGGGATTATTATCCCGATATCCCCGCTCAAGCGGGGATATCGGTATTTACTGAAGCGCGGCAGATTAATATACAGGGAGATACCTTGTACCCGGTTAAGTACCTCCACCAAATATGAGCCCCATATATAAGGCCGCCCGTGAAGGATAAGGGATCAGATTAGTTAAAAAAAATTGATCATCAGAAATTCTCGAGCGCGTCAGATTAAGGTAGGGTGAGTTAATTACATGCTAAAAAGTGTATATTCCAGTAATCTGACAATTTGAGAGTGACGTAAAGAAAGGGGAGGACAGCAAAGCTGTAAAAAAAACGTCATCTCGACATTCTCGAGCGTAGCTATTTTTTTTATTTTGAAGAAAATAATTCAAGGATATCGAAAAATATATAATCTGACGATTTTCGCAAGCCGAAATAGCAAAAATTCGTCAAGAAAGTTTAATGCGTGCAGCTGCGTGATGTCTATATTTCCCTCTCCGCGTTTCTATTCCTTTTTCACTTTTTCTCTATCTATCACTCTCTCACTCCGTCCCCACTCTGAATTCTGTTGCCATGACGCCATTACAGCTAATCACAGAGACTCGTTCGTGATGAAGATTAATTAATCAATTAATTGATGGATGTAGTCGTTACTACGTGGTAGGAAATCATAATGAAGAAAAGAGAAATGAAACTCTATGTTTTTTACCACTTTTATTTGTAACTAACGTTACTGCAGTTTCGTTCTATAAGGACTTTTTCAAACTTATATATGGTATAAGTAACTGCAGTAATGTTAGTTACAAATAAATGTGGTAAAAAACATAGAAAGCTTCATTTCTCTTTTCTTCATTAATTATTCAATATACACTATGTTTTCTAAGTAAAATACACGCTATTTCCTGAGTTTTCCAATTAAGTTCAATGATTAAAAAAAATTGAAAAAATATTTTTTGTCAGATTAGGCGAATCCCTCTAGATAATCGTCAGATTATGAGACAGCACGTCTAAAACATAAACATGAACGATATATATATATCTTAATCTGACGCGCTTGAGTATTTCAAAATGACGATTTTTTTGCACATTATAATAATGGCCGCGAGTTTGCGTCAGATCGAAATCGTCAGATTATTGAATGAGAGTTTTTTTTTGGGGCACTTAACACTCCCTTAGAAAATCTGACACGCCACATCATGCAAACGATCAGATTACATACCAACATCATTAAAAATACGTAGGACATTGATGGTATCAATTTCTGACGCGCTCGAGTATGTCCATGCAACAGTTTTTTTACATATTCAATATTCTATAACAGCTTCCCCCACCGATGAAAATGTATATATTATATAACATTTGTTACTTCTTATCATCTAAGCTTTGCAACCTAATAGGTCTCTATGACGCTCCAGTAAATCTCCATCTGACTTCATTCCTTCAATCTGCGATGTTTATTCTCATTGTAGTGTAACGGTAGCTTCAGTTATCTAGTCTGTGATTTGGCTACAATGTAGCTAATTAAAGTATCCTTTTTGTTTCTATTTTATCTCCACAAATATTTTCTTTCACTTCCGTAATTTTCGTGAATCAATCTAATAATCTAATAATAACACTGATGGTCTTCAAACATGACACAACCTCTGACGGAAGCACCAAACTCTTACGCAGACTCAAAATAGATGAACTCTTCAATCTAGCAGACTACTATTATAATCTTCATGCAGTCACTGTTCACTGTGGTTCTGGCGTTGAGTCAGGTCATTATTACGCCTTGGTCAAAGACGAAACGGATTGCTTTAAGTTTGACGATAGTCGTGTCACGAAGTGTTCTGGCGATGTATTGAATTTATTGGAGCCTCTGGAGACACCCTTCAGTTTGTTTTATGAGACAGAGGACATTGGCAGATCAAGATCTTCGAATGATGTGGTGCTGCAGGTTTTTCCTGCAGCTGAAAAAGCAAATGCGCCACTAGAATCATTGAAATCGCCCCGGAGCGCCAATTATTTTTGTTGTTGTTTTATAATTCCATGTTTTGTATTGTAAATTAAGTACTACTCAATTCATATTAAAATAAACGCGAGTAACGATTTCAAAATGAATCAAGATGTTTTCTATAAGGAGCTCGAAGCTGTTGATGAAATATACGATGAAAATACAAAATACAAAATTCAAACAACCTTTTTTTTCTGTTTCGAGTGTTTAACTCGGGCGGCGATAAATATCCGTCCAAAAGTAATCGAAAATTCCAACAATTCCAATCGAGCTATTCATTATCTGATTAACTAACCGATGTTTTGTTTCTTTCCAGCCGGATATTATCAACCGGCGGGGCCGTTGATAACCGTCCCACACGGCCACGGCCAGCCGCCCCCGCCTCCGACAAAAACTACCGCCGCCCCCCTGTCGGAAGCGTCCCCGGCGACGTCGACGACGCCGTCGCTTACGTCTCATGAGCCGCCCCCGCCACCGCCCAGCTCCAACGGGGACTCCTCGGACAGCGAAGTGAGTATTAGTCGTAGGGATTTCCGGATTGTTCGATGGGGAATATGATTTACTGGTTTATTGGGTCGATTCATATATTGGTTCTTTCTTTTGGGGATGTTTAGTGCCGACTAGTAGGTGAAAACCGTCACCCTCGTCATCTAGAATTATGAATACTTCTTGAAATTGAAACATTTTCGGGAGAGATCAATTTTCACGGGTGTGATATTATTCGTACATTGAGAGAAAATTCAATAAATTATTATTATTATTTTTTCTTTCGAAACATTTGTACACCTACCTTGTTTCAATTAGATATGCCTTTTGATTAGTTCAGTGAAATGTACTAGTTTTCCATTTCACTGAAGGGGTGAAAATGGGGGAGAGATATTTTGGAAATTCGTATCATACATACATACAAGTAAAGCTAATAAAATCGTGTTGAAAATACAGTTCATGGCTTTTGCATTATATCTGAGGTGGACTACTTGATTAAATAAATATTTCTTGAGAAAAATGAAAATACACCTTATTTTTCAAAAGGATCTCGTATTTCCAATATTTCGACAGTATTTACTATCTTCTTCAGGGAGAGCAACGATGTTCTGAATTACAATATTGAGGAAACTGAATAATTATTTGCAGTGACGATGAGAAAGGTGTGTGAAAATTAACAAAAATCATTTTTCTGAGGGAAATCAGGTTTTTTATTGGACATATGTATAAGGACAAACTTTTCAGTTAACCCCGTTAAGTTACTGCGTATATTCAAAATATTTGTTGTCACAAAAAAATAAGTTCTATTTATAAATAACTTGTTGTATTGAACAATTTTGCCTATCAAAAAGACTTTTACGTTTCTCTCTTTAACTTAGTTTCTTTTTTCTTGGTAATACAATAATAAACGTATTATTGACGTCATAAACAGTTCAGGTGCTAATGAATATTTTATCTGCGTTCACATCTTGACAAGTCAAGATGCCCCCTAGATACAACCTCACTATGGCATGGAAATGATACAGACTCTCTGAAAAATATAATCGAGGCTGATTTAGAAAAAATCAAATCTTGGTATGATTCCAATTCTTTGTTTCAATGTGAATAATAAAACTAACATAATTTCGTTCAAATTTGTTTCTGCAAACCTAATCCTCCAGAATCATGTAATCATGTGCACCAAATTCTTTGGATTAATAATATGGATATTCACGTTAAGAAGAGAATGACGTCATTTTTGGTAATTTTGTCTATCCAACATAACAACGTTAAAATTCCCAATGAAATGCGTTCAATAGCAATGAAACTAGTGAAATTTCATTTTGTGAGTTGCTCAACTGATAGTAAAGTTTCAGACGTTGCCGAATCGAAAAAACTCGGAAAGTTCAGTCTTTCCTTTCAGAACTAATAATTTATTTTGGTAAGACCTGCATATATTCAATATGCCTAAAGCGTTGTCGAGAGAGTCTCAACAAATAGTAGCGTAGTAGCGTAATACATTCAGAAGACCCTTCAGTTATAGTCATGGATAATGCGAATTATCACAGCAATATTATCAATAAAACCCTAACAACAGCATCGAGGAAAGCTTGTGACGTCATTCTCTTCTTAACGTGAATATCCTTTACCCCGAAGTTTGATGATAACGTAAAATATCTCAAAAAAAACTTGCATCTGGCTGCTACACTGTCAGCAGGAAAAACACCATATTTTTCATCAGTTGACTATCATCTGAGATATAGTTTCGGTGTCAGGGGTTTCTGTAGTAAGCAGCTGATACAATCAGTGTTTGTTTTAAAAAATAAGGCGATGAAATATATATTTAGAGCTAGAACCTAGCATTTGGACCACTGTAGATCACTGTTCATTAAGAGTAGAATATTAACAAATGATGAAAATAATTTTCTTTCCGAAAGAATTTACAGGGTGTAAGACATAAGTGTAAAACATTTAAGGGGGTGATTTCTCATCGAAAAAAAGATAGGATCTTTCATATAAAGGAATTTCATTGGGGCATCCCTTGTCAAGATACAGCCCCTTAAAGGGGGTACATAAAATTTGTATAACAATTTTTTTACAAGCACTAAAAAAGTTACAATATTGAAATTAACCTGACGTTTTGTACTACCAAAAAGACACTTAGCCAGAAATTTATTTGATTTACCCCATGGTTGTGAGGGGTGGAAAACGCAACCTCTAAAATTTATTTCCAATGTAACTTTTTGTCTTATTATTTGTTTACCATTTAAAAAGTTATTTCCTATAGTCTGTTTCATTCTAAACAAAAAATGTCTCTTGGGTTTTTTGCCCAAAATAAACCAGTTCGCAGCAAAAAGTTATTTTAGGAACAACTACAGAGATACATCGTTATAAATGCGAAAATACGAAACTAATCTATCTAGTAGGTCGCTATTGGCGATAGTGACAATTATATTGGTATGACGCTGTCAGTTTGTGAATTTTCGAAATTGAATTAATCCTAATTGTGTGTTGTTGTTCTGTTCTTAATTTGTCACTTTGATAATTCACTTGTTATTAAAGTGGCATACACAAATGAGGAAATGGCTGATATGCATTACGTTTACGGTCTGTCGCAGGAAAATGGGTTAGAAGCTTCCAGAAGATGTGCTGAAATGTATCCTCAACGGCAGCATCCTTCACATATAATATTTACTCGACTTCATCAACGATTACAAGAATATTGTTCATTCGACAAAAGGACGCAGGATTGTGGTCGCCATCGAGAAGTACGAACACCACAGCTTGAGGAAGCAGTACTTAATTTGATTGAAGCACAACCTACTACCAGTACTAGAAAGATTGCTTTCCAGCTAAATGTTTATCATATGACGGTATTTCGAATTTTATAAGAATAACTCTTATACCCTTACCATCTGCAACGAGTACAGGCACTGTTACCGCGAGACTTTCCGAACCGTCTGGAATTTTGCAACGGGATGCTGGAAATAATTAGAAGAAATTGTGACTTTCTGAAGACGTAAGAATTCACAGACGAATGTAGTTTTTGTCGGGACAAGATTATTAATTTTCATAATTACCACATATGGGCTGATGAAAACCCTCACGCTATTGTCGAAACTAACCATCAAGAACAGTTTTCTCCTAACGTGTGGCTCGGAGTTATTGGGGATGATTTAATTGGGCCTCCTTTTCTACCTCCTCGATTAAATGGTGAGGCATACGTTCAATTTTTAAGAGAAGTGCATCCAGTACTGCTGGAGGAAGTTCTTTTGGGCGTCAGAAGGGATATAATTTTTATGCATGATGGGGCTCCCGCCCATTTTATTCGAGTAGCACGTCAGCATTTAACTGACATATATGCAAATCAGTGGATAGGTCGAGAAGGACCACAGAACTGCTCGGTCCCCGGATCTCAATCCTCTCGATTTCTCTATTTGGGGTCATTTACAGCATTTGGTCTATCGTACTCCTGTTCGCGATGTAGAGGACTTACGAAACCGCATCATCGATGCGTGCAGGGTAATCAGAGAGACTGCAGGAATATTTGAGCGAATACGTGGCTCAATGCGCCGACGTCTAGACGCATGCGTAATGCCTGAAGGTAGACATATTGAACATTTACTATGATTTCCACATGTTGTGTGTTTTGTTATTAATAAATTAGTTTTGTTTATTACCCTGTAATCGTTTAATGCAGGTACTAACTACAAAATAACAATAAATCCAGTTCTCATTTATGACGATGTATCTCTGTAGTTGTTCGTAAAATAATTTTTTGCTGCGAACTGGTTTATTTTGGGCAAAAAACCCAAAAGACATTTCTTGTTAAGAACGAAATTTTTAAATGGTGAACAAATAATAAGACAAAAAGTTACATTGGAAATAAATTTTAGGGATTGCGTTTTCCACCCCTTACAACCATGGGGTAAACCAAATAAATTACTGGCTAGGTGTCTTTTTGGTAGTACAAAACGTCAAGTTAATTTGTAACTTTTTCAGTGCTTGTGAAAAAAATTGTTATACAAATTTTATGTACTCCCTTTCAGGGGCTGTATCTTAACAAGGGATGCTCCATTGAAGTTTCTTTATATGAAAGATCCTATCTTTTTTTTTCGATGAAGAATCACCTCCTTGAATGTTTTACACTTATTCAGTTACACCCTGTATAACACCTGGGGCAAAATGCCAATATACCTCTGCCAAAACCAACTTCAACAATAACCAAAAATTCCATAATATTTGAAAGTCGGAAGATATTCAATCATCTACCATTTGAAATTTAAAAGTATTACAGACTCAAAAACCTTTCGAAAACGTGTTTAGGAACTGTTCCTTACGAAATCATATTAAAGCTTGGAAGAACATCTTGAAGACAGATTTTGAGTACCTGAACCTTTGACTGACTTATTTTATTCATACCTACATGTAAATCAATTCCTAACTGCTTTGTAGAACCTTATGTCCTGTCTACAAATATAAGCGTTACACCTTTTATTGTTCCATTTTCACTGAAATTACTTCACTGTGAATCGACTGATTTATTTTATTTATTCTTCATCAGAGTAAGATTTTTTTTCGTCGACAATAAAGTACATTTTTGATTGATTTGATTGAAAGCTAAATTATTTTGTTTAACATTAAGTAGCAGTGATTTTAGAATTACGAACACGAATTTCCTTCTGAACATGAAATTATTCCAAATTCTAGCACTACTGATACAGCTTCTTTAATTTGCAGAAATTTTACACTGATATTTTTCAGGTAATAATTACGTCCGTCACGACCGCCAAGGACAGCATACCTCCGTCGAACCACCCGCCTTCCGCGTATCGTTACCCGCAATACCCCGCCGCCCCGCCAGGTTACCCTTATTCCTCCTACCCCCCTCCTTATCACTACCCTAACCCTCCACCTCCGAACCCTTCGTACGCTCATCATGATCTGTGTTACTCGCCTAATCCGTACGTTCACAAGTACTCTCCGTACAGAAGTAGGTACGTCGCCAGCACGCAGTACTACCCTCCTCCAAACCCCCAAGAGATTTACGGCATACCACCTAGCGGACCTTCTCAGCCGAGTCAACAGGTCAGTCAAACAAATTTTCGTTTTTCGTAAAAAAAATCGTGTATCCGTTTACGAGTACAGTGATGTCGCCTTCAAATTTTATCCGTCATTAAGTATTATATTCCAGTGCCGATAATTTTTGAAACCCATTGGAAAAAAAAAGAAAATATGACAAAAATGGAAGGAAAAATAATTTACGGGCGATTTGAGGATGTCGGGAACTACTAGTCCTACGAAAAAAAGTGGAATGACAAAGTTGTTCGAATTTTCAATCGAAAATTCCCACATCAAAATATCTTTTTTTTTTTATTCGGTATGCTTGTTGTTCGTTGAAATCTCTACTTTTCGATGGTGTGAAAAAATATAAATTATTGTGGCAAATCTCAGAAGATGCAATAAAACAAAAAAGCTCGAATCCGATTTTTTTATCATTATCTAAAACTTAGAGCTGTTTATAAAAATGTTCACTTTAATTAGGTACTTGAAAAATGTAAAATTCCATGTTATATTGATGAACAAAATAATTTCATATCCATGAAACACAGAGATTGCAAAAACATGCAAAAATAGTTCATTTTTTAAATATTAAAGATACGATTTAAAGAGGATTTTTTGTAAAAAATGTGACTGTTGCAATTTTTTTCAATATAATAGCTGATTCATTAATTCCTAAATGAATTTATGTCACAGATTATTATGCTTGAAATGGTAAATGGAATTTAAATACTTTATACCGATTAAGTTATTCATTACAATATTTTAAATACAATAACCTTGTTATTTACATATACCTTATCTTGAATTCTAATCACTTACCCATTAGTTTTTGTCTCTTTGATGGCCTTATTCATCGTTAGATTCGACAAACTATTCCGATTCTAGTAGATCGTCGAAATCTTCAAGGCCGTCTTCGTCTCCAATATTTTTTTCAGTATGCATTGGTTCTTCATCTATAATTTCATGTGAATCATTAACTTCTTCGTAGGTTTTTTTCTTCAACATTCGAGCATTTTTCAGAATAATGACAATTTGAGCATAAATTTGTGCATTTCAAACCATGTTTTCGGAAGCCACATTTTAGACTGTTACATCCAGTTTCACAGGTGCAGCAAATAGTATTGTGCAAAATTTCCCCGGTTTGTTCCTTTTCTGTAAATTTGGGCATGACGCCACGTTAATGTTGCTTCCAGACCCAATTTATTGATATTTCACATTTCCAGAAAGTGGCTTGAGAAAGTAACTGTCAATTGATTCAAAACTACCAAAATCCGGGTTTTTTTTGTTGCTTCACATAAATTATCAGCGAATTCTCTGATTGTGATTCAGCAATCGTTCGTAATAAACTATTTCACTTTTTCCACGTTACCATCGGTTGTTGATATGCTGAGGCATTGTCATTTTCAACATCTTCACGGCCATCTTGGAAACGCGTTTAACACTCACATATCCCTTTGTTAACATTCCACACACTTTGTTAACACTTTAGTAAATTTTTAACGCAAAATTCGATACAAATTCTTTGACCCATTTCTTTTGACAAACGAAAATCGCCGAGCTCTTGAAAAATGTCTAATCTCAGCGGCTAATTCAAACAAAGTAAACAATGACTGCAACTGAGAATTTTGTCATACTTCAACATAATGAAAAAATTGACGATCGAACTCTTCAATCCCGGGAAATTTAAAAATTCCCGTTATTTTCTGAACATATCTTATTTTGGAGTTTTGTTGTATTGTGTAAAGATTTTTTTATTTGTTTCAATTTTTACACGGATTGAGTATGACAAAAATATCATAGGGGACCTGTCAATGTTGATTCAATTATATTATTAATACATATACAGTGGCGACGCAAAATGTCGTCCCCCTCTAATGTATGGGACAAAATATCATGGTAGTACTTTATGATAAGAGAGACTGTAGACATTTGATAGACATTTCAATTTTCTGTCCGGCACCGAGTCATTTTTTTAAATCGGATCAGCCTTTTCTGAGTAATTACCAGTTTTATATTCGTTTCAAGAATATGCAAACAAAATATAATAATAATTTCAAAAAAATATATTCAAATATCCCTCTCGTTTATTCCAATAAATGTACTACACCAGGACGAAATATTGCCTCTCGGCGCGCGTTTCGCTAGTGTCATCAGTTTTAGTCATCTGATGGTGCTAATTCGGTGAACGAAACAGGTATCGAGACAGTATTTTGTTCTGGCGCGTAAAAAGTATTTTGATATATTCATTTTACGCTAGAGGTTCCGAATAACTTCCTTTCAACAATGAAATCTGTTAACAAATTAATTTATCTCATTTTGAAATGTTTCTGTGATAATTTTGTTGCAAGCATCTATTTTTGAATCCACGAGTTCTCAAATGAATTGCGTCGTATACTTTAGATATCACATATCCCTTCAAAAATATTGAGAGGCGTCAGATCAGGTGAGCTAGTGGGCCATTCTAAGGGACTGCGTCTGTACATCTATTGGTTGGGATAATTGACAAATCTGGACGAGTTTTCAACTGATGTTACGTTTCAGCAACATGATATACCTCTTCATTACGACAGGCGTATTCCAAAGTGGTTATCGAAACAGATGTATAGGTAAAAGTGGTCCTTTAGAATGGGTCGCCATCGATTTTTTTGTTTTTTCGGGATGAGGCAAAGGGTGGGTTGTTTTTCAGGGTTTTATTCCGTGTTCTGTGTTTTTGATCCTTACAAGGATCATATTCACGACGTTTCAGCAAAGTCTCACTTGCCATCTTCTGGCGATGTCTGGCGAACTAGACTAGTCTAGGTCCAAAATCCAGATATCACCAGAAGACGGATTATGTACCTAAACTAGTCTAGGTCCAAGAAGATAAAATATTTTCGAAGCTTTCCCGGACTAACCTTTAGAGAGGTTGATAAATTTCAACAGTCATCACTTTCTTTTCAAACTCTAACAATTATGATAAAGAATGTTGTGCATTTTTTATTAGATTCGAAACAAACCTTATTTTTAATAAATGTATTTAATATCTTCATTATATTGAATACATTTTTAGTCCAGTCATCTGGACTACCCAGCTGGGTATCTCAAATTCCGAAACACTTAACTTAGTTTGACTAAGATGACTGGATCATTTGCTTAATGAGCTTGTTTCATGCTATGGAAAATGATAGTGGTTTGCTTATAGACTGATCGAGTTAGGGGTATATTATACTCATCAAGTCTAATCGGTCCCAAAATCTCTTTATATTTGCAGAAAAAAGATTAATTCGAAAAGCAAGAATTTAAATTGGCCGCGTGTCTGTTGACCAATAAAATTGATCGTGTCTAGAGCGGAGTTGCCAAGTGTATTTGTGTTTAATATCCAATCACAGATCTGATGATCCAATTTGACAGACGCCATTTTTGTTGTTATTGTTGTCAACTCGGTGTGAATACAACTGTTACAATTATATAAATACAGAACGTTTTTTTGTAAAAGGTAGGTCTCGGCGGGTACTTACTTTACTGCATATTCCATTTCATTAGTTTACATTTCGAAAAATATTTTTTCAGGTTATTTTTGGATTGATATGTTCTGGAGTAATTCTACATTTCACTGTACATAGTTTTGCTTCTCTTTTCAGTCACCATACTGTTCCTTGGCCGAGATAAAATAAAAATTAAATCAAAACTTTCCATCCATCATATAAATAAAAGGGACCTACTAAATATACCACCTACCGTTTCAATTTTTCATTCATCATTTCGGTACCAAATGCAAATTTTTCAAGTAAAATTCATCGATCATTTCAAAATCGACTCTTGGTAAGTTGTCGGGAGTCAGCTTTAACAAAACTAGGCTCAATATTCATTTTGAAATTATTTTAACAAAAATACGAAGTTTGTGGAAACCATTGACATTAGAAAGAACACATTGTCGCATTCACTACAGATGGCGCTGGCTGACTGGATGACAATGTGGCTAATATACCAGTAACGTTGAATTTCTTATTTTTGGTGGGTAGCATGAATACATAATTGATTTATTTTATTAGGGTTCATGAGCATTCGAAAACCATTAGAAAATACAGCTCGCTTAATTGTATTTAGAATCATATTCAGGTATAACTTGAACTATATCAGTAATCAAGGCAAATATTATTGTCCATTTTCATGCTTAATTCGTGGATTCGAGCGATGTTATTATTGCATATTTATTTGTTTGCTGGCTTCATTCTTAAAAATAATGAATGAATAATTACAGAAAATTTTAATTGATCGTTCATTTTCTCAGAAAAATGGAGTACCCATATAACAATTTATTGGTTTATTCGGCATTGAAAATGTATCTCATATTGGATCTATTCTGCTTATTTTTGCAACATTGAGTTTCAACTTTTTCTCAACTGACAGCTCGCGTAGGAACAATTCGTTTTTTCATCTAGTTCAGTTTGTGTGTGTCTTAAAAGTGTTTTAGAGATACATTTGAATATCAATATGGTGCATTCTTGTGCTGATTTTAATTGTGCAAGGGCACAAAACAGAAAGCGTATTGGTTTATGGATGAGTTATTTCAAAGGATAAAATGATGAGAAAAAAAATAAAGAACTACAATCCTTCTTCTCTTCCAAGACTTTATAGAAATCATTTAAAAAGTGACTATAAATGAAAAGGAGGCGAAAATATTGAATTTAATGACACAGTTTTTTATTTCAACTTCAAGTATTCTCCACAGAAAGTATTATCTGGAGTTAATACTGTCGCTGAAAGTATGATACACTTTACTTCATTGAATTTTATCATATGATTAATGGTATTACCTCAGAAGCTTTTGTTGGATCAGTTCGAGTACAATCAATTCTGTCTATACTTGACCTCATTCAACCTTCCTCTCAAGTTTTGGAAGATTTAACAGGTTACCCAAGCGAGCCTATAACGCTTGAATTTAGTAGCTATATTAGAAAGAGGTATGTATGTAGGAATGGTTTTTTTTGTAATAAATTGCAGTTGTACAGATTGACGATTGTAGAATAAATTGAATATTTGAAATGATTCTTTAATCCAGTTTGCACTATTTTTTGATTTCCATAACTGTATATTATTAAATAATGCATATAATCATAGTTTAGGTAAATATTTTGTGATCTATCGACTTTGTGTACTGACTTTAGATATAGAACTTATTTCCAAACATGATTTATCGTGTACATGTTATTCCATGTGGAGAATTTTTCATTAATTGAAACGTTAACGGGTTCATATACACTTCCATAATCAAATTGATAATTATAGGCTCCGTAAATTTTACGATTTGGCAATGTTGATTATTTCTATTGTTTCTATTGGTCAATCGAACAAGAAGCGGGAATAGGGTCGTGACATCACCACCCTACCACATTCGATTTTCAATAATTAATTACGGGAAAACTACGGTATTTAGAGAGATGAAACAAAGTGCACTGTTTTTCAATTTGAAATTTCTATCAAGTGAACTATAAATCAAAAATCATGAAACAAGTATTCAGGTGAATTTGAAATTATTTTTTCTGTTATGCAGGTGGTCACCGCAACACCGGTCTCGGCTAGCGCTACAGGTTATCCTCCGGCCCCCGGAGGCCCGCCGCCCCCGACGATCATGGAACCGTACCCCGCCCCGCAGCCTTCGCTCGTAGAAACGTATCAGCCGCCCCCGCCACACTACTACCCCGCCGCCTACGGCCCGGCGCCATCCTGTTACACACATTCGCCCTCCAGGGCCATACCTTACATAAGTAAGTGACGGCTCAATTTGTATTGAGATTCACTGCTGATTTGTTTTGTTCATCGGTTCGACTCTGTAATGAAACAGGTGAAAGGGGCCATTGAGAGAGTTTAATGAATTCGTTGGATTGGAAGAACTTAATATACATACAGCCAAATGGAATAAATTAATTATTTCGGTTACGGTACGTATTTCAACAAAATCCTGAAACACGTCAAATTCAAATTATAATTTGACAGCTGATTAACGGAAAAACAGATTTCGAACAGATTTTTAAACATGCTTCAACGGAAAAATGCTACCCCTACCTTCAACTCCCGTCGAATGACAGGTACAACCCCCAATTTTTCAAATAGGAAGCATAGGTTTATGAAAGTTCTCTTTATTCTCTATTCAAAAATGTTATCACTTTCAAGTTTACTGCAACAATCAAAATCATGTGGTTACCGAAATTCGATAAAATACACTCAAAACTTATTGCAATATACTCAAAACTTATTTCATGTTGAGGTATTGATAATGAGAAAGTAAGCAAAATCATAGCAATTTTCTTTCTAGATGGTATCCTTCAAAAAACTAAATAATTTCCGTGGCAACGTTAGTTTAAACCGCCTTGTCAACTTGTTTTTGTATATTACAACATTAGTTGTCAGTATTTTAATTTAAGTTCGTTGACTTCAAGTCTGATAAATGGTTAGATTAACGGAATTGCATGAAATAACAGTTTTAAAAATGATTGGTTTTGGAGATAAAACCCGAACACAACAAGAAGTAGCTCGCCTATTTCATGAGAAATTTCCTAATTTACCGCCCATATCTTAAGGAACAATAAGCAAAATAAAGAAGCAGTTTCGCGAGCTTGGTCCTGTGGGGCAGATAAAAATGCAGCTGCCAATGCAGCTGCATTTTTGAGTCATGAACTGAAATTAGATGTGATGCTTGGGTTTGATACATCGTTACATACATCCACTACATTCAATGTTGGCCATACATCGATAGTAAACATATTAAAATAAAATAAAATGCATCTCTTTAAAATGATACCTACTCAGGAGCTCATTGAAGATGATTTTGAACTTATTTTTGTGAGCAAATGACGATGGACATGTTGGATAACAAAATCATCCTATTTGAAGACGTTATGTTTTTTGATGAGTATACTTTGTCTCTCGGTGAAATTGCGGCTACTGGTCAACGATAAATCCTCACTGGATGAGAAGAACACACGCAATACCCTCAAAAGGTTAATGTTTGTGCAGGGATTGTAGGAAACCATATCATTGATTCCTTTTTCATTGAGGGCAACTTGAATGGCAATAATTATTTGGCACTACTTTAAAATGATGTCATTCCAAGTTTAGCAAATTTATATCTTGATCCAGGAAACCCTCAAGTTTCAGTGAATACGATATGGTTTCAGCAGGATGGAGCACCACCACATTACCAAGGTAATGTCCGGCAATACCTCGATACAAAATTTCCCAATCGGTGAATAGGGAGGCGAGGAATGGCCAACGCGATCACCTGATCTTTCATCATTAGATTTCTTCTTATGGGTATATGTAAAGAGCAATGTGTACAAAACTAAACCTTCAGATTTGAATGACTCAAAGAATAACGATTACTATTAGGTCGGTCACGCTTGATACGTTAAATAATGTTAGAAGACGGTTTATTTGAGATTAGGATGTTGCCAAGACGTTCGCGGTGAACATTTTGAACATCTACTTCGTTAACATCCATAGTTCTTTTTGTAGTCTACATTTCATTACGTTTTGCATACATTTTAGTTTTTAAGTGTATTTTATCGAATTTCGGTAACCACATGATTTTAATTTATTTCATCTTAATTGTTGCAATGAACTTGAAAGCGATAACATTTTTAAATAGAGAATGAAGAGACCCTTCAAACGATATATCACAGACCTATACTTCCCATTCAAAAAATGGGGGGTTGTACCTGTCATTCGAAAGGAGTTAAAGGTAGGGTGGCACTTTTACGTTGAAGAATGTGAAATTATAATTCACATTTGACGTGTTTCAGGATTTTTTAAAAATATGTACAGTAACCGAAATAATGAATTTATTCCATTTGGCTTTTATACACTGTATAATAGAATAATGCATAGTACACACTTAAATCAAGTGGAAGCCGTTACAACGGTTCATGTGCATATCATAATTTTTCCAATAGCAACCCAAATTTTCTTTACTTCCTACTTTTCACAAAAAAAGTTGTGAGAAACATTCAAGGGAGGCGTTCAAGTTCAAAATTACCTTTTCACAAAGATGTGTAGATCATGCATTGGAGTTACTTTCACACAAACTTTTTTTGTATAAAGATGGGAAAGTATTTTTTCCAAATAATACTCTCTCCTACTAATGTACCCCTTTCAATTCAAACAAGATTCCTTTGACTGGGATTGAATCAAATAAGCACACGAATGTACTTCATCAGTACTTCATCTTTTAATATCATCCAGAATGGTGCTGATGAGGTCATAAGACAAGTGTCTTATTCCGAAACTTTGAAGTCCGTCATTAAGGATTACCGTTACTTTTTCCTAAAATGAAATATCATAACCTATGAACAATATGCATGCATTTTTTTCAGCAACTTTAAGCTGCGGTTTTCTTGCTACAATTGCCATACCGGAATGATCATTGTCATCGTTTTCATGCTCTTTTATTCCCTCTCAATTGAAGGAATCTTCACAGTAGAGGGGGAAGTCAAATCAAACGCTATCTGCTGAAATGATTATTAGAATTGTTCGCATTATCAATGTTATTCGTAACGTTTTTTGGAGTAGTTAATTCTAATTATTCATTTATGCCTTGAACCACAATACGTTTTTTTGAATAATAAGGCATCTGACGCCAAAGACATAAAAAACGGAGTCTACCAAGGTTCGGTTTTGGGACCAATTCTATACTTGATTTATGTGATTGATTTCAAAACTGAAGATGACTCTGAGATTACGCAATTTGTTGACGACGACACATCATTAACGCTCCAAAATAAAAATTACGAAGTTATAGTTGAAGAAATGAAAGTAGCAGAATCGAATGCTAATAGATGGCTGACAAATAACTAACTAATAAAACGCAACATTACTTTTTTACACACAAACAACTGCCTATAGACCAAAAAGAATCGATTAAATTTCTTGGATTCCAAATGGATCCAAAGCTCCCTTGGGAAAAACATGCAGATTTTGTTTGCAAAAAATTGGCAACCAGCATTTATATTATAAGAAGTTTAATGGGCATCTCATCTATTGAAACCATTATCACTGTTTATCATTCACTTTTTATGTCCCCTGGAAAACGCTTTTTATAGTATCAAATTATCTAAGAACAATTTGTTCAGGCCAGTCTCAACACCCTACACAGTAGGTTAATGGACTGACACCTATAAGAAAACAACTACTCCCCTGGCTAATACCACGAAAGGCGTTGGATTATATCCGACAGGTGTCAGTGCAGGATTCTTCACAGAAGTTATTCCTGCATATGCTGTTGGCGGTACAACTGCCGCAATAGATTTTCAATTATTAGAACAGTCTTGCAGACGGGTTTTGGGCTGTTTGGCCACTCGTCAGTGCAAGGTAGTGTATATCATCAACATAAACTCGATGATTTCCGATAATTGAAAATTGAATTCCGTCAGAGTATCGTTCCTCGAACTATGCTGAAGCATACAACAAACAACAGGTTTGTCGTCGCCCCATCTGCCTGTGAACGAGGTAACCAACTGCATATCCGAAATTTGCCCAATTCCTCGTATAAGGAAAGAAAACTTTCACATATAGTCATTGGGCATACTTGAAGACTGGCTATAAATTGATTTATAGCCAGTCTTCAAGTATGCCCACCGACTATATGTGAAAGTTTTATAGTATCGACGAATTCTTATCATTTGACTTCAACACCAACTAATATTTTGAATTTACAATCTACGTAGACAGTGATATTTATATTGAAATTGTTCACATCTCATTTCCTTATTTGTTTTTTTTATTCATTTAGTGTTTTTATGGTATTATTATGGTATGTGATATTTGACAAAACCTTATAACACTATTGTATTTTTCTATGGCGAATAAAGGATATTCTATTCTAAATATATCGCTGATTTTTTTTTAATAATAACATCATCAATGATGCACGGCCCAACCTATCATTTTTATTGTTTCTCTACAGTTTCTGCCAATTGTCCTTTTTATTTATTAACACTGAAAACCTCTTCTTCATTGAATTGATAGAAACATTATTTTTATACGACCTTTTAAGAAAATTCTCCAAAGCTTTCCTCTCATTTCCAGATGCCACATATCAGAATTGCCCTTGTCCAATGCAGTCGTGTCCAAAAAACGTACTTACTGGGCCTCTTACTGGTGATGGTAAGAGGTCTAACATCTCTTCCATCTCGAAAGATTTGATGCCATTACCACCAGTCGCCTTGGCTCTACCCTTCGAACCAACCAGCGCCACCGGTCCTCCAAGCCCGGCCAGAGGTTCTGCGGGAATGCCTCCACCTCCCTCGGCTTCGCCTGCAGGTGCCACCTATCAACCTCCTCCGCCACCCACAAAACAAGAATCTCGCTCCCCGATAGTGCTGGAAGACTGCAAAATCGAGAAGAAAAGGAAAGCTAGAGTCGGAAAAGCCATGGTAAGAAACAACATAGCAGCCAACATGCAAAACACCATGTTATTGATGTGCAACCCCACCCAGAACTACGTGGGTGCAGTTAAGAGAGAGATAGAAAGTCCGCAGGAGAAAGAACTCGTAGAGCAAAAGAAAGAGATCTGTACGTCTGATGAAGACACGAAACCAGTCCCAGAAGTTTTGTCATTACCCTGCCCCAAAATCGAGGAACCCGAGAAAGAGGAACCACAGTTGATCCCGCCAATAGAACTAAAGGAAGAACAAGATCGCGATGATTTGGAAAGAGACGGGAAGAATGATGCAGCATTGCAGAAAGATGAGGAGGAAGTCCTGCAACCGGTGATCAGCACGGTGGCAGAAAACGTGAAAGTTAAAAATATGAAAAGAACACTCTCAATGTCTAAAGAAAAAGTACCTGATTCAGAAGTCGCGCCTCCTTCCACCAAGAAACAGAAACTTGGTTCCTACAAGTGTTTGATAAAAAAGGAATCCAACGCTGTTAGGATTCATAATGGTAAGCGAAGACTAATCGAAGAAACACCAACGGGACAGGTGCAAACAAGAACGAAAATCAAGGACAGCAACCTGGTTAAGAGGAAGCAAAGTGAAATTAAGGAAGTGGTAGCAAAGCGCCCCAGACTGTCCAAACCGCTCATGATGAACAACTTTGCATCTAAATCAAAAGAAAAAATCCTCACCGATGAAACTAAAGAACATCCCAAAATCAAAGCCAGCAAAAAACCCAAAGTCAATTCTAAAGGTGCCGTCACCAAATCAGCTCCAGCAGTACTGGACAATCTGTTCGCGAAAAATAACGTCGAAAGGATAATCGAAAGTGTCGTTAGTGAAGGCTCGATTAGGACAACAGAAGATATTGGTGTCGTGAAACCTGTGGAGAGATGTGGCAAATCAGCGAAAGAGGCTGTTGTGAATAAGAAGAGTTCGAATAACAAAATCGCGGCAAGTAAAGTGAGAGGTGAAATTAACAAAAAAGTTGGAGCTAACAGAAGAAAATCTAAGTGCAAAGAAGAGGTCATTCCACAGGTCATCTCTAAGTTACCCAGGAGGTCATTACAATCACCGAGATGGTCCAATGGATGGATTTGGGAGGGTGAACCTTACGACGCGAAAGTATTCATAAACGTGAGTAGAATATTTATGAATATGACAAGTTACTGACTGATTCAGACTCTTCAGTGGTTTACATTATACAGTAATTTTGCAGCATACCCTTTATAACACTCCAGCAGATTTTTTAGTTTTCCATATTGTGAAAGGTTTGAAAATTTTCAGTCAAATTATCAGAAGAATATTGATGTTACTAATATTTTCTGAAAAAAGTTTGATTGGGTAACAGGATCAACTTTTTCTTAAAAACAATTGTTTTATTGCCGACGTTTCGAATATGATTAAATTCTTCTTCAGGGCTCTGTAACGATGAATTTTCATAAACATACCTTCCACAAAACTTAAACGATTATTATCGTTTCAATTTCACAAGAAATAATGAGTTCTTATCTTATATCACATACAGCAGGTCCAAGTTCTAATGCCTCGGGATTTTCACCCAAAATTAATGTTTTGCAGGTGGTTGATTCATACGATGTCACACAATAATAAATTCTTACCAAATATTTTATTTACGAACGAAGCAAATTTTTCACGAGATGCTGTTATGAACTTTCGCTATGACCATTTTTGAGTCAACGAAAATCCCCATTTTCAGCAAAAACTTTCGCTGAACATTTGAGTAGGAATGCTCGGTAACTACCAAATTGGTACCAGCAAGATTAACAGGTGAATACTTACTACACGGACTTTTTGCGAGATCATTTACCCATTTTGTTAGAAGAAGTACCGGTACTTCTAAGAGGCAACATGTGGTTTATGCGCGACAGGGCTCCAGCTCCTTTTAGTGTTTTTGCTCATTAGCATCTCGAGATCACCTACCCTAATCGCTGGATTGGACGTACCGGACCTCAAAAATGTCCAGCTCGCAGTCTTGATATGAATCCTCTAGATTTCTATTTTTGGGATTATCTGAAGGGTCTTGTTTATAATGTCCAATCCATTGTATAATAGGAAAACGGATTTAATAAAATTTGATTTGATTTGTGAATGACTTGAGGAATCGAATAATTGGCAATTGTAATGTCATAAGGAATACTCTAGGTATTTTTGAACGTGTCAGTGTCAGTTTTCAAAATTGATCTTTTTTTCTTGAAGACGATGCTTGGTATGAAAAAAATACTACACAAAAAGTCAGTGGCGTTTCTCTTTTTTTCTCAATATTGTCGACTGTGGTGCCCACGGGGACGCCACTGGACCTAATAATTCCAATCTAGTTCTGGCTAAATAAGCGCCTTATTACTTCAAATAACTAGCAAATTTCAACGAAATGGGTGTAAGGATATTTAAGTATGATATTTTATAAATACTGTTTTTTTTTAACTTCAACGCCCTGTATATCAGACACGAAGCAACTCTGAACATATGTTCATTGGAACTTTTTTCTTGAAACGACCTAATGAATCACCCACTGAAGTTTCGTAACATAGGTAGGAAATAATCTGTATAACTGTTCCAAAGAAAATAATCAGTGATCTATGTTCTTGTTGAAGATGTTAAAAATTGGGTATATTATGCTATATCGAAAAGGCCTGTTCATTTTTCTAATTATTAACATTAGGTGTCAGTATTTGATTCAAAAGGACTAGATCCATGGTGGTCAAATTGCGGCCCGCAGATCCATGAAGAATTAGTTGGACCAGAACAAATTACGACTTTTACGGCTGGAAATAATTGTGTCAAAGCTATTTTCCGGGTTTTTGACTGTGTTCTGCAGGTTTTTATGCCTGACGTTTCGTCTACTTCTGCGGTACACTCAAGCACTTTAACCGTTACCTCATTGCCTTTGATAATGCCTTCCGCAGTAGTAGACGAAGCTAAAGGCACGAAATCTGCGGACCACGACCAAAAAACCCGAAAAATTGCCTTGTCATTGACATTCTGTCAATGTAGAAGCGTTCAGGTCCCAATCATACAATATCTCAAATCAAATTGTTGAATTTTTTTTCAGAGCGACGAGACAACACTAATCAGAAAATGTTATCCAGCTATGAGACACAAGGCAGGAGATAAAATCGTTCCCAGGGATTGTGTTCTTTTGAAAGCTGGGCCAAGAAAGAACGACCTACCATTCGTGGCAAAGATCGCCTCACTCTGGGAAAATCCAGAAGACGGTAAGCTTGTTTTCAACGTTATCGATTTGTACACTTACGAACTCACAAAACTGTCTGTAGGTGAAATGATGATGTCGCTGCTGTGGTATTATCGGCCGGAACACACAGAGCAAGGGAGGTTACCAACAGACCAGCCTGATGAGGTTTTCGCTTCCAGACATAAGGATTCAAACAGCGTGGCTTGCATTGATGACAAGTGCTATGTGCTGACATTCAATGAATATTGCAGGTGAGAAAAGCACAGTTACATTTCTTCTGGATTTGATTAGGCCAAACTTTCAATGATCAAAAAGGTTCCTAATCACAATAGTATTCATATGATTCGTCACCAGTTATGACCCTTTCAAGCAAATCTGAATCACCGTTGACGTCATTCCTGAGCGATGCTAATGCGACGGTTTTTTTGTTAAAATTCAGCCACACGCTTCATGCCCAAAATTTCCGAAAAAATTGCATGGTATGAGCCAACCGATATGCGGACCTACAGCAACTTCTCTAATAGTTATTCGACAATTCTCTATAACAATTTTCTTCACTAACTCAACGTGTTCATCGGTTGTTGATGTGCTAGTGCGCCCAGTGCGAGCGTCGTCATTCAAATCTTCTCAACTTCCTGTAAAAAGCTTGTACCACTTGTAAAAAAAAAATCTGGCTCAGAGTACAATCACCGTATGCCACTGTCAACATTTAAAGTGTTATTTGAGCACTCAATTCCAATTTTTTCACACAAAATTCGAAGCAAATTCTTTGATCCATTTTTTCGATAGCAGAAAATCGCCGAACACGCAAAACACTTACATCTTTCCTCACCTACAAATTATACATGCTAAACAGCTGAAACTGTGAACATATATTGGAGACGAGTGTACAAACATAAAAAAATCAAATCACTAATTGAATGGATGTAGTCGCGAAATTTGAACATTTGCCTCATTTCATCAGTCAAATTTTCATACTTCTTATTAGATACATCTTTTTACCGCAGATTCGGACAAAAGAGGAACTGAAAATGACAGAATTTGAGTTTTTGAAATATTTGAATTCAACCATATAATTTT
Organism: Leptinotarsa decemlineata; assembly: GCF_025532065.1. Taxonomy (NCBI): domain Eukaryota; kingdom Metazoa; phylum Arthropoda; class Insecta; order Coleoptera; family Chrysomelidae; genus Leptinotarsa; species Leptinotarsa decemlineata. Next base: position 11,965,150 of record NW_027412692.1, on the reverse strand, counting down.
TTCTCAATATCAAATATTTTTGAAGTTATGCTGTTTTTGGAGCGTTAGGATGCGATGCGCGCGCGTACACTGTCACGAAAAACGAACACACTGAAGTTAGCTTCTTCTTTAATTTATATGGCTGTTGCTTCTCAGTCGAGCGCATTTGGCCAGACTCCTCCTGACCATAGTGAACAGAAGCTTCGTCTAGGGGCGCAGCTGTCTTGCTCGAGGCAATGCTAAATGTTCTCATTCACTTTTCATTTATAAAAATACTACAAGTTAGCTTGTCAACAATGTAATTTTTAAAAAATCCAACACAATAAGAGTAAAGACATGTCTATGTATGTTTGCGTGAGAACTGGCAACTGTATTCACGATAATTATTCAAATGTTTTTTACTAGACGATTCCAGTACCGCTATTCAGTGTTGCCATTATAAAATTTCCAGGCCTGAATCGACTGACATTTTCTAGGCCTTTTTTGGAATAATTCTTGTCGGAACAGATATAATTTGTAATTTTATAGATTCCTGGATGTTCCCGGATATATGCATCGAAGTATTGAAGTTGAAATGGACAAAAATAAAAAATCCTAGGGAATTTCACTTTTTAGATTGTTTAATTGTTCGAAACCTGTAACCTATATATGTAACATAGCATTTCAGTGTTCAGTTTGTTTTTGTCGAGTAGTTACGTTTTGATAGTGTATTCTGTAGGTGTTGTATATCTTTTTCCATACCATTATCATTACCAGAGGATGTTCCAGGTGCCCTATTGAATGACAATTTATTGATTGAAGACTATTCAGTTGCAGAACTCTAAAGATGGTTACACTTTTTCTATCAGAACGATCCTGTTCTACTGAATACAATAAACAATAAGTGAATACAACAATAAAATTTCATATGGTATATGACATGTGACGGTAAAATGACAGGATTACCGCGATTAAACAACGTAGAAACTTAAAATTCCCTAGGATTTTTTATTTTTGTCCATATCAACTTTAATACTTCGATTTATATATCCGGGAACGTCCAGAAATCTATAAAATTGAAAATTTTATCTGTTCCGACTTTTAATTATTCCAAAAAAGGCCTAGAAAATGTCACTCGATTTAGACCCGAAAATTTTATAGTGGCAACACTGAAAAGGGGTACTGGAATCGTGCATTGACCTTATTGAATGATGCGATCCCATGGTTGCCAACTGCGGTAAAATAATGACATTTGGCGTTTGCTAATGAATGAGTAACCTATCTTTTTGAGTTCCTTCTGTATTTTCATTTTTGGGACAGACCATCTTATATTTCTTCATAGCTGATTCTTCATTCTGGAGCCCTAACTTCATATAGGACGACTGGAAATCTCTTTTCAGACATATTCTGGAAATCAGTTTCTCATTTACCAAAAATGAAAATGCAGAAGGAACTCAGAAAGATAGGTTATTAGCAGATGTCAATGTGTCATTATTTTAACGCAGTTGGTAACCAAGGAGTCGCATCACTTAATGAGGTCAATTATATAGAAATATTTTTTTATATTTGAATAAACTTTATTTCACTAGATAGTGCTTTATAATAATTCTTTCAATGTATTAAATGCATTTTTTTCTATTATAAGTGTATTTTTTTTCTACAAACGTAGAAGGATAAAATGTTTAGAAAGATGTTTATCTTGTTATATCAGAGAAGTATAACTTCTTACATGCGTTCATAGCTACACACAGACTATTTTTTTATAACTATAAAATGACTAAAAGTTAAAACTGAAACCACCTCTGGTGTGAAATAAAATCGAAACGAGCACTTTTTACAATCACCAGAAATGCAATACTTTTCTCGACGCCGCATTCCACTATACAAGTCGGTGTTTTAAATGAAGAAAATTTCGTAAATGATAATTATGTTTACAATGGCAGTATTAGATTCACAGAAATAGGAACAAAAAATAAGTCAAATATGTGTCATAGCTCTGTATCCTGAATTGATACTTTGCTGGTTTAGAAGTTTATGTTCTTTCAGAAACCATTTATCATCCATTTTTTTGTTGAATCGATCTGACTATATTTGCTGTTATTAATTATTCAAAATATTTTTGAAGGTACCGCAAAAGATATAGAAGGGTTGAAGCAGGCATAGAAGAACCGTTACCGTGCATTCCCAATCCAGAACCGTATCCCAGGAGTCACAGGCAACCTCCACCTAGCCAAATATCACCAGACATGGTATTCTTCTGTCGAAGGGTGTACGACTTCAGGCAGAAAAGAATCATGAAAAATCCCACATAAGTCCCTTTTTTTTATTTATTTTGTTATTTGTTGAATATATCATTTTATTTTACTGTTTTAATCAAGTCATTTTTTTAGTACCGACGGGTACAAGAATTTTATTGATGTTTCTAAATAATCAAAAACAAAAAATCATAAGACTTCGGGGTTCCGACAATGACAGCATTTTATATCACAAAAGTTAGGTTAACATTTTCCAAAAAAATTAATAAAGAACCCAAAAATAAATTTTAGTCGTCTAAATTTGATACATATACATATTGTTGCGAAAAAGTAAAGGGAACATTTGTATTATATAAAAGTTAGTTATCAATAATGTTGTATAGAATATAGAGATTATATATTTAACACAAAAAAAGAATATTTATAATTAGTCAATAGTCTACGCTGGTATAAATGGTGTGTGCTTTTATAGTTGTAGTTGTGTTTTGTCAATGTCGTCTCTATCAGATCTTTTATATTTATTGATGTAGGGATACTTTGTACATATTTCTCGTATTATTCTTCAGTCACATCATCAGGCAAGAAGCTGTGAATCATCAACATAAATCTGAACCCGGGGCATATAAATTACATGAGGGTGTCTCAAATAGAAACAGTTCCATATTTCCTTTACAAATTAACGACGGAATCAAAGCAGGAAAATGTTTCTGAATTGTGAATAACCTAAAAAATACCGTTGAGAACTCTCGAGCATTCCTCCTGTTCTTCCCCACATAGTTTGGCGTGAATTTATATTTTTTCAGAGTGAAATATGATTCTTCGTTCACCAGTGATTTCCGAAGTGCGCGCTGCGGCTGCCCGGGGCGCCGAAATGCGTCATAAGGGTGTCAAGATGCGTCATAAGGGTGTCAAGATGCGTCATAAGGAGCGCCTGAAAATAGATGTAATCGAGTAATCATAGATACAATTTGAAATGTGAATAATTTTTTTACTATCGCAGTCTTCCCTCAACTCGAACAAGTCTTCTGAAGCAACTATCCTGGTAATTGGATTTTATATCTGTGCTGTTGTTTCAGTATATTCAAAACCCGTCAAGAAAGAATAATTTCTACTTGAATTAAAATGAATATCTGTTTGTTTCAGAACTTTTTTTCTCTATAAACTATCTATATACTCATTCTATTCTAATTCTTTGTTGATGTGCAATTTGTTCCTTTGGAAGTTGCTTGCCTTTTGTCCTACCTTGGCTTGAATTTGCAGATTGTCATGATGATGAATTACATGACTTCTTAACTCTCTAACACTCGTCATTTATACCATTAGATGTGACGTTTGATAATCCGAGAAGTACGCATTTTGATAGTAAAATGTGTAATGAAAAATATAATCTGTTGAAAGGTCCTTCGCATCCTGATGCTACCACAAGTTAAAATGCTTGCCTGAAATAACTATCAACTTTCAAAATAATTTTGATCATGAAATTAAAATAATCGAACAATTTGAAAGCGAGTAATAAAAACTAATTATTTTTGCTTGTTAGCTTTTTTCATGCTTAGTAAATATCTTCATTGCAAGCACCACTCCCAAACACCAGTAAAGTCTATGGACTGCAAGACAATGACAATGTCAACTTTGACAGTTCTTGTACGATTTCCATACTTTCAGTTATCAATTATGACTGTTGTCTTGATCAACCACAATACAAAAAATGCGACAGAAAAAGTTTTAACATTCGGGAATGAAATGAAAATTTCTGTATGGTTTTCGCGAAACTAATTTTTCTTATCAAAGAGATCGTATAAATTAGTTGGCGGTAAATGTGAGATCAACCAACGGGTTCGTTGTCTTTGTAAGTTTACTGCCCCGTAAGTCAACTAATTTATTGGCCAGATAAATGATTACATGAGCCTCACTGAAATTTATCACCTTTGCAGATAGAGATCGCTTTTTCAAGAATGAAAATTTTCCTATTTTGCTGTCACTATATTTTTTATATTGTGTTTGGTCAGGAAGAATCCAGTCATAATTAGTATATAACTTTATGTAGGCTGTTCAACAATTTTTGGCGAATTACTCACCCCTTGAGTTTTCACTTTTCCATGATTATCACAGCATTTGCCTAAAACATATTTTTTACTCCGGGACTATGAAAATAATTCATTTTCAGAAGGTATCAAATGACCCTGAAAATTCAGCATGGGCCTGCAGGCTAATCGGATGCTGATGAGGAATGTTCCTCAATTTGGGTTATTACAGCAAATGCAAGTTTGAACAAAATAAAGTTGAGTTTATTTCATGAGTTTTTCAAATTCACTTCGAAAAGTATTCAAATTGATGTTTCAAATGTTAGGTTTTAATTTTTAAAAGAATTTGTTTCTAATTCACATATTGGCAACAGCGCCTATATCAAGTTGAAATAATTTATACGTACCTAGATATCCTACTTTAAAAAAGGAAAATTATCTTTATAAATCAACAATTAAGGCAAAATATATATTATAGTTCAATACCACCTCCACAAGCCACATAAACAACAGTTGTTTTGTTATTTATTTATATAGAGGAAGATAGGTTAGGTGCACAAAATGTCATATGAAACAGAATGTCTCGGAACTCGGAACATAAGTAAACAGAACAGCACGCCTCTGAAATATGTCGTCTTTGTTTGTCTCATACAGGTAACAGATTCATTGTCCTTTATTAGCTATGACCGATGTAGCGAAATGGTGAAATAGAAACGAATCCCTTTAAAAGTTGAATGCATTATTTCATTCCTTCTTTTTTAAGTATTTAAATAATTTTTTAAAGAAAAAGGTTGAAATGATAAGATTAAAATGCGTTGTTTTAGAGCTCTTTTATGAAAACTACTTGACTTTCATCAGGAGGAACATTCCCCATTCTGTCCAGCTTTTCATGACGATAATTATACAGTTTTCACAATAAATTTTATTCAAGACCCGTTTCGCTACATACTAGCTTCTTCAGTAGAATTGGTACATCAAACTATTCTACAATGTCTTTCATATAACAGTAGGTGATTACAAAACTTGATCAGAAGAAACTGGTAGTTTTTAAAAAACTAATTACAACACAATTTTATTTCTAGGAAAACAGATAATTTATAAATATGGTAATTATTCACATTTTATGACAGCAAGTTCAATAATGTTTGCCATCATTGATTTTCAGAGATTCCCGCAGGGAATCCTTTACTTTCTGTATGTAATATGTTGAAGTCCATGTTGAAACCATGGTTGTTCTCTTTAACATGGACATTTCAACATGGACTACAGCATATTGAAAAGGGAAAATAAAGGACAAAAATCAAACCTGCAAACATTCAAAATATAGCAAAGGGTGCCTTGAATGAAATTCATTGAGAAAATTGTGAAAATTTTCATCAAGTAATTTCATAATTTATCTCCAACTGGTCAGCTATAAATATAAATGGAAAACTTCTTTTTGCTGCAGTGATAGATATTTTCAGAATAGCTTTTAATATTATTGAATTTGATTGTATTTGTTTGATGTCAAATTTCAAAAGATTAACTTCAAACTGAAAATATCTGTTTTGAGTGAAGTTTAAACTGTTTGATGAAGCGATGAATTTCCTTTGAATAAATACATTATCCGGAAACAACTATTTTTTCATTACACATTTCATAAATGAATCGTCTTTGAGTCACGAACTTACAAAGCATTTCTGTAGTCGCAATGTTTTCAAAGTGTTGACGTAATTTTTCGGAAACATCTTAGTACCTACTATTTTTACATTGTTTAGTGTTATGTTTTTTTTTATTGTAATTGAGTTTTGAATTTTATCTTTAATTTATGAGTAATATATTCTTGAAGCTCCTTGAGCCTTAAAAATAATTTTAAATTGTAGCCAAAGTTAACGTTATTACTATTTCTATTTATTATTTTTAATTATACGTAACTTAACCCAACATAGTTGATTCCTTATTTATATTATTGTAGATCCTTTTTTCTAAATAGCGTAGATGTCCAGGTATTATTTCTATTAAGATTATGCCTTTTAGGTGCCTTTTATACTTGTCTGATATTCAAAAACCTGCTTATGTTTTGTCATCTCTGTATAATTCATCAGTTTGTCTGGTCACCCATTTCTCAATAAATGTGTGAGAAGCATTAAGTGTCTTTTAATTCAACCTGCCAGGAAACCTTTTCTGAATGTTTCCCGGTACAGCCATTAACCAACAGATACAGTACGGGTCAATGGTAACAAATACGCATTCAGAAAAAATGTGTACCATTCAATTCTATTGAGGGTGGGGAGAATTTTGAAAGTCTATGCTGTCTGTTCAAAAAAATTAAGTGAATTTTCATTTTTCTCAACTTGGCATGCTTTCTTTGGTCTTGGCTCTCCTAGGCGATTAGACGATTGGTCATAAACATATACCTACCCATGATTCGTCACCAGTTATGACCATTTTAAGCAAATCTGGATCTCCGTTGACGTCATTCAACAATTCATAAGCGATGCTAATGCAACGGTTTTTTTTGTCATATAAGAAAAGCAGATATAATAGTCGTAAAAAATATATTTTACCCAAAGATACATCAATTCACAATTGATGTTAATGAATAAACCATCACCCTTTTCCGTTCTGGATATAAACAACTAAATGAATAACAAAGCTCTCGCCTGGCTCGCTCGAGTTGACTAACTATGACCGACTAATTCCCATTCAATCTCTAGGGCCCGTGTTTTTTTTCACCCATGTCGATAGTGGTTTCTTACAGTTATTTAGTGATTTTGTTATGATTTGCCATAGATAGACATATACTTTATTATCCAAGAAAATACAATCTTATTGACAAAGCTTGTTGAAAAATTTGGTATTTATACTTCAAAGTATAAAAGAAAAGAAACAATTCAAAAACACAAATACCCAGAAACACAATTTGAGCAAAACTAAGTTCTCACATCTAATACATAAATTATAACAATAGAAAATAAAATTTAACAAAGTTTGTAGACAATAGTTTATATAGTCCCTTTCAAAAGATGTAAATAACAAATATACACAATTTGAACAAGTTCACATGTCATGACAATAAAATAAGATATATCCCAGTATAAAATATAATTTAAAGTATAGGTGTTGATATAAACAACAAAAAAAACACCTATATCAAATCACAGCAAAGTTCCATTGTAATATTCATCCATATTGTAGTACGCTTTAGTTGCAAGGGCATCTTTAACAAGATTTCTGAACTTTTTATAGCTTTTTTCCTTCCTAATTTCGTAATGTATGTGATTATGTAGCTTTTTACTTCCATAAATTAAAGAATACTTTGTCTGGCTTATTTTTGGAACAGGAAGATGTATTTTATGTTCCGTTACTTGCAGGGTTATGTAATTTGTATGTTCCGGAGAAAACTAAATACCTTTAGCTTTCTACTGTGATGTGATCACTTGAACCCTTTTTACGTATAAAATATTTTGTCAAAAACTCCAGACTCACGGCACTCTCGATAATGAAATATCAAAGAATACAAAGCCGGTAGAACCTCAGAAGTGGCATTTTCGTGTCACCTAAAATGTTTAGTACTTACCTTGACCACCAGAGGACAATAGTAGTACTATGCCAGTATTTAATGTGGATATCAACAGAATTGGGTAATTAGAAGTCCCTGAAAACTAGTCAGTCGGTATCGAAGACGGGATGTACGCCGAAATTCAATTAAATTAGAAAACCTACTGGTTTGTCAGCGGCTGCTACCCAGTTTACCGACCAAGCGTCTTCAATTTAATCAGGTTGGAGCCCAGCTCCCTTACCCTTTCAGCTGGTTTTTGTCGAAGAAGGACAAATGGGTTCATGACTGAGGGGATGTTGGCGGCATGAAGTCCTCAGAAATCAGTGCCGCCCTTCACGGGGTACCCCTACCTGGCTGGGGTGGGATGGATGAAAAATCTATTCGTCTGTTAACGGGGGACATGAGGACAGAGTGTCGGGGCCTTATCGGGAGGGGTCGTCTACAGCATAATCTATAGCTTCCCTAACTAACGGATTTTCGTAAGTTTCCGCACTATCAAAAACTCGCCGATTCCTCGACTGAATGGACTGCCGAATGGAAGGTAGCTGCAAATCTCTGCGGATGGCTTCATTCCGCACGAACCAAGGAGCATTTACAATCATCCTCATTAACTTATTTTGCAATCTCTCCAGAATAGAGATATTATACGTAGCCGCTTCTCCCCAGACGCCTGAAGCATACATGATGACAGGCTTGAACATCGTGTTGTAGATGGTAATCTTGTTTTTCAAGCTCATTTTTGAGTTTCTGTTGATCAAGGGGCACAGACTTGCAATTCAACCCTCGATCCTTCATTTGACGTACATAATATGCGGGTTCCAAGTGAGCCTACGGTCTATTAGAAGGCCGAGGTACTTTACCCGCGCTTGCCAGTCAATCTTCCTTCCAGAGATTCTCACTTTTCTGGCCGGATAAGATAGCAATCTTCCCATGATTATCGCCTGAGTCTTGTCCAGATTTACTCAGATCTTCCAATCGAGGTACCAGCGCTCGAGGTCGTCCAATGCATGTAGACGACGCCGAGCTATCGACCCATGGAAGACGAGAGAAGAGCCGTGTCGTCGGCGTATAAGGAATTTTTACATGCTCGGGCCTCGGAAGGTCACTGGTGTAAAGTGAGTACAACGTCGGAGAGAGCACGGCCCCCTGTGGCACTCCAGCGAGGATCTCTCTGTCGTCAGACAGAGAGCCCTCTACTCTAACCTGAAATGTTCTCTTTCAGGAAATACCTAATCCACCGGATCAGGCCCCGAGACAGGTCCATCGCGATTAATTTGTGCAGAAGGCCTTCGTGCCATACACGGTCGAAGACCTTCGAGATGTCTAACAGTATAATGTGCACTTTTTTATTAGTGTTTAAGTCGTGGATTGCTACCCAGTTATATTGGTATTGGTAATCACATTAAATACTGACATCGTGCCGTTATCGCCCTCTGGTGGTCAGACTTACAGAATACATTTGAAAGTAACACTGTTTGACAATGTCAAATTGGTACTTCAATTTTCAGTGTTATTTATATCAGGGAATAAATTAATATTGAGGATTTTTTATCTTATGCTCCATAAATTAAATATCTGAATAAAATGCGAGCGACAAATTTCGATTCTTTCTTCATCTATCAACATAATGTACAAAGTTGGGTCGATCCCACAGGCCTGTAAGAATAAATAAAAACGAGGGGTTATTAAAACGCAATCGTTTTATGCCCTTGAAAATAAAAAACTTATCTATTGCAGATGTTACTGATTTAGTTCTCTTTCACTCTTTTCGAAATTCATTCAAAAAATTAAAAAAATCTAACAAATAGTGGCGGAGATATGATAGTTCGAAATTCAAACATCAAGTAACTCCGCAACCGGTTATCGAAATTAAAAAAGTGGAGGTCGTTGTATATACAGAGAGAATTGAAATACCTTTCATACGAAATGTCATAAGACACTCCTTTTCTTTTGAAAAAAAAGTTTATAACGCAATTTTCAGCCAATTTTTCTCTACGAAATCAAATTGAACCAAAGCGCTGCCAAAACAGCCCGAAAAATTGAAGTACCACCAAAAAAAGACTATGGTTACTGTATGGAGGTCAGCAACTGGGGTGACTACCATTTTTTTAAGCCCTTCGATGACACTCTCATCAGTAATACTGCCTCCAGTAAGGACCAGGCAAAAAACAGACTTCGTCGACTTCATCGAATCCCGATTACACACAATTTTCATGCTGACTGAATTAATCGACTTGTTTTACGTTGGCAAAAGTGCAATGATTCAAATGGAGCTTGATTCGCCATTATATTACAGTTCGAAGCAGAATCATAAAAATGGACAAAACTTTTGAAACAACCGATAAATGAGACTCGACTGTAAAATTATGATTTTGATCATGTGTGATTGACTTCGCAGTTAGTGAGTTATGGATGATTTTGTCTGTTTACCCAACTAGGATCTGTTAAATAATTGACGCTTTTTTCAATTGTCAAAAAAAAAGTTCTGATATTTTGAGTTTTTTTATTTTAAATTAGAAGGTTACATTAATAAAAGAATGTATGTGTTCAGGAAAAAATCCAATACTGGGAATAAATTTTGCTACTCAATATATGATGGCAGCTATGATTCTTTTTTGTTTTTGGTACATCTACACTGGTTTCTATCCCATTCTGTCCCAGTAGTACAAATGTATTGAAATTTGCATTCACACAAACATTTGTCTCTATTCCAGACAAATTTGCCATGATTTGCAATCTTCTTCTGACAAAGATGATGCTCCTTCTGAAAAACAAACACATTTCATGGAATTATATACTCAAATTCGGAATCCGTGCTAAGGAAAATGCATTTCAAAAGGTAACTCGCGCATTCACCCATTCGCTCTCACATGCATACACATACATTCTTATATGCGTTTACTCACATACAACTATGCTCAATCACACACAAGCTGAAGTAGAGTAGGTATACACAAGACAAATCTCACAACATGTAAATAACAGATTAAAATGACTTGTGTTAAGTAACAAAAAAAGTGCGAAAGGTACTGAACCAACAAAAAAATGAGGATGAATCACAATTTTAATTAATTTTGATTTAACAGAACCAAAACCCTGAAATGGAGGATTTTTGGAAATGAAAGAAATTTAAGAATCAAAAACTGTCTCACTGTCAAAACTGACATACACCCACTTGAGTTTCTCACACCATAAATTGCTTATCTGCTCAATCAATTCACATTTCAACTCAAATTGTCCAAAACTGGAAAAAGCTAACGGATTTGAGTACAAGTTGAACAATAGGATCTTTGGATCTGAGTATAGCCATTCTAGTAGGCCATTCTGAATCTCTTGGTCAGTCCACTTGACTTGAAGACGGTTGCTTTGATAACCCTTCTTCAATTTGGTTTAAGAAGACTCATGCACTTCTCCTACATTTCATAAAAGGCCTACATCAATGTTGGCCTTTTATGAAATGTCATCCAACAGCTCAAGCAGCTGCCTTCAGAAAAACTACTTCAATGCCAACTCAGTCAGATAGGCACACTAAAGTACAAGTACAACTGTTTAATTCCCAATAAGGTGTATTATTTCTAAGTTTTCTCTTTGAGTTTGTACAGCTGTTTGTACTGTTCTATATGGTGAAACCAAAAAAGCAATAATGTTTTTTGTTATCGTCAGTTCCGATGTATAGTTTGTGCTGACAGGAGGTAACCTCTTTACTGAGGTTATTTGAGTGGCGTTGTACCACTATTAGCTGAGTAAATGTCCTTCTTGGCATCCGGATGAAGAAGAATACTGTGAACTACAGGCTGCACATCCTCTCCTTGTCCATAATGTAATTCTGTGTTGAGATGAACCATTTAACATTTGTCCACTCCGAATTCTATACTGATTACATAAAACCTCTTTTCCAAGGACATAAACTCTCAAATCGCCTATTGATTCAATAACTATTTTGAAAGCTCTCCCAGACTCCTAGTTGAAGACCTTTTGGTGGAGAGAAAGGCATACTATCACTGTGCCAATTTGCAGCCAACAGTTTTATCTATTTTATCGTAACCTTTGCAGTTGGGAGTGTTTTCATTTTTGTTCAGAAATTATTCTACAATGACACTTAGAAAAAAAAAGTCACTCACTTCGTTGATGCATTTACATTTGCAAAATTTCTTATCGAAAACTTGACTTGGCAAACACTTTATGTTCTCTTTATCACATCCACATTTACATTTGATGTCTTGAGGTATCACGACACGGGAACATTGATAGTTTCCAGAAACAAGAACTGCTACAGCCATTGAAATATTTTTCTTTTCTACTGATAGGCACGTTTTTGTACCAGAACAGCCGCCCGAACACAGTTTAGTACTTATTTTTTCTGGGAGTACCTGAAAATAATCAAAAACATGTTTGAATAATCTGAAATATCATTATGAAATAAATATAGTTGAAATACGAATGTGAAGATGGGAATTAATTTTTTTGCCAAAACGCATCATTTTCAAAGGAAATAAAAAGCCGACTTTTATTTTGAAATAAAGGATCAAGAAACAATAATAAGCGTCATAGGACATTGACTCTACATGGGCTAAGTCTCGGGCCTTACATATAGATGGCGCTAGCCTTACTGCTGTTTCAGTCCATACTAACCTCCAAAAGAAAACTGTTGAAATTTCACGATACTCTACTAATAAGTTTGTGAATTATTGTGCTAAGAGTGACACTACTTTTGTTATTTTCAAAACAATTAGTTCCATCGTCTTTTATAAGAAATTATTATGATTGACAACTCATGTTTTCTCAGTAGTGTCAGAGTCATGATCAACATTTCTGTGTCTTACCTTACCTCCTTCGTACTTGATGTCTACAATTGTTGCTCTGGGCTTACACTTCACTTTCTTAGACATTGCTTTCATATTCTTTTGAAATTCTTTAGATGAGCATACCTCTGAAACATGTTATCATTTATAATTTCATATAGTTTAAAATGAGTTTAGAGTTTTTATAATGCACAAATCACAATAAGTACCTTTCCCTTGTGTTTTACCTTTTGGTTCTACGGAAAACGCAGGCATTCGTAATCGGGGACCATTTTCTGAAATAAAAAAGTTTTTATAATGCACAAATCAAAATGAGTATATTTCCCTTGTGTTTTACCTTTTGGTTCTACAAATAAGGCAGGCATTCGTAATCGGGGACCATTTTCTGAAATGAAAAAAAAATTAAAATATTGAAGATAGGAAAATTTGTTACACTAGGTGTTGCTCACAAAGAGATTGGTCTGAAATGCTTTCACCTCTAATTGAAACAATATATTAATCAATTTTCTCCTCATAAACCAGTTCACAAAATATTAATCAATCAATCAATTTATTCATTTCAAATACATATTCTTGTCTATAATGGATGTTACATAGGTCGGATTTTTTTTCTTCCATTGATACATTAAGCATATTAAGCATAAATTTCACTTACATTTATCGAACATAAAAGTGACATTTTCAACGCTTTGGCATTAAAATGATGTTCAAATGCCTATGCGTTAAAAAATAACTGTTCCTGCATAAGTAACCGACGAAAAAAATACAGTTATGAATTAACTATAAAAGAAAGTTACTGTAAGTGTATTTTTTTTAAATATAATTGAAGACAAATATTGAGTTGTTTCAAAAGTTTTGATCTCTTCTGAAAGTCATCCACTCTGGACTCTAGCCTGACCAGATGAACTGCAGCTTCTCTTTAAATTCAGCGACTCAAGTGCGGTTAGTATTTGTGTTTATAAGATGTTCGTTAACAACTTATAACACTAATTTAGGCATGTTGTCAATCTGTAATTCTTAGGAATCGACAAATCTCCGTTTTGCGGATAAGAACGGTCCGCTCCTCGACAAATCAATCCGGAATCTGGTGCTCTCCGTCCAGCTATGAGTTGGAACTTCTGGCCAGATGGCGGTGGGTGCTTGGTAGTTTTTTCCACCAATAATTGTTCAGCCCACTGGAGCAGCAAAGTTCTTGGAACCTACAAGGACTTTTTGAAAGTGATCCGTGCTGACGAATGCTTCGAACTACGCTAGGGCTGGAGTGGCTGCGAGTGTTCATAGATGCCCTTCCAGAAAGATCAGCTGTCGGCGGATTATCCACAACACGCAAAGGCTCTTGGAATAAGCGAGAAGGTTTCTCGCGGGACCTGATGTTTTCCGCGATACTTCTCGCTAGTCTCACTAGTGACTTCTTAGCAGCCATTAGCATTTGTATCCTATCAAGGCAGAGCTGTTTGGTGGTCAACAGTACGCCTTGACTTAAAGTGTGATGAATACGTCGTAATTTGGCGGCTATTCGCCGCACTGCGGGCGTGAAAGGCCTGTTGGCGGCCCTGTAATCCATCACACATTGGATACGAGACGCGTGTTGTCTCGCCGACGTGATCTTAGCCTCCATCTTGTGTACACGCCGTTCAATCTACCGAATCGCAAGGCCGGGATTTCGTCATTCCGATTCGGAAAACGAGCGGAAAACAAGCCAGTTCTTGTGGCTTCAGGGGCCTAATTCTGTGAAGCGCCCTGCGTGTTCTGTTTGACTCCATTGGTGGTATGATGCGAGTCACCTCTCCAGCCGTGCCAACGGGTGGTAGAACTGTCACTTCTACCACTTCGTTAGCAGGCTGGGAAGGAGCTATATAGTCCTGCCGCCGAGGATATGATACGTAATCTCTAAGATTTTGGGCAGAAAATGCGGCATGCTCCGGATGCGTTTCACACCACAGAGCATGCAATCTCGCCATGTACCCTCTTTGCGCGGGCTCACTACTCTCGTAGCAATGCATAAGGCCATCTCTCAGCTCATGCGTCCAATCAAAGCGTCGGTTGTCATTGCTAGGGTTGTCATGGGTAGGCAAACCATCATTATGGGCCCCACTACCTTACATCCGACCCCTCCGACTACCAGGAACCGAGTTTTGGGTCTACCGGCTGGTTAGCTCTGTAGAACCACGTTCTCCTTCCCGGGTACGCCTGGGCTGCCGGTCCGGTTTTTCACCAGTTGTTCAGGTAAGTGATGGTACAACTCACCAAAGGCCTCAGGTGTTAGTGGCTAACCCTGCTCCAAATGTGTTCATTATTATTATTGAAACATTTTCAATTTCACTTTCAAATACACTTTTTTGTAGTAGTTTTACCGAGCGCCAAAGTGATACGTTTTTGCATGAAACAATGTAAGAAAATATTAATTTTGAGTTAACATTTCAATGTGGAAAAGGCTAAGTTAACTATACCTGGCAGACTGGGTTTATCCGTTAATCTTCTTCCTCTATCCACAATATGCATTTTCTTATCTGTCTGGGGAATGAATATTTCATGCTTCTGAAAATCCAGCTCAAACTGTTCACTACCAATATATTCTCTCATGATTCTGTGTTTATCATCGATACACACCCATTTACACCCCAAAACGACATTCGCGAAAACAACAATCACTAATATCTTCAACATCTCTTTCTTGTTCGAGTAACGCTGAACCTCTTAGAATGAGCCGTAAGATGAAAATGACTAAAATTAGATCCGCATCAAAGTGCGTCAGTACTAGAACGGTGGTTTTTATAGAAAATGTTTATTTAAAATGATTCTTGATTAAACAAAATCCATGTGTTTCTATGCGTGATTGATTTTCCTCCGGGACTTATCACTATTTCCCACAAACCACGACCTTGGAAATATAAACATGCCTTTTAGTGGTTTACTATCACACTGGTGAAAATGGAAGTTGGTAATCAAAGTATACCTCACAGTTAATGTGGATCATGGAAGCAAGTGATATTGCAACTAACCAAAAGTCACCATCATCAGGGGACGACTAACACTGTCATATAAACGAGTGCATAAGTCAATGTTATTTTCCTGATGCATGGAAATGTGCAAAAATTATACCCCTACCAAAAAATAATCAACCACAAAATTTTAATGATTTGAGGTCAATAAGTATTCTTCCGACATGTTCCAAAATTATAGAGAAAGTAATGGAAACTCAAATGCGCTATTTCATCAATCGTTACAATATTTTGCCATATAGTCAGGTTTTAGGAAAGATTACAGTTGTGCAACAGCATTATTAGATATCTAAGATGACATAATTGAAGCTATAGATAAAAATAAAGCCACTATTTCGATTCAGTTGGATTATTCAAAAGCATTTGACACCATCAATCATAAAATACTTTGTACTTTATTACATTTTTTTGGGTTCAGTGATGCATCAGTGATGTTGATATCATCTTATCTAGATAATAGATTACAAAAAGTACAGATTCATGATATTTACTTGGAGAGAAGTTAAAACATGAGTACCCCACGGCAGCATTTTAGGCCCACTTTTCTATACCCTCTATACTGCCACATTTATCAAGAAGATGAAGTCTTGTAAATATCACCTTTATGCAGATGATTCTCAAATATATTTATTTTTCAAATCTTCAGATATAGGTCAAGCAGTAACCGATATAAATTTTGATTTGAATACGATTCTAAAAGTGTCCACTGATCAATCCAAACAAATTAGTAGCTATTATTTTTGGAAGTGATAGCATCAGGAAAGAAGTAAAAACCATAGTTTGAAAATGGGAAACTCTGAGATACAATTTAGACCGTATTCAAAAAATTTGGGGTTGTTTTCAGATTATAAACTAAGATTTCATGAACATATAACCTACAAACTTAAAATTGCTTATTCATCATTGAAACTCATATATCCCCATAGACAATATTTGGATGTAGATGTCAAGAAAATGCTATGTGATTCATTAGTTTTATCTCATTTCAACCACTGTGACGCTGTTTATCATTCATGTTCAGACATGTATTGTATTAGGTTAATATTTGGGATCAGAAGAAGGTCCAGAATTTTACACCAATTAGCAGATTTGAAGTGTTTGAATATGTTTAGTCGTAGACGTTTTCATGCAACATGCATATTCTTTAAATATTCAAATATAGGAATCCACCCTACTTATATGAACATTTGTCTTATATAATAGATATCCATAACCTGAATTTGCATGAAAAGGAAATATTCAAACGATCTTTTTCCTATAATATCTCCTCCACAATAAATTATCTCCATAAATGAGAAAACAATTGTTTTAACATGTCAGAAACTGTTTTTAAAAGTAGATTTAAACAGCATCGTTCAGCATTCAGAATAACTAGGTCCGCGGCGAGAATCCTGAAAAAGGTTTTAGCTATTCATATATCTATATCTTTATATTACCTTCTCTTCTCTTTTTTTTCTTTCTTCTTTTCTTCTCTTCAAGCCCTTATTTATTTATTTTCATACAGTTTCGGCATTGGTGGAAGAGCAGATGCGAATGCGAATTCGCGATCTGAACCAAAAGCCATTTGCAATCAAATACAAAGTGTTTTTGTTTTTCAAACTCTTGTATTTGGTTTTTTATTATTATCTTGTTATTTTGATGCTGGGCAATGAACTTATTATTATTATATCCTGTTGATGCAAACTTGGTTAGCGGAACGCGCTTCGAGAGATACCTAGCATTTCTGTTCTGGTGGGGAAAAAATGTTTTCAATGGACACTTATATCGTGGTTACTATCAAAATCACCTTTGACTGGGCAGTCACTGGAGTGAGAAATTAATACTCCCACTCTTGCTTCGATATTGATTTAAAGATAACAGTCACAATAGTAATGGTTCAATCAAATACAATAGATCGTGTAGTATATACCTACCTACCTATCAGGACTACCATATTGTACCATATGAGTACTTCAACTTTTGAAAAATTGATAAGTCAGAAATAGTGATTGAAGGAAAAAAGTATTAAGCTACTTTAAAAGTTTTTTCCATTTTTATGAGTCTACTTTAAACTGTAATATCTTGCCCTGAACATCTCTTGTTATCGTAGAAGATCCACTTTTCATCATACATTACGATCTGATGAATATATCGTTTTGGTTGCGCAAAAGTAAAGAAGAACAGACCTCAAAACGTGACCTCAAAATGTGACAATACGTTTCAAACCATCAAAAACCGCATGAGAGCTGACGCCAGTTATTTCGCCATCCCGAGCTCCGTTTGTGATGGTTAAGCCTCCAGGGTGCTAAAATCCTCGTCATGGATTTCTGTAGGTCGACTACTTTGGGGCTCATCTTTTAAAATAACCTTATATAAGAACAATTTTTGAAGACAGTTGCATGATCTACATGCAACTGTCCTATAGCAGTTACCGTTAAGGAGAAAAAAGAAAAATATTTTTTCTGAACTGGTCATTGACAAATTTCTCAGTATAAATGGGATCAGTGGGTTTTTTGATATTTTATTCATAACAGTTCTTTCAAAACCAATACCAATTTTCAGCTCTATGTGGATTATTTTAAATTTGAATGTCTATTTTGACTTGATTAAACATGTAATGAAACAGGGTCGTTTTTGACGTTTACAATCGTTGGGGATGTACAGAATAACAAAAAATGTGTCCTACCCTACCGACCCTACGCAAGAAGTGCAAGATTAAGCACGTGAAAGCTAATTTATCCATCATACATTCATACTTCAGTAAACATTATTTTATGAATGATCAGGAAGTTTTTAGTCAATAGAACTCAAACGAAAGAGTTCCTATATTTCCATTCCAATCGATAATACCTACTCATTTCACTTTACTGTAATGTATTCATTCCACTGAGATATTCATAATAAAATAAAGAAATTATGATGGATTTAGTTTTATAAATAGAATCATATAGCAGATTCGTCCTGAAAAAGTCATAATAGGTGCAGTATTACTAATACATATTTTGATTTATGAGATCCATTTGAACTTCTTTAAAATATTAATATTCAAAATGATTTACCCTTGCTTACCTCAGTACGCCTATGTTAAAACGCATATGTAATGATCCCATACTTCAATTTAAAAATAAGTAATGAGAGTTCAACATACACGGATATTATTAAGACATGCAAAAAGGTAAGTTGAAAAAATCTCGATATACATTATCAAGTCATCTAGTAGGTAAGTAAGTAGTACGTTTTTAGCTTAATAGTCACGATCAACCGGAAATATGTAGTTTGTATGCAACGCAATTTTATAAAACCAGAAATTCTAATTCCCTGAATCATCGACAGGAGGCCACGAATCAGGTGATCTGGCAACCGCAGTGTACATAATGAGCAAGAGGTGGCGTTCCACGTCACAAAAAGATTATTGAATGCGCTGCTGCTGTGAACGTTCGTGTATTCTCGAGGTAGCGATATTCGTCGTGATTGGTTACGAGAAAATCCGATCGGGTCAATGTCTGAGCTTCAGAAAATTAATGGCAAGGTGAAGCCCGTTGCAAATCAAAAATGGTTTAACAGGGCGAATTTGTGAACAATATGAAGTGTATGTGTCGATTACTTTTGTAAGAGTACGGGACATTTGAAACTGTGACGTTAGTGTTCGTTCAATATAGACAAATGACTGTAGTAGTGTAAAAAAGACAGTGATCACTCGATCGGAAGAAGGGTGTCAGCAAGAAATGTGATAGGTCTATGAAATAACCAAAAAACTGTCGAAAACAAGAGATGAGCGGACGCCCTAGAACTACCTCCTTCGCTGAGGGCAACAAGCAGCCTCTGAATCCACCTCTAGGCGGCATGAAAATTAGCAGTAAGTGTGCTCCTCCGTTACGTCTCCCAAAAGATCACTTGCGTAGTCAATATGGCTGCGAGCTACTTTTTCGATTTGTATGTCAGTCCAAATCCGAGCAAGTCGTAAGAGAATAACGATCGATTATATATCGGCGGGCGATTTTGTAATTTCACCGAGCTTTCCCCGGAACAGATGGGCTGCACTTGCTTGTCAAAGTCATTGTGTCCAGTGCACCGTGCACCTGCCCTAAGTGACGACCCTTGAAGGGTCTGCCTCTGTCCATATCGGGAGCCTTTAACTCGACGCCCACAATGACGTGATGCGTTCGACCAGTCATGTTAAAAAAATCCGATTATTTGCTACAAAATGGCACGCTCTAATAGTAACTGTTTTTACATTGTCAGGTTTCTTTTTCCCTCGCGTTGAAACAAAAGCTTTGTTTTTATTTCCCACAATCGCAATCGACATTGTTGTCCCAGATATTGTGGAAAATGTGATTTCTCAAGTTGGTTGAGTAATGCTTTGTTCCTGGGAAGGAATTGAAGTCTCTCTCTTACAACATGCACTGGTTAAACGTACAAAATAGCTGAAAATACTCATTTCCTTGACCTAGTCCTTTAAAATTTATGGAGATACTGGTATATTTATTTTTACTGCTGTTTTGCAATGTTTCTGATATTTAGATCACCACTTTCAATTTCTGTGTTAACTGAAATAGGTACCTATATTGACAGGTGAGGAATTATGCAATCAACCTGAAATTTTTTTTAAAGATTCTCTTTCAATTTTGGCCACGCCCCATTGAAGTAACTTGTCCTTGGAAAGTGACAGACGTCAAAATTATCGTCATAATTTGATTTTACAAGACGTCAATACAGAAATACATTTTCAGGAAACATAATAATCCTTTAGGAGGCATGATAATCCTATATAGTGTAGTGTCCAAAATCCTAATACCTACAAATATTACCAATTGTGTTTGCCCTGTTAAGATAGTAGGTGAGACCCACACTGAAATATTTCGTTTATCTTGAAGATAAATGGTTTTGGGGGCACCCGGCGATTTTGAAAAAATGTTTAAGTGTACTTACGTATTTTGATGCATAGCTTACGAAAGAAAAAAACGGCGCTCTTCCTTATTTACAAAGTTACGGGCCTTTAAAGTTCAGAAAAGGGCAACTTTTCAGCCTTCTTTTTCACAAGGTAAACTATTTAAAAACACAAGCGTTTATTCACTAGGTCACCTTTACACCTTGACACTTTTCAATTCCAACAATCAACATTTTTCTTACAAAAAACTTAATTTAAAAACGAATTCTTCTTCTGATGACATTCTTCTGATTCTAGGTTAGTTACTAATGACATTTCAGAAAAAAGCGGTTGGTATTTGCCGCCGCCTACTATTTCAAATTCGTAATACATCACTAAAAACCGATTCCGATGTAAAGAATGAAGGCAAAAAACATTTGAATTACTTTAGGAATATTGACAGCCTAAGTCGTACCAACTATGCCTTTAACCTTAAAAACGAATATTTACCAGAGCATCTCTGTAAAGACAGCAATGTAGTAGATTTTTCGCCATAATTTTAGATATTTGAAGAAAAATGGATTTAGTGGAATCAGTCCTGGATATAATTTTCTTCCCTTCTTTCCTATCAGAGATTTTTCATGTTATTAAAAAAACTAATATTACAGAGATGCTCGAATGATTGTCTATGAATCACGTTCTTCGGTTACTTCTTAGACTGTAGCTCCTAGTTTGAATTGGATCTTTCAGTTACCTCAAAAACAAACGCTGAAAGTGGAAATTACTGCCTTTTGACATACCAAAAAAAAATTTTTACTGTTTAAATTGATAGAGGTATATTTTTAGGACAGAATAATTTTTGAGAAATAAATGTTTTGGCTTTCCACTTCTCCATCTTCATGTGTCTGAAAGTGATGTCTTTTCATGATCTACACGTGAAATTGGAAGATTTCTACATTTTTTTCTATAAAGATAGAAAAGTACAGACCTCAGCAACTTTTGATGCTTTATAAAGCTCAGATCAGTCCTTCTTTGGAGTATTGTTCTCATGTATGGAGGTCTGCCCTCAAACATACCCTGAAAAGAGCCACCTGATTGGATACGCGAACATCACGTGCAACCTTAATAGCCTGGAACATCGAAGAAAGGTTGTAGATTTGTCTCTCTTCTATAGATACTTCCACTGGAGGTGTTCAAGTGACTTGGCACATTTGATTCTATCAAGAGCGGTACATATTAGAAATACGAGACGGACTGTGGCTGCTCATCGTTTTGAGGCTCATCTCAGTATACCTCGAACTTTACTCTACTCTTTAAGAACTCTTTCATCTGGAGAACTGCTTTTATGTGGAATAAACTTCCTGAGACAGTTTTTCCAAATGGATTTCATTTCCAGCGATTCAAATCCTTAAGGATTTTCTTGTATTTTGTCCTTAAAAAAAAATCCGTAATGTTTGGGTTATTTGTGTGAATTACATGATAAATGCGATATTATATATTAGTTTACAATATTTGCAACAGATTTGAAGGAAGTTCCATCATTTTTGGGGTATTTCTGTGAATTATGTGAGAAATGCGTAGTTCCACTCTGATACATATACAATTTTGGAATGGATTTGACATGAATATCACAAAATTAAAGAAAACTTGAGAAATTTCATAATTTTGGGTTATTTGTCTAAATTATGTGAGAAATACAAAGTTCTACTTTAGTTTGTACAATATTTGAAACGAGATGAATTTCATAAAATTGGAAAAAATCTCAAGATGTTCGTCGATGTTAACTTGCTTCGTAACTTAGGTACCAAAACTTTCAAAATATCAAAAAGTACCTAATCTTGAATTTCAATCGGTAGTCCACATGTTTACCATATTAATCTCCTCACTTCACTTGTTCCATGTTAATTTTTCCAAAGAGCCTAAAAACTTTATTTCCAAAGACTGAGGCAAAGACTAGGATATCTAAATCAGCCCTTAGAATCAAGTTTGACACCCAAATCATTCAGCTCATCTAGCAGAATGATTGTGTAATATAAAAAATAGAAATAGTAAAGTATTAAGATGTTTCAAAAGTTAGTTCTTCAGTTTGTATTGTGCAAAAAGAAGGCTCAAAAGTTGCAATTTCTGGAACTCAGAAGAGCGCAAACTCTGAAAATAGAGAGAGTCCTGATTTTTACTTTCGGATTCGTAATCTACACGTCGAAATACGTTAATACACACTTTTTTTTCAAAATATACTGGTGCAGTCTATCCGAAATTTCACCCTTTCAAGAATATAATGTTGTAATAATATCGAATTGCGATTTCAATGTAAATTCCACAAATATTCCTATAGTCTAATACGACGTCAATTCGAATGGCATAAAAACTAAATAGTTACCGAACGTCGGCAGGTTTTTGAGTATGGCGTGGGCGGTGTTGTATAATTTACGAGGTCTTATCATTATTTTTAAGTGGGAGGATTTATATGGTATTAACTAGTGAATTTATTAGACCCGGTACATTAGTCTTTTATCTAGCTGTTCGGATTGACTACGTAGACCTTGTACTTATATATTCTGTGTATATGTGCCAAATTTTCATGTTGACATATAGCAAACGAACCGTGAAGCCTTTAACGACTGTACTATGATAGACGGTTTGTCTGTTGAATCAGAAATAGCAAGCATATCAGGTACGCTGAATCAACAAGTCGGATTTTCTATTTGGATTTCTTGAATGCTCGTTGAATAAAATCTTCAAATCATGATTGTGTTGTATATTGAATCACAATTAAGCTTTTTATATACATAGGATTTCATGACGTCTTACTGAAATGGAGAGGGAAATATACCTTGAGAGAAAACAATACCGAGAAAATTATTATCATATAAGTGTCTGAGTGGCAATGATTTATTGTTTCTCCTTTGGGCCTTGCTTTCAGGGTGAGTTTTGATGTCAAAAATGGCTTTATGTGTGTTATGTATGACGGAGCGGTAGATTGGAAGAACAAATGCGGCGTTGCCGTTTTTCTTTCGAGATCTAAAAATTTCGGAATTATTTGAAGAGAGGAAATACTTTGAGTCAGCTCCTAATGATCAAGATGTATTTTTCAAACTTCCTCCGTCGATTAATTTCCCTCTCGCATCATTTCCTCCTAGGCTGAGAGCGAACATTGTGCGAACTTTCCAACTTTCCCGCCCGTCCTATTTCTATTCATTGTAATGTAGTTTAAATTTAGATGGGAAATTGTTAGGAAGTTTCTTAGTTCATACACGAGGACTCTTGTATATCCGTTTTATTATTTTTTGTGTGTAGAGGTGAGTATATTTAGAACCCAATGAATTACACGTGTACAAACAGCCATCATTCTTCAGTTTATTTTTCAAGTGTTGATGTAATAGTATCGTAAAATATATCGATTGGTGATATTTCTGTTATTGAAAATCGTGTTATTAGCTACGTAATTCTTCTTTTATATTTATATAAAAAGTAAATTTTTTGTAGTGCATTCGTACAAAAGTTTCGGCTGTACATTAATATAAGAGCGGGCAACTGCTAGTAACATATATTTTTTACTTTAAAAATACACTAAAAATATGCCAACTGCACTAAGTAATGAATATAGCTGAAGAAATTCGCAAAACTTACACAACCGTCAACGACGTCTGTCCGCGTTCATTGCTTTGACCGCCCTTCTACCCTGCGCATCTTCCACCGTCGTCTTACAGTAGACGCGACGCTTAATCGCTTCCTGCGTTGCGTTAAGTTAATCTTATCGCGATAACTTTTAAACAAAGTTTATCTATATCAAATATTTAAAACGAGACTTGTATCAATTTTTATAAGAATTTAACGGATATTCGCGGATAAAATGCGCATTTTAAAAAAAATATCCAATTAATTGTATTCATGGCTCAGTATTTTGCATATAGTGGCTACCACATGAAAATTAGATGTATACTATCGCGAACTTTTATTTAGAACTATTCAAGATGAACAATCTCACGGTACATTATCTGCATGTATAGTCGAAGTAAACGATATTGTGCACTCTTAAAGTTGTCGGCACTCTCAAAGGCCAAAAAACCAATACATAGAAATGAACCGGTAGCAAACTGAGTTTTATGATTGGCTGAAGAGTCATAAAATTTAAGTCATGTTACGGTGACGAATAGAAATCGGGTAATGCGGCCTTGGTTATCGCTGTCGGGTTCAGTTCAAGAATTGATCGCGATTTGGGTGTTGAAATTCGATTTTGATGCAGTAATAATTACTTGAAGTTTTTGTTATCTATTTAAAACGTGGTGTACTTGGACAAGTACTAATAGTAATAAGGAGTGTGATAACAACGCAGACTTTTTCCAGTGCAGAGTAATTCCAATAGCGATGGTGAACAATGCGAAAAAGAGATATCAGTGAATTACATTCGGATGCATTTGAATATTGAAACACAGATAGTATGTTTCAATGTATATAAGAATCTACATCTCAAGTTTGGTTTCGAGGGAAACAAACTATCACAAGCAACATCCGATTTGACCGAACTTCCTTTCTCAACTGTACGTAAAATAGTCATAAACAAACCTTTTGAACGCAAGACCCGATGTGATACAGGATTACTAAAACCTTTAGATGTTAATCTAATAAAATCATTGAAAAAACTGTATACGACTGGTTCAAAAGCAACTTTTCAGAAATTGACAAAGAAACTAGGATTTAGATTTAAAATAATAAACAAATGTCAAGTAGTTATGGAAAGCAGAAAAATAGTGGAATTGCGTAACAAATACTTAGAACAAATAACTAAATTTAGAAAAAAACAACGGCAAATTTTCTATTTGGACGAAACTTGGTATGATAACACTCACGACACAGTTACGAAAGGGTGGACTGATGGTTCGAGAATGTGTACGCCTAACATGCCTGCAAACAAAGGATCCCGACTAATCATTCTGCATTGCGGAGGAAGTAAAGGATGGGTCCCGAATTCTTTGAGATTATGTGGAAAAAAACTTCAGGACTGCAAATTTGACAATCATAAGAACATGGAAGCTTATATTTCCGAGGAATGGTTTGAAAACACAATGATCTCCAATTTAGATGCGACAGCACATCAAAGCACTGAATAAAAATTCGTGGAAAGATGAAATACAAAGTTTTTTAATGGATAACAATTTGTATTTTGAAGAGTACTATACCAAAAACCATCTACTTGAAGTTTTACAGACAGAAACATTTGAAAAAGTGTATGCCCTTGAGAGTATTGCTGAAAAGTATGGACACACCATACTGAGACTTCCCCCTGTTTTTGTGTTTTCAATCCCATGGAGTTGACTTGGGGAAATCACCAGGCGTAAAAATAATTTTCTAAAATTTGATAAGAAGGTAATAGAGCTAATTAAAGAAGAAGTATCTAATATTACCGAAGAACACTGGCAGAAAAGGATTAAAAAAGTAGTTTTAGTTGAAAAAGACTATATGAAGATTGGACACAGATACAGATACAGATACTTTATTCATCATTGAAGTTTTTTACACAATGGTACAAAACTTATCAGACTAGTCAAAACATATTATAGTATTAAAACTTATAAAAACATTATAGAGCTCACAAGAAAATATGAAAAACTCACAGATAGTTCACCAAACAGTGAGGTACTCTTCCATATTAATGGTGGAAATGAATTCATTATTGATTTAAATGACGACAGTGATAGTGAAACAGAAAATATGGAACAAGAATAATCAGAAGCTCTCGAAAAAAGTTTGTGAAGTGTTTTTGAAGCGATCGATTGTATATATGTAAGTGGTATTCAGAATTATTTTCAATTGTCACCCTGTTATTTGAAAATCTACTTTCCCACTCATCTATATAAGCGAAAAATTTATTATATAAATCATATAGTTATTGTGATTCTTATGTAATCAGAAATGATTATTGACTAATGAAGTTAGTTAGCTCCCCAACTATATTATTAAAGGGGAGCTGTTGGAAGATAGGTTGCACTATATCGTTTACTTGAACTCCAACTCCAACGGTATAGGCAGCGCTCTCAGGAAGCAAGCATTTTTCTGGCTTACTTACTTATCGTAAATATTATGACCAAAATTACACAAAGCCCCTGTAAATTGTAGCCTATGTTATTCTGATGTATACGCTGTATTTATGTGAAGTTTCATCTGAATCCGTTCAGTCGTTTAGGCGTGAAAGAGCCACATTCATACTTATATATCCTCACTTATATATTCATACTTATATATCCTCACAAACTTTCACATTTATATTAGTATATAGAATAGATGTTCTTGTTGCACCGAAAATTCCAATCCAGAGTGCCAACCAAAAGTCACTTATGGTGTATGTGCAAGTAAATCCTCACTCGCATTGGAAAGTAAAATCAAGTCACCTTGCCTTGAATTTTTAATCTGGCCGGCATCTCTCGCTAATCTCAGTGTTGATTCGACTCGGTAGGGATCTACATGTGCGGGTGTATCAGTTTTTCACACGGCGGTGTTTTTTATAAGTGTTGTTACGTGTTGTGATAAGGAGTATCTATCACCATACTCAAAGCTCTGTCGATATATATCGGTTGGTTTTTTTATTTGTCCTGAGCCACTTGATTCGTGATAGTCGAATGATAAATCAAATATATATTCCAGCCTTCTGCAGTGCCTAAATTTAAATTGTTTCAAATCAGAAAAATCGGTCATTTCCACCACGGTTTAAAATAAACGTCTTTCTGTTGGTTTGGAAGTCATCAGCACACATTTTTAGTCTGTTTTTGAGTACAATGATAATTATTTATAAATTTGTTGGAGTATAAAAACGGATAGAACTCCAAAATAGCGTTTTGTACTAAATGCTAAGTTCAATGAGTTCATTGACATTTTTCACTCGGTTTTACTGATATGATTGGAGGGTTTTTTCCAAGTAAGTGCAATAATATCAAGGGCTTATACAGTGTGTGTCAAATCGAGCTTCCATAAAATGTTTCGTATGAAAGTATTAAATATAAATGTGTTTTGACTTTTTGAAAAAATATTTTCCAATATATACAGGCCGATTTTTTAGCTGATCCCCCTCTTGCTAGCTCGGAAACGGTAATACCTGCAAGTTTGGTTGAATTTGTCAAAAGTTTTCTATTTTGGTGAACTAGAATAATCTCTTCAGATTGAGAATATCAGTGGTTGTTTTTGAAATATTCGCTCAGAACTAGATTTGTCGAATTTCGTGTTCTGGCTCTACCACCTTCATTTTGAATGATATAAAAAAGGCAGAGGAACTTTCAAAACCGTTTTATATTTGTTAAAATCTGATTTATCTGATATAAACCAATTTGCAATGCGACGTTTTGTTAAGATATGGACTTTCAGTTTTTTCATAGACTTTTGTAGCCACTGTAATAAAGTCAGATATGTATTAAAATACGTGTTCGTACATAAAAAAGTTGATGATGAAATCCAAAGAACGAAACGTCGCAATGCAAATTGGTTTTTCTTCTATATTAGGATAACGCCAAAGAAGTGCGTTAAAAAAGTCTAAGTTTGTAGGGGTATATACCAAGAGGTTATGTCAAAAATAACATCAAAAAGTGGATTGGTACAATTGGAATTGGAGAAAAATGAATCCATCAAAAAAATTTCTCCCACACCAGAACGAAATAATGTCTCTCAACGTGTGTTTCGCTAACCAAGTTAGCATCATCAGTAGATGACGAACTAAATTTTACGGCTACCTACTCTAATTTTTTATATACATCACTTCAATCAAATTAATTCCTAGAATAACTTTTATTGTTATTGGTCCTAATGTCAATCACATCTTATGATACCTAAGTTCCCCACATTTTTTTTTTGTATAAAGATGCAAAAGCTCAAAAAGCTCTTTCCCAAGTTGTTCTAGAAATTTATTTAGTTTAGGCTAGTTGTTGTCGGTCCAGATGTGTATAACGGTACTTTTGAAGTGAATATTTTTATTGATACAAACATTGAAAATATCAACTAGGTTTATTCGGGATCGAATATCTAATAAATAAAATAAGATAATGATTCCTAAAAAAATGAGAAAATGTATTCAAACATCGCATTCCCCGTATCTCAGTCAAATTAATCTTCGACAACACAAAACATAGTGTTCAAAAATATCGTGAAAAAATTAATTTGTCAATAAAGTTCGGAATTTGTGTCTTATTTTTATGGTACTGAAAGACAGTCTTTTCGAGTTTTGATTCACTTTTTTTAAAAGATTTGAATGGGAATAAGCTGAAAAGGTACATATTTTACAAAAATTATGAACATATAATAATATATCATCGACTTTTTACTTTCTAACGTTACATATTATTTCGATACGTTGTACTTC
Source organism: Leptinotarsa decemlineata (assembly GCF_025532065.1). Classification (NCBI taxonomy): domain Eukaryota; kingdom Metazoa; phylum Arthropoda; class Insecta; order Coleoptera; family Chrysomelidae; genus Leptinotarsa; species Leptinotarsa decemlineata. Next base: position 11,936,378 of record NW_027412692.1, on the reverse strand, counting down.
CTCATTAAATAAAAATAACGTCTTAGACCTTCGTAAATAAAATACGGAGTGTGTAATATTTAGAAACTTCGATTTTATTTATAATTATTTAATGCTGAACTTTTGAAACGAGGCGAACCACATTTGGTGAAGAATGTTATTGAGATTTGGGGGTCATAGAATATGAAAAAAATCAATGTTTCTTAATCACTCGTTATAGCTGTTGTATGACTAAACTGTAATATAATTTCAGTAATAAAAATGAGTGGACCGGTAGTAAAAAACATGATAAATTTTCCAGTAGCAAACTTTGATTGTGATGAAGAATTGTCACTTGTCGTTTTAGGATAGCAACTCTTTTTCTGAAACTAAATAATCTATGGCCACGAGTCATATTTTCTTGGTTATCACATATCAGCTCTAAGATTGCTCTTGTTCTGCAACCTTCAACTACATAAAATAAAAAATAAACAAAACTAAATATAAATACATGCACAAAAGTCAAAACTTGCACAGACATTTTTTAAAACCTTTTTCGCATCAACCGTTTAGAGCTTCTTATTGGATCCCAGCAATATGTCTGTGATTGCTACGATAGGTTGTGAGGTCTTAACTAGAGATAAAACGGATAGCAGTTTAGCCAGATACCGGATATTCGGCTAATCTTGTAGATGTATACCAGATATTCGACCAACCTTGCAGTCGAATAACGGATATTTGGCCAATCTTGCAGCCGAATAACGGATATTTGGCCAACCTCGCAACCGAATAATGGATATTTGGCCAACCTTGCATCCGAATAACGGATATTTGACCAACCTTGCAGCCGAATAACGGATATTTGGCCAATCTTGCAGCCGAATAACGGATATTTAGCCATCGTAGCAACCGAATAACGGATATTTGGCCAACCTTGCAGCCGTATAACGGATATTTGGCCAACCTTGCAGCCGAATAACGGATATTTGGCCATCCTTGCAACCGAATAACGGATATTTGGCCAACCTTGCAGCCGAATAACGGATATTTGGCAACCTTACAGCCGGATCTGAATATCCGGCGGAACGTTGCCATTTGGTGCATCGCAACGCTTGTGTAAGGGGCGCGCGAACACAAGAGTGGTTAACAATTGTTTCTGTCATTCGTTGACTTATTGCATTGATTGCAGTGCATGCACTTTGCAGCAATTCAACGAAAGACTTTTTTTCTAAAGCTAACATTATTCACGAAGACAAGCGAAGGAATTAGTATTTCTTCACCATAATTTACTACTTGTGATATACTGTTTGGAACCTTTGGTGTAGTAATGAATATTACTGGAGTTTTTTTCCAACACCAAATCGTTATTTTTACACCTCGACACGTGTTTCGATCACCAAGTGATCATCTTCAAGAGGAAGAAAAACTGAACTCTTAAAGATGATCACTTGGTGATCGAAACACGTGTCGAGGTGTAAAAATAACGATTTGGTATTGGGAAAAAACTCCAGTAATATTCATAATTTACTAATTAATTCTCTGAGTTGTAGATTTATTGTGTAATTATTAATTGCATTTCTTGGGTGATACTAAATAAAGCAATTTATTACCTACAATTTTTTTTTAATCCAGTATTCGGCCGAATAGGCGCTAGTTATACGGTATTCGACCGGATAGTATTTAGGCCGCCGGATAGTTGCCGGAAATCCGTTTCATCTCTATCTAACCTCCGAGTATCAGGCTCAATGAGCAGTCGGTAATTGATTCGAACAAACATAAAATGATTTGGTCACTTTGCGTCTAGTTAAATGTTGATAATTCAATTCTCGGTTTATTTATTGATACTTCAACTCGATAATCAAATTTACTTTTTTGTGTTGGAACTTTTTAAGCCGTTTGTTAGTATAATGGTTACGTACATAGAGAAAACAAATATTAGTTGTTTTATTGACTCTGTATTCGAATGACGGTATGAAGTTACTTTAGAATAGATTTATATGTTCATTTTAAATTAGCGTTACTTACGTATCCAAGAAAGTTGTGTCCTGAGGCAGCTCGTGCCTGGTTTCTAAAGTATCGCTAATATCCACAGAGTACAATGCTTTTTCAAGGTGTAATTCGCAGAAGTTTGGACAAGTAAACAAAATAAATTAGGTTGGGCCAGATATCAAAAATGGAGAGTGAATGGGACAAGGAAATTTGAGGACAGAGTGAAATGAGAAGATAGGACATTCCCCTGGGTGGAGGACGAAAGAATGATTGAGCGAGGTTGGAGGACGAAGGAATAGGAATAGGTTGGGCGTATAAAAGGGAAAAGGATGAATGGACTACAGTGTCAACGAAGAAGTTGAGGACCGAAATGTTCTGCCTGATGAACAATTTGGCTTCAGGAGAGAACACTCCACTGAGTTACAGGCTCTAAGGCTGGTCGACCATCAAAGAGCTTAATTCCAACAAAAAAGTACACATTGTGCTACTTGACATCTCGAAGGCCTTCGTGTTTGGCACGAAGGTCTTCTGCACAAATGATTGGGTCTTTCCTTTAAGACAGGACATTTCAGGTTAGAGTAGAGTGATCTTTGTCTGATAACAGAGAGATCCTTGCTGGAGTGCCACAGGGGGCCGTGCTCTCTCCGACGTTGTACTCACTTTACACCAGTGACCTTCCGAGGCCCGAGCGCATGAAGATATCTTTGTACGCCGATGACACGGCTCTCCTCTCATCTTCCATGGGTTGAGAGCTCGGCGTCGTCTACATGCAACGTGCATTTGACGACCTCGAGCGCTGGTACCTAGACTGGAAGATCCGAGTGAACCCGGAAAAGACTCGGACGATAACCATGGGAAGACTGAAATCTTCTCCGGCCAGAAAAATGAGAATCTCTGGAAAGGAGATTGACTGGCAAGCGCGGGTAAAGTACCTCGGCCTTCTAATAGACCGTAGGCTCACTTGAAACCCGCACATAATGAGCGTTAAATCAAAGATCGAGGGTCGGATAGCACATCTGTACCCTCTGATCAACAGAAGATCTAAAACGAGTCTTAAGAACAAGATTACCATCTATAATACGATGTTCAAGCCTGTCATGTATGCTTCAGGCGTCTGGAGACAAGCGGCGAAATGTAATATCTCCATTCTGGAGGTTTTGCAAAACAAGTTAATGAGGATGATTGTCAGGGAAGCTATGGATTATACTGTAGACGACCCCTCCCGATATAGAAGGCCCCGACACTGTCGAATGAGGCCCCCATGTCCTCTGTTGAAAGATGAACAATTTTTTCATCCAACCCACTCCAGCCAGGTAGGAGTACCCCGTGAAGGGCGTTACTGATGTCTGAGGACATTCATGCCGCCATACCATCAACACTCACCATCAGTTATGACCCATTTGTCCTTCTGGCAAACATCAGTCCAAAGGGTAAGGGAGCCACGCTCCAACCTGTCTGAAATCAAGACGACGTGCAGCAGCAGCAGCTGATTGCGATAGAGCGAGTTATCAGCATGTTGAGTTTGAAAGTAGTCAGTGACCCTGCTATGGCTGTAAAACGAGTGAAAGCAGGAAAAGTGGGGAGCAAAAAAGTAGCAATGATTTAGCAGATGATTGGGTAGGGGAGTATAAGGGGAGCACCTACCTAGATCACATGGAGGAGGGGACATGATGGTAGCAATATAGGACACGTATGGCACATGAAGAGGACACCAATGGTAGGGACAGAGAACAAGAAAGCTGCGCAACAAAATTGAAAAGAAAAAAAAGCATAAAAGAGAGTATCAGGAGAGAATGGCAAAGGGAATGGGAGAAAGATATGACTGGGCGACTGTTCTACAGATTCTGTAGAACAGCCGAATATGAGTCATTGGATATGTCGCGGAAGGCTGACCAGCTGCTCACGGAGCATGGTAACTTTCCGGGATACCTGGCACGATTGAACCTGGGTCCGGAGGTTCCCTGCTCTTGTGACTATGAGGAGCCTGAAACGGCAGATCATATGATTGATAGATGCATGTACGGAGGTAGGATTGGATGGCGAAAGTGGAAGGAAAGGGCGAATGGCGAAATGATGCTGAGAGATGATGATGGTGAGAGAAGAAAGATATGTGCTATTGTTTTTGTGCCCATTTGGGGTACATGGGTTGGGCTTATTAAATGTAAGGGAAGAGTTTTAAATGCTATTTTTATGTTTGTTTCGATTTCAACTATGAGAAAAGACTTGTTATTTCAGTTTTACTAGCCATGATGTTATGAATAATAATAATAATTTATTCTCCTCTTATTTTACATTTTTACATAATAATTTATTCTCCTCTCATTTTACATTTTTACATAATAATTTATTCTCCTCTTATTTTACATTTGTGTACATACATATGACACAGTGCAGAAGATAAGCGGGGAAGGGGAATAAATGGGCGAACCTACAGAAGATCAAGTCTGTGCGTAGGGGATTAAACGGGGAGGTTCAATTGAATCAAAAGTTGCTAATGATAATATAACATAGTATATATAAAGAATACAAAATATCCAAATAAACAATACCTAAGTCTATACTTGATAAAAGTAATATATATAATAATATAACATTAATTACTTGAATATATAAGGTATGATAACATAACTTAACGTAGTACATACAAGGTTGATATATATATATATATATATATATATATATATATATATATATATATATATATATATATTATTTTATGTCAACGGTTAAAACGTATGAATGTATAAATGAATATAAAATTTGGACAGATTAATTTTTATAATTTTTTTCTGCTTCAGAAAAAAAATATAACGTTGGTCAACATTTGTTCATAACAAATTGTTAAACTAATAAACAATTAAATGATAAATAAAAAAATTTTTTTTGCCAAACTATTTTTGTAAATTAATATTTTCAAAAGCAAAATTATTTCTTAAACAATCGAAATATAAAAAAATCGATTATAAACAATTAAAAATAAACATTAAGAAAAAAAAAATTTAATCATAATTATCTCTAGACAACAAAATAGCAAAAAAAGTTCAAAAATATTGAATTTCTCTATTTGTTTAAAACAATTTAATAAACAAATTACGTAAAAAATTCATATCCTATGTTGATAACTGCCACTATTTAATGTGAAAACAGACATAGCTGAATATCAATTGAAAAAAAAAATTATCAACAATTTTTAGATATTTCATTTTGCAATAGTTATAAAAAATCATAATTAACAAATTAATACATTTTTATGAACTTTTACTGCAGGATCGTGTGAAGTATATATATCAAAAGGCCTACACGAAGTTTAAAATTTATAAGCCAATTATTTATACTTTTCATCCCATTATTTATGCCAACGGAGATTGGGAAAAAATTTGTTAGTTAACAATTGAATAACTTTTTGAAAAATGGTGATAAAACTTTTTTTCTACGGGACTCGATTCATTCAAGTGTTAAGAAGATACTAGATTTTTTTCAAATTTTTAAAATGACATTTTATGTTATAAAAAAATTATTTCTTTTGATAAACTCTCAGAGGCAGGGCGCGCACGCCTATTTTCAACGTTAAATTATCATTATAAATAATGGAGATGAGTTTCGGGAGTCGGGACGTATTATCGGAAATTTTCTCCTCATTAACGAGCTTTTTTGAAAATTGCTTAAATTTAATATTCTTTAAGTTATTAATGAAAAACTAAATACCATTTTTTTAAATCTTATTTTGTTAATAATAACAATTGCAATTTTTTACCTGCACCAAAATCCTTCAAAAACATTTTTCTAGGGGTGTTTCCGAATTGAATGACCTGTCGCTCATATTTTTCGGACCTTTATCTCTATTTTTCATGTTTTTGAACTTGTTGATTAGACTGTAATAATCTAAGAGTATTGTGATTCAAATCATGATTTTTTTTTCGGTCTCGGTAATAGCACATTCTATAGGCATTTGATCGCTGAATTCGAAACGGATGAAATCAACATCTAAAAAGCAATAATGTATTCATTGTGTTATTATTCATAATGATTTACATAACTCGTTATTGTAATCTGTGAATAACATGTTTGTCTTTCTCGGTCATGATCCATCACCTAGTCCTGTCTTACTTCAGATTTACGCCTTACTCCGACCTTGATATCCAACACTTCGTTTTGTATTAACTCGTCAAGAGTTGAAGAGGCAACCATGCGTTTCTTTTCACCTCACGATGAAAGAAAATCGTTCCCTTTCATACTTTCTCGTTACAGAGTTGATGGGGGTGATTTGTGTATTCTTCAAGATGTATACTAAATTCCTTCATCTGGAGGTAATGATATTTGAAAAATTGGGAACACTCGAAGTAATTTACTGTCTATATTTAACAGGCGATCATTATTTTTAGTCGAATGCGTGGTAGCCCAATTTGTGTTGAAATGGAACATTTTATTTTCACTTGATTTGTAACTGCAATATCGAGATACATTTAATAATTGACTGTTCAGCAGCTTATACAGGCCAGACAGGCAGAAATTTCAACATAAGATACCGTGATCACAGTAGAATAATAACCAGTACTACGGGATCCGCCCGAGTTGCCGGGGACCTTCAACCGCTCTTAGGATGAGATTCTCATCCAAAGCGTTCAGTGCTGTAGTATCGAAGGATTCGACGGTACCACGGGCATCGGATTAGTTATAATAGACGGTCGGAAATTGATATTGTGTTTAGTTTATTCGCTGTTGTTATTATTGTTTGTAGTTTTTGTAGTTGGTTATGAGTAACTTACCACAAAATCTTCTGAAATATCTTTAATTTCGTTTTTATGCCTATGGCAAAAGAACGAAATTGGCTCCGCACTTCGTTTCGAAGTCACCGAGAACTTTGTGAATTTATGAATGAAAGTAGTAGGAGTGGATAGTAGTGGGAGTGGACTTACTGGTTGATTTTTACTGTGCCGTGGTCATGTATTATTAGATATAAAATCAGCTATATATGGATATCTGCAGGAAACAAACCACACAGTAGACAAAGAAAACATGAAAATTCTTCATACATGCAGTAAAGGAAAGGAGCTGGATTTTTTGGAAGGATTGGAAATATATAAATGGAATGAAAACTCCAATTTCAAAACCCTCAGTGACCAACTATAACTATGCAGCTCTCCACTTTTGAATTTTGACAACTACTTAAGGATTTGTCGTTGAAAAATCCACAAGTAGTGTTTTTGGATCAATAGTTGCTAATTTTGATACGTTATAAAAGTTAAAGAGTTATTGTTTTGCTATTGGTATTGTAACGTTTTTCCTCGTGGGTTTACCAATAATTGACTACACTGAACAATAATCAAACTCAACTTTGTCACTTTAAGTACAACAAATCACTTTAACTGAAACTCCAACTATCATTCGAATGTCTATCGCCTTACTAGATCGTTACGCGTACCGCACTATCACATCAACTTGACTGTTTCGATGGGCGAGAGGATGTAGCTTATAGTTGACAATCGAAGGCGCTGGAAAATTCCTCGGAATTTCATTGAAGCCAGGAGCATAATTTTCGAAGCAACGCCACGTCTGGAACGGCAGCGAATATCGAATATTCGCGCGCTCTTAGCTACGTCACAATTGGTTTATGGCTACCAGTGGCGGCCGGCGTTATTTTCTTTAGGGCATGATTTGGAACAGTATTGATAATTCAGGTAACATTTTATTACAGGTATCTATTGCATGTGCCAAAAGCACATTGCCTGCATCGTTGTACCTATATTGAAGGATTTGTTTGTTAAAATGCGTCAGTTTATTTGAAAATGGTTTAACAAACCGAAACCGGTCGTTACAAAAAAAAATACAAGTAGAAATCAGACAAAAGTTATTTTCTAATCATATGTGAAATATATTCAATATTCATCAAACAGGGGTGCCTACAAATTAAGTAAATTCGCTAATAGAGTGGGCCTCATACTATCAGGTTGTTTCAAAAGTTTTCTCCGTTTTCATAAGTCGGCTTTGAACTGTAATATCTCGGTAAACACTTATCCATTTCAATCGAAATAAACACCATTTGAATCGGAGCAGTTTTGCCAACGTAACACAACTCCATTACCTTCGTCAGCATTAAAATTGAATGGTCGGGATTTGATGAAGTCGAGGAAGGCCGTTTTTGCCTGGTCCTGATTGACGAAGGTTCTACCGATAAGAAAATTATCGAAGTGCTTTACGTCAATTTTTATTTCTAGGAGGATTAACTCTGATATGTATGTTTTATTTAAGAAAAACAGAAAATTCCCTGTTGCTCATTTTAGTGAGGAAGTCAACACAATCAACGGATAAAGTGTTCAAAATGACATCCATCTTGTTACATACAATAGTACCGTCTACTTTCGAAAGCGTACCTCGCATTGTTTTTCGGACCGAAGCTCAAACGTAATCTAGCCAGTACCTCAATCGACATCATTTTGGGTGGATATTTTATAGTTCTGATAAAAAAGTGAATCATACTAAAAAATTACCTACACAACGAATACAACCTGCTGTTTTCCTTGAATGCTGATGACACAGAAAAGTTTAAAAAACTGTTTTAGGGTTAATAAATCCCAATAATTGTTTTTAAAACACACACAAAAAAAGTAACACCTAATAAGGGTAACTCACATAGGAAATTTAGAGTAAATGTTCAAAATGTGCGCCATTTTGCTCCATGCAACAATAAAGATTTTGTTCGAATTTTGCTCTTACATTATTCATCCAAATTGGCTGGCTGTGTAGCATAAACTTTAGACTTCAAATATCCCCACAAAAAGTAATCCAGTGGTGTTAAATCTGGTGATCGTGCTGGCCATTCAATTGGACCTCTTCTGCCAATCCATTGTCCTTCAGAATGATTATTCAAAAAATTTCGAACCTGCTGGGCATAATGGGGTGGTGCACCGTCTTGTTGAAAATGGATAAATTCATCTTGACATCTTGGATCCTGTTCAATTATTTCAATTATACGAGGTTGTATTGCCTCTTCAAGAAGTTGTAAATAAGAATCACCGGTTAAATTTCCATCAATGAACAATGGACCTATAATATGATTGCCTAATATTCCGGCCCAGACATTCAACTTTTGGGGATGTTGGATATGTATTTCTGCGTATTGTCTTGGGTTTTCATCCGACCAATAACGGCAATTGTGACGGTTCACGCAACCATTTAAATAAAATGAGCTTTCGTCCGAAAAACAGATTTTATAAAGCAGCTCGGGATTTTGCATTAATCTCTCACTCATGCCTTCACAAAACTCCTGTCTTCGGTCAAAATCATCCTCATTGAGTTCATGAACAAGTTTAATTTTGTAAGGATGGAATTTGTGGTTTTTGAGGATTCTCCATGCGATCATATGGCTTATTCCGGCCATTGCTGATAAACCTCTGGTACTTAACCTGGGATTGGCGATGACTTGACCAATCACTCCAATCGCATTATCGTCATTCACTACCCTTCTCTGAACATTTCTATTCTTATTCAAAACCGAACCTGTCTGCCTGAATTTTGTGACCAAATCCAGAACGTGATTTCTGCTAGGTGTTTACCAGGGTTTTGCTCGTTAAATAAAATTGATGTTCTATTAGCATTTTGGTCGTTGCAGTAAAATAAAGCAATAACTGAAACTCTTTCAGCAGTAGTGTAAGGCATTTTTAAACAAATAACAATACACGACCCGTTTAAACAAAACAATCGAACGATGTACTAATGGAAACTGGAATAAGAGGAGTGGGTATTGATTTTAAAAAAAGGATTTTATTTAACAAAAAACTGATAAGAAGAACTGCTCGAAATTTTTTTTATTTAGGCATACAAGTTACCGAGTGGTCTGTCTAATGTATTATTAACATGGCAATTTTAACTTCAGAAAATTACAAAAAAAAAATTTTTAACAGAGTTGTAAAGGTATTCGAAAGACCTTTAAAACAAGGTGCCACTCGACCTACTTTCTCTATCTAAATGAGGGTCGTCGGACGCACCCCTCCGAGGGGGTGCGTACTACAAAAAATCTGATTAGTCTGAAAGGTGTCCCAGCTTTTTTTAAAAATCTTACTTTCTATATTCAAAAACGGCTCTGTTAAGTTTTCGTTGTTACACACTGTAAATATATATGAAGCTACCAAAACACATGCGTTATTTACATCTTTTTTTTCTTCAATAAAACCGTTAACCACTTTTTTTTACTCATTTTATTCAATATTTTGAAGGAACATATAAATAAGGAAGATATAAAATATATTTTGCATTTATTATTTCTATCATTCCATAGGTGCTAACTAAAAAAAATCTGTTTATGTAAAGTTCATTGAAAAACGAGGCACAAATTTTAGTTTGCCTTTGCATTGTGCTCTGAAGACCCATAATTCAATTACCTCTAACATAGTTAAAATATATTTTTGGATACATATATCGACAGAGCTTTTACTCCTTGAATCAGAGCGCGTTTTAGTGATGTAATACTTTGCTAAATGGCCCCGAATTACATGAGTGCAAGACATTTTTCGAGTAGCGACATCAGTTTTTTAAAAAACGTCGCCAACAATCCGGATGAGCAAGAAACTTGCAACTGCAAAAAACTGCAATCCAGCGCCTCCGAAAGAAAAGACACTGGGAAAAGTAGGCTCGCCTACGAAAGATCGTTGTCACTTTTTGATTTGAGTAACAAGAAGCATGAAGGTCGGTGCAGAGACAAGACGAAGGGATGCACTCTTGGATCTTCGGACGTTTTGGGGGAGTCGGAAAAAGGGGAGTCGCAGAAGAGAAAGTACTCAAAGCTCGCGATGTGCTGGAGGAAGTTCAAGAGATCGCTGAGTAATAGCAGTTCCGAGAAAAGTATGTATTTTGATTTCAGATATTTAGACAGACAGACAGAGATAGATTATCACAATTCCATAAATATAATTAAATATAAATATAATATTAATTATGTTATGCATTCAGTACATTTATGACGGATCAAAAAGACTGCAGATACACGCTAGCAATGAGTACAAAATTAAAAGAAAATAAACAATTATAAATGATAATTTGAGATAATGATAATACTTAATATGATTTTATTTTCTTGAGACAGTACAGGCTGTATGGAAAAAGTCAAAGGAAGGGTTTCATACAAAGTGCATATACCACCAACAAACGAATAGCAAACACCGCATAAAAAACATACAAACGGTTATATATAACAGATAATCAAAAGCAAATAAGTACATAAATAGATGAGAAAAAAATATTCCCTCAGAAGTGATGTTCTAAAAACTGTTCTATGGAGTAAAAGCAATTTTGCACTAGAAAATCTTTCATATTTCGTTTGAAAATGAAAATTGAGCTACTTTTTTTTATGTTTTCCGGGATCGAATTAAATATTTCTGGAGCCCTGAAGTTTGGGGCATTTTGAGTTATTCTAAATTTTGTTAAAGGCTCTATAAAGTTATTTTTGTGTCTAGTGTTATACCCATGTTTAGAATCAATCTGGGGGAATGTGTCTTTTTTCTTATACTTAACAGTGTGTTTCACTTCTCATGGAAACACCCCCGTATCTTCCGTAATATTCGAGGTAGAACTATTCGTACTAAATCACAATGCGCTTTCCATTCTCCAGGTGAAAAATTGAAATCTCACCTGTATATAAGGTTACTAATAATATCCCACGTTTATTCTGTTACCAGGTGAAAGTCCATGGGCTGATGTGATTATTTGTAAATGAAGTTGATGGATAGACCTATTATGAATACGTATTTTTTTCTTTGGTTAGTATTAAAAATGTATATGTGAAAGTTGTGGTTTCTCGTGTGAAATCTCTATTTGAAATGACAATGTTTCGAGTATTTACTGTTGTGATTAAGGAATTGAAGTCAATATAGTGTTATTCTGTAACAATATCTTGATATACAACAAATTCTTCTGACGAGTCGATACCTACTACATCCTTTTTTTTTAATATACTTTATTGTCTGAAGAATAAATTCTTATTGACAAAGCCTTGTGCGAAATATAAATAACATATACATGAAATCACAAAAGTAAAATCACTAAAAGTAGGTTATAACATGAAATTAAATATGTCTACTATCTATTTGAAATTTGAAGCATGATGAAGACTTAAATTTTTCTCTAACATTTTTGGGGGCATGTCCCATACGAGTTCGATTGTCTGTGAATTTGGAAATTGTTGATATCGTCTTAAGCTTGCAATCGATTTGTTATTAGCTACATCAGTAAATGCATATATTCTTTGTTAACTGGAAATACCTACAACGGAAGTCAAAGAACAACTGGTTGACAACTCGCTGATAATACCAGAATAACAGCTTCAGAGTGAAAATAACGACCATCATTTATTAGTTCAACAGTCTTGTTGTCGAAATGTTTGTTATGGAAGAATAAAAAAATTGGAGGCATCAGAATTCAGATGCACTACTTGTAATCAATTTATTTACTTATTCAACGGCAAATCCAATTTACAAAAACATATTTAACAAAGTTTGAAGAACTACGAAGTATTTTCAAATTACATTACAATTTACAATTTTATAAAACATTTAGCGAAGTGTGAAATACAAAATACTTATGAATCGAAGGGGTTATATTTTTAGGAGTGATTAATTTTTTGGGAAAGAAAGTTTTTGGCTTTCTACTACTCCATCTGATACAAAAAAAGGGGATGAGAGAATCTTCCAAAGAAAGGAAGGAAGTAATCAATTTGAAACTCTAAACATTATATGAAAGTAGCTGTTTCAGGAGGACTTTCTTTCAGTTTGTGACTGAAAGTTACTTCTTTGCATGATCTACACATTCATGTATAGAGTTTCAAATTGATTACTTCCTTCCTTTCTTTGGAAGATTCTCTCATCCCCTTTTTTTGTATCAGATGGAGTAGTAGAAAGCCAAAAACTTTCTTTCCCAAAAAACTTATGAATCCTTATGTCTAGTGACTACATTACTAAAAGATGAATCAAATCTGGTACTTATAAGAAAAAAGATTTAACAAATCTGGTACTTACAAAGAAAATGGTAAGGTAAAGAAAAGCTTCGGAAACTCTATAGCCTTTTCAATTGATTTTTGAAGACCTGAAGTGAGACATTAACCCGTAACTGCTACCCACAGGTATAAGTTACGCATGGGACAAAAAAGGGACCAAGAAAAATATAAAATTGAAAAAAAGTTTATTGAAGTATTAAAACACATGTTTCTATCAACATTATAAAGTAAAACATAAATGAAATCTACCTTACAAACAATTAACACATTTTTTTGGGCATTGTAACCATATGGGATTTTTACACACCTCACAATGGATGTTTGTTTTTGTCTCTAGTTTAGCAGGACATAATGAACATCGTTTGTGTTTGGACTTCGAAACAACTTCTAAGGTTTCAATGGGTTAGCTTAGGTTAGGTTCAAACTGCTTCTTAACGAATCCGATGAGTTTGTATGGTGAGTGGTCTTCCAGGTCAGATGGTGAGAGACGGCTCTGCCGAACTCTGAAAACGTGATTCGATCCCCAGCGGGGAAGGCATAAAGTATGTGCTCTGCAGAGGCGACACACACTGTTTTCCGACTGTCCGAGTCTCTGCATATGATAATTCAAATGACAGTGACCTATAAGAAGGCCGGTTAAGGTGCGTATTCACCAAAAAAGCGAGCATGAGCGAACAAGAGTGAACGAGCATTCTGCATCAATAATCTTCTGGTTAGTACGGACTAGCGAGCGAGCGAATGTATGCTTGTTCGCGTTCAGAAGAAGAAGGCGGTACATCAAAAGGTACTCGAACAAAGTAGATGGATCAACTACGGCTACGAACTTGAAGATATTCGCTCTGGTGAGGACGAGACATCAGTATGTCGAACAAATACGAGCGAACACGAGCAATCATACACGAATGCACCTTTAGACATCGTAGTTCATCCCTACTGTAGTCCAACAACTGTTTGGTATCAAAGAGTAAATAAACGCTTTGGAGTGAGCCAATCCTGGAAGATTCTGCCAGAAGTCCATAAATCTTCTTGCCATCCAGGTGTTCAATCTTTGTTTGGCAAAGCCTAAAGCGTTGCCAATAACAGGTTCTGGTCCAATGAAGCTGCTTGCAGTACCCTCCTTTGCTAGGGTGTCAGCAGCCTCATTCCCTTCCAGGCCAGTATGGCCAGGAATCCAGTCCAGAGACAACCTTTTTAGTCTTCCTATCGAGGAGAGTCTTGGCAATTCGCTACCAATTAAGACGTTGCTCGGTAGGAGCCAAGAGCTTCCAACGCCGCTTGACTGTCCGAGAATATTTTTATTGACTCGTGTATGAGGGTGGATTCTTCCAATCGACTGAAACACCAGAACCTGAACGTGTTTTTGATCCATCTGTGAACCAACAACTATCTGCTCTCAATATTTCCTTGCAGGAGGATCCAGTCCTCTCTACTCGGGAACAGTACTTTATAAGACAGTTCTAAGACTAAGAATTTTAGGTCCCAGTACTTACGGCCTGATGACTTCGACAATTGCGGAACTAGCCAAATTGTTAAGAGATGGTATGGAATCCCAGGATCACCCTGGTTGACCCTGGGAAGCTGGCGCCGAAGAAATATCTGGCGATGACCAGGAAAAATCTACGCTTAACAGTAGGATTTCTAACTGGCCACTGTCAACTAAGAAAACACCTCCATACTATGGGGCTAATGGACACACCTCTATGCAGAATATCTGAACAGGAAGATGAGACTGCCGGGCATGTTCTATGCGAGTGTGTGTTCGACGAGCCTTGGCCTACACCTGCCGAAATGTATCCCAGTGACCTGTCCACCTTCCTGGAAAGGACAGGATGGACTATGACCTAGGAGGACAACTCCTCGGGAGGATGTACAATGGGTCACATGTGGCCTAAGTGCTGTGAGCTTACATTCACTCTGCATACTCTACAGATACAGAGAGAAGGCAGTATGTTCAATGGGACGGTTGATATCAATTTTAAAAATATTTGAAGCCACTTTACTAATTTGCGGCTTACCTTTGGATTGGATACTCTAAGTTGGATAAGTGGTTGACATGATGAAATCCCAAGTTCTTTGATGTATTCAGATCTCTTAATTTCCTTTCCGTATGAAGAAAATTGATATAGAACTCTACCATTGACAGCTGAAATATTAAGAATCATGGAAAATATTGCCATCGGCCATCAACGGGTTATAAAAAAAATTATCTCAGGTTTCTTAGTATCCACTATCCACTTATGATGTACTGTTTGGAGCCTTTGGTGTAGTAATGAATATTACTGGAGTTTTTTCCCAATACCAAATAGTTATTTTTACACCTCTCACGTGTTTCGATCACCAAGTGATCATCTTCAAGAGGAAGATTAAACTAGAAATTTCTCAAAACTAAAGCTATTTATACTATTCAGGTACATCATACAGATAGGTAATCAGTAATACCACCCATACAAGTGTACCATCCTAAATTAATTTTACAATTGGCCTTTCTATTATTTTACAATATGTCCTTATGTATGTGTAAATGTTACAGCTATATATAGAACAATTTTCAGCTATATAAAATTAGTTTCACAATATTGCCTATCTAAATATAAGTATTTACAATGTGTCTTTTTGTAGCAATCAGTAAACCCAACAATATTATTTCAACAAGCTATATAGTATGCTATTTGGTATTGGTCCGTTATCGTTATTCATAATATTATTATGTTTACTTATTTCCACACTCTCATAGGCATCTAGTTGCCTGTTGTTGTTAACTTGTCTAACTAATCTTAAAGAACTGAAGTCTATGGAATGGTTTTGTTGCAAAATATGATGGGCGACTGCTGATTTTTCAGGTCTTCCATATTTTAAGTGTGCTATGTGTTCCTTATATCTCACTTTAATAGATCTTTTTGTCTGTCCATAAAATTTTGCATCGCAGTCCTTACATTCAATTTCGTAAATTCCAGACTTTTCCGAATTCTCGAATTTGTCTTTTGGACTTCCCAAAAGGCTCTGCAGTGTGTGACTTGTTTTAAAAACCACCTTCATACCTAGTTCCTTGAGGTGTAAAAATAACGATTTGGTGTTGGGAAAAAACTGCAGTAATATTCATCCACTATCCACATCAACTACTTTATCATCATTGTGCATACTAGAAAGCAATACTACGGATTTATTTCGCTTTGGTACGTAAGACAATACACAACAAAAAGTTATTGAATAATTTTGCAAGCTTTTGTTTACTGTTAAAAAAGTTAAAAGCTCTTGAAGAAGTGATCCTTTAACCGTTTTGAAAAGTTGATCTTCAGGAACCAGTTCACTTCTTTATTGACATTCCTTTTTAACTCAGTACTATCCGTTGATAGAAAGTTTGCCTAATGCAATTCTCAGTTTAGTTTAATTTCAAAACCTGTACCATGAATAGTAATTCTATTAAATCACTGTCAATAATTTCAACTGTCAGTTTGCTTTTTTCTTTCAACCTCTTCCGTTTGACGTATATACTTGTCAAGAGATATTGTCAGAATTTAATATTACAATGATATATTTCCAATGAATACGAATGAATCTTTTATGTGCAAGTAAGTACGTTTTATGTTTTTAAAAAACGCTAAGATGTTTGTAATTGACCTAATGATAAAACCATGAATACCTTGAGAATGAGTAGGTACAGTAAATTTGTTCATGAGCTTAAAGTAATATTTAATAAAAGACGTCAATATTTTGTTCAAAATGTCCTCGAGGTAACTTAAAGTGATATTATACTATTCGGAATGAAAACATATCAATCCTAAGACTGGATTTCCCTGACGGGAGACAGGGTTCCTTCAACTCGGACCTGAAATGTTCTGCCTTTCAGAAAGGACCCAGATCAGGCCCCGAGGCAGGTCGAAATCGAGCATTTTGTGTAGTAGACCTTCAGCCATACTCTGTCAAAGGCTTTCGATATGTCCAGGAGGACGAGATGGACAGTCTTCCTATTGTTTAGCTCTGAAATGGAATTTTCGACCAGTCTCAGGGCCTGCAGCTCGGTGGTGTGTGCTCTCCTGAAGCCGAATTGTTCATCAGGCAGAACACCCAAGCACAACACGTTCATCCAACTTAGCCGCTGAGCAAAGCAGTCTAATGGGGCGATGATTCTTGGGAAACAGTGGGTTCTGGCCCTGTTTCGGAATCATGACGACTACGGCATGCTTCCATCTTCGGGTGAAGTATCTGAGGGCGATTCAGCTGTTGATAATGTCCAGCGGGTATCTGATGAAGTTCTCCAGGAGCTTCTTCAACAACCTGTTGTTGATTGAATCAATTCTCGGAGCCTTCTTGGGTTTGTAGGCCCTAATGTACTCCTTCAGTTCTTCCTCCGAAGCTGGACGGATCACGTCGTCATCATTTTCCCTAAGGATGCGCCGAACCTGGTGTTCCAGCCGAATATCACGGTCAATATCATCATCCGGATCAACGTTAAGTTGGAACTGACTCGCCATTGTGTCTGCAAAGGCCAACGCCCTCTTGGCGGGGGAGTAGCAGACGCCGCGATATCTGTTAAGAGGGGAGGGAGCGGTTTTCCTCTTCTCGAACCTGCGGATGACTCGCCAGAGCTCATCATCCCCAGGTTCAAGAGATTCCAAACACTCGCTCCACCTCTCGTTTCTGTAGTCAGTGATGGCCTGTTTAACTTGGTTGGCCATCCTGCTAGCCGCAGCCTTGTCTCCAGGGTAGAGAGTCCGCTGATAAACTCGTCTGAGTCGATTTCTCTCCCGGATTTGTGGTTGATGTTGGGAAAAATCTTGATAGTACTATATCTAATATAATCTATGTTTATCTAACTAAATTCAACAAAAAATTATAATACACACCAGAAACACATTTGGTCGATTTTCAATCGCAATTATGATTTTTATCGAGTTACTGCCACTTTTGAATTAGAAACCTCATTAATCGAGACAATATACGAGGTATATTGAAAAATGAGGTGAATGTTTTCAAATTTCGCGGGCTACGTATTTTCGATTGGCGATTTTTTAATTTTTTATTGTGATATACTTGTCTCGAATATATGTTCACAATTTCAGCTGTTTGGCATGTTTAGTTTATTGGTGAGTGTTCTGCTATAAAAAAAAGTATCATAAACTTGAATCAAATTTAGTGTCAAAATTGAATTAAGTGTTTGGAGCACTTGAAAATGTTGAGAAAGTGAAGAAAATTGTTATGGAGAATTTGCTGAGGATGTCGGCATATCGGTTGGCTGATGTCATGTTCCAAAATTGCTGAATTTCCACCAAAAAAATCGCCCAAGAATTGTTGAATGACGTCAACGGCTATATAGATTTGCTTAAATTTGCATAAATGGTGACGAATCATGGATATATGGTTATGATATCGAAACCAAAGTCCTTGGAATAGTCCAGGAGAGCATATCAAGAAAGCATATCAAGTTTGATCAAATGTCTTGGTTTTCTTCGATTATCGTCAATGAGGAGTATTATCTTGAAGTTATGCGCCGTAATCATGCTTCAGCCACCGTATTCACCAGATTTGTCCCCCTGCGACTTTTTTTTGTTTCCGAAATTGAAGAGGCCCATGGAAGGACGCCGCTGAGAGAGCTCAAGGGCATACCAAGTATGTTATATCTGAGGGAGAATACTTCGAAGAGGACAAAATGAAAAATGCTGAATAAGTAAATTTTTTTTGAGGAAAATGAAAATTCACCTTATTTTTTGAACGGACCTCGTATAATCGTATATATCCATAAATCACTCTGATACGTTTTTCCATTTAGAGCTTTTGGGTCTGGTTATTCTATTTGGTGTACCTTGATCAGCTTGATATTTTTTTAGCGCAAGTTCTATATTTGAATGGCCACAAGCAAGAACAAAGACAAACGTCGAGAACTATTCGATGACGAGGTAGATCGAAACGTTACTCCCATGAAAATCACGACAGGTATATATTCATTTTTATCAGTGTTGTTGAAGAACAAGAAACGACTTTTACTATTCCTTTGTAGGGTTGACCCGTTGAGTAGATATTATAACTATCCTGTACCTTTACCTTAAGCACCTTTACCTTAAGCACCTTTACCTTAAGCACCTTTACCTTAGCACCCTTCCAAGATAGGCATATATTCTAGAACTGATGTGTCTTATGAATTCACTTCCTAACAATTTGATCTCTTTATTCTACAATATCCGGTACCTTTACCTTAGCACTTTACTTCAGCACCTTTTTCTTAGCACTTTTCCAAGATAGACATGTATTCTAGAACTGATGTGTCTTCTGAATTCACTTCCTAGCAATTTGATCTCTTCGTTCTACAATATCCGGTACCTTTACCTTAGCACTTTACTTTAGTACCTTTCCAAAATAGGCATATATTATAGAACTAATATGTCTTCTGAATTCACTTCCTAGCAGCTTTATCCTTTCGTTCTACAATATCCGGTACCTTTACTTTAGCACCTTTACCTTAGCACTTTACTTCAGCACCTTTATCTTAGCACTTTTTCAAGATAGGCATATATTCTAGAACTGATATGTCTTATGAATTCACTTCCTAGCAATTTGATCCCTTCGTTCTACAATATCCGGTACTTCAACCGTAGTGTACAGAACAAATTTTGTTGATTGTTTTTTTTTCAACAATAATTTCAGCTTGTTATTATCTATGCTATTTGTATTGCAGTTTTACCGTGGTTGAATTATTTTCAATGTATGCGTGTCTTGGTTGTGTTAACTAAATTCATAACGGCACTATACAAAATTCACAAGCTGAGCGAGCATTAATGAGTTTAAACGAAAAAGAATGAAGGTGGGTTGCATGCGATGGCAGTACAGTTATTTTTACCAAAATCAAACACTGGCTCGTAGCTCGTATGATGTTTTATTCAGTCGGTGCTATTTAAATGCTGGTATAATATTGATTTTGGACTGGATATCACATCAGTTAGTGAATAAATTAGTTTTGAATATTTTCGTTGATTCTAAAATGAAGGAATAAAGGGTATCATAATGCCACAGATAAACTGAACATTATCCTATTTTTTTTTCTTGTCTAACTGTTATGTATTCGGTGATTTATGGCTTGTTTCACCTTTATCATTAGACAGAAATGATATATGAGAATTAGTTGTAATAAAATACCACACTCCACAATTTTATCCAGAATTTCCATTTTTCAACAAAAACTATGTGAACAACCAGAATAGGAAGCCACGAATCTGTACGACGAGCGATTTTATCTATTGCTGATTACTCAATTCGCCTTGCTCAAAAAACGAAGATTTGAGTTCTAAAAAAATTGATATATATCTGAGTAAATTTCTATGTCGAGTGGTAATCGTATTTCCTGGAATATTCTCAGCTGAACGCATCGATATAAGAACAAAATTAAATAAAATCAAACAAATTAAATCAATTTCATTTACTGAATAACAAGGAATATACAGAGAACGTGAATAAATAAATTCGTATTCGTCAACTATAGCCGACCTACTTGACGTGGTTAGGTTCATCACCAATACGTCGCTTATTCTTTTCGATTTCATTGAAATTCAGAGTTTCCATTAGAATTAAAACTGTCTCATTATACGAATGAGTTTCGATTATGATCTTGACGTTTCTGGATATCATATATGAATTATTAGTATTCAAGGAGTTTGAATTGAAGGATTGTTGTCTCAGTTTTGTGAGGTTATGTGAATCAGTGAAGTTAATTTCTTGACACAACAAATTCTCAGGTGTATTGGCCAAATCATTTCCGAGTCTATCTGATTATCACCTGCAGCCGACAAAAAAGAAACGTATGAAGCTTGTAAAAAACTAATTAATACAGTTCATTGTATGGTTTTCACTATAAAGGGTTTTACAAAAACCGGGACACGTGTTTCGCTATACAATAGCTTTCTCAAGCAAAAACTGACAAGTTACTTCTAAATTACAACCATTTTATACTCTAACTCAGGGGTTCTCAAACTTTTTTAGACACTGTACCCCTTTTTAGCACCAAAAAATTTTGAGTACCTCTGCTCAGTAGTAAAAAATAAAACCATATTAAAGGATTTTAAGGTTTTCTATTTAGTATAGATTTAACCTGTGTAACTCAATTAGAAATGTTTAAATAAAAACAAGGATACATTGCTTGCGAAATTTATATTCATACATTTTATACAATCTTATGTCATCTTCAACATTTAATTTATTTCTGTATTTATTTTTAAGATAAGTTAAACTTGAGAACCCTTTCTCACATAAATACGTGGTGCAAAACACAACAAGAAATTTACTAGCAGTGTGAGACAGTTATTTGTGCTCCCTCACAACACAGATCCAAAAATCTAACAATGTAGTTTACTAGGTAGGAAAGAATTTCCTTTTGACGTTCGATCTCCCCACTTTTTGCCCTTACTTCTCAATATAAGACATTGCTGGCACTCCAGGAGTGTCAGATGATGACAGTACTACCAACTGTCGAAAGCGCTCGCAGATAATTAATAGAAGATATGAAGCTTCAAATCCTTTTTGTAGAATTTAATATTGAAATACTCAAAATAAAGGAAAATTAGTTGCATCGATCAATATATATATATATATATATATATATATATATATATATATATATATATATATATACGTATTAACCCCCATTACGAAGCCCAAAACGCTACACAGGACCACTATACCAAGCCTTATACACTTTTGTGAAGCCCGATCTCGGGCTTCGTAAAAATTCACGTGTATATCGTTTTTATCAGGTTAGAAATGAGTAGGGCACCTCATAAACGAAATATAGCCCGGGCTTTGTAAACGATGGAAAACGTCTCAAGATATACACCTTTAGTTCTCGCTATTTCAGGTAGGGGGCGCGCTAGCAGATATGTATAAAATTATATATATTGTGCGGATTTAATACGGTTCATACGAGTCCCATTAGATATCACGCATTATACAAAGCCCATACATTTGGCATCAATGGGTAATGATCGTTAGGTTTTGTATCACGATTCAAGCATTAGATAGACGAAACTCCGAATTCTCAGTCTCCACATTTCGTTTCGTTAAATTTAGCTGGATAACTAAAAGAATACTACAATTTTTGAAAAAACATGTTGGCGTAAATCACTCACTCATTCCCGGGTATAACTATAGGGGGTGTTGTTTATTACAACTTAAATAATTGAAAAATGAGTCGATTTTTTCGATATTGGGATTGTTTTCAGATATTTTCAGGCCAATGTGCTTTCAGAAATGTATTCCCTTTTCAACTTTGAACAAGTTTTCTTTTGTTTTTGTTAAGAAAAATCCAATTTTTAATATATGAAAGATATTTCATTTTTCTAGAGTACATAATCATGTCATCATTTTTGGGATCGCTAAGAATCATGCGTTAAAAGGTAAGACCGTGTTTATCTTCAGATAGCACGAATTTCGAGGTTTGTTGTTCGTATGGAAACGACAGATGTTAACGGTGAAACTATAATTTTTTCCGTTAAAATGTTAACTATGGAAGTATAGATAAGAAAACGGTTTTCAAAAGTAAAAAATGACTCAAGTCAAAAAGTAGCTACTCACTCTCTCTCTTTCTCTCTCTTTCTTTCTCTCTCTCTCTCTCTTTGTTCATTGAGTGAGGTGGTGGAACTGAAATTGAGAGCGTTGTATGTGAGAGTGTATTTAATTTCCTGGATATTTTATTATGAAACTCAGAAGAATTATGTTAACTGAAATATACTACTCATATATTATACCCATAGTGCCAATTTTAATTGCTCTATACATAGCTTTCAAATGGCTCCAGAGACCCTATTTCCATTCAAATGAATTTTTACATAGTGAATTGACTCACTCTATTTGAAATATAATAATAAATATAATTGAACATAATAAACATAGTTAAAAGCTGAGGACAGTGTCCTATGAAAGTATAATAAATAAAATAAGATCAATATGGACGCTTATAAAAATATAAACATGATACCATAGCAGAGTACAAAATTATCATGAAAATAAGCATCATATGGACGCTAATAAAAATATAAACATGATAGTATAGCAGAGTACAAAATTATTATGAACATAAGGATCAGAACAAGATATCATCGATTTCATTTTCAATAGCATTCACAGATATATCACTAACCACTTTTCATTATATTGAAAATTCGAATGCCTTGAAACTGCTTTCATTGTTTGGTCTCAAAGTTTATTTCTTCAGTTTGAATCAATAGTTTTATGATCTTTTATCAAATTTCTGAATGAAAATTTGGCCTAGACTAGTATAATTATATATGAGAGTGCGGAAGGAAAAGATGAGATCTCCTCCGAGTGTAGTTTTCAGTATATGAGGGTTGGTTTTTCAACAGATTTGAATAACATAGAGTGAACGTAAGTATGGTAGTTTCATCGATGTCATGAAGGGTATTTGTAAAAATGTTTCGTGAAATCAATTCTGACACGTTCGCTTGTTGATAGAATATGATTGGACCAGGTGAGGTCTGAAGTGATAAAACACACTGGTCTTAGATCAGGTAAATACCAGTTTCTAGTTTGTGATTGAGTATATCGTGATGTGTAAGGAAAAACAGTTGTTTTTTTATATGTAAGACGACACATTGAGCAATATTCAATGGAAGTAACCATTTATTGCATCATTTGGGAATTGAGGCCGAATTTTCCTGTAAAAGGTGACGGATTGGAGTAAAATTTGGTATCATTAGAATGGAGTGATTCAGAACTATTCAAATAGTGTCTAATTTTGGTTACGTGAGTTATTAGAAAAATTGACCTAGGACAGGGTCTTGGGACACTTTCTCGTAAACAGCAGTGTCAGATGAAATCGATGTGTCCACGTCAAGTATAAAGCTTCTATTCATCAACAATTCTGCGATTCAAGAACTCTATTAATTAATTGATTGATTGAACTAGAACCCTAGAATAAAAAATGTTTTAAAAATTGGGAAAATATATTCGAGATAGTGATGAAGTAATAATTTGTAAAGAAAACTTTTGGTGGAATTATATTCGATATTTAGAAGCGTTTGGAACCACTATTACGAAAATTTTTATGATGGGACTACCTTGATTCACATTTCACTTGCTGAATGAGCATCTCTCTATTTCCTTTACAGGAACACCTTTTGTGGGGATGATGCTTTATATCAGGCGGTTTAGAGTACTAAAATTACATTTTCATGACTCAGTCAGGAAATATATCAATTTGTTTATATATAGCCCATATTTTGGAAAAATGAGTAAAAATATGTTTTATGTCAAACGGTTACAAAAAAGGGATAATGTATTAAAAATTGAAAAATAATTTGAAAAGTTCTAGGTAGCAGTCATCACACCACTCACCTCAGCAATCTACGGAATTGATCAAATAGAAAATAATGGAATCGTTGGGCGAAGCGTAACCTGAGTAAATATGTAAATACCAAGCCCAACGATTTTATTATTTTGCTATCTCATCAATACCGTAGATTGCTGAGGAGAGTGGTGTGATGACTGCTACCTAGGACCTTCCAAATTATTTTCCAGTTTTTAGTAGATTACCTACATCATTATTATTATTATTTTTTTAATGAAATCTTTCAACGTAACATTTTCAAGTTTTCAGTTTCTAATTTTTATCCATCCCAATGCCACAGAGTTCTAGACACGTTATAACCTTTTACCTCAACTTGGGTGATGTATCGCTAACGACGTATCATTTGTAGCCGCCCTAACGCCATACAGTCCTCAACACGATACAAAATTTTGACTTGGATGAAAGATCCATGCTTGTATTTCGATTAGTAGGTACCACTATAGTACCTTCTAGTCAAGCCGTCATTTGATACACATATTGAGGTTGTTGTGATATAATATGTATTCCACCATTTTATAGCTTGAATTTGCATCTTTTTCAGAGTGGACTACTATTCTACCAGTCAAGCCTTGTCATTTGATATCCATATTGAGGTAGTTGTGGGATAAAAATATATAATTTTGTAGCTGCGGCCATCTTGAATTTACAATGATACCGAATTCATTAAATTGTATTGTCATCAAAACTGAATATGTGTACCAAATATCAGATCAAATTATCAACAAGAAATGAGTCAAACTCCAATTACTAAATTTGACCCAAATAAATAAATGTATAAATAAATAAACGAACAAACAAACAGGACAAGCTGAATGAAACTGTTTGATTGATGAATTGAAAAGTACCTTCTCCTTTTCGACATTACAAAAAAACTGAAGGTGAAATACATATACTTGGAACTTCAACAATGTCTCGAACTGAAAACTGCATGTTCGGATACAAAACTCACAAAAGCGAATCCAAACGAAAAATACTTCAATTGAATGCAAAATTATAGATAAAACACATTTAATTTGCAGCCTGTTGTGGATTACTCCACTCATTTTTGCTCTCGATGACGAAGACGAGATCAGAAAGCTTTGATCATCATTTGTGTCAAGATAAGTTTAAATACACATTTGACATAAAATGAGATTAACATTTGGGTTACGAGTTATTTTGATTTTTCATAAACTACACCTTACGATCTGATCTTCACAAACTTTATTTTCAAAAAATATATATTAGTAGTCAATTAACTACGAACTACTGTGTTAGCGAAACATGTCGTGATATATTTTTTGAACATAAAGTTTGTGAAGATCAGATCGTAAAGTGTAGTTTATGAAATTACTATGGATCTTCATCAAGTAATGACCGAATCAATCAGAAAAGATTAGTTTTGTGATTGTCTACAATACAGCGCTAGCTACACGTGATGCGGGCTTCCTATCGTACTTCGTAACGTTAAGGGTATTGCATTAGGATTTTCCATTTAACTTTTATTTCACATAACACCTTGTAGAAGAGAGGTGAAAAATGTCATAAATGGATTTGAGATCAAACAGTTATCTTGCATAAATCTCTGTCGGATATAATTCAATATCCAACGTGGTATTCGCCGGGGAAGAAAGTAGTTGTTTTCCAGTAGGAATTTACCAGAACCCACTGTGTAGTTCTGTTGAGAAAGATGAAATTTTCGTAATTTCATTTGGAAATATTTATTTTATTGTTGATTATCAGAATGTTTCAAACATTTTCACAGATTTGTTTCATTACCTACATTACATTACAGTGTCAAAGTAAAATTTCAAGGAAGGTTTGAGTAAACCATGGTTCAAATAAATCCAACGAAGGTTCTAATGGGGAAATCAAGACCAGTTATTGCTTGAAATGAATTTCATTTGTCAATAAACACACTGATTTAGAAATAGTAAATTACCTATAATTGAATAATATTTTTAAAGAAATTATTGCAAATGTATTTTTTCTTCTGTGTCTATGTCTTCTGTGTCCAATAGAAACTTAAACTGATAAGAAGGAGAGGTGATTTTCGTATAATTCAATTTCCAATTCAATCGTGAAAATTGTGTTACTATAAAAGTATCCATTTGAGTAATATCTTTATAGATTACTTGACATTCCAGAAAAAAGTTTCTAGTTGAATAAAATATTTGAACTTTTTCACCTTGCTTGCAAGATATCCTAGTGCAAGTCTTTCAAAAAATCATTTTTAAGAGATGAATCAAAAAATAAAACAATAGAAGTCATCATAATCAATATCAACTGTAATAAAAACTCTTTTGTATAATATGGTTATACCCTACCGACATATATTGACAAAAATGGTTTTGGAAACCATTAAAAAATATTTGTTCATTTTATTATTTTTCATCAAATGGTCTTCAAAAATAAAATATGTGAAATGATATATTCATCATTTTACTGAATATATTTTATGAACGAGAACAGAATTATATGTTTCCTCAACTGAGTACAAATGAATATCATTGAATTAATGTAAGTTTTGAATTATCAGAGGTACAAAAGCTCTCAACTTCCTATACTGTAAACAGGAAAAACATTTACTCAACTTGAATTTCAGCAACAAGGAAAACATACTTGATACTACAACCAAAGTATTAATTTGTTATCCTGGACATGCCAACCTTGTTGGCGAAACGCACGTCAAGTGCAAGTATTTTTAAACTGGTGAATGGATAACTGAATTAAAACAAAAAGTGTTTATTTTCATACGAATCTTTCCAATCATACCTATGAATCAAAGATATAATTTGATCTGAGATAATATGTACTTTATCTGAGGAGTACCGTCGAAACCCTTGACTAATTTGAAAATTTACCTCTTCCCATCGACCGTCAACAATAAACTTTAAATCTCCTATTTCAAATATTATATCCACTTTTGTCATACCTACGACCAAATATCTTGGCAACACCGTAGGGGCTTGGTTATATCTTCAAAATATATACTTATATACAATGGGGCTTTGTATAAGCGAATGAATATCAATGGATTCATAATATACGTAGAATATATTCAGCGAATATATTTCTTATATACACCCCCCGACCTTCCTCTCAACCCGGGCTTCGACTGACCCTCGGCATATAGCGGGCTTGGTATCATGCGTCAGATGCGTATATATATATATATATATATATATATATATATATATATATATCTTTTATATCCTCCATTTTAACATAGTTTGTACCCATGCACCATTTATATTTTAATTTCAGTTGGTATGCATTGCATTTTTCAAGTATGTACTACCCAAGCTTTGTCTACAAGATTGTGTCTTATGATAATACAGCATATTATTATTATTATTGTCAGTGCAGGATTCTTCACTGAAGTCATTCTTGTCTGTTGATGATACAACTGCCTCATTAGATTTTCAATTATTGAGTTGTTTTTCAACTTAACCTTATTGGAAAAACATCTTATTTTCGAACAATTTCGTTTCATTATTGTTTACATGTTCATTTATTTTCATTTGCTATTTGCATTGCAAGTTAACTTCATTTCTGAGCATGTTTTGTTTGCGAACTTGACAAGTATTCGCTAATAATAAATGAACACTAAACTTTTGTTGCCAAAGTGTGTCGACGAACTGATTACACCTGTTACAAGGTTTTCCTGCCTTCGCTCAACATAAAC
Organism: Leptinotarsa decemlineata; assembly: GCF_025532065.1. Classification (NCBI taxonomy): domain Eukaryota; kingdom Metazoa; phylum Arthropoda; class Insecta; order Coleoptera; family Chrysomelidae; genus Leptinotarsa; species Leptinotarsa decemlineata. The sequence continues at coordinate 11,908,433 of NW_027412692.1, read as the reverse complement.
ATCGTTGTTTGATCTTTGATCAATGGCAGTGCCTTCGTTCCAATTCCGAATATGGTGCAAATTGATTTATTTTGATCGAGGACCCCGCTTGTGTGTTTTTTTCTTTGCTCCTGGAACTGATTTATAATGACATTCGTGAAGTGGCAAGACGGATGGCTCTAGTGTTAGGATTGATGTTTTGATACCTTGATTTGACCGCGAAATCGTAAATGTTGTCAAAAGTAGGTCGTGTATATTAGTGTGTGTGGTTGATATAAAGATGTTTTTATCGTACAATATAGTAAACCATCAATACAAAGTATGAAACAAAGTCGCTTCCCGCTTTCTGTCCGTCTGTATGCTTAGATCTTTAAAACTACGCAACGGATTTTGATGTGGGTTTTTTGATAGATAAAGTGATTCAGAGGAAGGTTTATATGTATACAACATGCATAATATAGTAGAGAAACACTGATAATTTTAGAGGTTTCTAATGTGATGTCGGAAATAAACACATTTTTTGCGCTTACATTGCAAACGCTGGCAGAACCCTACGAAATAGATCAAAATAATGTACTACACTATTGTACACCTACAAAAAATTATGCGATGGTATATGTCTGTATCTCTTAGGGATAACCCACAACAACCATTTCTTATCCTTTACTTTTTAAATGGATTATTTACGAAGCGATTTTAAGCAATACAGCATTAATCCTCATCCAATTAGGTACCTTAACACTCCGATGGACGGACCAACACCCTTACACGAGGGTGGTCTATTAGGACCAACTCAAATATAACAAATTTTCACCCCAAATTTTTGGATATTTTCAAAAAGTTGTTTCCGTAAGTTTATTTAAGGTATTTTCAATAACTTGACGAAACAATATATTTACTTTCGATAATCAACACACAAAAAAACTGATAAATGCAAAAACCATGCTTTATTGTTAGAATAATCCTTTATAAAAAGAAGTAAGGAATACAGAGATGAAATAATTCGTCAATTTGAGAAATAAAAGAACAAAAAACAAAATTTTAATAAAAAATTGAAAATTACTGCGCCACCGCAGAAACTGCATTGACGTGAATTGACAGTACCCGTGACTCGTACAGAGCCAAGCTTTACAAAAATAACGAGTTTTTTTGTTGCAATTCTTGCAGTGTTCTCTTTTTTTGGGTGGAGGGTCAGGTTTTTCTTCAGTGTCGATTCCAGTATGTTTAGCTATTGCATTTCGAATGTAGGAATGTAAACCTGACATAGTAGCTCTGGACTGCATATGGTCTTTTATTAACGTCAAACCCAAATTCTTGATAAATAATCTTCTCTGTTTACTATGATTCTGATTCGGGTCGTTGTGCCTGGTAATTATGAATGCATTTATGCTAGCAATGTTCAAAATACCGTAAAACACAACTAAAGGCCATCCTTTCGTATTCCTTGCAACATTATAACTGGAGCTCTTTTTATCCACAATATCGACTCCACATTTAGTAGTATTATAAAATAAAATAATTTCTGGTTTACCAGTTATTGAATTGACTGTATCACTGTTGTGAAACGAAGATATCATCGGCACATTCTTTATCTTTCTGGGCACATAAGAAGATGCCATCATATGAACACCAAACCAAAAAATGGAGAAGCCTACAGGACGATCTTTAGTATTTGTTAAAATTTGCAGCAGTTTTCTTTTATTGTTTTTTCTTGTACCGACGATGGTGACTATATTCTGTCTTCAATTTTTGGACGAGATCGCAACTGACAAACCAGCGATCCATAGCAATATTTCTCCAAACATCAAACCGGGGATCTACCTAGATTGCACTGCCATCTGCTAACAATAATTCTTATAAAATAACAACCCTGCAAACTCTCTCCGTTCGCCGCCAAATGACATCATTCTCAAATGAAATTACATATGTGGTTGACGGTGGTCTATTGGTCAAAGGTATGAAATCCAAACATGCAAAAAAAGCTATTATGGTAAAATAAAGTATAAATTGTACCTTTTTGAATACATGACAGATACATAAGATGGCAGATCTAGATAAAATTTATTTCAAACATACCAAGGTTTATTGTATTTTGCCGAAACTAATAGACAGTCCACCGTCGTGCATCGGAGTGTTAAATACACACATCGGAAAAGTCTAGGGATATTTTTATAACATACTAAATATCATAAAAATAAATGCATGAGGTCATTTAATTTCGATTAAATTGGTACACTCGACCACTCTGTAGATTTCTATGGGTTGAACAAAGCCTGCAAAAACGGTAACTAATCTTTTATCAAGTTTTTTACAAACTGTAGGTTTTCGGCTAAAATGAATAATCTGAAAGTGTCGAGTTTGTACATTCTATGCAGTTCTTGCTCAGCAATTAAACTGAAAATATTGTGCTTTAACATGGAACGCCATCACTTACCATTGGCTGAGATGAATAGAGCTGTAGGGCTTCTTCAAGGTGGCATGCGACAAAATGATGTAGCTCTTCGTTTGGGGGTCTCCCAAAGTGTTATCAGTCGATTGTGGCGACGTTTCCGTGAAACTGGCAGTCCAGCCGAACAACATCCAGGGCGAGGACGCGCTACAACAGCAGTTCAACACCGATTTTTGGTCTTAACCGCAAGAAGACAACCGACAATCACACCACCTGAGTTGGTTAACGTGTTGCAGCAGACGCACCAGGTAACCATTGGTTGTGATACTGTCAGAAATCGACTGCATGAAGCAGATCTCCACAACAGAAGGCCACTTAGATGTCCACCTTTGTCGAGAGGCAATCGCGGTAGAAGATTAGAGTGGTGTCAAGGGATGCAAATGATTGGGCCACAGTTTTGTTTACAGAAGAATCCAGATTTGGATTTCATCCAGATTCTCGTCGAGTAAGACTGTGGAGAAGACCTGGAAATAATGAACGTTTGAGACACGTCCAGGAAGTCCACACATACAGAGGTGGTACAGTAATGCTATGGGGCGGAATCGTGATCGGCGGCAGAACCGATCTCGTTTTTCCAAATCACTCCCTCACATCTCGACAGTACCTCGACACCATTCTTCTACCTATCGTCCGTCCGTTTGATGGTGCTGTTGGTGAAAACTTCCACCTAATGCACGATAATGCTCGTCCACATGTCGCGCGTCTAGTGACTGACTGGCTCACCAACGAAGGAGTTGATGTATTGCCATGGCCAGCACAATCACCGGACCTGAATCCCATCGAGCATGTGTGGGACATGCTTAAACGAAGAATTACTCCGCATATGGGGAACATTCACACAACGTTTCAATTGAGAGAGCTTTTAATCGCTGAATGGGCAAATGTACCTCAACAAGACATTGACAATCTCATTTTGTCGATGCACGATAGATGTAGGGCCGTAATAAACCAGCGTGGAGGCCATACTTTGTACTGATTCCAATTTTTTTTGTATTATGATTTTTTTTCGGGGTGTCAAAGAAGAGCCATATTTTTTTAGTTTTGCTTATATGCGCACTCAGTATTTTTGACCATTTAATAAATTTTGTTGTAAGTTACATTCGTTTAATAATCACTCGTCAACTTTTTTCTCCCTAAAGCGATCTAAAAAAAATTATTGCCATTTTTAAAAATACCCCTAGACTTTTCCGATGTGTGTACATTGTGCATTTGATATAAGTCAATATGGCTCTTCACTGCATGTAATTTAAATGAATATTTTCGATAATACAACAGAAATTTTCAATGTCATCAGTTTTCTCAATTTCGAATGAGACATTTCTTGGTATGGTCTATCCATTCCCAATTGGAACGGCAATAAAAATAAGAGTATAGTCATAAACATTTCTTGTCTGTGGCCCTAGACGCCCAGGTAGTTAGTAAACGTGCTATAAAATTTAGTTGAGGAATAAAGGCTCGGCTAGCTGGACTGGCTGAATACTAATTTTTTGTCCGTTTCACAATATTTCTTCATCAGTGCCGTGTGTTCGTGGGGTTAAGTGAGGTAGTGAGTGGTTTTGCAAACCGATTGTTGAAAACTTTTTCTAGAGATCAATTACCCTAACACCAAACTGATATTTTTGCACTCGATGCGCGTTTCGCTAACAAGCTTAGCATCTTCAGGAGAAGCAAATTGATACTGAATCTAAAGACAAGGGTTAGCTGTTTATATACCTACCTAAAGTTTTTTTGTCCAATGTGGACTTTGTTAAATGATGATTATCCTAATTGATTTTTCGGTAATTAACTAGTGGAACCATTACCTGCAAATCAATTTGTCAACAATAGAATAAAAAGCAGACAATTTCCAAGGGATAATTTACAACACTAGATCAATACATATCTTGAGTGTCGCTCATTGAAAGCCAATTATTTCATCAATGACTCAATGGTTATTGTCCTGTAATTTAATAATTTTTTTTTCTTCTTGGTGGCGGCTACATAGGCAAGGACGGGAGCAAGGTGACCACGGTTGTAGCGACACCAGGACAAGGGCCGGATAGACCGCAAGAAGTTTCCTACACTGACACCAAAGTTATAGGCAACGGCAGCTTCGGAGTTGTCTATCAGGCCAAACTATGCGAGACTTCAGAGCTCGTAGCAATCAAAAAAGTTTTACAGGATAAGAGGTTCAAGGTTAGTATTTTATTTGTCAAATTTCGGGAACTCTGAATAAGCATTTTCAAGATGATAAGAGTAATTGGGAAGCTATATAGGTTAGGTTAGTTGTCATGCACTGTTTGGTGTAGTAATGAATTTAATCCACAGCACCAAACAGTTTAATCTTCTTCTTGAAGATGATCACTTGGTGGTGTTGGGATTAAACTCCAGTAAGTTTAGGTTAGGTTAGGTCAAAAGTGAGCGGGTCAGTTCCACCCTCCACCTCAACCCGCAAGGGTTTATTTATTCAAACTCGATCAAATAAACCCAGCTTCTTAACAAAGCCTATTAGTTTATATGGTGAGTGATCTTTCAGATTAAGAGTGCGTCTCTGCCAAACTCTGAAAACCTGATTCGGTCCGGAACAGGGCATGCACAATGTATGTGATCTGCAAGAAGGCCTGTTAGACATCGTAGTTCATCCCTACTGTAGTCCAACAACTGCTTAGTATCAAACTTCGAAGGGTGAATAAGAAGTCCATTAATCTTCTTGCCATCCAGGTGTTCAATATTTGCGATGCCAATGACAGGTTCTGGTTCGATGAAGCTGCTGTCAGCACCCTCCTTTGCAATAGAGTCAGCAGCCTCATTACCTTCCAGGCCTGTATGGACAGGAATCCAGACCAGAGACGATTTGTTAAGTCTTTCTATTGAAGAGAGCAGTTTTTGGCGATTTGCCATTGATTGCCATTGATCATTGGTCTGACAATAACCACATAACTCCAACGGATTTGTTTGAGACCTAAATCCCAAGTTTTACTATATACGAGTCAAAATTGTTGATTTGTTATTTATACATCGAGAATTTCCATTAAAATGTCGATAAAAAAATTATATGTAGTGTTCAGAGTAAAATGTGAACTAACAGTAAAAGACTTTGGCTACCTTCGGGATGAATTTATGTAAAATTCCGTATCGCTTGTGAATTTACAACAATGGTTTAGTTCCTTAGTTCATATCTCAAAATTTGACTTCGACTTCAGTAAAAATTATGATTGAGGTCTCATTTCCAAGTGATAAGTTGCGCAAGCAAATAGTTTAGGTATTAACAATTTAGTTGAACAGGGTATTAACAATTTAGTTGAACAAAAAAAGGTGGGGTTCGTTTTTTGTGAACATCTAAAAAACTATGGTAGATATTCAAAATTTTAAAAAGGCCCTGAAAGAGCAAAATATTTATTGAAGAAAAAACTTTCTTTTTTTTTAAGTATAAGAATAGATTGAAATAACAACGTATCATTTTGTGGGAAAATAAAAATTAATAAATGAAATAATCCATAAAATATAAATGGATGCTTTTAGTTACTTAATCATTTTGAATAGAGGATTACTTAGTGTTTTGAAACCGGAATTATTGAGTCTTGTAAACACTTTCCAAAGAAGATGTAACAATTCAGTTCCATGTAAATTTTATTGTGCCAGTAAAAAAATGTTCAACGTGTCCTCAATCTTACATAAAAATGTAATAATATAATGTGACACCATCTGCATGTATCATATACGCTATCTATTCAAAAAATAAGGTGAATTTTCATTTTTCTCAAGAAATATTTCTAAAGAAATGAACTTTGAACGTTCAAGCCAGTCTCGAATATAGCTACACAGTAGGTTGAGTGGACTGACGCCCATCAGAAAACAACTTCTCCTCTGGCTAATACCACAAAGGGTATTTCATTCCTTTTCCTAAGTTGGAGCGAACAATAAAATGTCACTCCATCTAGTGGTCGAGGTACTAACCAACTGCATATCCGTAATTTGCCCGATTCCTCTGAATAAGGAAGAATAACTTTATTATTAGTCAGTGAGCTATGCTTTAAGGCTGGCAGTAAACAAATCTAAAGAAATGAACTTTAAACGTTCAAGCCAGTCTTGATTATACCTACACAGTAGATTGAACGTTTAAAGTCCATTCATTTAGAATTGTTTACTGCCAGTCTTCAAGCATAGCCCACTGACTAATAAGCAAAAAATATTTATTTATACATAGATTTCTTTTGTGTTATTTTCGAAGTAGTCCCCCTCAGATATAACATACTTGTGCCAGCGTTTTCCTATCCTTGATGCACTTTTTGGTATGTCCTTGAGCTATCTCAGCGACTCGGTTTTAAAATCACAAGGGGGCAAATCTGGTGAATACGGTGGCTGAAGCATGCTTACGGTGTTTTGGCCAAAAAATTACGAGTGAGCAGGTGCCTCATGCAAAAGCCACGAATTGTTATTCTACAGGATGTTTTCCTTTGATTCATTTTTTTCGATAGTAGAAAATCGCCGAACACGCAAAAGACTTTCAACTTTTACGCCTCTCACCAACAAACTAAACATGCTAATCGAATATACGTAGCCAGCAAAATTTGAACATTCACTTTATTTTTTTGATCAGTCCACGTAATCTTTGTCGAGCATCTATTGATGACAAATGTTTCATTTATTTCAGAACCGAGAACTTCAAATCATGAGGAAGTTAGAACATTGTAATATAGTTAAACTTAAATATTTCTTTTACTCCAGTGGAGATAAGGTAAGTTGTTTTTTCATTCATACGTTCTTAATTGTCAAAGGTGTATTGTATGTGTATAATCCATCAGGAGTTGTTAGAAATGCAAGGAAAAAATTGAACGAAAAAGTAACGAGGTATTTCACAGATACAATGTATCACTGATAATTTACACTGAGCAAATCACTTCTGAAAATATGTTATTTTGAGTTTTTGTGTATAGCAGGCCGCAGTACCCTGCGATATGTCCATATTCATGGCTACAGTTTTGAGCAAGCAGGTATGCACCTGCTTTTATATTTTGTAGCATAATTTGACCCCCTGGCTAGTGAAATTTCGCTTGAATTGATAAACAACTGATGGGCTAGGCCACGTTTTAAAAGTTCATATCATGACATTTTGAGCTTCTTGAATATTTTGACTAGTTGTTTGTTTTTCTGACCTTCTTAACATACTTAGGAAAAAATGTTATGTCGAAATGTCTGTCCTACATAAATTGTCATTATTTTTTACCGGCTCGTTCCACAAAAAAATTGAGAAATATCAGGTGATCAGGTATAAATAACCTATATTAGCACTCAATCTGGATTACAACAAATTTTGGAGACCAAAATAAATAATAAATGGATTAATCCCTAAAAAACAGAAGGGATAAGGTAACATAAATATTGAAAAACCATACTGAGAATAATACAACAAATAAAAAAAATAAAATTACAAATTTGTCATTCTACTTCAAAATTTAGTGGTGTCTTGAACTTTTTTTTTAGAACGTTATTCAGATAATGCAATTATGGTTACAATAAACATTTTGAATAGTAATTGAGATAGCAGCACTATCCAAAAAAAAAGTTATCCAAAACAGCATCAACATGCTGGTCTCGGAAAACTAGCTAAAAACAATATAATAATACTTTATGCAGTACAACAAAATAATATCAATATTCACTTGAGAATGCATAAGACAAATGTGAATAAAATAAAAAACTTAATAGTAATTAATACAGAGAATTAAATAGATTTAAGCCGTTCCTTCGTTGAGTATGCTAGTATAAAAACTCTTTATTTTATTCTTAAAGATACTGAAATTGGGGCTATCTGTTATTGGGATGTGTAATGGGATTATTTAAGCCAATATTAGGTTCTCAAAAGACATTATAATGGGTACGACGAGTATTATATTCGTGGAGCAGATTAACGAAAGTGAAGTTGGTATTACATTTGACTTGTTCATGTATAACCTTGTATGCAAATTTACCTTGCTCGATTTCTAGAACATCCTGAATAGGCATTTCTTGGTTACACTGTATAAAGTATCAGCTGAGGTTCTGTAGTCAAGCCTGAATAACATTTTCACGACTTTGTTTTGAAGTATTTTTACTTTTTTGAATAATGTCTGTCAACATGTACCCCATATAGGAATTAAATAGCTAAAAATTGATAAGAAATATGCACTGTATATTTGATGGAGTGAAGATGGGCGTAAGTAGGTTCTACAACGATATAGGACACTAACCATTGGAATTACTTTTGTTTCTACATGGGTGATATGGTTATTCCAGCATAGGTTTTCATCTACTATTAGTCCCAGATATTCGGTATTATGGACTCTCGTTATTTCTTTGCCTCCTATCTCCACTAGGATATCCTGTTGTTTCATGTTTTTCTGAGAGAAGATTATAAAAGTTGTATTCTTTACATTGATCTGAAGTTTATTTTTTGCAAGCCATCTGTGATACTTTTCAAGGTCGGTATTTACTAGTGTTTCGAGTTGTTTCAAGTCTTCACCCTTATATACAAGAACAGTATCATGTGCGAATTTAAAGTATCTAGCTATAATGTTAGCAGTTTTCAGTGACAGAACATATAATGTATAGAGTAGGGGTACAAGGACTGAGCCTTAGGGCACACCTGCTTTGGTAGTTTCAGTTTGCCTTGAAATGCCATCAACCATTGTGAAGTGTTTGCGATCTAGAAGGTAAAGAGAGAGCATTTTCTCTTATTCACGTTTCTTCAATTTTTTCAAGTAATATAGAGAAATCAACAACATCAAATGCTTTTCGATGATCAACAAATACAACAATAGTGTAGTATTTATCATCCAGTGAAGAAGCAATGTGGTTAATGAAGTCTATAGTTGCGCTCAGGGTGCTACTATTTTCTTGGAATCCATATTGGTAATTGTCGAAGGCAACACATTTTTTCATGTAATTGATAATACATTTCTTCAAAATAACTTCTATTACTTTTGACAGAGTCGGAACTACTGAAATAGGTCTATAGTTATTTCAAGTATTTCATTTTTCATATTGTTAGGAATTTCATCATATTTATCAACTCCACCATGAAAAATACGTTTTTGACCAAATTTGCGTTTGTGTGGCTGTGAAATTATTATATGTTTTGTATTTGAAGTGTGTTATGATCTTGAATTGAATTGATTTCATCGAAACATACCATCTTTAGTGGAACATGTTCTCAAAGATGGCACTCAAAATTACTATCGAAAAATATATACAGAGGCAATAGAAATTAAGAAACATAGGGATAATTTCAATAGGAAAGAAGAGGCAATTAACATTAATAAAATCTGGCTACCTGTCCGTAATTTTACCCAAATAAGTAGAGGTCATTCAATCTGTAGAGTAGGGAGGGTGAGTGTAGGCCCACAGCACTCAGGCCACATGTGACCCTCCGTACATCCTCCCAAGGAGTTGTCCTCCTAGGTCATCGTCCATCCTGTCCTTTCCAAGAAGGTGAATAGGTCACTAGGAGACATCTCCTTTATATCGGCAGGTGTAGGCCAAGACTCGCCGAACAAACACTCTCTTTGGCAACCTTGAGATGTCTCACGGTGGCCTCTGCGAAGGTTTTGAAAGGTGCAGCGAATTTACTGTCGTTGCGCGGCTTCTTCAACCTTCTTGGGGTTCCTTCCGTGGAGGTGCACAAGTGAGGGAGCTTTCCTGCAGAGGCAGCCGGTTCCTTGTCTTTATTCAAGGCGTAGCTCTTGGCGCCCACTGCAGGAAGTGCCCTTGCTGTTGGAGGTGGAGTGGGGGAGGAAGAGGGTGCACTTATAGTTGCTGCCACTCCTTTGCTCGCTTTCTCCTTTTGGCCTCGGCTCCGCAAATGCGCTTACGTCTTGGCCTTTGTATTACATTACGAGGTGATCTGTTATGTCCAACCTCATTCTAAGCGGTAGATTGGGGTGGACATTTCTGTTCATCCCCTGCCACCGCCTTAGAGGTGAACACTTCTGTCCAGCCTCGGGATTGGTTTTTGTTTTTGTTGTTTCACTCATGTGTGTTCCCACGAGGAACCAGGGAAGAGTTGGTCACGTCTGGCAGAGCCTCGCATTACCAGAGGTGGGCTGATTACAATAAGGTTTCGTCCAGTTCCCCAAGGGGATCGTTCGTAACCGGATATCACCCTGCGGCCATTCAGCTGTCAGCACGAATCCTTACACTTTAGCTTGGATAGGCTGGTCCACAGTGGCATGTTTTGCAAAGGCTTTTGGGGAGTTTTAGTTCCCCTCACCCTAATTATTTCTGCCACTGACCAGGCAGACCACGTCCGTAAGGCCAGAACCTCCAGTCCCCTGGCCGTTCCCCTATCCGCCACCTGGGAACGCGCCCGATAGTTAGCCCAACCCAAGGGCAGGTCATTAAATCGAGAGAAACGAAGCCAGGCCCACTAATGATGATATATAATTGGAGACAAATTCCTGCGTTGTAGTTTCTATGTTGAGAACAACTCGATCACTTCGACGAAACGTCAATAAAACTTGCAGACCACGGCCAAATTTAGCTTGGTTATATCATCAGCAAAAAAGACTGACCGAACCACATGGATTCAAAAAATGTGGGAAACTTCCAAAGGAAGGAAGAAAGCGATCGATTTCAAAATAAACTCTAGAAAAATGTGTAGATTATGCATAGAAGTTATTTTTAGACACAAACTTTGTAAAGAGTTCATTTCGAAGTCGATTGTTTTCTCTCTCTTTTTCCTGAAAAAAATACCCCTTTCAACTTTCTCATAAAATTCTGTAATGGAACCGATATAAATTAGAAATAGAGTTGGGCCTAAAACAGAACCTTGTGGAACTCCACACTTGATGATTTTTTAAAGAATTCTCTCTGTTGCTGAGATGATTTTGAAGCCATGCAAAAACTATTCTTCTAGTGACAAGTTCAAGTAACTCTGTATTACTTGACCTGCGTAAACCATGTTGTGGAAACAATTCTTTTAGTTTATTCATTTATGAAACTGAGATATGCACATAAAAGTGTTCAATTTAGCGTTGAATGATTCTTGAAGTTAATTTTCCTTGAAAGATCCCTTTCGTCCAATGGAATTAGAAGTAAGAGAAGAGACGCAAATAGAGCTAATTCTGATCTTTCTCTGTGGATACAAATATTTATATTCATTCCTGTATTTTTTTACTAGAGTAATTTCGTTGTTTTCCCTTGCAATGTCTTCCAAGCAAACCTTGTCCATATTAATTGGCTTGATAAACAAATTCTCTATGGCCTCTCTCTTTATCGTTTTTTTTTTTGGAGTTATTGAAGGTTTATGTTTTTTTTTTTTTGTAGTAAATTTTGACACAAATTCAACAGTTATGCACGAATTCATTATTCATCTGTTGTACCAAATTACACAACTAACCGACCATAACCCAGAAAGGTGCATGCAGATTGGCCTTGAGAATGATAATTAAAATATAACTTTTATAATGGACATCATTCTTGTTTTTGAATGACTTGAAAATTATGATCATATAATAGAATAGTGAGCAAAGAAATATAATCTTAATACTAGATAAACGAAATTGTTATCAGTTAATATTAGGTTGTTTCAAAATTTTGTCCGTTTGTATGAGTACTTTAAACTGTAATATCTCAGTAAATACTCATTCAATTTAATCGCATTGAGTCTTATAATCACGGCACTTTTGCCAACGTAACACAAGTCGCTTGATTCCGTCAGCATGAAAATTATGTGCTAGGGATTCGATGATGCGGACGAAAGTTGTTTTTTGCCTATTCCTGGTTCGCAAAGATTCTATAGGTACATATATATGGCAATGAGAAAAACAAAGTTAATAATTTTCATCATGTAGAAAAGTGTCACACATTCAATTTAAAGTTTCAGAGAAAAAGTACAAAAAAACTTATTTTATATAAACATTTAAAATTATTTCACTGTCCATGCTTGACACTTACTCGGTGGCGTGGTAGCAACCAAAAAGAGAGGAAAGAGGAAATATTTGAATTTTGATAATTGACATTCTGAAAAGACATTTGAAGTTTGATGATTTGACAGAAAAACAACAACAAGATTACCAAAAGGCACACCAACCCCTTGGCTGACACAAACAAATTCAAAAGTATCTGACTCTGGGTACAGTGTTGCCAAACACTCACAACTGCGGTAAATGGTTTTTTGACAGACTCAGCACTGCGCCCAAATCAAACACTATCTGTTGCTTGGGGAACCTGGAGGAATTAGTTCCAATTTTAAGATGTAATTGTATATATTGCTGAGGTTGTTGAGCTCAGTTTTTTTGTTCTTGTTATTGGTATTCCTTTTGATGAAGAACATTTCTTTGAACAACCGTTTTTGTAAGTTGCTTTCACTACACAAAACTTTAACATCGCTGTAGTTCATTGTGTGTTTAGTGCTGATGACAGGCTCTGCAAGTGTGCAGGTGGCTTTGTTTGTGTTACAATCACTTTTGTGTGACGTTAAGCGTCCAGATAAAATTCTTGATGTTTGTCCAATATATGTCTTGTCACGTGTATGACAAGGAATTTCATATACTACATTTGACTCTTCTAAAATTCTCAACGGAGTTTTAATTTTGAAAAAAAGACTATTAGTAGTGGTAACGATGCATTGGGTAAATGTAATATGTTCACTATTGAAAGCGTTCAGGAGTTTAGTTAATGTGTTAACTACCTATAACCTAGTGAGGTCTTGCTCTACCACTTAACCTTCAACCCTACTTTTGTTTGACCATGGTTGACAATATCTACCCTACGTCTATCCATGTCTATAATGTCTACCTTACTATTAATAATGAAATTATAAACCCAAACAAAAGAATCCCTCTTTTGCAATTCCTTGTAGGAAACACCTGATATTTCTCAATATTTTATGTAGACCAACACGACTGGGGTGTGAGTTAATTTCAGAACTAGTTAAAGTCAACCCTAGTTGGCCTTCATTTTGCGTTTTGACAGTAGAAGCCGTTTGAAAATGTTTATTTTTCTCTATTAGTTTTCACATTTAGTAATCAAATTATCGAACCTAAATCATTTAGTTTTCATCCTTTACCTGTATTTACTTTTCACTAAAAAGGACTTGTTTTTTTCAACTCATCGAACTGAGTTTGTGTTTACCCTTCCAGATGTATTTTTGTTGATTGGTTTCTTATTTTAGAACAATTAGTTTTCCATTTTCATGAATAAAAACATCTGAGGTTGAGACACATTATTTATTGTTATATATCAATTTGTGCTATTTTTTAGAAGGATGAGGTGTACCTGAATTTGGTGTTGGAATACATCCCAGAAACAGTATATAAAGTAGCGAGGCATTACAGCAAGTCAAAACAAACCATACCGATCAGCTTTATAAAGGTAAGAATAGAATTATAATAATGCATTATGATAGTGTCGAAAATCCAAATGGAAATTGATAAAAATAAGAAATGTTGTCTCTTGTCCCTCGATTTGTGCAAAGCTTTTGATTCAGTTGACCAGAATGGTTTCAGATAGAAGACAATATGTTTATATCGGTAATCAAAAAAGTTATCTTCAAAATATAACTTGTGGTGCCCCAAGGATCCATCCTTGGTCCTGTTTTTTTCCTTTTTTATATTAATTCACTAGCCAATTTGAAATTGAATGGTATGATTAAACTATTTGCTGATGATACTACCATTATATTTCTCAGACAGTTACGAAGAAATTAAAAATTATATGAAGAATGATTTGGATGAAATTCTCATTTGGCTTAATGAACATAAGTTGAAGCTTAATTTCAATAAATGTTCATATATGAATATTTCCCTAAGACTAATTGATACTTCAAATAATTCGATTATGTTTGATAAAAATTCTATTAAATATACGAGAACAACAAAATTTTTAGGTTTACACATTGATGAGAAATTGTCATGGAATAAACATATTGAAAAAATTAGTAAGAAAATATCTCCTATTATTGGAATTTTTGACAAAATTAGAAACTTTATACCTTTGAAATTTAAAAAAAATACATATTTCAGTCTCATTTATTCACATTTGCACTATCTCATTTCTATTTGGGGAACAGCAGGTAATTCTATAATAAAACCTCTGAAAACCTTATGATGCACTGTTTGGAACCTTTGGTGTAGTAATGAATTTTACTCACAACACCAAATCGTTATTTTTAACACCTTGACACGTGTTTCGATCACCAAGTGATCATCTTCAAAGAGGAAGATTAAACTAGAAACTATCGCGAAGCTAACACTATTTATGCTACATAGATATCACATAGAGGTAAACCATCCAGGTGGGTGTACCACTCATACAAGTATACCAACCTAAATTAATTTTACAATTTTCAGTTATATATATATATATATATATATATATATATATATATATATATATATATATATATATATACAGCTGTTTCAGCCTATTGGGCATCGTCAGTACCGGGCAGGCGGTCCTCGATTGAAGACAAAATGAGAAAAAACCAAGAAAGTACTTGATGAAAATAGCTGCGTAAATGCAAGCGAAACATAAGTGGAACCACCTATTGGTGTGACGCCCAAGTCAACCTGCCAAGTTTTTATGTCAGTGTTGGTGGTTTGACCACCAACAAAGAACAAATAACTCATTAAAATGCCCAGAAATCTCTCCTTCATCTCTTACACAAAAAATCTGACAATTTTTTTCGAATTGCATACCATTGCACTGTAATATCAGTATCACTATATTTAGGGTTTATTGGCAGTCGTTTTTGATAATTTCTTCCTGACGTTTCGCTATCGCGAGTGGCTAATTTCAATGATTATACATCCTGAGTAATCCTGGATAATACTGGATAATACTGCTGCGTAAGGCGTATTTATGTTGACTCAACTAGTTTGGTGTGCTAATACCTGTACGTGGAATAGGTACAGGATTAGGTCAGGAAGAAATTCCAAAAATAAACGGTCTTCAAACCCGAAAAATAGTGATACTGAAAACCTCGGCCGCTAAACCCTTAACTACTTTGTCAATCTGTAATATTTTGTTCTTTTGTTTCAGTTATATATGTACCAATTGTTCCGTTCACTAGCGTACATTCACTCATTAGGCATATGTCATCGGGACATAAAGCCACAAAACTTGTTGTTAGACCCAGAGACTGGAGTGTTAAAATTGTGTGATTTCGGCAGTGCAAAACACCTTGTCAAGGGTGAGCCTAACGTGTCGTATATATGCAGTCGTTACTACAGGGCGCCAGAATTGATATTCGGCGCTATCGACTATACCACCAAGATTGACGTATGGAGCGCTGGGTGCGTGCTAGCCGAGCTGCTGTTGGGCCAACCCATTTTTCCGGGGGATTCAGGAGTGGATCAACTGGTCGAGATTATAAAGGTGCTCGGTACACCTACCAAAGAGCAGATCAAGGAGATGAACCCGAACTATACTGAGTTTAAATTCCCACAGATCAAGTCGCACCCTTGGCAACAGGTAACTATCATTTTTATTACATTCATCCTCGGTTTGATGATCCTTGATTTGCTGCGCTGTTTTGCTTTCATACTCTCATGCCAATGTGAAAAATTTTGTCGCTAACAAAGACATTATTTAGACTTCTTCAGAGGTATATTTAATTCTTGATGGTTTTTTATTGAAGAAAAATCTATATTGAATAACTGTTGTATCAGGAATCCATTACTGTGTGTATTCAACATTAGTCTCGGTTGTCATTTGTAGTTAACTTTTGCATTTTTCATTTATGAGTTTTATTTGCTGTTTGGAGGTTGTTTTCATTATATTTATTTTTAACATTTATTTCAAGTATGTAATGTCATGATCAGTCTACATGACAGCTGACAGATTAGCCAACATGAAAAAAATACATGTGCTCTGAATGAAATCCTCATGCTTTCAATAATCCAAATGATATAGTCTGTTACAACTGAAAAACTTAGTTTGGGAACCTCCTATATTGAGTTAGTATCTTCAGCGCCATCTTCTCTGAGTAATGGTTCTAGCTATATTTTTTTTGTAGCAGGAATAAACCTGTTGCCTGGTCGTTTCATCTTTATTCAAGTACACTGTACTTTAAGTCCTTCACAATGAAGAAGACTTCTTGCTTTACGAAGTATGAGTTTGATATTGTGATTTAATTAAATGCTGACCTAGATCACTTCAACTAAAAATTGTGCAGTGGTTCAGAGTCACCCTATGATATCATTGTTATAGAGGATCCGGCCACAAATATTTCTCCCATAGAACTTTAACAATGGATCTGCAAGAACCATTGAGATTTTGTGGTCTTTCTTTCATCCCAATTACTGTAACAGTTATCACTTTGTTGTGTTGATACTTGAAGCAAAATTCCTTTATTTTCACAATTACAAAGTTAATTTTTCAACCTACTAAAAATTCACCAGTAGACAGTCCGGAAAGCAGTAATGAAGTAGCAGTTACAATTTTCTTAGTTCGTTGTTATCACCCAACTTTCCTCAGGAGGTCAGATAGATCTGATCTATGTCAATTTCTCAAAGACCTCTGATAGGATAGACCATGGAATTTGGAAAAGCTGAACTGTTTCCAATTCTTCAAATCATTTATGTTTCAGGTCGACAGCAGTACGTTTTTTATAATAGTCATCATTTCAACTTCTGAAGTCCCTCAAGGTCCCAATTTAGGGCCTTTACTTTTTTAACGTTTTTGAATGATTTAGTTGATGATTCAGATAATAGAAAATCCCCACTGCAGATGATGTAAAACTTTATCTACCAATAAGGTACTTGACCGATTGTGAGCAACTTCAAAATAACCTGAATGTGGTACATGGTTGGTGCTTGGCTGATAATTTATCACTTAATATATTTAAATGGAAAACTGTAACGTATACAAAGAAAAAATAATCACATAAATAACTAGAAATTAATAGTCAGAATGGGGGTCAGGCTATCAAGTTGTGTGAAATGCAGGTGTAAGAGATATGCTGCTTTAATGGAGTGTTTAATGAATAGGTTGTAAAGTGTAGGTTTTTAAATAAGTAGTTGATGATAAAATGGAAAATGTTGATTCATTTTCACTATCGATATTCAAGGATCATTCTGACAAACCTCAAATTGTTATATTTTCAATCTGAAAATGATCACAAAACAAATTTATACCTGGAGTATCAACATATACCTAAATACTGTGAGAAACTCGCCATAGTGAGTTTCTACCAGTATTAGTTCTCAATAAATAGAAAATTTAAGTATACTGAAGCATCATTATATTAACGAAACTGTTGCAAGACTTATGTATACTTGATCTTATTGGATTGTGTCAAAAATAGCATTCATGTGTTTTGCAGTTAATGCTGACAAGAATGTCGATGCCGTTTGAGACCACAAATCATCAAAAAATACGCGTAAGTCTCGAGAAGTGTTGATAGCTGCCCCCATTTTTACTAATCGGTTCATACATACACACACACATCTTCATCGTCATCATCGCCTGTGTTTTTAGTTTTCTTTTTTGTTACGTAACTCACAGGCTGCTTTGTTTTATAATTTTCACGTGAAGGCTGACACTTTAGTGTACACTTGTTTTTAAGTTATGGATTGTGGTGATGTTATTTACAGATATGGGTATATTTTTTGTTGAATCAATGGTAACTACATATCTTGAATTTTGACTAAAAATATTTGGACTCAACCTGAGAAATCTTCATTAAAACCTCAATTAGTCTGAGCATTATAGCTGACAGTGGTTCTACCGAAACTTTATATTGGCCAAACCGGAAAAACTTTTTCCAACAGAATAAAAGACCATACAAGTAGTTTCTTGGACTAAAAGACCAATTCAACATTTGCAAACCATTTTTTGACAGAGGAGCCCGAGTTCAATCACGATTATGAAGTATTGCATTTGGAAGAGAAAGGTTCTAAACTCAACCTTTTTGAATGCTTAGAAAATTAATAGATTAAAAAAATTTGGGATTGCTCAATGATCAAATATATTTGAATTGTTTCCCTTTATTGAAATAAGTTTGCACTGATGAAATTGATAATTAAGATAGATCTTGAAAGTAAGTGTCTCAGATAAAACTTGTATTCATTATTCTCCAGTTCAATGAGTTGTTCCTAGAAAGATGAATATTTTATGTAATGAATTTCTTATGTACAAATTTGTAGGGTAGTAATTGTCATTAGAATTTAAATAACTATAACTGTTTCATAAGAAATGAAAATGTGCATTCTATTGATACCAGGTACAAGATAGACTTTCATATGCCATATTGTAAAAATGCACAATTCCACCAATGTAATAGGGCTCAGATCACTTGAACTGAAAAACTCTAGTACCATCCACAGCTTCAAAATTACACTTAAGTCTTTCCTACTAGAGAAAACCTATTACTTCCTTCAGGAAATGATTGAATAATAAAATAAAAATTTCAATGAATGTATTACTCTTAGTAAATTGTCTTATTTTTAGTTTTACTTTTAAGCTCTTTTCTGACTGATCCTACACAGTGTACCTTTTTGATTGTCATACAGGATAATGAAAATTATTATTATTATTAAAAGCATGTTTCAGAATTTGTTTAGACAGTATTGTGACGTCTGAAGATGCTCTTGTATAGCGAAACATGTGTCGCTGTCCACTGTCAAATGGAAATCTCACAATGAAGTCTTTTTTGAATATGTTAACATATTTTTATCAGATCTATCATATTTTTATATATTTTTCAGTTTGTGAACGAAAAAATATATATAAAGAGTATTGCTCAGCTAAATTCAAGTTATTACTATACTATATTATTGAATCTTTCCTAACAGATCCCCAACAAATAGTAACTATTAACAAACATGGTCGAACACGCAAATCTGAGAATGTGACAGTGAAAGTAGGAGTACCCCAAGGAAGCATTGTGGGTCCCTTGTTATTTATTATCTATATAAACAATTTATGTTATCATTCAAACACACATAATTCACTATGATGACACTAATTTATTAATAGGCAGTGAAACATACCCTGAAGTAGTAAAAACAGGTATGGAAATGTTTAATGATACAAAAAAATGGTTCACTAGGAATAGTTAATTTTGAATGTATCTAAACTAACTAGGACTAAATATTGATGAATTCTTGAAATGGAACAAACAGGTTGATTATGCAGCTAACAAATTGAGCAAAATTTCGTATGGACTAAAATATCTCGACAAAGAATTAGTAAAAATTTTATATTTTTCCAATTTTGAGTCTGTAGCTAGATATGGGACTATATTTTGGGGAAGCAATAGTAATATAAATAAAATATTTGTAATCCAGAAAAGAGCAATCAAAAATAATGGGATAATGATGATATATGCTCTTTATATTTATGAATGCTTAGTGTTTGTATTAAAAAATAGGCATCTGTTCTTCAACAATAGTAAACAACATTCCTATGGAACAAGATGAAATGATTTCGTTCTCCCTATACATAGGTTAACCATAACAGAAAAACTCCTCATTACATGTCAATGGAGCTGTACAATAAATTGCCTAATCGAATCAAAGATTTGAGGAGCATAAAGAAATCTAAGAAAGAAATAAAAGTCTTTTTCTTTTTTTTTTGTTGACATTATTTCATTCTATGTTGTCTGTGTACAAGCTGTAATAGTCGGCATATTTTTTAAATAAAGATTATTATTATTATATACTCGTTTGATTCTATGATAACGTTCATTGTAGGTGCGTGTTTTGTTCCAGGTCTTCAGAGCGAGAACTCCTCCAGAAGCCATTGAATTAGTGGCCAGACTGCTGGAATATACCCCATCTTCGAGGATTAGCCCCTTGCAAGCTTGTGCACATCCTTTTTTCAACGAGTTGAGGGAACCGAACACCCGCCTGCCTAGCGGAAGCGAATTACCACCTTTGTTCAATTTCACAGATCACGGTGAGTGATTCATTCTCATAAATTTTATTACTACCATTACATCTCTGAAATAATTTTAAAGGTCACTAAACTGAAAAAACCTCAAGATACCTACACTGAAATAATTGAAATGAATAATCTCTCATTTTTGCATGAGATTTTCCAACATAATTAGGATCGATTGAATCTGTATTGAAAAACATTTTTGGACATTTTTTCGATTTTTTTTCTAAAAATTTTATCTGTCTTCTCTAGCGAGGTACCTCAAGAATCTGTCCTCGACCGTTTGATCTTTTTTTTTCAAGATTTATATTAGCTTCACCTGTATGTATGTATGTTTGTAACTCTCAAGCTCGAGATCTGTATTTGACAGAATTACCGACATTATTGCTTGATTTATTCGCGGGCAGATGGCGCTGTATGTAATCTTGATATATTAACATTATTGCTTGATCTATTCGCGGGCAGATGGCGCTATATGAAAATATCAATGGTCATTTTTCTAAACAATATACGGCTGATTGATCCCAAAGTTTAGATAGTTTAAAAAGGCTAAAAAACGCGATTTTATAGCATACGAAACTAAAAAATTGAAAATTAAATATAGCTTAAAAACTAAAAAACACGCTTTTAAAGAACATCGAACTAAAAAGTTAAAACTATTTTCTTAAATTAGCTAAAAACAATAACGAACAAAAAATACTATTACTATTGAGAAAAAAGCGTGGTGTTTTGTGCCATATTTTTTGTATATCAAGTGCCTGTCGCTTTTTTCACAATAATAGTATTTTTCGTTCGTTATTGTTTTAAGGTTATTTTAAAAAAATATTTTAACTTTTTAGTTCGATGTTCTTTAAAAGCGTGTTTTTTAAACTATATTTATTATCGCCTATTAATGACCTTGCTGATATTTCTATAGAAGGTAAATACACAATCTTTGCTGATGACACGTCTGAACTTTGGCAAAACAATAATGTTGATGCATTGCAAATAAATATTCAAAATGACTTGGTAAAAGTGAAGCAACGGTGTGATGTAAATTTATTGTCTTCTAATGTAATAAAAACAAATTTAATTTCTTTCGAATGCCATTTAGATCAAATATATCTTGATGAGCAAATCATTAACTATAAACAAGAGAATGATAGATAGACATATACTTTATTGTCCAAGAAAATACAATTTTATTGACAAAGCTTGTTAAAAAATCTGGTATATACGAGTATAACACGTCAAAGAATGAAAGAAAAGAAACAATTCAAAAACACAAATACCCAGAAACACAATTTGAGCCAAACTAAGTTCACATATCTAATAGATAAAATATAACAATAGAAAATAAAATTTAACAAAGTTTGTAGACAAAATAGTTTGTATAGTCCCAACTTCTAAATCACTAGAAATAGTTTCTTTCATATTAGAAGTATTTTTTTCATGCTGCCAAAGAAGCGTGGTGTCATCCGCAAAGATTGTAATATAATGTGTTAAAACAGTTGTCACTGTTAGGCAACTTGTAATACATATGAGATACTACAAGTTGGCAACACGGGACAATCATGGTTAACGCGGGTTATGTTGACCGGGCATGACTACAAACATGTGCTCATGATCACAATATCTAATGTTATATGTTATACAATAAACTACCAACGTTGAACGCTAGTTGTGTTATTTATAATCTTTTGGCCAGATTATACATGGTGTCAGGTAGTGCTTTTGGTAATGTGAGCCCGCTAGATTAGAATCAGTTGAATAAAATGGAAAACTTGTTTCGTCCACCAGAGCCGCTTGTGCTAGATGGCTGCATTGCAGAGAATTGGAGAAAATTTTCGCAAAAATTTGATCTGTTGTTAACGGCCTCAAACTTGGTATCGAAGCCTGAAGAAACCAAAATTGCTGTCTTCCTAAATCTTGTAGGGGATGACGGCCTTGAACTGCACAATAGTTTCAACTATACAACTCAAGAAAAAGAGACCCTAGAGGGTATAAAGAAGAAATTTGAAGAATACTGTTCCCCGACTGCTAATGTTATTTTTGAGCGCTACAAATTTAACAGTATTACGCAGAAAGAAAATCAGCCCTTCGATAGTTTTTTAACCGAACTCAGAAAAGCAATTAAAACCACTGAATATAAAGATCAAGATGACATGATCAGAGATCGAGTAGTTATGGGTATTTGGGATAAGACCACGCAGGAGAGACTGCTTCGAGAAAGCAGATTAACCCTGAATAAAGCCATAGAGTTTTGTCGAGCTACATAAGTAAGTAAATCACAAGCTAGAGTACTGCAAAGTGAATTGCAAGTAGATACAGTTAGATACAAACGTGATGAACTTGAGAGAGAAAAAATTTCTTGTAAGTACTGTGGATATAAACATTTGAGAAGTAACAAGTGTCCAGCATTAGGCAAAACTTGTGCAAAATGCCAGGGTAAAAACCATTTTGCAGCAGTTTGTCATAAGAATTTCAAGGTGAAGAATGAAAATCAGAGACATAGTGTGGTAAAACAAAAAGTGTGTGAGATTAAAAGAAGCAAGAATGAAAACAATTCAGATTCGGCCAGTGACAGTGGAGAGTTTTTTATTGATTCAGTGAGCTTAATTAGCACTGTAACTAAGAAGATAGAGCAAAATCGTGAAGAAGAAAGAGTCTGGAGTCAAAATGTAGCAGTAGAGAACAGAGGACAGGTAAACTTTAAACTAGACACAGGTGCTGAGGTTAGTGTTTTACCTTTGCATGTAATGAGAAAGTGTAAACTTGATAAACAGATGAAACCAACAAATGTCACTTTAGTTTCATATGGAAGTAATAGTTTTAAACTTAAGCCCCTTGGTGAGGTTAGTTTGTCATGTGTGGCAAATGGAAATAAAGCTCTTGTACATTTTATTATTGTTGATGCTGAAGGACAACTACCCTTACTAGGGCTACCAGGTTGTATATCGTTAAGGTTAATTAAACGATTAGCAAGTATTAGTTCTAACTCAAATGTGGTATTCAATTGTTTAGATGATGTTACTAAAGTGTACAAGCGAGCCTTTGATGGCCTGGGTTCATTTCCCAAGGAACATAAAATCTGTTTGAAAAGTGATGCTATACCACATATTCAGCCACCCAGGAGAGTGCCAAGATCTTTGCATGATAAGCTTAAGTTAAAACTAGAGCAGTTAGAAACTCAGGGTGTAATTAAAAAACTTGATGAACCTACTGAGTGGCTGAATCCGTTAGTCATAGTTGAGAAACCCAACGGTGACCTACGGTTATGTTTAGATCCTAAACATTTAAACAAAGCTATACAACGAGAACATTATTTAATTCCTACAGCAGAGGAGATTGCTGTTAAATTATGTGATAAAGAATATTTCACAGTTCTTGATATGAAAGATGGTTATTTCCAAATAAAAATTGATGACCAAAGCTCAGCGTATACTGCTTTTGGTACACCATTTGGTCGGTATAAGTTTCTAAGATTGCCCTTTGGCATCAGTTCAGCCCCAGAAGTCTTCCAAAAAAAGAACTTTGAAATATTTGGTGATTTGGAAAATGTCGGAGTGTACTTTGATGACTTAATTATTACAGGTAAAAATGAACAAGAACATGATTATAACTTACAACTTGTACTAGAGCGCGCCTTAAAATATAACATTAAATTTAACAGTTCCAAAATTCAATTCAAGTCTAAGTCAGTTAAGTTTATGGGACAAATATATTCAAAGAATGGAGTTGAGCCAAATAAAACCTATGTTAAAGCAATTCTGGATTTACCCAGTCCAAGTAATAAAAGTGATTTACTAAGAATTCTTGGCATGGCTAAATACTTGAGTAGATTTGTCCCAAATATGTCTAAAGTAACAGCTCCCTTAAGAAATCTAACTAAGCAAGATGTTCAGTGGGAGTGGAATAATTGCCATCAGCAATCTCTCGCTGAACTTAAACATTTACTTGTGTCTGCCCCCATTCTGAGCTTTTTTAACTCTGAAAAAGGTATAGAAATTGAAACAGATGCCTCGAAAGATGGCTTAGGTGCTTGCCTCATACAGGATGGACATCCTGTTGCGTTTGCCTCGCGGAGCCTTAGTAAAACTGAACAAAAGTATGCGCAGATCGAAAAAGAAATGCTGGCAATAGTGTTCGCGATACAAAAATTTCATTTTTTTATTTATGGGTTGAAGGTTAAAGTTAACACAGATCATAAACCGCTTGAGAGTATATTTAAAAAAGACCTGGCATGTATTTCACCACGCTTGCAAAGAATGAGGCTGAGGTTACTTAATTATGATTTGTTAGTGACCTACAAGCCAGGAAAATATCTGTTTATTGCTGACACATTATCCAGGGCATTTTTGTGTGAAGCAGGTCTAAAGTCAGACCGAGAATTTAATTTTGCCGTACATTCGGTAATAAAAAACATTCCCATGGCTGACGAGCGAAAAAGTCAATTTAGAAAAGAGGTGGAAAACGATTTACAGTTGAAAATTGTGTCTGACTTCTGTTCTAGTGGATGGCCTGAGAATAAACATGATGTACCTGACTTCGCCAGACAGTATTTCAAAATAAAAGATAGTTTAAGTTTTGTTGATGGACTATTACTTTTGTCTGACAAAATTGTAGTACCCCATAACCTTCGGTTTGATATGCTAAAACGGTTACATGAAGGCCATGTTGGCATAGAAAAAGCAAAATCCAGAGCCCGTCAAATATTTTATTGGCCAGGCATGAATGATGACATAGAGCACCATACAAAAAAGTGTAAGGTGTGTGAAGCCAACTCAAACAAACAACAAAAAGAAACTTTGATGCAGTACCCAATGCCTGAACGCCCTTGGGAAAGGCTTGGGATCGACATTTTTACATATGCTGGTAGGAGTTATTTAGTAGTATTTGATTCATTTTCAAACTGGTTGGAACTACGTGACATTAAAGAAAAGTCAATCAAATCAGTAATTAAATCTCTAAAAAATATATACTCCGTTTTTGGTTCGCCCGATTTTGTGAGTTGTGATAATATACCGTTTAACAGTTTTGAATTCAGAGAGTTTGCGAAGGAATGGAATTTCAAAATACTTACCAGAAGCCCATACTACCCACGTTCCAATGGCCTTGCCGAAAAAGGGGTAGGGATAGGAAAGAATATTGTTAAAAAATCATTAGAGTCTGGTGGTGACATTGAGGTTGCATTATTACAGTATCGCAACTCGCCCCTTAAATTCGTAGGTTATTCCCCATCTCAACTTCTGATGAGTAAAATTTGTAAAACCAAAATACCTATTTGCGCAGAGTTATTAAAGCCTAGACTGTGTGAAAACATAAAGGAAAAGTTTTTAATTAAACGTCAAACATATACAGACCAGTACAATAAAAATTCTAGAGATTTAAGACCTTTATATAGAGGTAGTGATGTAACAGTTTATAATCATGTCCAGAAAAAGTGGGAACCTAGTCAGATTGTTGAGATTAGAGACTCTCCGAGATCATACATTGTTACTGATCAATTTGGAAATTGTGTAAGACGAAATCGAGTTGATTTGAGAAAATCATTAAATACATTTGTACCGACAAAGGAATCCACTTCATCAGGACATGTAGAAGATCCTTTGTCCAGTAAAACAGATTGTAATACAAACGACCAGCCCTACATTTCTCAAAAACCTGAGTTTGTAGATATCACCCCTAGCTTTGATGGCTCAATTCAGAATAAAATAAATCCTAAACCTGTATTAGAAACGCATAAGACATCTAGGTCTGGTCGTCGAATCAAGTCGCCTTGTCGGCTTAATTTGTAATGGGGGAGGATGTAATATAATGTGTTAAAACAGTTGTCACTGTTAGGCAACTTGTAATACATATGAGATACTACAAGTTGGCAACACGGGACAATCATGGTTAACGCGGGTTATGTTGACCGGGCATGACTACAAACATGTGCTCATGATCACAATATCTAATGTTATATGTTATACAATAAACTACCAACGTTGAACGCTAGTTGTGTTATTTATAATCTTTTGGCCAGATTATACAAAGATCGTAAAAATTCCTTGAATTGTGAGTAACAAGGTCATTTACATAAATAAGGAAAAGAATCGGGCTCAGTACTGATCCTTGTGGAACGCCGCATAAGATGTCCTTAGTGTGTGATAGTTTTTCGTTTGATCTTACTAACTGTAAGACCTGAACCAGTCATTACACACTCCTCTAAATCCATAGTAGTTCAACTTTTGCAAAAGAAGTTCATGATTTACACAATCAAATCCTTGGAGAAATCGCAGAATACTGTAGTTACGACCTCACCATTGTTGAGACGTGTGTAGACATGTTCAAGAAAGGAAAAGATTGCATCATTTGTGCTTTTTGCCTTCTGAAAGCCAAATTGACAGTTGATTAATATATTGTATTTATAAAGAAAAGCTGATACCCTTTTTTTCACCATTTTTCCTATGATTTTTGAGAGTGTTGAGAGTATGGAGATAGGTCTGAAGTTATTTGGATCTTCTGCATTACCACCTTTGAAAATAGGGAGTTCTAAAGACTTTATATTGACAATAAATTGAACTTTGGATTGCAAATCAGCCAGTTTCTTTTTTCAGTGCATCATGTACTAGCTTTTTCATTTTAGATACAGTTTGCCTCTTGTAAAGAAAATACAAGGAAAATATTGTGTTACGGTTAAGGTATGTTACCCGTCTTACAATATCAATCTTCCTATTCCTTCAACATCACGCATCAGGAATTTATTGTTTTATAATGAAAAAAAAACTGTTTAACCATCTTCCCCTCTCGATGAGAAAAATATCCAATGACACACTTTTTCACAAGAAAGTGAAGAACCCCTATTAGAAATATTTTAGCGTGTTGATATTTTACTGTAAATGTTTATTTTGACCTGTGTATGAATGTGTGTATATGTTTGTAAATATGTATATTTATATTTCCTAAACACTTTCAATTTTTAGGTGTGTTTTGGTTATATTATTGCTTAGTCTTATTTTATACGATTTGGTATGTTTATAAAATAATAATTAATAAGTGATTCCGATTAAAACTAACGATCTGAAACATTAATTCATTTATGAGATATAATTTTGACCTGTATTATATATGTATAACTATGTATTTATATATGATAATTTTTTCAATCTCTTTTTATACAAGCTTTGTCAGTAAGAGTGCATCTTGGAAAACGAAGTATATTTTGATTTCATTCGATAATCTGTGACCATATACATGTTGTTGCGTCTCACCGACATACGTGCTAAATGAAGGAATATCTATTGATTTCTGTTTCAGAATTGAGCATCCAACCGTCTCTCAATAACGTCTTGCTTCCACGCGGCACTCAAGACGCCTCCAGCAGTCCCGACGGAGCGACATCTTCAGGCATGGCGGAGGCTAGTGATTCGACGTCAGCCCCTCTCCAAGCAGCTGCGTCCGGTATAGCTTAGTTAGTTAATCCCCCCTTGTCTTTCGGCAACCATTGGTCTATCTTGGCCTCCCTATATTTAGCGATTGTGTGTGAGAGAGGACAGCTGTACTATAGAAATATTATCAATTAATATACGTGCGTTGTACAGATCTTGATTACTTGTTTGTACAGGGTGTACCAAAAACGAATGTACGCCTCAAGTCGTATCTGTGATTATTTTGTTGTCTGTCTGATCATTCTCTTTCAACGATCTAATTTAGTTATGGATATTAGATACTCGGTGCGAGGTTCTGTTTTCAAAAATACCGCCTTGAGTGAACTACTCCGTTTCGTCGGGTTATGTTTTGGGTGGGGGAAATTAGATTAGTGATGGAAAAATCATCAATATTCAATTCGAGGATATATTTGTTTTTGGTCCACCTCGTGAATGGCACTTTGTATTCGAATGCCCGACCTCCCATCGTTTTCGAGACGTAAATTTCTACCATGCCAATTTAATGTCGAAGGTTTTTGTGAATTCGAGAAGGCGTATCGTATCGATGTATTGAAAAATCTGGTGGTGTTCTATTTCAATTTGAAAATTCAAATATATGTATATATATTTTTTTGTTATCGAGCTAATGATTTTCATTTTGTATATTTTTGGAAACGTCGTTTCCATTTATTTGTAAAATGTATTTTAATGATCATTATATCGGTTCCGATAATGTTAATTTTATTTATATTCGCACTTAGTGTACCAGGTTTTTCAATGAAATGATGAATAGTTGTAATATTTATATTGTTAGTCTCAATATAAAAAGAGGAAAAACAAAGTCGTAGAATTTTAACAGAAAAATTATAAGTTATTAGATCTTTTTATTATCAGTTTTCACTGTTGTATATTATAAGTGACTTTTAACAATATTTAATTTGGTGTTGATAATTTTAGGGTCACTCGTTTTGGTATCATTTGTTAATTGCGTTATGGGTAAAGACATACAAGCACCAGACATATATTCACAGTGTTCGGAATCAAAGTGGAATAAATATTTGTATGTCAAAACGTAAGCTATTTTATGATAGTCGTTGATGCTTCGAACAGATCCATATTGATGACGATAATAAAAATTATTGGAGTTCTTCAGGTTCTTATCAATTCTTTTTTCCTTGGAAAACGTATCTATTTCTTTGAAAAAGTTTCAGCGAATAAACCAGGAGCTTTTCCTACCAAAGTTTTGTGACAACTGCAAATTTCTGTCAGGATATTGGAATATTTTTAACTTTGCTCTACGCACATTTTGTGAAGAATCGGCGAATACTTTGTAAATATCCTAGTCTCAAACTAAATATGAGTAATAGCTTAATGATACATTGTACCAGTCTGTACTGTAACACTGCCGTAATATTTGGAGAGAATACCCGTTTGAAAAAAGTCACCTTCAGATACTGAATTTTATCAATTGAACATGAACATTCCTTTTCAGATTATTTCCTTCCACAAATCAATATTACAACATACTAAAATATGTCTAATGCTTGGGTTTGTAAATCAACAACCTGTTCGTAGTTTCAGGTTTTTAGGCCGTCCTCTGTTGGAAGAGGAGATGACTGCTCCTGACCAATCACACACTAGAGAGAGAGAGATACATTTAATCTTGTCGACAAACATTTTCTTGATGAAATGTAATGTATAACTGTATAATGTTGATAAACTCATATATATACACACATAGTGCGTGTATTGTATATATACATAAATAGTATATACATTGTGTATATACACAATATATTGTATGTATATACAGAGTTTGTGTCGAAGTAATCCTCAAAAAAAATCGTCCAATGTATAGTAAGCTTTTTTGACAATAATTGCCTTCAAGTTTCTCCAAAAAGATAGTAACGAAGTCACAGTTGAAATTACATGCGAGTTGTTCCGTCATTCCAATCTGGCACAGGCACAGGCATTCCTGTGGTCTTCCATAAAGCTGGTGCCCAAGTGTTGTTGATCTTCATTGTTTTTTCTTCCGGGTGAAATTGTAGTTACATTTGTAGTTGTTGTAGTTACAATTACATCAAAAACTAACAGGTTGCAAAAGACTGACAAGTGGATAAGAAGTTGGGTATCCACGAAGCGTGTCCTGTGCATGCTTTGCCACAGCTGATATTTCTCTGGTGTCTTGGTCTGCAGCCTCTTGGGCTCGACAGTCAATGTGGCTTGAAACCACGAACAATTTCACAACTCGGCAGCGAAATCCTGAACTTATTGGTCAATATTTGATGAAAATCCATGACAAATGTATTCAATAATACTAATTTATTAATCACAGTTATGCAATATTATAGTGTAGAATTTGCAATCGAGGCAATTAATTGAAGAACCTACTAAAGCGAATTTGTGGGTTAATTTTTCCATTCGTTAGAGCCAGTAATATTTGCTAGAGTATATAGATTGAACTTGAAACTAGAATACAGAAAATTGTACAGCCATCAAATAAAATAAAAGCATTAAAAAAAAATAAATATTAATGAGTATTTTTATTAACCATTCAAGAAATATAACGGCACAAGGGCTCCGTATTTAAATCTAACCTCAACACGCAGTAAAGTGTTATTAAATAAATTTTTCGAATACGATTAAACTTAGGAATTCTGAGGAAGTCCGTTTTAAAAAAGATGTCCTTCGAACAAACGCAGATTTGTAAGTTTCAATAGAAGACTAATGAAGTTCTAACAGATGAATTACCGAATATTTTAATCAAAAAACTTTTTTCCAAAATCTCGTTTTTGAAAATGTTTTAAAAATCTGGGGTTCAAGTAACAACTCGTGAGTGATAATTTGTGAAGCACATTTTCGCGGTTATGTGATTTTACTGGTGAAATATATCATTTGGAAACTTTAATGTCTAGGTTGGCAGTACAATTCTAAGTAATTTACACCTACTTTGGTCCCTTGAAATTGAAATTTCCCAGTAATTGTCTGTTACTATAATATTGCGACCGGTAAACTATAGGAGAAATTTAAGAAACCATAATTATTCGGAATCAACTAAAACAACAACAGGCAGTATGATTTTGAAGTAGCTTCAATTTATTTCTCCTCTTAGCCCCCGTTGCAAATCTCTGGGAACATTTATTTCTATCTTGGGGAATATTTTTTCAAATATAATACATGTGCTGTGTATGATTATTTGACATTCGTTTTTCAGAATAAAATTTGTACTGAGTGTTACTAAGTTTGAGAATTGAAAATGGATTCTTGGAAAAAAATCACGAAAAAAAGTTCAAACTCTTGAGGACCTAGAGGATCATCATGACCAAGGTTTTTGTGCATTATAGTCAAAATTTTCCTTGGAATTGCTACATCATTTGAGGATTTCAAAATATTCTGACAAAATAGTGCAATATTTTTGCTATATTTGCAGTCAATATTACATCGCAATTATTTTTTTCTTGTAAAGCTCATTTGGCTCATGCAAATACAGATCTTAATAAAAAAAACAATAATAATGATCTTTATTAATCCCAAGAAACAAGAACAGGGATTAAATTTAAAATGGTGATCAAATAAGTTATTTGAATACTAACACATCAATCAAATGTATACACATGTATGTGTATATATATATGTTAACTCGAAGATTCTCACGGATAAAGTATGATGAGCTGTTTTCTCGGGTTTTGCTCCGTGTTCTGTGTATTTCATTCCCATAAGGATTATTTTCACAACGTTTCGGTGATGTCCGGGTTTTTGTCAACAAGTCTGGTTGAAAATATATATATACATATATGTATATATATATATATATATATATATATATATATATATATATACAATAAATTATAATAGTAATTAAAAACAGAAAATGTAATATGGACATCAGAATTTCAGAACAACAAAATTTTCATTTCGTTTTGCCTATACAATAACTTCAAATTTATTGAATAAACATTGTCTCATGAGATGAGGGTTTTGGCCTAAGAGGATAAAGAATATTTCTAAAAATAATAGTTAAGAGTGTTATTTTCAGATGCCTAAATGAGTTTTGTAAAAAAATATTTTAGAATTGCCAAGTAAAATCGGCTCAAATGTAGAAAAAATATTTTTTTTAACTTGGAATATCTAAAATTCGTGAAATGGTTGAGAAGTTGAATTTGGTTAAATCTTCCGTTATAAATTTCTTCACTTGCTAAAAAAAAAGTGCTATAGGAGTATATACCACGACTGCTTCAATAATAATAACGATTAATTGGATAACAATATCAATTTTTCTTTAAAAACAATGGTTTTCTTACCCAATTTTCGAATTTAATTAAATTCTTCTTCAGGACTTGAAAAGAAATTTCTTCTTGTTCAAAATAGTTATATTTTCAACAAAAAGAAACTCCTTTTCAAGCCCAAAGAAGAATATGATTGAATTCGAAACGTTGCCAAGAAAGCCTTTTTTTTTAATGAAAAATTATTGAATCACCAAACTAGTTGATTATTATTAATAACAGTCTTCATTATTTTGGATCAGCAATTATAAATCATCACAAAAATGTTTTTAAAAATCTTGACAGTTTACCATATCAAAAGGTATGTTGTAATAAGGAGGTCATTTGTATAAATAAACATGTTATCGTTTTTCTAATGTAATTTAATGAATTACGTTCTTCATTGTGATGTGATAGAATTGAAAATTCGAATCAACCTGTTCATAGACTTTGTGCAACAACTGTATTTATTCTTCTTTGGTTGTAAACGACACTTGAATATTTGTCTTTTTCTTCAGTAGCTGAAGAAGAATTAGGTGTACTGAGGGTTAGACAAAAACCAGCCAGTAAAAGGGTGTGATAAGTAAGATAAAGATATTTACTCCAGACTCATGTGTACTTCTAGCTTATGCTTTAGAGAAAAACTGAGTGAGGAAAACCCACTGTTTAGAAATATTCATCGTTATTGCTTTCAAAAAAGTGCAATGCGTTCTAATTATTGGTACTTTTCACAATCCACGCCTCCAAAAATGGGAATTAGAAGTGTTTGGTAGATTTAAAATCCATTCTTCTGCACTTGTACGATATGGTTTTTTAAAATATAATGAACAGTTATGTGAAAAGCGTAGTTTAATTAGTCTTCTGTTGAACAACAAAAGCTCGATTAAATCAACCTTTTCAGACTTCTACACTAGTGGTATTCTTTATTTCATTGGCATTTCGTTTGGAAATCATCAAAACGTTAGCACCAGCCCATTGAATGTATTGTAGTTTAAAATAATATGTAATTTGCATATAATTTTTAATTGTACATATATTATTTAAATTAAATGACATTATCAATTGTTGAAGGTATATTTTTTTGTGATTACAAGTAAATGCTCTAGAGTAGAAAGTCAAATATAACATATCAAATATTTTGGAGTGAATTTTATTTTTGCTTTCACAGAATTGGCAGGATTTTCTTGAGCAGTTGTTTCAAAATCTCTTCAGAGCACTTTTTATTTCAATAAAAGACGTAATACTTCTAATGTTCTATAAGAAGTGTTTTATTTTCTTCATTTCAATAGAAAATAAATGTTTCAAAAAAATCTCGAAACATACATCTTTCCCAACAACCCACATTGTACCGGAACCTACGGTGTAGGTAGTTGGGAAAGAACGAATATTTTCAGATTTCATTTGGAAATATTTATTTTCTAGTACGTATGTAGCTCTCCTAGATACAGTCTTCAGACATGGTTTGATCTCTTAAGAGTATAGGTACATGGATGTTTCTTCGCCGCTTGGGGCTTTGTTCACGAGATGAATCTGTTACTAGTTAACAATCTTTCCTGCACTAATGAAAGTAATACCTCGAAACTGGTCTGTAGGTGATCTACTTGAATATTTTCAGCATGTGGTCCTACTGCTGGATGAATGAGAAACATCTGGGAAACTAACCTGGGTGAGGTATTTTGCATAACTGTTGAATATAATTCAATATCCAGCGTGGTATAAGACAGGGAAGTAGTTGTTTTTCGGCAGGCATTTACCAGAACGTACGGTATATGTAGTTGGGGTAGATGAGTATTTCGAGATTTTATTTTGAAATATTTTCTAGTGTGCATGTATCTCTCCTCACTACAGTATTCAGACACGCTCTTCATTTTAACTCTGATGGTAGCAAATAATAATATTAATAGAATTTATTCATCCATCAAAGGTTATACAAGGCATTATACATACACACATGCATACCACTTATCCAACTAGTCAAGAAGGAAAAGACGGTAATCTACAAATAAATTGTAGAAGAAAATTTTTTAATTTATTTTTGAATAGAATGTCATTCAGATTCATATCTATCAAATCTCCTATTTTATTGAAACACTTGCTACCAATATGCTTTGGTGAATTTTCACAGACTGATAACCTTGAATAGGGTTGTCGAAGTTTTTCTTTATTCCTAGTATTATACATATGAGTGTCTTCATTCCTCATTAGTTCATTTTGTTTACGTTTTATGTACATAATCAGTCATATAACTATAACAAGAATATATAAACATGGGAGGGTTAGTATTTGGAGATTCTTGAATAAAGGTTTACATGTTGTGGTTGACATGACAAATTGTTCTTATTATCCTTTTTTTGAGATACAAATGCCCTTTCAAAGTGACAAGACGACCCCCAGAAGATCACGCCATATTGTAGAGTCGACTATACCATCCCAAAATATAATAGTCTCAAGATGTCTACTGATACAGTACCTCGCAGATTTATTATTATGTAGCATGTAGTGCTTAGTTTCAAACACACAGTATTTGTGTTCTTCCCATGTTAGCTTACTATCCAAAGTAACACCTACGAACTTGATGGTTTCTATAGATTGTATAGATTTACCAGATAAGGTTAAGTATACGTCATAATTTGGATTCATGTTTTTTTGCAAGAACCGGACATAATTGTTTTTTTTTCTATTCAGGCTGAGGCCATTTTCAAGGCTATACCTTTCTATTTCATTAGATGCCTTGTTACTTAATTTTGTTAATTGATCAATGTTATTGTGGACATCAAAATATTAGTGTCATCGGCATATATCATTTGATTTGCGAATTTACAGGTGTCTCAATGTCGCTCAGAAAAGCTACAAACAATAGTGGTCTCAGGATTGAACCCTGTGGAACCCCTGAATTTATTACGCTTGAATCTGACTTCACACCATTCACCACTGTCGTCTGGGGTCTGTTTGTTAAGTATGATGTTACCCATTGAAGCGGAACACCCCTAACCCCTTACCCTTCCAATTTCATGATAAACAAATGATGATGACTGAAGATTTTGATTCCTTAACATCTGGAAATGTTCCAGATGTGAAAGATTCATTTATTAAATATGATATCTGCTACAAGAGTACAGACAGATTTGAGAATTTTTCCATTTATGTTATCTATGCCAGCAGACTGTAGAAACACCAAAAGAATGGAAAATTTTGAACTCGGTTAGTATAAAAACAAAAAAAACACGTTAGACAAAACTGAGTTAGCTATATAACAACACTTGAGTTGGGGCTACATTAATAACTTGAAGGAACTGATCAAAATGTGAAGTTGTTTTCAAACAGTGCTATCACACCTACATAAGTTGAATCATGTATGCAAACCAATGAAACACTTTTTTCAAAATGCTAGTCATTGGTGTATGCTCCTAAATAATATCGAAATTGTATGTTCAGGTTGACCTAGTTTGGAAATGAAAAAACTTAAAGGGGTATTTTATTTTTTCCTGGCATTGCTATTTTTAATAACCCTGTAATATTACATGGTCGGATACAGAATTGAAAGATCTTTCAGATAAAATGTAACTCGGATAAAATAAAATTCTATTTTCATTTTAAATGTTTGACATGAATGTTTTTGTGGGGAGGGGGTGGCAAAGGGTTGCTGTTTACATAGAAAAGTGTAAAGTTGATGTGTTTCAACATTTTTCACAGTCTCATTATCAAATGACTTATCCGGATGGCTCGTTTTAGCCGGAATGCATTTTTATGTGAGTAATAAAAACAAATTCCATGTATATTGATTTGTTCTTGAGATAACAGTTCATTTTATCTTGCCAGCTCTCAAAATACAAACTTGTTTTCTGTGCAAAACATTTCTTCTTATCAAATATATATATATATATATATATATATATATATATATATATATATATATATATATATATATATATCTTATATGATCTTACATGAAAACACGCTCAATACATAAAGTGTAGCCAAAATAAAAAGAAAACGAATAATATATAGTCTCTAAACAAGGTCAATCCGAACAGCTGAATAAAATACTAATGTACCGAGGTCTGATAAATATTTACTAGTTGATACCGTCTAAAACCTCCCACATAAAAATAATAATTAGACCTCGTATGAGGTCCACGCCGCCAATGCTTCACTAAGAAACTGCCGACGTTCGGTAACTGTTTAGTTTTTGTCATTCGAAGGCAGCAATGGTAAAAATAAACTCTGAGGACTACTTTAAAAAAGTAATGGCTTTCTTGAATTTTCAGGGTTCTGCATAATATCCTATAAATAGTTTTCTTGAATATCCGTCTCTTCGTTCTTAATGATCTTAATCACATTGAGTTTGGCGGCTGGAAACTTTCAAGTGGCTATGAGGAATATATTGAAAATTCAATAAGAAATCAATCACAAATACCAGAAATGTTCAAATGTTGATTTCAAACTTTTTGATTGAGAATATTTTAGACACCAAAATTATTGAAAATGCAAACAGAATATTATAAGTAAACTGATAATCACAAACCAACTTTTTCTGAATTATTACTAAGGCAAACACAAAATATCATAAAATTTCATATGTGGAAAATTCACCTGAAAAACTTGACCTGTTACTTAGTAACAAATGAATCAAAGTGGCCTTTTAAATGAGGATACTGTTGGAAAATATTTTTTCTCCAAGTGAAACACTGAAACATCGCTAGATATACAATCTCACATAGTCCCTAGATGATATATTGGACAAGCCGGACGTTATCCAAAAACACGAGTTTTAGAACACGAGAGGTTCTGAAAAAACAACAGCCCTTGTTGATCACGAAAGCATGGCATATGTTTGGTTGTGAACATCCGACGATTTTAGATGTCCAACCATATTCATCTAAGAGACTTCTAAGCAAAATGATTCATATCCTCGAACACAGAAATAACATCTTTTTCATTCTGATTTTTCCTTAGATCAATGAAAACAGGTAACAACCTTATCAAACTTGTAGATGAAATCATTTGTTTGTTTCATGTCATTGTGTTAGTCTTGAAAATTTTGTTCGTTACGGTGCATGTAACACGTTTAATGATTTTTAAACTTACAGTTTCATCAGGATAAAACTACTTATTTTATTACGTCTTACAAATTAAAAACGACAGTTATAAAGTTTGTGGCAGGTACATTTTACAAAACTCATTGTTACAGAACCCTGAAGAAGGATGCAATTGAATTCGAAAAGTTGGCAGAGAAAAAAGATTGTTCATCTAAGATAATTTGATTCTGTTACTTAACAAATCTTTCTAGAAATGAGTACTTCAACTGAATATGCTACTTTGGAAATGTTCTGTTGTCAAAATTCTCATATTTTTTTCAACCTAGCCACTATTGTTAGTTTGAAAATTATTGTAAAACATACATTTCTTTCAAATTTAGTTTACTACTCGTTCTTTGAGAACAATTGAGTCCAACGTGGTAATTGTGGTTCAGCCTAGAATCACTGATGAGACCTCTAGTGGTTCAAAACAGGTTGTCTAAGGTTGGATCATGAATATTTTGTTTTTGGCTATAGGTTCATCTTTCAAATTAGGTTAATCAAATTTCATTCACCTTCAATAATATTATGTTGGAGTTAGGGAATATACTTTCTGTTATTTTTCAAAAAGAGGGCTTTAAAATAGAATTAGCGACAACCCTATAGGGATTAACGAGGTCTTACCTTTCGAAATGCGATTCATACCATGGAATCTAGACTACCTATACTATGAATGCATTCTTGCTTCTAAGGGTATTTTTCAATATTCATGGTTTGTTTTGTTAATCTGAAAAATAGCATCTTTGTGGGGGGAATTGTCATTGCTATTTCTTACTAGGGGTTGCTTTGCATCCCTGATAAAGCCCAGTGGCATTGAAGAAATGTCAGGTTCTAGTTTTTTCATTGAACTGAGAATTGCAAAGGTCAACGTTTCTAAAAAATGTATTCATCTGATTGCTCCTACCAGTGGTACAATCGATTCTATTATTTTTTTTATGTGACTTTCAAAATTTCAATCTTCCACAATTATTAGGCCTAAATATTTATTTTTCAACTTGGTTGATTGATTCGTTCTCAATTTTGAGATTTAGTTTTATATTGTTCATACTTTTCGTGGCAAATATTCATTAGTTTTGCAAATGAAAGAGGTACTCTTATGTCAAACGAGTCTAATCTTCCAAAGTTTCTAGCACTATAATTTCTTTATGAAACAATTATGAGAGATGGCTTATGAATGATGGAAAACTACCCCGTAACGGTTTAAAAATTCAATCATACAAAAATGATCAC
Source organism: Leptinotarsa decemlineata (assembly GCF_025532065.1). Classification (NCBI taxonomy): domain Eukaryota; kingdom Metazoa; phylum Arthropoda; class Insecta; order Coleoptera; family Chrysomelidae; genus Leptinotarsa; species Leptinotarsa decemlineata. The sequence goes on along the minus strand of NW_027412692.1, from coordinate 11,870,203 downwards.
TCTGAATGTATTTCTTCATATTTTTGATATCCAATCTAGTATTCCAGTATTCAGAAATATGTAACTCTACTTTTGGGACTATACATTTCAAAATTGGTCCAATTTTTCAACCTCTAATCAGTCTGTTTTCCTATAAGAGTGATATATTTTTGTTGTAATATTGACGCATAAAATATTGAATATTCCGGAATTGGAGTTTGTATCATTTTCAACCCAGTAGAACTTTTTTCATCATGTGCGTTCGGAACGGTCTGTCGTAATTTTCTTCTCTCAATTCAGTATTGTTGGCGCACTTGGGCGAACACAAATATTGCAGTAACGGAATTCGATACTTCCCACAAAAATCTACAAACTTTATGTGTTCCACTCTGTTATCAAAATAAACACCTGGAAAATAAAAAATAAATTGAAATTATATATATATATATATATATATATATATATATATATATATATATATATATATATATATATATATATATATATATATATTATATAGTAAATTAGTAAAACTTCAATATTATATAGTAAATTAGTAAAACTTCAATATTATAAATTATCTACAGGCAGTCTTAAACTGATGAAGTCCTATCTGGACGACAGACAGCGAGCTGTTTACTTGAATGGCAAATTTACTAGCTTACTTCTTATTGAGTATGGAGTTCCCCAGGGGTCGATATTGGGACCGATCCTTTTCTTGATTTACTTCAATGATATAAGATTTAGTGACACAAGTGCTAACTTCGTGTTGTTTGCTGATGATACAACTGTATCAATTTCTGGAAATAATATTGATACTTTGCGTACCACATTCGAGGATACTCTGACAAATGTCAGTGAGTGGTTTGCCGTAAATAATCTTAAACTTAATGAAGATAAGAGCCAGTAATTTTTTCGTTGCGCGAAGTGCCAGATATCAGTAACCCTGAATATGTTAGGTTTCTAGGTGTATACATTGACCCCAAATTGACTTGGAATGTAAATATTGATAGACTTATAGTCAAAATATCCAAAAATACTTATCTCCTGAGGAACTTACAAAAAGCGGTATCAAAACCAGTTCTGAAAACAGCTTTCCATGGGATTATTCAATCTCACATATCGTATTCAGTACTTGTCTGGGGCCATGTGCCCAATGCATCAGATTTATTTGGCATCCAGAGAAGAGCAATTAGGATTCTTGATAACCTTTCTTACAGGCAAGACTGTAGAAGTAGCTTCATAAATAATAAAATACTTACACTTCCGTCATTATATATATATTGCAATGCCTGCTACATGTTAAAAAATATATAAGAGGTTATACTACACATGATGCAATCCACAGTTATAACACTCGAAATAATTCAAATCTGTATCCCCAGAACCATAGAGTCAACAGAACCAGAAGTGGCGTAAATTATTATGCTCCAAAAATGTATAATTCGCTTCCCCAAAATATCAAAAATCTACCTTTGAAGGAGTTCAAATACAGAATCAAAAATTTTTTAATTAAAAAAGCTTCTTATTCCTTAGATGAATAATTTAGTGATGGTTTTCGAGACATGTAATACCACTTAATCATATATATTTTAACTTGTTTTATATTTCTATTACATAGTTAGTTTGTTTTATTTGCACAAATGTATGTATATCTATAGTAATTGTCCATTTAACCATTCAAGTTATCTGAATATTTTATATTTTGTATTTATAGATAAGCAATATCTGTTATGACCTGTGTAAACTTTGTATTAGCACCAAATATATACTACTACTACTATACACACATATATACACATACGCACATATATACACATACGCTCATATATACACATAAGCACATATATACACATACGCACATATATACACATACACACATATATTTACTATAATTCTCGCCTTCTTTCACTTTAATACGCTCCGCTCATTCCTGTTTGCCATTCCTCCATTTTTGCTTTATATTATTTCAATACAGTCAACATCTCTATTTTTTATACTTATAACATAGTGCTGGCAACACAAAATTCCACAAAATATGGACTCACCTTGGCAGTGGGGATTTACACAGTGATGAGCGGTTTTCATATAATCTAAAAGAGTATGCGGAACATCATCTGGTGTGTAACTCACATTGTGAGATTTGACAGTTCTAGCAGATAGTTCCAGAAGGCTAGCTGGATTATAACTCATTTCACTAACAAATCTCACAACTAGAGGATTATCTCGTAAACTCAACTGAAAAAAATTAGCTATTAGTTGTTAATACGAATATAGCAAATATACTCTTTATATCTTCAAGATATTCAAGTATATATTACAAGACTTCTGGAGGTATCCAATTATAATTTTTAATCTTCAGGTGATGATATAGTTTTAATAGAAGATAAGTTCGAAAAAAGCTTGTGCTCAAATTAAGTCTCACCTCTGACAAATTTTTTAATGCAATAATTTCTGGTGGAAGAGTTCTGAGCTTGTTTTTGTGTAAGAGAAGCGATTTCAGTTTGTGCAAATTGGCTATGCTGGAAGGTAAATTTTCTATTTGATTGTCGCATAATACTAAGGCTTGCAAATGCTGTAGTTGTCCTAAACTCAAAGGCACTTCAGTCAATTGGTTTCCTCCGAAGTATACCACCTGCAAACTAACATAATTTGTTAATATATCAAAAGGAATCATCATCATTACTGAATTAAGTATACTGAAATTAAAGGTATTTCAAAACAAACACTACACTAACATTTATAGAATTAAAAAATATTAGATCCAATAAGTACTTAAAACAGAGGCTTGGTTTCTGTATACAAGGTTACTTATTTGAGGATTTTAGAGTATACAGATGTTTAAAAAAACAGTATTGCAAAAACCGAATTCGAATTACGGTAACATGTTTTGACATCAAATGGTAAAATAGTAGTGGAGTGCGAGATCTGTTAAAAAAATAAAGTGAATGTTCGAATTTCGCGGGCTACGTACATTCGATTAGCGTTTTTTTTTATGTTGGTATTGTGGAAAAACCATCGCATGAACATCGCTCAGGAACTGTTTGATGACAACACCGTAATCATGCCTCAGCCATCGTATTCACCAAATTTGGTCCTAGTGACTTTTTCCTGTTCCCAAAATTGAAGAAAACCATGAAAGGACGGCGTTTAGCGATGATTGAGAAGATTAAAAGTGAATCGCTGAGAGGACATACCAAAAAGTGCATATCAGAACCTCTTCGAGAATTGGAAAAAACGTTGACACAAGTATATTATATCTGAGAGGGACTACTTTGAAGGGGACATAATAGAAATTGATGAATAAATAAATATTTTTTAAGAAAAATGAAAATTCACCTCATTTTTTGAACAGACATCGAAAATACAACAACAAAATAATCAAAGATAGCGCTTCACTCAACAAAAATAGGATAATAAATTATTCATGATTATTTTACAATGTAAATTATGTACATGTGTCACACACATGGTTTTTATTGATAATGTTCAGAGAGCTAGAATGATATTTATCATGGTGTTCATTTTGGAGAGATCTGTGAAGGCAAAAAAAATACAAAGTCAATCAAATATAAAAAAGTTGCCTATAATTTCTCAAACAGCCAAGATATACATAGTGTACTGATAATATTGCTTGTTTTTTAAAAGACAAAGAATTGGATATAGCCTATAGAACAAATAATAATTTGAGTAAATTCATTGAAAACAATAAAGATGAAACTTCAGTATCAGATATATCGAGAGTATACAAGTTGACTTGTGGTTCTTAACCAAAATTTTATATTGGATAAACCAGAATAACTTTTTTCAAATGAATAAAAGAGCATATAAGTAGTTTTTTGAATAGAAAAACCAATTCAACATTTTCAAATCATTCTTTGACAGAGAGACATGAGTTCAATTACGATCATGACGTATTGCATTTGGAAGAGAAAGGTTCAAAACTCAATCTTTTGGAATGACTATGAATCAATAGATGTGAAAATTCGGGATTATTGCTCAATGATCAGATTGATTTGAATAGTTTTCCTTGGTTGAATCTAGTTTGCAATGAGGAAATTGGTAATCAGAACAGATCTTAAAAGTAAGTAAAATGAGGTCTCAGGTAAAACTTGTTTTCATTATTCTTCTATTCAAATTGTTCCTAGAACATATTGTATGTAATAGCATGTAGACATTACATAAAATTTGTCAGGTAATAATAGTCATTAGGATTCAAATTACTATAAAAACATGACTCAGAATTTTTTTAGTCAGTATTTTGAAGCCTGAAGATGCTGTTTTATAGCGAAACACGTGTCGCGACTGTGTAAACTTTCAAGTAAAAATCTCACATTAGAGTATGATTTTTCAGTACGTTGAACCATAATGTGAGTGGTGAATTTTAGTTGGATGATTTTTCATGATTTTTGCAACACCGGGCATATATAGAACTAGATATTGAAAAATAAATAGTTTAATAACTTCTGTTTATATATTATTGAAAACATTCAAAAGCTAGTATGATGTAAAATGCTTAGCAACCTTGAACCTAATTATCATGCCAATGAATCTCTTTCACCCATTCAGATAACAATTTAAAATATTATTGAATTTAACTATAAATAAAGGTGAATTTGTATGTCCTATCTTATAAAAAAAAGTGTATGACAAACAAAAATAATATGGAAATACTTACTTTCAAAATTACTATGAAAAAGAATGATAATACTTGGTATCAAATTTAAAATATCACAATGGATGTTAGGACTCACTTTTTCAGTTTCCATATACTTTTTGAAATTTGTTGCAATCCATTTCCGCCCATGTACAAAAACTTCAAATTCACAAATTCCAATATCTGTTCGGGAAAATGTGTTATCTGATTTCCGCTCAGATTCAACTCCTTCAGCGTCCCACATTTCGTGAAGTTCTTCGGTAAGGAGTTGTATTTCAAATTATTATTTTTGGCAACGAGTGTGGTCAGTGGCAAGTATTCCAGTAAATTTGGCAGTTCCACCAGTCCATTATTGCTTATATCCAAAACTCTTGTGTTTGAAAACCTCTTCAGATTATTTGGAAGAGATGAGAGTTGATTGTGGTGCAGTATCAGTTTTTCGATGTCCCGGAAGAGCTTCTTTTCACCAAAGTATTCTTCCAACTTCTTTTCAACAACTTGCGGTTCTTGAAGCAAATAAGCATAGTCCACTACTTTGTTACTATTCTCACTGTCACTACTATCCGATGTGTAATTTTCCATAGTTCTTTCAGGACACAGGGACTGTGAACCCAGTTTGATGAGGACTGAGAGAGTTGAAACTGTACAAGAAAGAGGCCAGTCACTGATATTTTATTATATTATACATCTATTATCCACTTTGATAACATTTAACCTTTCGCGTTAAATAAAGTATTTAACTTAATAGGCTTGCAAGATAAAATATATAGTTGCATGACATTTAAAATCCTTACCTCGATTCAACTAGAATACTGAGACAGTTCAGTGGCATTTCATTCAACAAATTCAGGTGTCTGATGTTTCAAAGTATTTCACAACCAGGATAATTTGATGGCCAAATATCGTCACACCTACCAATTTAGTAAATTGAATGGAGGGGCGAAGAACTATTTCTCCGGTAAAAAACAAGACTTTTTGAATAACATTAATAACAATTGAGATGACTTTGAAAAATTTAATAAGACTCTTCTGTGGTACAAATTATTGATCGTTCTCAACATTTTCAAAAATTTTCTTCAAAAAATTACAAAGAATCTTCAATAGCAGTGTGTGAGCTGAGGCTGAATTAAATATTTCAATTAGTTTCAATGTAATAATACAACAAGAGTTCCTTCACATGTTTTCTAGCTCTTTAAAAAAATAAAAACATATGAGGAGTGAAAAAAATGGAACATGTTAAAAACAAGAACAATGAAAACTGAAAAATAATGTTGAAAAGGTAATTAGCTGAAAATAACATCTGTTTATTCATTAATTATTATCGATGGAACACGGGATTTCCTTTAGGCACATGTATTTTTTTTCAATGATGGCCACACTGCGTATTTGTCGTTAGTGTCAATTGTCATAATATTAATATTGCCCATTTTTTAGTTTTATTTGCTATTTCGTTTCACTTCCAGTTTTCCTGGTATTCAGTTGAAGTAACGTTTCGAAAAATTTCTGTGTCAGACACTGATGACAAATACTGCGGATTACATAGGAGCAACTCAGAAAAAATGTATGTGTTCCACATGAAATCCCCAGGTGTTTTCTGGTGTTTAATTGTATTCGAGCGTGTCAATAATAATAAGATTCGCAATTTGTGTCAGATGTCAATTTCAATAATATAAACAAACTTTTCAATTTTCTCTAACGTCAATTATAATCGGATTTGTGCAAGTAATAATTTTCCAGCTTTATTTTGTATATCCTTACAATTTTCAGGACTTTATAAACTATAACGATAAAAATAAATCTGAAACTGACAACTGACGTAACGTAATGTCAAATTTCGTTTCAACCTCAGAGTAATAATTTATATCATTACTCTGAGGTTTCATCTGTAATGTGAGATTTTCACTAAACAGTTTTACGAAAATAAAACACGTGTTGAAATAGTTAGTGAAGGTACTTTTGAGGAGGCTATTCTATAGTGAAACACGTGTTGAGTTTTTGTAAAACTGTTTAGTGAAAATTTCACAATAAAGTGTTTCTTGTATACGTTATGGATTTTCAAGTATCGGCCGATTCCATCACATGTCAAACTTTTAGTCCTACCGAAAAACGTCCCTTACCGGTGTTTGTCAAACGAACTAAGTAGGTATTAGCACTCCGTCACTTTAGGTAAACCGCTTGGTTAACCAACTTGTTAACGGAACACTGCATGACAGATAATGAAAATATTGAGTTATGAAACCTAGCGGAAATATTTGAACCATTAAGAACCTTTTAAAATTTAGAGCCTAGCAGTTATTTTTGTTTACTGCAATTTTCAGTGGCACATTTTGAACACAAGACAAAGACTTGGAAAACAATGCACTGAGCAATTTCAAACTAGAAGAAATATCACGGGTTTAAGGACCATTGAAATCATGCCGCCGTGTCATTGTATTTTTCATAGTTCCATTCCCATCATCATAAAAAAAAATTGAAATTTGTTATTGCACGAATCTAAATATTTGGAATTTTCAGATGATGAAGTTGGGAGATTCCAGCTTCTTAACAGAAACCCTAGAGATAAAATATAAAATTTTAAAGGGATTTCAAAAGTTCAACTCTCAAAAATGTTACAAATACTGAAAACAATATCGTAAATAGTAGTTATCTTTCATATAAAATAAATGAAATAACGTGAAAGCATTGTACCTATATAAGACTTTACTTTGACACATGAATTTTTAATTTTGATTTTTGACTATAATTCTATAATACACATTTTGACATCATATTTGTTGTGATCTGTGCATTTTGAATTTGACATGTTTACGTATTTCAGTTTGTTGCATTTATAACAAATTTATTTATTAAAAAAATTGTGACTAATGAAAGTCGAAATGGATGATATGGACGATAGCACTATATGTGATTCTGTGGTAAGTTTAAAACTGAGATTTTTATATTTTAAATATATGTAACTCAAATATCTAACCTCAATACTCAACTGCATTTATCCATCTATTTTTCAGTCCTCTTTAGTAGAAGGATGCAGGCTCCCGGTGCATATGACAGGAACCAATGATTGGCGTAAGTTAGAATATTAAATATCGAGAAGATTCATCCTCAATATTCCATTTTAGCACTGGCTGAAATAATCAGCTTAAAAGATGTTAATGGTTCCAAGTGTTACTATGTGCATTATGTAGATTGTAAGTATGCGTATTTTCAAATACTTCCCACTAATAGCTACATATATAAATTTTTTAGTCAATAAACGTTTAGACGAATGGGTCACAGAAGAATCACTAGACACTAGAAAGGTCCATTTTCCTAGGAAAGATGTAGGTGGTACTAACACAGGGGTGTCTACCCCCAAAAAGGTACAAATGGGAACAGGAAGCATCTCCAGACCTTCTAGTCCTGTAAACAACATAGAACTAGTTAATGGTAACGCAGTTTTAGCAGCTGCCCTACAAAAACGAATAAATAGAAAACGAAAGGGACCCACGATTGAAAATGAAGATTCCCAGGTATACATATAGATCAAAGAGGAAACAGTTGATCTGAAATTTTTCCCCAAGAATTCTTGCAAATGTTAAGATTGATTCATACACCAGTCTCAATTCTTAACTGTCAAGTCATAAGAACTCATGTTTCAGAGGAGCATCTCTGTCTCTCATTCAGACTCATTTATCGAATCATAACCCAGCAGTCAACTGTAATAATTCAATATTTGAATACAGCTCAGTTAAAAATGGCCACCTCCAAGGATCAGTACTGGGACCATTAATATTCATTATATATATATATATATGTAGTTCTACAAATAAGTTTTGTCTGCTGATGATCCCACATTTATTCTCTTTGAAAAGACAGGCAGAATATTTTGAGAATTCAAAAGAGAGCTTCACTCAATGGAAATTCACAGAAAATCATGTTCCTTGATGGGAAATACTAATACAGATTGATTTATTTTGGACTGTATAATCCTCTTTCTACAGAATAAGTTGTGTCAATATCAGTTTTGAGCACAAAAAAACCTTTTCAGGACCGTATCTGTTACTACCAGTAATGCCCACAGGTCCACAGCCAATGTGCTCGTGAGTGAACAACCGAAATGAATATTATTATTATTTTTTATTACTTACGACTTGTGACCGACTGGTGCATGAATCCACCTTACGATTCTGGATTCTTAATACAGTTATCAGTGTGTATGTATTTTGTTATATTTGTTTTTGTAGGTGCCAAAAATACCAAATGAAGTCACTGCTAAGGTAATATTTTTGATTTTCGAACAGGAGCCCAAAAACTCTACTTGTCACAGTTGAAGTTATCTTGATTAATTTATATCCTACTGGAAGAATTTTATAAACCACAAACGATTTTGGGAGTGTCCACCCATATGACTTTCCAATAGAATACATTCTTTTATCGTAATTTTTAGGACGTTCTTGGGATGATGGTACCTCCTGCTGGACCAAGACAGTCCGGAAGCATGGTTTCACATCATGATGATTTAGTTACCAGAATGAAAAACATTGAACTGATAGAGTTGGGGAAGCATAGAATAAAGCCATGGTATTTTGCCCCTTATCCACAGGTGAGAAGGTGGAATAGAGGTCTGAATTTCATTTGAATATTTCTTTTTTGAGATGGAATATGAAAACGGAAAAAGATACTGTGTTGTTGAGTTTTTTGATGATCCAATTTTAGATTTTTGAACATGGAGCTGGGGAAGATGGGATTAAAGATCACTTAAAACTGTTTTAATCAAATCCGGGTTTAATTGAAGCCACACTTTGTGGTTTAGCTAGGGTTAGAGATATCACCAAAGTCACCACAAGACAGCTTTAGCTACCTGCGTGACATCCGGGTCAAGTGTACAATATAGATGATAATTTATCAAGTGAATGTGATATCATCAGAAGCAGGGAAAATTCATGGACTTAGCATTCGGATAGTATGCAAACTTTGCAAATTTGAGTTCAACTAGATATTTTTCCTTTTTTTTCCTCAAAAATGAAGCCATTTTTTCCGTTGGTTGTCCAAAATACGTTAAAGCTCTATAATTTTGATTATCTACCTTATCAATAGGAAAAACGTATCAAATCTCTTTTGATTAGACTTTCTTGTCAAGTATTTTGTTAATTAATTAGTCTTTAAACCCATTCTTAACTGCAATTTGCTTGATGATATTAAGTTCTTCATTGAAATTATCTATTGAAAAAGGAACATTGACTAATCTGTGAATAATGCCATTACCAATGGTGTGGTAATAATAACATATCTCTGAATATAGACAAGTCAATAGCTGTTTACTTTAATACAAAAAATGCTACTGTGAACCAGAGCATACTACTTAAAACTGAAGAAACATCATTAGAAAACTCGACCTGTACAAAATTTTTAGGGGTCCACTTGGATCAAAAACTCACATGAAATGATCATGTTGAACATACATCCTCAAAACTGAGCTCATATTGCTTCATTATTAGAAACTTGCGTAACACAGTGTCGATGGAAGTACTGAAACTACTATATTTTGGCCTTATTCAGTCATGCCTGTCATATGGTCTGATTTTCTGGGAAAAAGCCCATAATAGTAGTCAATTATTTATCACTCAAAAAAAAATTATAAGGTGCATGCTGAATTTATCTAGCAAAACATCTTGTAAAAACCACTTTGTTGAGCTGGGTATTAAGTCATTACCAAGCTTGTACATTTACTCAATAATTGTTCACATCATAAATAAACATAACTCTCAAAACAAGAAAGGATGTTCACAATCATAATACGCGGCAGAAGGACACCATCAATTTATGTTTCTCTAGATTATCAATCGGACAGGAGAATCCCAATTATATAGGAATCAAATGCTACAATAAAATATGTGAAATTAAGAAATTTAGAGAACTCAGCACAAGTTTATTAAAAATTATCTAAAAAAGTTTTTAGTACAGAAATGCTATTATTCAGTTCAGGAGTTTTTGAATGAAAATTTTGACTCGGACCACATGAAACGGTAGTCTTTTGATTCAAATTTTTAATAAATAATTCTAATTAGTATTGATAAACTTATATTTCATTTATTAATTTTTAAAGTGTGTACATGTACCTATTTATTTATATTAATTTATTTTATTTTATGACCAAAAAGTGAAATTGTAATATTATTATAACCTACTTATTAGTGACGATTCCCATAATGTATGGTACTTGTACTGTAACATTCAGTGGAAAATAAATTGTCTTGTCTTGTCTATAAGCTGTTACTTTGGGTTGATGAGGATGAGTAGAATCGTAAAGTATAGTAATATCCGTATAGGACGGTTTGTGATAAATTGAAAAATCATGTTTGTTGTTCATTCTACTAATTGTTAGGTCCAAGAAATTGATTGAATTGTCTGTTTCTGTTTCAATAGTGAATTTAACGTTTTCATGTTTTGTTAATATCCCCATGAAAAGTATCTAGTTGCCTCTTAGTACCTGTAAAACATACTAAAACGTCATCCACATATCTATGCCAATACCTCCGGTATATAAATATTGATTTTTTTTTTAATTGATGCAACTAATTTTCCTTTATTTTGAGTATTTCAATATTAAATTCTACAAAAAGGATTTGAAACTTTATATCTTCTATTAATTATCTGCGAGCGCTTTCGACAGTTGGTAGTACTGTCATCTTCTAGGCACTCTAGGAGTGCCTAGAAGACCCTCCTCCCCTGCGAGTTTGGCGAACCAAGTTAGTCATTAGATGACTAGTCATCTCCTGATGGTGCTAACTTGGGTTGCGAAACACACGTTGAGTGACATGATTTTGTTCTGGTGTGGAAAAAGTGTTTCAAATAATTTGTATCAAATGATTTTATTACTTCGTTCCTATCTTGTATTCATAAAATAGTATTGCATTGATATTTTTTAGGAAATGGTAAACTTGGACTGCATTTATATATGTGAATTTTGTCTGAAATACCGAAAAAGCCGAAAATGTCTTGAGCGACACTTGGCCAAATGTAACCTCCGACATCCTCCTGGTAACGAAATATATAGAAAAGAAAATATATCTTTTTTTGAGATAGATGGTAGGAAAAACAAAGTATATGCTCAAAACCTGTGTCTCTTAGCTAAACTATTCTTAGACCACAAGACTTTGTATTATGATACGGATCCATTTCTGTTTTATGTTATGACAGTTTTTGATATTCGAGGTTTCCACATAGTCGGATTTTTTTCTAAAGAGAAGGAATCCACGGAAGACTATAATGTGGCGTGCATATTGACCATGCCCCCATATCAAAGGAAGGGATATGGAAAACTACTTATTGAATTTAGTAAGTATGTTTATTTTTCAATAATGGAGTTTGTGCTAAGGATAAATTGAACCAACAAACTATGTGTCATCAGTAGATTATCTAAGCTGGTTCTAAAACACTAAATTCGGTACAGCTGATCTGCTGAAAATTGTTGAATTTTTCTCAAAATCAATGAACTATTCAATATATTATTTTGTTACAGGTTATGAATTATCTAAATTTGAAGGTAAGACAGGATCTCCAGAAAAGCCTTTATCAGATCTAGGACTTTTATCCTATAGAAGCTATTGGGCTCAAACTATATTAGAAATTTTATTATCCATAAAACCAGTAGGGGAAAACGAAAAACCCCAGATTACAATTAAGTAAGTATTTATTTCTCTTAGAAAAGATTGTTGGCACCAGATTTTTACCAGTTACTACTTTTTTAGTGAAATCTGTGAACTGACAAGTATAAAGAAAGAAGATGTTATTTCAACTTTACAAAATCTCAATCTCATAAACTACTACAAAGGGCAATATATAATAACACTTAGCAAAGAAATTATGCGTAGTCACTTCATGGCAATGGAGAGTAGAAAGATAAGAATAGACCCCAAATGTCTACATTGGACACCAAAAGATTGGGGGAAAAGAGCGAAGTGGTAACTATTATAATTTATTTAAATAAATTTTTTGTGATATAACTCGTCATTTTTTTCAAGCCTTGCACCTGTCCTTCCAATTAACCCAAATTATTTGAACTGAGTTATCAGGACAAGATTACTAACTGATGTTATTTTCTTTTTAGTTCTTTATTTAATTTGGAATAAAATGTTTGAAGTGTATATTGGAAGTTTTTTTATTGACGATTCTAATGCGTCAATACTCGATTTCTTCAAGTGGAAAATACAGAGGTCGACTTTTCACTCTTTTCGTTTTGGAAACGGTTTTAGAAAATGATGTAAATTTCAAATCCCTTCAAAATTTATAGGTAAAGCCAAATGGTAATTCAAAAAACATACAGGGTTGTCTTGATGGAAATTTTGAACCTACGAACAAACCTTTCCAAACTGTCGTTCGTGTGGTGAAGCAAGGCAACTAAATCTGAAATATTTTCATCTTTAAGTTGTTCAAGGCAGTTTTTAGGTATATTTCAACACTTTCGGTGCATTATCACAACTCATCAATATGATTTCCTAGAACAACAGGTGACTTTCTTACATTATGTCGCCCATCTTTGGAACATTGCGGTCAAGAATCATGGATAGTAACGGACTACTTCGCTCGATATTTCAATGTTTAGTATGAAAGTTTACTAATAAATTTTTATTAGTTGTCTGTTCGAGGCGGTGCGGCTTTATCAAAAATTATTTGCATAATACAAGTGACAGTCGATGATTTTGTCTCTGACATCTGTCTCCGTGTACCCCAAGGATTCTTATTTTGATTCCAACCATTTTTCTATTATTATCAACGATTTCATATTGGTGACAGGCTACTAATTTATGTCAAAATTATTTTTTATGAATAAATATGTGTTTTTTGGTTTCCAACTGAAGTAAAATAGTCAGAAATCCACATTAAATTAATGAGAATGTGCCAGGACCCAATAACTCTTCTGAAGATAATATGAGCTGACAAGTCAAAAATTTCACCAAAGTTAATTATCACAAAAATCTTAAAACTCCACCAATTTTTATAAATATGACAAAAAATCTGATCCTAAAGTTGATTTTAGAGCTAACCGATCACATTTTTTCCTTGCTCTTGTAAATAGCGAACACAGAACAGATGTAACTGAGACAACAGATGTGCATTATTATCGTTTACCGAGCGAAGCGAACTAATCGAGCGATTAAATTTATATCAAACGAACATACCTAGTGTTCCTCGCCACAGAACACCCTAACTAGGGTGACACTCATCTAATGGCACTTTGATGTTGAGGGGCCAAGTTTCTATGACCTATATTCTGTGTTCAAGGTGTGTAAATGCCATTTTTCGTGGTACATTCAAATTGTTTGAAACTTATCAGACATTGTTGGATCAAGATCTTCAGATGATGTGGTGCTGCAGGTTTTTCCGGGTTTTCCTGCAGCTGAAAAAGCAAATGCGCCACTGGAATCAATGAAGTCGCCCCGGAGCGCCAATTAATTTTTATTGTTGTATTCATTTTATTTTTAATGTCATAAATTGTATGTTTCTAAATTTATAAATTTATTGCAGTCGAGAAATTATTAAGATGTCATCTCGGTAGGTTTTTAGGTCAACATTTCAGAAATTTCAACCAACGTAGCCTGATTTTACTATATTCGAGTTAACTAACAACTCGACGAAATTTTTAGGTTGACTGTAATCACCTGGAGATTCTCAAAAAGTTCCTGTTGCTTGCTGAATGTATCTTCTAAAAGGTATTCTGTGGTTCGATTCTGTTATTTCTGAAATACTTATTTGTACTAGAGTGAGAATAAAATGTACTAAATTCAATTAAACTGTACATGTCCATTAATCGCGGATGTCAGGATACAGAATATTCTCTTGTCCTTTAGTCCTTTTATGATACTTATTTTCTAATCTGAGGTATTTGAATTTTTATTGGTAATGTGAAAGAAATGTGTGAACGTTTTCATTCAAATTTGAATATTTAATATTGCCTTTCGTTAGTTTCAACCCTAGTTTCTCCTTTTATTTTATTTTTTCTATTAAGATGCAGAGAAGCTCTAGCTCAGTTTTGAAACTATCGAATAACTCTTCGGCAGAATCATAGTTGTTTTCTTTTGATCTAGTTATTTTCGTGTTATTCTAGCTTTTTCAACTGGATTAGGACATTTCTCAACTGTTAAACCATTCACATGCTTCGTGATTCTAATGACATATGTTCCGACTACTTCTCACTCCAGCTCAACAGATAAACATTGAAATATAAGTGTGATTAAGTCTTTATTTCTTTAATATGGATCAGATTCCCTTGCCCATAATTTGCCCAAAATAAAGACACAAGCGCGTTCTGAATCTAAGATATAGTTATGAGTTCTGTGGTCCAATACGAATATATTATACGAGACGAGGTTAAATAAGACGATTTTTCGGTGAGGTCAAGAATTGCATATAGGTATGTATGTTGGAGAATTTCAAGAAGGGTGAACTTTGTTCATTTTTCTTGGAAGATTATCATTTCATCATATATTTTGGTGTTTTCGAACGGTCATGAACGTCAACTCGAATGGATGATGCGTTCAAAGAACAAATTTTCTGCGCATGCGCTGTCAGTGAATATACGTCACATCCGCTGAGAAACCATTCATAAGCGACAACTTCCTTTTCTTCCTATCTTTCGTTCGACAACAGTGTTGGAGGAAGTATTAAACGTAAGTACTTTTATTTTGAACAAATTTCTAGTAGTAAGTAGGCATCGTTTTGTAAATTATGGTCAAGTTTTGAATGCATTGATCTTGAAATTGCTCTGTATGAAGTCTGCAATATTCACACCAATGCATTTGGAAGTTCAACCAGAAGCACATTTTAATGGCTTCCTGCATCGTTACTCATAACATAACGGTAATTACTTACAAAACATTTCTAGTGGAAATGATTTGTTTTTAGCTATGCCGTGTTTATTTTATATAAAGTTTTTGTGAATTAGTAAAATGTTGGAAGCCTTATTTATACTATCATAAAATGTGCTCACATGGCATGAGCGAGCACGTTTTATCAATAGGACATTTTTCATAACTTCACTCGCCAATCAGGTTATAAATTTCTACTAGTCATGTTGCAATTGCTATAAATTTCTTGTAGCCTGCGTAACGGTACTGCTTTTTCATGATGAATAACACATTCTTTCGCGGTTTCCACCAGAGAGACATGTCTCAATGATGGCCAAGAATGACTGACTTCCGCACATATATATTAACACATTGATAACTTTTCCAAAGATTCTTTTGACAATTATTCTATTTTCAGAATGGCGGACGCAGCTCCAGCCGGTGGTCGTGGCGGTTTCCGTGGTGGATTCGGTGGTGGTAGTAGAGGAGGTGGCCGAGGGGGCCCCAGAGGTCGTGGACGTGGACGCGGTAGAGGCCGTGGTCGCGGAAAGGAAGACCAGAAGGAATGGGTGCCTGTAACTAAGCTAGGACGGTTGGTAAAAGATGGTAAGATCCGCTCTTTGGAGGAGATCTACCTGTTTTCTTTGCCAATCAAGGAGTATGAAATCATCGATTTCTTCATTGGGTCAGAACTGAATGATGAGGTGAGTAATAGATAAACCTTTAATTTTTTTTCTTATATATTGAAACTGGGACATGTAACGTTATCAATCAATACAGTTTCAGTAAATGTGGCTTCTTGTAGATTTCTGTATAATGTTCCACCTCAAAGGTCAAATTTTTTTTCCAAACACCATCGACATGTTTGTCAGACATGCAATCTTAGTTCTGAAAGTTGAAATTTGGGAACTACTAAGGTCACACTTTGAGACAAGTGTGAGACAACTGTGAAAAGTATAAATGCTTTCATGAAAACATACAGAATGAACTTTTTCTTGAGTTAACATTATAATGCCATAATTCTTAGTATATCCCAAAAAACTCGGAAGTTTTGAAAAATTACATATAGATATTTTCCAGTTATATTTGAAGAAATGAGCAATCTCATGCAAATTGCACATTTATGTTACCATTTTTTCCATTTCATGATGATTCTTAAAGATTCGCTATTAATTCTTACATTCATTCTACACTGAGTATGCTTGTGTTATATGGTCGCCCCAAACATTGACAAAAGTGTATCTAAGAAAATATGATACATTCGCTTAATAATAGGCAAGAAATTGTATTTTTGTCACCCATAAATTCAATTACAATCAATATAAAATATGTGCTCTTTTATTCTTTGATTGATTCATCGATGTTATCATATTTGAATTGGATTGCTCCTTTTGTCATTGGTAGTCGTCTGTGAATTCCATCAGTTTCTTTCAATCAATCAATCAATCAATTTATTCATTGTAAATGAAACATTACAACGTCGTTATTTCCTTAGTATTAAAATTAAAATACATATACACAGAGATGCACAGATCAAAATAAAATAAATATATACAAAATTATCATACACATTTATTTGTAATGGTCGTGTGGTCTACATATACGTCACATGCAAGAGAATATTTAATTTGTAAAATAATAGTTTTATCAATTAGAAGATGACATATTTTCTTGAATAATTCAGTGTAAATATAAATTTCAAAACGTTTTTTATCGACAAAAAATAATTTTAAATTTTCTCTTCAAACTACTGAGAAACGCACTTGAAAAACTGTAATTAGATTTTTGTTAGTATCATTATCCTTTAGCTATTACTGCAGAAAACCATTTTCATATTAGAAACTTTTGAATACAAAGATAACTTGTGATGTATTATTGATAAGCAAATTGGGTTTCGAAAAACTTCAGAAATACAATAAGGCATTCATAAGTAAAAATTAAGTAGATGAAAATTGAAAAACTAGACATTGAATCACAAATATGAAAGAACGTTATGCAGTGAAATATATTCAACATAGTTGAACTAAAAGTAGGACTTTCTCAGTCGTGTGAAAGGTGTCTACAATTGAACTATGTATTTTCATAATATCTTTTATTTAATTATATAAACTTTTGTTTTTATATCGCTAAGGCTGATGAACGTTTTTTTTTCTCATGATGAATAACCATTACTTTCGCGGTTTCCACCAGAAGAACTTGTTCTAATGTTGGTTTTACATATCTGAATTTACCTCCTGTTATAATAAGGCTCCTTCTCATTATTATAATAAAATTAACATCCTTTTTTAAAATTTGCAGGTATTGAAGATCATGCCTGTTCAGAAACAGACTCGTGCTGGTCAACGTACTCGTTTCAAGGCTTTCGTAGCTATTGGTGATAGCAAAGGCCACATTGGTTTGGGAGTGAAGTGCAGCAAAGAAGTTGCTACTGCTATCCGTGGAGCCATCATCTTAGCCAAGCTTTCTGTCGTACCAGTTCGTAGAGGTTACTGGGGTAACAAAATCGGTCAACCCCACACAGTGCCTTGCAAAGTGAGTATCATTCAACTATCCATAACTTATCTTCTACTGGCTCAATAATAGTACTTCTATTGGCTTTATTTCATTCCAATGCATCGATAAAGAATTACTGTTACAACTTAACGTGATGAATAGCCATTTCTTTCGCGGTTTCCACCAGAGGGATTCGTCTCTATGATGGCCAAGAACGTCTGATACCTTTCCATTCCTAAGGAATTTACTGTCCCTATTTTGACTTTGGATTAATTTCTTGTTCTTTTCCTAGGTCACTGGAAAATGCGGGTCTGTAACTGTACGTCTCATCCCAGCTCCCCGTGGTACTGGTATCGTTTCTGCTCCTGTTCCCAAGAAACTACTGCAGATGGCAGGTATCGAAGACTGCTATACATCAGCCAAGGGCTCCACCGGTACGCTGGGTAATTTCGCCAAGGCAACTTATGCAGCAATTGCAAAGACTTACGCATACTTAACGCCAGATTTGTGGAAGGAGATGCCTCTTACCAAGACACCCTACCAGGAGTTTGCGGATTACCTGTACAAAAATCACCGCAATGAATCTGCCGCAGCACGTACTGAAACTGCTTAGATCGTGTTTAACAGCAATGTAATAAAAACATTAAATATATATACTCTAGTTTCATTTTAAAGCTTTTGAAAGTGTTTCCAGTTTCATTTTAGTTTTTAAACAATTTTTCAACTCCTTGAAGTGTTCTTTGGATTTTTTTATTTGCAGTCTGGTTAAACAGAACTTGTCGGTATTTTATCTACTGGATGAATATTCAAAAATTGGTCAAATTTTCATTTGAAAAAAACAAAAGTCTGGTCATACATCTCTAGTAAAAGATGTAGAAAGCATAAAAATTTAACAACTGGAATCTTTTTCTTAGTATTGTTGTAACTGGCTTTATGCTTTCACATGTGCCTTAATCATTTTTATATCGAATTGAAGGGAGAGTAGGAGTAAGGAGAACCATCTTGAGAGAAGACTGCCAAAAAAGTGTCCACTAATAAGATCAATTATAGTTCAAAATGTCAGTTATATCAAGGAACTTAATTAGAAAACGTGGAGTATGCTGAATTCGAATATTTAATATTGTCTTAATATCGAAAGTTGATGAGAAATGTGGCTATTCACGTAATCAAATATTATTTGGTAAATATAACCTAACAAAATTACTGTGAGATAATGTTCGTTCTGTCTCTTTGTGTGTTCCACTAAGCACTCACAACGATTCCACATAGCTACCACGGTCGTTGAGTTCGCGACGAAATGTCACTCATGACGTCATACTTTCGCTAACGGCAAGCTCACATCTGAAGAGGTGGGTTAAAGTGCACGTTGAGAATATTTTTAAATATGACATTTAAGTTTGAAGATGTCAACAAGAAATTTAGAGTATAATCTAGGTGTGTAATCAGAGATGACACTTTCAAAATATAGTGTTATATGTCATAGAAAATCATGTACCTGGAATTACTTTTGAATTCTGCATCTGAATAACGATTAATTACATTTTCATAATTAATAACATGTGACCTGTTTTTCGGTTTTCACGATTTTAATTTGTAAAGTTCCACTCTTCATCTATACTAGATGAACTAGTTTCTGAAGTACTATTACCGAAGCATCAACAAATATTCAATTGCCGTAAAAGATATTTTGATTACATTCAAACTTAATTCATTTTTCAACCTTGCCATTCATGTTCCATAAAATTTAGTTTTCCAACAGTACTTCAACTAGTTATCGGTATTGAAGAAAGTTGATGTTTGAATCTAAATAATGAAACATCATACCACAGCCCTAAAAGTTATTCGAAATGGAGGCTGTAGAGCCGAAAAAAAAAATCCGGCAATTTTAGTTTTTTGAAACTATATACATT
Organism: Leptinotarsa decemlineata; assembly: GCF_025532065.1. Lineage (NCBI taxonomy): Eukaryota > Metazoa > Arthropoda > Insecta > Coleoptera > Chrysomelidae > Leptinotarsa > Leptinotarsa decemlineata. The sequence goes on along the minus strand of NW_027412692.1, from coordinate 11,850,338 downwards.
GATTTGTGAAATTATAAAACAACAATAAAAATTAATTGGCGCTCCGGGGCGACTTCATTGATTCCAGTGGCTCATTTGCTTTTTCAGCTGCAGCACCACATCCAAGGCCGTAGCCAGAAAACAATTTCGGGGGGGTTTGGTTTGGTGGGACAGTAGAAAAAAATGAAATATAAAAATAACGAAAGAAAGAAAATGGTGTTACATGAAAATATATATTTATTAGAATAGATCTTTCGGGTGGGGATCAATCCCACTTGATCCCCCTCCTGGCTACGGCCTTGACCACATCATCTGAAGATCTTCATCTGCCAATGTCCTCTCTCCCAAAAACGGCCATTGATAGTCAAGATCTGAAAAATGATTTTTCTTGCTTGCATCCAAAGCAATTGAAACCGTATTATCGCTGAATGTGACGGGACAGTAATTGCTGAATCCAGCCGCTGGACGAGAATAAAGTAAATGATTTTACAAATCTAATTTAAAAAAAGTATTTAATTATCAGTCTTTTATTACCAAATTCAAAAATACATGCCATAACACTAATCCAATAGTGGGCGAGATTCAATTCACTTAGTCACTAAACCTAAAAGTCCAACCTGATTGAGGAAAAAAAAATCTTTTAAAATATGACAGATCAGTCGTGATCTGCTCAAAAAAAAGATTGAAAATATATCTGTCTGAAACTAAAATAGTTTCAATCAATTTTTCAAGGAGATCGAAGTCATAAGTATAATAAGCTCAGGATAGGAGTATTATAAAAATAATATCAAGTGAAATGTGGATGTTTTTTGTTGTGGTAATCATTGAAAATTAGTAATATATTTAATATTACATTAAAATTAAAAAATCTTCATGTGTTCTATTAGTAGAAGATAGATATATCCACAAACCTTTTATACATCCACCTAACCCTTATCACTTTGAAAAACCTAATTTCACAGTATGAAATATGTAGATAATATATCTACTCAAAACCTGTGGATAACTGAATACCAAAATATTCGAAAACATAATAAAGTACCATTTATTTCTATGTAAAACTCACTTAAAATTATAATATCTTTTAAAACTTATTATCTACCAAAATATGAATGAATATAAAATCACTGATTTCAGTCGCTTTATAAAAATTTAAGTAGCTACCTAACAACTCTCAATTTCTTTCTCTACAATTTCAAAATCATGTTCAAAATCAAGTTCATTCTTCTCTAGTTCCTCAATTTCCTTCAACACTTTTTTCCAAACATCTTGCACTTCATCTTTCGACGAAACAATAACCTCCAGAAGATCACGAAGTATATTCATTTCCATTTCAATTTTCTTCTCAGTATCCAGTACTACTTCTAAAGTAGGATGTTCTATCATCCAATCTTTCACTAAAAGAGCTACATCCACAACAGTGAAAGCAACAGAAATAACACTTGAGATTCTCCCTATTGTCTTGAAAACAGTTGCTCCTGTATGCCCAGTTAATCCAAAAAAGTTATAGATGAACTGAAAACTTTTTTCAGAAAAGTGCATAGTTTTTCCAATAATCGGAAGCGTTTCAAGAGCTGCGCTTTCAACGTGATGCAGTTTGATTATTGTACTTAGAGTATTCATCATTTTCATGTTTGGTTCCTCTGTTAGGTCTATACATCCATTAGCAATGCCTAAAATAATTGAGATCCAATTGTTCAACGGAAATTTATGATTTTCAAATTTAATTTCAAGGTTACACAGCATGAGATCATAAATTTACTCTAAGAGATGTCCCTATCAAATAATATACCAAACTATTCTTTTTTTCAAATGTCTTTGACGAAAGCAAAGCAGCAATTACTAATATAGAAGTAAATATATTTTCTTTCATTAAACAGATCGTATCCAATATGAAATATAATGCTACTTATATCCTATTGGGTATCCTTCATATGTAATATGTATCCCTAATGGACTAACGGGTGATATTATTTTTGTTTTATGGAAATCAAGTTCTCTCAAGACCACTCTTCATAACAGCAAAGGTTCATAATGTTTTTTGAGATTACAAAGAACATTGTTCTAAATTGAAAGGGGAGAGGAGACATTAATTTTCTTGATTTTTATGTCATGTACAATTTATGAATTGGAATTAAACCTACTTTCTGCCTACGGATCTTAAATTTATACAGTCCACTATTTCGATTCACATATTATATGAATAAAAAAGACCAAAATATTCAAATGATGAAGTACCATTTATTTTGATGTGAAACTCGCTTTCTTAGGTACACATCCTTGCGTTAGTTTTTCACAGAAATAGTGACAGTACGTCTTCAAGACCGATGTCATAACCAAAATAAAGAATTAAAATGTTTATTATGCTGTGTTATAAGGAGAGGGTAGATGGGTGGTAAATAAACTAAGGAGAGGTGGCAAATGTGTATCCGTCAACGTTTAGAATTCATAAGCGTGACTCACAGATGAACAGTTACCAAATAATTAGACCTCCCACAGGATTGCAATGACATTTTGACTTTGTATTAGGAGGTGTATAAAAGCCAGAATCAGAGTATTTACAAAGGCATTCAAAGTAGGACATTTTAGTTAGATCATTGGTTCATTCATTCTAATTTAGTCAGTCACCCTAGTTGAAAATTTGATTCAAAAACATTCCAATCAGGTACTTGATTCGATTCAAAGCAATGTTCAGTTAGAACATTGACTTGAAATAATGCTGTTTCTAAATTTCGTTCATTTACAAATAATACTGGTAATTGAAATGCAATACTGAACTGCCTATTCCCACAAGCTTCCTAGTTAGCGACTCAATGGAATTACAACAATTTAATCCTCTTTCACACTGGGAAGAAATACTTACCCTTCACAGCTATTATGATTGCCCCATTCTTATCAACTCCACTCTCAATCAACTTCTCTATAACCATTGCGAAGTGTTTCAATTGTCTGGTGAGGTTTTCGTCGAAACTTTCTTTGTTACTTACAATATTTTGAATATCATTCATAATCATCGTAGTTGTTCGATAGTCCACATAATCGGTAATCACATTTGATATGCCACCTGTGACCGACATTAAAGCCCCACCTGCTCCTACAGCTAAAGATCCACCTCCGCTGAAAGGAGCACAGAGTACAGATCCAATAATCATAGCTACACCAGCTCCGCTTACAGCAGTCCCAGCAGTTTTCGCTATGTTACAGGTTTTATGGTGGGATGCAATAGTATCTTTGAGTGCTTCGAGATTATTTAGGATGTCCATTAATTTTTCAATGTAATTCTCGAGCAAAACTTGAAACTTAACATTCTTGTCATTACTGATATCTTTTTCGTCTGCCATCTTGAGTTACCAAAAATTTTACGTCGCAATATAACTCTACTTATAAATCACAAAGAAAACGAAAACAATATACAAACTGAATGACAATGACTCATAGACTGGATAATATATGGACTGGACATGAAGTCAATTTTAACTATTTTACACCAGCAGTGTGAAACTGCCGATCACACAACGTCTTGGCTACTGCGTCACACCATCATGTGACAAATCAAATCCTGAAATTTTTACATTGAAATATGCAACACGTAAAACGTTAAGTGTATAACTGACGTAAATGCCAGGATGTGACTCTCTTCATCTTTTTTTAATTGTTCTAGTGAACGATCTCTCTTCAATGGCTGGTACATGTTATGACATTGCTGCGTGAAACAGATAGCCGATAGGCCCAATGCCTATTTCTGTGGTCACAGCACAATCTTTTAATATCATAAATATGTTACTTCAAATGAAAGAAAACCCTATATGTTTATTTGCCAGTGGTGCCTACCCATCGCCAACATTTCATTGAACCTCCAATAGTCGGAGAACAAGTCTCCAGACTAGATTGAACATCTTTTAAAAACACGGATCTTACTATTTTCTTAACAATGTACTTGTTAAATAAAAAATGACTAGCTGTTGAAACAGTTTCAAATTGTACTAAATAGGCGAAAGAGGTACTTCATAACAGCATTCCGTTCTGTTGTGTCGAATTGTGTACAATTGTACTGAACATATCATTGCGCTATAGAGGATCTAAAAAATAGGCGATCCGTGGTTGACATGGACAATGGACATACATCATCGACAGTATTAGTTGAGGTTATGAAATTGTTTTCTGGGTTTGAATTATAAATATTTATTTTTAGGAGGCATTATGGAGTTGCGAGATATAAATTACAATAAAGGAGATTATGTCGAAACTGTGAGTTCATTATTTTTTCCTAACATTCTCACATTAACATATTTTTCTTCAGGCTTCAGGAAACAAAGTATGTCGACAAACAGTACTATGTGGATCTCAAAACATAATTCTACAAGGAAAGGTTATTGTGCAGTCGGAGGCAATAATTAGAGGCGACTTAGCTAATGTCAAGACAGGAAGATATTGTATTATTAGCAAGGAAGCTGTTCTCAGACCACCTTATAAAAAGTTCAGCAAAGGGTAAAGTCAGTATTATCTATTAAATTCACAATGAAGGAAAAGCAATAAGAATGAAGTACTTAAATTATGGCATTGGCATAAAGCTGATATTTGGGGGTGATTTGAATTCGAAATAATCTTCATTCCACTGCAATAAACACATCTCGAAAACTTGGGCAAAACCACTAATGATCAAATCATTCTTACTCGCTGTTACCAAATGTCAGAACGAATAATAAAGGGATTGTGGAAGGGAGTTCAAAGCCAATCATAATCAGAACATTAAGTGGCACAAATCCCTTTTATTCCCACATTCCCAAAAATGGTTAATCGGGACAGTAAATATTTTCTTTGAAAACAACTGGTATTTTGTGCTTCCATTCATCCTTTTATATTACTGCACATTTGAATTTCTTACTAAATCTTCAATTTCATTTCTAAATTCAACCATTTCATCAATTTCTAGTTTTAGTTTACCATGCTTTCGTCTGCTCAAAAATGGGATTTAAAATATATTATTCTTTTTTCAATGTACCTCAGTTTCAATACACTTTTTTTTAACAACATATTCACTCTGATAATACTTTATTATAATACTTTGTAAAACTTAGTTTCATTAAATATTTGAATCTGCCATATATTGTTTGAATTTTGCTTGCAGAGTGGCATTCTTCCCTCTCACAATGGGCGATCATGTATATGTCGGTGAGAAATCCCTGGTTAATGCTGCAATTGTTGGCAATTATGTTTATATTGGAAAAAACTGCGTTATTGTGAGTTGATATCATTTATTTTTGCTGTATCTTGAATATCGTTAATTTTCAGGGGCGCAGATGTACTCTCAAGGATTGCTGTGTTATTGAAGATAATACTGTTTTAGCCCCGGAAACAGTTGTTCCTCCTTTCACAAGGTATGGGGGTTCACCGGGTACATGTGTGGGTGATTTACCAGAATGCCAAGCAGACTTGATGGTTGATTTTACTAGAAGCTACTACCAGCACTTCCAGCCTAACAAGCTAATATAGTTTAACATACATTTACTCTATTATATTTATACTTTAACCGCACTTTATTTATATTTTTATTCTTATTTTGAAGCCTATCAAATAAAGTTTGTGTCTTATACTTACCTATATCAAAGCGTGTCTGAAGACTGTACCGAGGAGATATACATACTTTGCACCGATGAGAGGTAATACCTCAAAGCGGGTCTGTAGGTGATCTACTAAAATAATTTCAGCATGATCCTGCTGCTGGATGAACTAGAAACATCTGTGAGGTATCTTGCATAAATGTCTATTGAATATAATTCAATATCCAGCATGTTATTCCCCGGGAAAGTAGTTGTGTTCCGGCAAGCATTTACCAGAACCTACTGTGTAGGTAGATGGCAGAGGTTAATAATTCAAGATTTCCAAAATACTCATTCTTATTTATATGTTTATGTATTGTGGATAACTTGTTCAGTTGGTCTTCCAATATTCTTTCAAACATCGTTTTATTTTTGGAAGTCAAACCAGTCCTTGGGCTAGTAGTACTTTTATATTCTTATTAAAATCTGATTTCAATAAAAAACTCATTCAAAATTCACTACCTCTCTTTATTTCAATAAATGTTCAACATCCACTTCCTGACAACAATAAAGTCTGTTTACAAATTCATTTCATATATTTTGGCACATTTTTGTGGTAATTTCGTATGTTATACTAGATACCGTTTATTATTGGAATAAATAGGATGGTACTTGGTGATAATTTAACAAACTATTGGAGTTTTTTGTCCAACCATGGTATGGTGTAATAGTACTAATATTTTTGGAAGAGTGTTCAACCGAACCATAAAATACTGTCATACTCAATATTTCATGAAAATCCAAATGACTTTACCTGACGTTACATTTCAGCAAGAGCTGGTTCGAATAAAGTTTGAGGAAAATTATCCAAAATCATTGCATATATAGGAATATTTTCTCAGAATGGATCACCTGATATGACCTCCTAGGATTTTTATGGAGATTCATGGAATTTAAAGTATGTGTTACACAACCCAGCCTATTTCAGAATTCATAGATTGAATAAGAGGTATTTGCATCCAGCAACATTGTTCAACGTAAGAAATGAGTTTGTAGACTTCATTATGTCAGATAGTGAATGAATTTGTATAGAGAACTGAAATACGTATCAAAGGACACATCACAAGACCCCTTTACATTTGAAACAAAAAAGTTTAGCACTCTCGATGTCATACTATTGTCTAAAATGGACACTTTTTCCAATCACCAGAAATGTAGCAGTCTTCTCAAAGCACACTTCTTATAAAAAATTTTTACTTTGGAGAATATTTGTAAACAAGGGTTCAACAACACTTGAAATGTATCACACAAATATTTGTTTCAAGCCTTGATTGTAATGAATCTCTCCCATGACATGTCAGGTGAAATATTATCATTGAGTATATTACAGAGACTATATTCAGCTTCAGTTAGCTTTCGTGAAAGAATAAAACACAACTTACTTAAAAATAATTTTATATTTTATTTATTCCTGACTTGCGTCAACATTTTCAGTTTGAAGTCCTTTGAATGTTGGCACTGCAACATATGTTACGAGAGTATACAGTTTGTTGACTGAATCTTCATCATCATTTCTTCTCCTGGACAGTCTAACACGGACACGGAAAGGAACGTTCCTGAAATTCAAAATGTTTTTGTTACATTCAAAAACTTAGTATTCATCTCATAAACAATGAGCATTGCACTAAACTAACCAATGCAGTATTTGATGATTGAAATTCACGAACTTTCAGCTAGAGCAAACAAATTCACTTATTTACGAGATCACCCCTTTCATAATAGTACAAGCATGTAATGTAATGATTATTCATATTGAATTTGAAAATCGAAGAAAAGACTAAAAATTGTAGAAGTGAGACTTGAAGTGAACTCAAGCACGTGAAGATGAGCAAAAGCACTGAGATAAACGGAATTATAGATTATACAATTCAAAATACAGAGATAAATGACGAGAATAATATAAAGGATACATATAAGTAATAAGTGACTACATTAACAATTTGGTGTATAATTAATCTTCCAAGTACCTTTCCATTTGAATTTTGACGGGCCTTTCCTGTGATCTTTAGATTTAAGTTTTCATCATTGAACATTCTAATTGAACGATCAATAGGAGAGTGCATTCCACAGTTTATATGATGGAAGGAAACTTGAAATAAGGCAACAAACACCGTTCTCACTGAAATGATTGATAATAGTTTGCAGTTTCGTAATATGAAGCTCAGTAGCTTTGATATATTGGCGGCAATACGATTGAAATATGTTTCAAGCAGAATTGAATAAAGTTTGAAGTAATTTCATTAGCTACATGCACTTATTTTCCAAAGGGGAAAACACATTGAACTAAATTAAAAAGTTTTCCAGTACTTTGCTTTCAAAACATCGTACCATTTTTACTTGCTGGATATAAAAACTAATGAGGTTGGCTCACTATAAAATACACACTAATATAAAAACTAATTGGCGGACAAACCACTGGAGCTCTATCTTAGAAAGTAGACTGATGAGCTAAATTTCGATCAGCTTCGTGAACAGCAGACAAAAATATGCAAGCCCAATATTTATTAAAAAACTATGGAAATAATTACGTAAGTTTTCTTCCTTACTTATAGAAATAATTGTGATCAGACCAAGTCTCATTTTGAAATAACAGTACTAACCTGATTCCTTTAGACCACAATTGTTTATTAAGTCTAGTGTCAATTCTAACGTCTGGAGTTCCCATTTGTTTTTCTGCGAATTGTCGGATGGCTTTGATAGCCCTAGGAGCACGTTTCTTGAAGCCAATACCATGCAACCTTTTGTGTAGGTTCACTGTGTATTCACGAGTAACCACTTCGTTGATGGCAGATTTGCCCTTCTTTTCTCCCTTCTGTTTTGCCATTGCGACCTAAAAAACATACGTTTTCATTCATATTTATATGACTTAATTGCAAATTAGAATAAAATTGAGAAATATAAACTATGAACATAACCTAAAAAAGGACGACTAATATTTATTTATATTGATGAGAATTTCAGTGAAAAATACCTGAATATATGATAAGAACAGAAAATGGCAAAATTTTGTGAAATTTGTATGGACAATTCACGTTTCTAGAAAACAGGATGATTATGAGTTTTTAAAAAATTTACTTTCTAACATACCTCCTTCACAGACACAAATTTAAAGAAAGTAGACGTCGGATGTCAAATGACAAATGACTTCTGACAGGCCCATTTTAGTTGTTCTCTATTTTCTCTCTCTCTCTATTTTGGATGGTCGTTGCTTCGTATCTTCAGGCGCATATGACCATTGTTCCTTTTCTACTCACCAGTTGTGGGTATCCTAATGATAAATCATGGTTCACGAAACATTTAATTTTTTACTAGAATGCTAAATGAAATACGCCTTAAAATAAATATCGGTTTGGGGAATATTTTTTAATTTTATTTTCAAACATTATTCTTCACGTTCATTTCTGTAGATATTTACTAATCTTAATTATTGCTTTTAGGATCATTCACGACTAATGATTATTAAAATGATGTCATACAGATTTGTTACGTTTCACTATATATGTTTTCCCGTTAACCAGCTATCTCACCCCTACGAACGACAACCCTCCGAAGTCGAAACTTGTGCGAGCTAAGAACTAACGAGGTCTTACCTTTTAACGTGTCACTTCTATCACGAAACATATTGTCATTTCAAAAGTTATAATTTATTTAAGAGAAAATTCCATTTTAATTTTTATTCCTATGAAATGAATCTATTAAAAATTGACCTACTCATCAACAGATGACAGCACTATGCAATGGAGAGTAGTGTTCAGACATATAATAAAGATAAAAAAAGGATTACACTATTGTCCAGAGAAAGATGCATGGAAAAACAGGTATTTGAAGACAATTGATTTTTTCTGTTTGGGATTGACCCAACTTTGTATACATAATGATAGATAGAGCAAGAATCGAAATTTGTCGCTCGTATTTTATTCATATCCTTGATTTATGGATCATAATGTGAAAAATCTCTCAGTTAATTTCAGTTCATTCCCAAATTCATATAACATTGGAAATTGAACTGCTAATTTGCATTGTCACGAAGTGTCACTTTTTAAGTGTAGTCAGCACCTCTTTGAATGTGATGCTGAAACTTATAGGATCTCTTTATAAACACACCAGGGATTTTTAGGCGCCTTGTTATTTTTTTTTTGAAGCAGGTTTAATTCTTTGAGGCTGATGGATGATGAGCAGTCAAAACACTAAAATTTTCAATGGACACAGCTATCGAAACACAAATACTGTGTTTTGAAGAGAAATAAGACCAAATATTCGTCCTCTCTATGAAAGGTGCGTTTTGTTGGCACTATCTTATTCGAGTTTGGGCCATTCCCGGCAAAATTTATTTGCCCTTTTGCTCAATCAAAACATATCGAGCAGAGGTTGCGAATAAACATTTGGCGGGAACAAATTACAACTAAAGATTTCTAATGAATCAACGATTTGATATGTCATTACAAACTTGCTGCCTATAGATGGCGCTACATAATGTGTTCAAGTTAAAAAGTATTTAATGTAGATACTAGAGTGAAAGGAAGCAAAATCACTTCAGAGTGAAAGAAATTTATATTTTGGTTTTGGAAAGATAGCGAAAAGACTTGGAATAGTTTTTATGTTCTGAAATTTTATATGAATATATTTGATAAACGCATTTATATTGACTCTAGATACAATAATTCTGGTAGACGCATTTTTTTTAAAAACGCAAAATTGTCTCAATATATGGTAAATGGTTCCTTTTGTTATACTTTTATGCATTATAATAGCTCTGAGATGTCACTGTAATTATTATTTTGATTTTAATTACATCAAAAGGAGTGAATAAAAAATAATTTTCTATCAAAACTTTTTTGACAACGTGCTTCACGAAAACAAGAAAGCATTACTTACGATACACCCTGTTTATCAGTAGCACGTAAATCGTTCATTTGTTTTATATGCAAATAAATAATATTCTTTGTCTACTAAACTTTGAACGAACTTTGTATCTTCTTCTCGGAAACGATAAAGACATCAATGTATATTTTATACTTACAAATATGCGACATTTCGCATTTGATCTGGATTTAGACTTTCATTAACGATAAACCTGAGGGTCTGTGCTCCCGATTGTTTATAATATAAAGTGTGATAAGTGTAATCTACGGTCAACAGAAATGATTGATAGTTATGAATATGATTTTGCGTGGGACTTTAAATATTTCTTTGTATTGTGAAAACGACAGTCTCTTACCGAAAATCTCCCATCTTTTTTCATTTAGTAAGCAACTGCTTATTGAATCCCAAACCTATAATTATACATAATATTATATTTTTGAAAATTCATAAAGTTTTTTCAAAAGTTTGAAATTATTGAAAACGGTTAAAATATTGCCACAAAGGACATATTATTATATGTGTTCAACTTGTTAGGAATCGCACGTTAAAAGGTAAGACCACGTTAGTCCTTAGCTCGCACAAGTTTCGACAACTGAGGGTTGTCGTTCGCAGTGGTGCGATAGCTGGTTAACGGAAAAACAGATTCTTAAATAGACAGACAGACAGATTGACAGTTTGGCATTGTTAATTGAATATCTGTAATTGATTGTTATTAACATTGTCTGAGAAAGCAGACTTGGTTTCCATTCGTGAAGATACCTGTAGAACTTATTTTTTCGACTTATTCAGTACTGTTATCATGTTTGAGGATTTTTTGCTTCAAAGTTATTCATTCGAATCATTTGAATACAAAAACATGGCAACTCGCATTATTTTGGTAAACCACCGTACCTAATGAATTTCCATACAATGGCATAAAGCTGGAAAATATACAGCGCACTCCTCCCAAGAGGTTAACATATCCTGAAATCATTGTACTTACTTATATTTTGACCAATATCAAAAGGACTTCCGTTTCTGAATGAATCACAAAATTCGCTTCCTTTCCAACGAAAGGAAGGAAATAATCAATTTTAAAAGAAGTAATTGTATATATACGGACTATTATCATAAATTATCTAGTCAAACAAACAATAACTTGTCTACTATTTCAAATGGGAAGGAATTAATGAAAAATTGAATAATTTCATAAAAAATCTTCAAAAGTATAAATTAATTTTTTCCATATACACTAAATAAATCAACAGAACAAAACAAATTAGGGGCCTACAATGTTCTTAATGTCGGTGTCTGCAAAGCGATTGAACAATAATTTTATATTTAATAGATACGTTACCCACGTTTTCCCTCTGACCTCAAGAATATTAGGTCCTTAATTTGTTTTCTACCTACTTTTGATTTCGTTTTATTGGCAATGTAATTACCAGGCCATCCGATAGGAGGTAATTGAAAATTTCAAAATAAAATGTAGAAGTAAATCGACTTCAGTTACTTTTTATTTCGTGATTTCTAGTTAGCTTGTGTCGGATGACCTGAAATCTTATTATTGGTTGTTTCAAAAGATTTGTCCGTCGATTATTTCCGTCAGCATAAAAAATGTTTGCTCGAGATTGGATGAAGTCGACGAAGGCCGTTTTTGCCTGGTCCTAATTGGCGTCGGTTTTACCGGTGATTTGACGCTGACGTCACATCAACTATGATGATTTGCAACGTATTCACGATGATTAAAAACTAGCGTGAGGTTGGTTATGAAACGGAATTTGACGTTACGTTACGTCAGTTTCTGCTTTATTTTGATCGTTATAGCTTATAAAGTGCTGAAAACATCATTTCATCAAAAACGTTGTAAGGATGTACAAAATGAAGCTGTATACATTGATTCGATTCTAATTGAGGTTAGAGAAAATGGGAAAGTTTGTTTTTATTATTGAATTTGATATCTGACACAAATTGAATCATTCCATTCTGGCATATCTTATTATTGATGACGTCACTACGAATATTTTTTGAATACACGCTCGAATAAGTTAAGTTATATGTAGTTTTTCAATGTATTCATTCCTCAAAGAACAAATTTTCAACTAGATCTTCCACTCGATATCACTTCAATAAACACATACGGCCAAACATGGTCAAAAAATCATAGAACATATCTATTTGATGCTGTATGTTGTCTCGATGCTATTTCGTTTTCTGTTGGACATACTTTATGTTGTTGAAAAATGTTTCTTTCAGCCTTGGATGTTAATGAGTTTAACTGACAGATGGACAAAAGATTGCTGGTTGGATGGAAGAGCAATATCTGCTTTGATTTATCATGTGCAGATGTTGAATTCTGCGATTTGTTAGGTTAGGTTAGTTTCTCTTGTACTGAGTAACCTTTCAATAAAATCATTTATTATTACTATTATTAAAACTTGTTTCGGAATATATATATTTTATTTTCACTAATAATAAAAATGCATCACTTAGTGCAGTGCAATCAGTAAATAGAACTATATCTAACAGTTAACATATACATAAAAAAATGTAAAATTAAATAATAAAAACCTATTTCAACAGTACGGTTGTGTATATAGCAGAAAATAAAAAACAGTATAGGATAATGCCTTGATATGGTACGTAGTAAGATATATTATATATAAGAAACATATATTTTTAAAGATATATACAGTTTGTTAAAATAAAAATGAAGTTGAGGTAGTTCATCAGCACTTTGGGTTTATGTAGGTAAGTAAGAGATCTTAAATTAGGTAGATTTAGGATAATCCAAAAACGCATTCGAAATGTTACTATTCAATAACTGAGAAAAATTCGTTTTTAGACGACCCCACTCAACAAAATTCTAAAAATACTTGCATAACAATAAACAAACAAATAATCAGTCTTAAATCAAATGGCATAGATTTCTTAACACAACATATGAATGAGACAGGGTGGTTAAATAATTTATTTGATAATTTTGAAAAAATTGTGACAAATATAAAACCTAATGGAATGTTCAAAAAAGTGTGTTCCGCTATTAAAGGCACATTACTTACTCGATTGGTCCTTTATTTAGTTGTGTTCCACTTTTCGATAGACTGATTGAAAAATTAATTGAAGCATGAAGAGTTTAAGGGTGAGATTAGCATAACAGAAATGTTAATTTTCCAAAAATGTTTCTACGAAGTTTCAATGGAAATTAAAAATGAAGGCAAATATCAATTCAGTCCTTCGACAAGTGGGAATAAAAATCAAAGTCTCAGTCTTGTTAACAATCAAAAATAGTAAATAAATAACACTTCAACGTGGTGGCAACATCAAAAATTGCACTTTTGGTTAGTATGTAATGAGCTGCATGATTTTTATAGACTAGACCTGTCAGTCAGTCTACAAACTTGGTGAATATTGGTCTGTGATAACAATCGTGTATTTCAGTCTAGAAAATCACAGCTATGGCTAAAAATGGCCGCTCGTATAAGACATATGGCAACGTGCGATAAGCACTGTGATATATGGTGGTTTAGTGAACACTCACACTTTTATCGGCTGACAGGAACTTGAAATGGGAATAAATGAATATATTGAAATGGCCTTCATAGCTGAACAATCCATTGTTGCCAACCAAGGCAGTATTCACTTTAACCAACATTCTATGAACTGTAAAACTTGATCCAAATTTGAAAACAGTGCGATAAATACACTCTGACATAAAAACAGCTCTCTGTTGAGTCTATGAAATACCCGATGGCTGAAAATTTGAGCCAGATTATATCTTACAATTTTTACCTATTCTATTATTTGCAATAAAATACATTCCTAAAATCCCCAAAACCACATAAATGTCATAATAATCACATTGAACTTATCTCTTTTATTCTTTAACAGTTCTCCTTTATAGAGGTCTGGCATTACATGAATAGCATTCAATCAAGACAGGTTCAACAGCGCCAAACTACCGATTCATCAGCTTTGCTAACTTCGATTTTCTATGCAAAAGATATCCCAATATTGGTATATAAAAAAATGTCGAAAATATTCGAAATTGAACCAATTTTGATTAATACAATCATGTATCTGCCTCTTGATAAGGCTTAATGCTCCTCAGCAATCCATAGAAGTATTTACATCCTGAAGATAAACAAATACCTGCTTATACGGAATGTTCTGAATAGAATTTCCCCAATAAAAATTCAAAACAGAACATTCTGTATAATTATCTAGCATGGGACCATTCTTCTTGCTCTTTTTCATCAGTCTCATATAAAAAAGTAGTAAAATCTATCAGTCTTATGAGTTGGGCTCCTACTCAGGAACTTGTAGCAAAAATATGAGCTGGTCTCATTGCACGTGATATTGTAGGCACTCGGTTTACTTCTAAAAATCTATTGGTTAGTGAGCCTCGGTACGAAGAAGAAAAAAGTTTAATTTGTCTCATGGCACACTTCTGAAATGAGTCAAAGTGTTTCAAGAAACTATGTAAGACATATTGATGAAGACTGCTCATTTGAGACAAACTATAACGTATAGCTTAGTACCTCGAGCTCACCTCCCTCTATCTAAAACAACTTAATAATTAAGGGTGAGTACGGGTGGACAACCACAGTTATTTTAGATATATTGCACTGAACATCAGTCAATCCGTAGTTGCATACATAAACTATATATCATAAAACTTAACACCGGTTTAAAACTTTCTCAGCGAGTCCATATTATTTACAGATTTATTCGCCTTCACACTCGAGGTTCATTCTCCTGGCCTCCGCTTTGATGCTGTCGATCAAAAGTTCCTCTTTTTTCATGATTGCTGAAATCTGGTTCATCGGAGGCATAATGACCCTGGTGGATTCTCTGGACTCTTTCCGGTTTATGGAAAGGTCCTCTACTTGGTCTTCGTCATCCTCGTGATCTCTTTCTGAGCTGCCATTGGTTTCGCTATGCGAATTGTGGTGGTCGCTTCCAGGTGCAGGGGATGGGGTCAAACTGTTGTGTCGCATGTATTTGAGCATAGTAGGGCTCGGGCTGGGGCTTCTAGCGCGCCCTTGGTTGTTGGGGCTAGTTGAGTGGCCAGAGGCTACTGCATGGGCCGCAGCTGCAGCTGCCGCCATGGCAGCTAGTGCTTCGCGTTCATCACCTCCTCTGCTATCAAGAGCATGCTGGAGAAAAGAACTGGCTTCCATCATCGCTGAGTTGTTGTTCATTGATCCTTCGTCGGTTTTTGTAAGGTGACCGCCGTAGGAAGAAGCAGCATTATAAGGAAAACAATTTGAACTTCCATTCGTACCTCTCTTAAACGGCCTACTGGTTGTGATTCCCAACTTTTTCACTTTGTCGTATAAGGTCCTAGATGGCACCTTGAAACTTTTGGCCGCTTGTAAGGCGGACATGCCGTTTTTAACTGCTTCTATGGCTGCCATGATATCGTTTCTGGTGTACTGTTTGTACCGTTTCCATTCAGGCTTTTGAGATGGAACGTAGGTAGCAATGCCAGATGATACACCTCTCATTTCATGACTGAAAGTTTGCGGTGAGGTAGACGGAATGGCCAGTTTGGATTGGTCCTCTTCGTGGTTCATAGGGGTGAAATTGGTGTAAGGCGATTGAGCGTCTTCGGAAGGTTCATTTTTGATATGCTGAAAAGAAATGAGAAATTATTAGTGATGTTGTGATGCAAGCGAGTTAAATACAGATAGAACTTGTTTGATTTACTAGAACAATGTGATCGAGACATACAGATCTATTTAGACAACGTACGACTTTCCTGATAAGTATTGGGTATCTTCGAAGATTTTTTGATAAGCTGTTTATATTACGTGAGGTTTCATGACAAAGTCATTCTTGAGACTCTTTCCGCTTCAAGGAGAGTTCTTCTACGTGGTTTTCGTCCTCTCCATGCTCGTTTTTTTCTCTGCGTAAATTGTGGCGATCGCTTTGAGATAACGGAGAGAGGGACAGATTGACGTGTCGTATGTACCTGAGCATGGTACTGCTCGGGCTGGGACTCCTAGCGTGTCCGTGGTGGTTGGGGCTAGTTGAATGATCACAGGCTACTGCGTTGGCTGCAGCTGTCGCCATGGTAGTTGGAACTTCGCTTTTATCGCCTTCTCTACTGCCACGGTTATGCTTAAGGAAAACACTGCCTTCCGTCACAGATGAGTTGTTGTTCATTTAGCCCCCGTTAGTCTTTGAAAAGTGACCATGGGACACTACGATGTTGAATTCTAGTTTTCTCGAGTCCAGCGACTAATTTTGGTAATTTTCACTGGAAGTTTGCTTTTATCGATTTCAGAAGCTTCTAATACCTTATTCATCTCATATTCGATATCATTATATTCGAATGTTGAATATTTTGTTTCCGTTCAGGCCGACAGGTTCATCGGGTTCCAATTTTTATCTCTTTCAATAAGTCGGTACATCAGATTAATTTTTGAAACAGTGTATCGGGCAATATTTTCCGTCGTGTTTCGCTTTCCACGACTCTTTCTGACACCATTATCATGTACACAAATCAATCTCAAACCCAAAATAGAGTGCTAACGATAAATGATGACGAATTGCGACATTAGATGTGCAGTGGCTCAATTTGCCCTTGAGAAATGACTGTTGTCAGCAGACGCTTGTTTTGATGCATAAGTTTACGGATTTAACGGCATGTATGAGCATTGAGCAATGACATATATGGCGAAGTCATATGCAACCACCCATACACTTGAAGTAACGAACGATTACGCAGGCGGTGTTAATAAAAACGCATTGAAACACATACTTTAGATTTATTTTCTTCTACAAGTGAGAAACGAAGACAGTGGGAACAGTGAACATTTGCGCTTAATCAGTGAGAGATCTTGTTTGGATGATTACTCAGTAAGTACCTACATCACTTAGAGCTATACAAACGTGAGATGCCGGCAATTTTTCAAGACGCGTTCTCACGAGTCAAGTTTAGTTGATAAACGAAAGTTGAAAGGAAAACCTAGTGAGAACCTGATCAATCAAGTTGATCAACGTTTTAGTGGATCAACAAAAGTTTGACCCAGTCAAACTTTATCGTTCGAGTAGGTATGATTTGTCTGCCGATTCCTTTCAAGTTGAAATATGTCTTGACAGGTATAAACACCAGTTGATTCAGTCGATTCAGTTCGTTTTTAAAAAATGTATATATATTTTCAATATGATAAACATGTTTGCCTAATAATTGGAAATGCGCTTATTAAGTCATGATATCTCTGAAAATTTAATATAATGTATTTACAGAATACTTTATAAAGTACAAATTAATGTTATGTGAAATTAATTGACCTAAAATCGAAACACGAGAGTAGGTACCTACTTTTATCGAATTTCAAAAATAACGGCAATTTATCATTAAAAAGTTGGTTTTTAGGAGCAATGGCCACATAGTTTCGTTTTCATTAATTAATGTCGATTTATATTAATTATATCAGCACAAATTTATGATGCATTATATTACAAATGCATCATCCCAGTGAACGTTCACCATTTCAGGCAAATCATTCTGCACATCTGATTTTATAATTTCAGTTCTATCTTTTCTAAATGTGTGCGAATTTATTGAATGGAAGATTTGTTTATCAGAAAATAATCACAGCTAAGGTCTAGTGCTTCTACTACAGCCTGATGTATATAAACAGAATCCCTTATGCTTAATTGACCTCCGTCTAAAGCTGCAACTAACTTAGACGCAACTCCTTCCAAGCATGGTGAAGATCCACAAGTTTTTTTTACAGTTAGGTACAGCTCTAGTAGGGATTCTAACTTTTTTCCAAAATATAATACACTCTCGTAAGACAAGATTTACGTTTTCACTAACAGTAAATTGAACTTCGCGAACGTTAAATAAAAGTACTGCAAGAACTTGATGGTTATTTGGTAATTTATGTCACCAACTAGGAAAATACTTTTTTCATTGCTTCTTAATTCCAATGGCTATTTATAAATGTAAAACAATACGAGTTGATCATGAGAATAACTAAGAACAAATGACAAATACCGCGAGTACGCGCCGCTACTTCCACGCAACTTGTATGAACATTCGATGCAAGTCAGAACTGGTTATCATACTCTAAATAAGGTAAACATGTATTTCCGAGTGTTGCCCCAACTATATAAAACACTCACCTTCATTAGCCTGTCGTCGTTTCCGTTCAAACGATCCTCGTTTTCTGGATGACACACCAAGCTGACCGGTTGAGATGAGTCAGCCTGAGCTTGGCCCAAGACTGTTCTCAGAATAGGGGTATCTCTGTTCATCAACAAACTGGACAGCTTCTTTCTTTTCAGTGGGGACATGTCTGAAGAAGCACTATCGTAACACCCGCTGAGCATCGATGAAGTAGTCGGGCTGGGGTTAGGTACAGAGGCAGGATGAGGAGGTAGAGGTAAACCAGCCCAAATGGGAAGGTTCATTCGGGATTCTTGGGGCTTGGTGGCATATGAGTTGTAATGATTTCTATAAGATAAGTGATGAGGAGAGGAATTATTGCTGCTGTGAACTGGATTTGACATGGTGGGGTTGGAAGTTGTGATGGATGGGGAGTGCTCCATCGGATGCTCCTCTTTCTCGAGACATCTATCCCTATCTCTGTTCGACCTGTTCTCTTCTACTAGCCCCTTGACTTCGAGATACTCGGCTACCTTGAGAAGCGCAGCCAGCTGTTCTTGAGCCACGTTCACCTCCCCTCTGTACATGTATTCCAGTATTGTACTGAGTTCAGAGTGCTTGACATCTTTGATTATTACTATAGGGTCCTTGCTCGGTGCATCAGTGAAAAGTGTCTGGAAATAGGAGGAACAAGCGGCCAACACTACTTTGTGGCACTTGATGGTGACTCCCCCTTCGCAAGCAAGGGTGACATCGGTGAAGATTTCGCTTCGGAGGAGTTCCTCGAAGACGTTTATGAAGTTTGTACGGTGGTTATTCCAACGAAGGCAATACTGTTGTGCTGCCGCCATTTTGAGTTGCTTTCAGAATGCTGAAACAAAAGAAGAGATTGAAGAACTCTAGAGAAACTGAATTGCATGAGAAAATTTGCAAAAGAACACGTAATAACATTTCTTCATCTGCTACGAAATCCGAAGGAATTTCCTTACATTATTTTATGGAAATACCAGGACAATAGTTTGATTAATTAATTTGTCTCTAAACTAACTCTATAAGATGTTTCGGTTACAATCAAAGACCACGACAAATCCTGGATACCAACCAAAATCTTCAGTACGGAATCAGATTGTTAATGGATCTGAATGATAAAGAGCATGGTTTCCAGAAGAACGAGTCGATGATGTCAGCCAGTCTTGATTTTCGTAAAAACATTGTAAACCTGTTTGAGGTAGGCGAGAGTCCTGTTGGGGTCTTTTGCGACCTCAGTAGGGCTTCCGATTGTGCCAATTATGATAAATTATTACTGAAATTGAGGGCATATGAAGTCAGGGGTATTGTACTTCAATGGATTTCAAGTTTTTTACGTAACAGAAAACAGTTTGTGAGCATAACACATAAATATAATGATGTGTCACTAACAAACCATTCAGAAAAACTCAAACTCGAAATGGTAGTGCCGCAGGGGTCAATTTTAGGTCCTATCCTTTTTATACTCTACGCTAATGATATAGATAGAGAATATTTTGAAAAATGAAGTGTACAAGGCATACGGTGGGGATTTTATGTAAATTAAATCAGATTTAGATGATAATCGTCAAGAAAAAAAATGCAAAGTTGGTATATATGAACAAATTATTTGCCTCTTATAGTGGTAATGACTTACGTTTCAACCAGTTGCAAGGTTTCATACTGGATAGAAAACTCTTACATTTGATAATGATTAACTGAAGACAGTACTGCAGAAACTGGAAAATTTTTAGATGTATATGTTGATGAATTTGATATAACACATGGGCTGGAAAGTTCTGGGCCTGAGAAAGAAAACATGTTTTTTTTGTTCAAAATTGGCTTTATTCATCAGCGCCGCTCTAGCAGTTCAAACTATCTTTGTAGAATGATTTATCTTTTGCCTCAAAATAGGCATCAGTTTCAGCAATAATCTCTTCACTCGAACGAAATTTCTTACTGGTGAGCATTTTTTCGAGGTCTGCGAACAGCCAGAAGTCGCTGGGAGCCAAATCTGGGGAATACGGTGGATGTGGAAGCAATTCGAAGTTTAATTCATGTAGTTTCACAATAACTCACAATTTTATGAAATTTCAACAGCTCTCTTTTGAAGGTTACTACTAACTGAAAAAGCGACGATTGCAATAAGACCAGCACCATCTATGTGCTAGGCCCGAGACTTTTGAGCCCAGGTAGTACATCCAGCAGATTAGTACAGCTAACAAACTTATGACAATGGATGTCATGGAAAGTTGAGAAAAAACGCAATAAGCCCTTGAGGCTTTATTGTTTCTCCAAGATTTGAAAGAAATAGACAAGTCAGATGGCTTTTAAGAGGTAGAAAAAAAAGTATGTTATTTTGCACAGTTTCAGTTTGGCAGCATGGCTGTTAATTTTATGTTATCCATCAACTTGGAATCAGTTGTAGATTCACTATACTCAAATATGTATTTAGAATTATTATAATCTATTATAGTTTCATTTATTGAACTTTTTTGTCGAAACAAACTTCTTTTGTTGCTAAACTGTTGTAAAAGAGTTGGATAAAGCATAACTAACTGACTATCATCCTGTCTAGTTGATACAAAAGACATCTCAAACCAAGATATGAAGAGAGATCGCTTCATAAACTAGTCTTCCTTATTCAACTACGAAAAGTGCCACGATTCTCACCAAGATGGATATAAATCACTTGGACCCCTTCCCATGTAAATAATTTTGACGAAAACACCGGACCTAAGTCACTCTTGATTCTTCATAAAATAAAGAGATTCAATGTGTTTCGGCATTCCATCCACAGAGGCGCTAAGCGTACCCATGATCACATTTGGAGACGATTCTTGTTCGTGTGTACAAAGTGAGGTCAATCATTTCCATCAACTAGAATAATATATAATGGCTTCGAACTGGAAAACCATTAATTTGTGATAATTGGGAAGTGAATATTTGCCATTCTGATTCAAAATACAGATAACATAAATGCAAATTGAATTAGTGACGACAATTGTGTGTCAGTAATAAACAGCGCCTGAACTGAAGCTTTCTCTTTCTCATTAAGAGGAATTTAGGGTCTTTCATTCGATCGGGTTTCACATCATCAGTTGCTCATGAAATTATCAAGCTTTGGCATTTTGAGGAGCCTCCAATATCTGCGGAAATCATATCTTAGTGATGGAAAATTATTTGTGGAATACGAAGGAATCAAATCGTTTATATTCACTGCAACTTCCGGGTTCCTCAAGGTTCAAACTTGGGTCCACTATTACTCCTTCTGTTTGTTAATGCCATTTCTGATAGTATCAACTCTAAAACACTTCTTTTTGCTGATGATTTGAAGATATTCAGGGAGATTGAAGACTACTCTGGTTGTATATCATTACAAAACGATATCATTGAGTTACATGATTGGTGTCAGAAGAATGAATTATCATCAAACATAGGCAAATGTTAAACTATGACTTTTGCAAGGAAATCTTCAGTACAAATAAGTATATAACTACTAATTGGATAGTATATAACATTGGCATGAATTACCGAATCGAGAGATCAGGGTATTATCTTTGATGAAAAACTAACGTTCTCATCACATATCGAACAAATAATAATATATGTGTAGAAGCATAGTCTAGAAGAATATCGATATTTTCTTCTTACCCTTATCTCAGTTTAAGAAAGCACTATATAATACACTACATAACTGATTTTTAATGTTACATGGTATGTAATGCTAATTTAGATTTCGTCTTATGTTTGATTTTTGTTTTTCAGGACTAACATAAGCATTTCATTTTGTATTATTGGCTCTCATGACCTGTTGAACGTATTTTCTCAATGAATAAATGAATAAAATATCTTTTGAATTCAAATAAAACAAAGTGTGCGTGAGATATCAACATTTTTTATTCGTTTGAAAGACCTATTGATGCCGTTATGTATGGAATATATGAAATATGTCCTTCAAATGTCCGCCTCGGCTTCTCTAGGTGGAACGCATCCGAAACGTTCAATTTTCCATGGCTCTGACGTATAAATCAGGCTGAATTTGACCGACGGCATGGGTTATGTTGGCTTTGAAGACCGCTGTGGTTTGCGGCTTATTTGCATACACCTGCGACTAACGCAACAAGAAAAAGTCTAACGGGGTCAAATCGCGTGATCTCGGTGGCCAGTTCATATCCCCTCCACGTGAGATGAGTATGCCCTCAAATTGCTCGTGCAGAATATCGAATGTGGCATGAGCTGTGTGGCACGTAGAGCCGTCCTGATGAAACTACATGTGGCTGGTAACCAGATCATCCAATTTAGGCCAAAAGAAATTGGTAATCATCGACCCTTTGTGCTCGCCGTTTACAGTGATGGCCTAGCCACCCACCGTCGTTCTCAAAGAAATATTTATTAATTTATTTTTTTATTTGTTTATTTATTTATTTATTTCATACACTATTCTACAGGATGAACCCAACTACAGAATAGGGAGAAACAGTGGCATTTACAAATATGAACTTACATAATATAGTTTGTGAATCTATGTAAAAAAAAAAGAAAACACGACTGTCAGCTAGCTAAGAAATGTCTTTTGATTTGTATAATTCGGCAGTTGAATAAATCTAGGACATGACTAACAGAATTAGAGGTGTTGCACATTGTATAAATTGGAGATTTTTTCATTATATTTGTACGCGAAGTGTTGAGATAAAATGTGAGACTATTCCTAGATAACCGTCTAGGAACCCAAAAATTCAACATATGTAACAATTGAGAGCAGGTAATGATATTGTTTATGTCCTTGAATTAAAAAAAAAATTAATACTATTTACGCCTTACCTCGAGTCTACAAAAATTGTGAGTTTCAAGCAATTCATAATAGGGTATTCCTACAATAGGATACGTGTCTTCAAGTTTAAAAGACATATATTTTAGGAAACGCCTCTGTAGGGCTTCTAGTTGATTTATATGAACCTGATGGTAGGGGCTACACACAACATATGCATATTCCAGCCTAGATGGAACAAAAGTGAAATAAAGTAATTTGAATGTTGAAGCTTTTTCGAAGTCTTATGTATTTCTAATTGAGAATCCATACATGCGATAAGCAGCTGTTAGAGTAGTGTTAATATGTTTATTGAAAGAGAGGGATGAATCAAAAGTAACACCTAGATCAGTGAGCGTGTCAGGACGCTCCAGAACTTGATTGTTTATGACGTAGTAGTGTAAATTCAAGTTCGTTTTCAGTGAGTGAGACATTACATTATATTTGGATATGTTGAGAGATTGATTATTTTTCCGACACCATGTAGCAACGCGATTAAAATTCAGGGCGAGACGTTCGTAATCATTAGAACATGTTATATTGTGATAGAGTTTCAAGTCATCTGCGTATAAATGGAAATTGACATCAATCTCAGCTCCGATATCGTTAATGAACATATTGAACACTAGGGGTCCTAGGTTTCATCCTTGTGGTACACCACATGTGGCTATATATTCGATATATTTGAGGATTTTGAGTTGGACGTACTGCTTATGGTTGAAGAGGGTAATTCATTCATTGGATAACCCAAAAGTCGAAAGCTTGTTGAGCACGATACTATGGTCAAGTCTGTCGAACGCTTTAGAAAAATCAGTCAATCTGAGACTGACAATCAATATCCTGTGCAATACATTCAGTGATTGTTACAAGATTGGTGATGGTTGAACGTCGTTTCATGAAACCGCGTTGATTGGGACTAATAATGTAGCTGACATGACAATAGATTGTCTTTTCAAAAAGCATCACAAACACTTTATAAATTTGCATATGATAGATAGAACAGGATAGATGTAATTTTTTATCTCACTTTCATCTCCTTTTTTGAAAATTGGGCAGACTTTTGACATTATCCATTTTTATGGTACATTTGATGTTTTCAGGCATATATTGATTAGAGTTGTTAGTGGTTCAACCAGAACCGAGGCTCTGGTTGAACGATGACGCCGCCAGTCCAGAATCCACAACAAACAGTGACTTTTTTAGGATGCATCGGACGCTCTTGGATCTCATGTGGATTGGTATCGTCTGAAACTCGACAATTTTGTTTGTTCACGTATTCATTCATCCAGAAAGGGCCTCATCGCTGAAGATGATTTCTATAAAAATTAGGGCCAGTTGCCAACTGCTCCAGAGCTCATTCAGCTAACACACGTTGTCTATGGTCGTTTACCTTCAGTTCCTGGGTCAGTTGAATTTTGAACGGGTTCAGGTTCAAGTCACGACGCAAAATTCGCCAAATTATAGTCTGTGAAAGGACAAGTTCTTGTGAGCGACGCGAAATCGACTGCCTCGGATTCTCCTGCACACTCTCACAGACAGCGGCGATGTTTTCGGCAAATCTTGCTCCGTGGTTGAATTTGGGGATGCGGGTGCGAACGTCATACTTTTTCTTCAGTATTGAATAATAATTTATAAATCAATAAAAATTGGGGTATATTCTGAATACTATTAAGAATTGATTGAATTATTGATACAGCTAGGTAATTATTAATTAACAATATTTTACTTGACTTGCGCCTCGATTGAAGACCACAAAAAATGTTTAGATAATTTTCCGAAGAAAATTTTCCTTCGCCGAGCTCTTTTTATCAATGTACTTTATAAGATCACGTTATAAAATATTTTTTATTATATTTTATTATATTTTTTTATAAAAACAACAAAACATAAAGGTTAATAGGGTGAATTGTATGAAAACTCGTACAACAGTGCAGCATTTAGAGTGCAAATTGTTACACCAAATATTAAGAGAACCAGCTCCTCCGCCAAAACAAAATGTACTCTATACTACGTATGATAAAAGTGTAACTGATCGCTGTACATAAAAGATATTTGAGAAAAACTATGAATTTAAAACTTTGTTTTGGTTTGTCTGTTTGTGCGTTTGTGTGCGCAAATTTCAAAAATCGATTTTGGTGCTGTTATCGAGAATGTATTGAGGTATTTGAATCAGTTCATGAATAACAAAACTTGTCAATTGAAAAATGACATCAAACTTTTATTGGAAAAAATACTAGCAAAATACTGTTGATTTGGCTGAAACTTTGGCTAGCAGTATTTGTAGTTTGAAAAACGATTTTTTTTAGGTAAATACATGCGAATTTAGTGCTGTTGAAAATCTGGGAAAACAAAAACTGAGTCGCCAGTTAACTAGGTAAATATCAATTAAAAAATCAACTTAGAATTTCAGAAATACCCAAAACACTATGCGGCTTGCTTCTTAGATGAAGGCTGTGATGCGAATTCAAGTTGCACTTTCATTTAAACCGTAAAAGAAATTTATTGAATTAATAATATTACAATCACTTTGTTGACTTCTAATGACTTGACAAGTTGAGAAAAAATAGAATATTTTGTATGCCATCTGAGTAATTGAAGTGCTCCAAAAGGATACATTCAGAAACGAAACTGCTTTTTCATTGAAATATAAAATATTTTGTGAGAATTTGTGATATGTATATTCATTAAATTTACAGGATAACAATTATATAAGAAGGTAGCAAAGACAAGCGATTTTTTTTTTCTGCTTCAGTTCAAAGAGTGTTTTGTTTGATAGGTCAAGTTGAAAAACACTTCCTTTTCCTTATTTTCGTTGAATAAAGATGTTCATTATGTTCTTAGGCGAAGAAAAGTTTTGGTGGAACCGAAATGACTTATCAGGGACTTCCTTGTCGAGTTTCACAGTTGTTTAATTTTTTGTAACACTTTTTAAAACTCACTTAATATACGTACCGTCAACAAAAACGTTTCCAAACCATTAAAATTTCAAAACACAGTTCATTAACAGCGCATCGATGAGGAAAACTCGTCAGTAAAAACACAAGTTACTAATATCCATAAAAACGCAGAAAACACATCTGAAAATACGCACAACCCCCTGACTACCACACGCACAGACGATCAAGTTTGCTATGAATAGCTTTAGCAACACGAATTCACCCTGTCCCGTTTAGGGACGACTATCCGATTGGCCGGGTGGTTTCCGCTCACCCCGCCTGCTATTAGTGGCTATTGTATCCCTCATTTGGGGGTATAATGCCAAATTGAAGTTTGATTTTGACATACAAGGTGTTTGTGGCGGGGATGCAACAACCGAGTGTCAATATTTATACTTTTCAATTCGACAGAAAGAACTGCCCTTGCTCTCTGGATTTTTAATCTTATAATCAAATACTGAATAATTTAAGGCAAAACAACTATCAGAGAGCGAAAAATATTTACCACATCAAATTTTCAAGGGTTTTTTTTCACCGGTTCAACCACATATGCCTTTTTCATTTAATAAATCGGAACGATTAAATTTGTATTTCCATACGTTTTTAGCACTGAAAAATTAACCTATTTTCTTGCAAATCTCTTTATATTATTTCAGTTTTTTTTTTGTTGTTTCTCCAAGGTAATTTTCCAGAGTGTATATATTAACAATGAGCAAAAAATATATGATATACATACCTCAAGTTATTTCAAATAAATTCAAGTCGTCCTCGTTTTCCTTGGAAATCTCCAAGATTCCTGTCTTCATCAATTATTTCATACATATATCGACTAATTTGTGGTAAATAGATATGAAAATTGTTTTCTATCAATATTGATTTATAAATGGGTATGAATAGAAAAGTAACTAATTGAATAATAATTGTTAAGAAAGAGACTTTGTACTTCATCATCTTTATGCAAAAAGTGAGGGAATCTTTCAAAAAAAGGGAGAAAGCAATGAATTTCAAAATCACCTCTCTGCAAAGATGCACAGGTATATCCTTCTGTGGGATTTCTATATTTATTCTGAAATTTTCTGGTTGATTCGGCCGTTACTTGATGCAGATCCATAGTAATTTCAAAAGCTACTATGCTAGCGAAACATCAAGTTTGTGGAGATCAAATCGTCAAGTGTAGTTTTTGATATTCTGAAATTGCTTCGTACAACTTGTGACATTGAAATATGCGTATTTTGCGAATAAATATTGTTATTATTATGTAGATCATGCAAAGAAGTAACTTTCAGACACAAACTGGAAGAAAAATCCCTCTCGAAATAACTAAGACAGGTTTTTTCCAGTTTGTGAAGAGTTTATTTAGGAATTAATTGCCTCCTTTCTTTCTTTGGAAAATATCCACATTTTTGCATGAGAAGTATAAAGTCAAAGTATTAGTTTCTCAAAAGTTTATCTCCTCTAAAAATATATCCCTTTCAATTTGAATGATAATAAAGTAAAGTAACGAATTGCTGGACACAGAAAATCATTAATAAAGGCATCAAAACCCGCTGTCATCAAGTTTGTTTTCTCCAGTACAAGGTTCAGTTTCTTTGAATTCAATATTAAAGTGACTTAACATATATAATATGTTAAGATATATTATCAGAAACTAAACAGATATCTTATCGTATAGGTTTTTTTACAGGAAGATCGACCATGTATTTGTTGAACATTATTTGTTCATTGAAATATTTTATTCTAGATCTGGTATTGAAATAAAATCTATTCTGATAGGCATAATAAATTTAAATATTGGTGAAAGCTTCATGGCAGTAAAAAAATCCAAGTCGACTGCATGCAAATTGATGAGAAAAGTCAACCCATAGCGCCATTTTTTAAACAAAAACAAAAAAATATGGTTATTGTGCAATTTCTCACGTGTAAATATACCAAGAATTAAAAAATAAGTTATTTAAGACTCCCAAAATGATTTTTTGTGATGTTTACAACCTTTGGTGAAGTAATGAACATTACTGGAGATTAAACTTTAAACAGAATAAGGTCGAAGAAAACATTGAATATTCAATCTGAGATGCAACAACTTGATACATATATGCTTAATACTGTTTGTCACTTGAATTCTCCTGCAAAGGGTGATAACATTTTCTACGTAGGAAAGTTTCCACTCTATTTTTAAATATCTTGGAATCTGAAATATCTCATTTATTCCGGCAGCTTACGAATAGAACGATTGGGTTATAATTTAATGAATGATTGTAAAGAAAATAACTGACTTTATGAATTTATGAAAGGCTTAAGATTGTTTAAACCAACAAATTCTCATTCAGAAGGTAGAAGAATGGGATAAGAAATGCATTAAAATGAGTTGTCATACCTGACTGATCACTAAAAAATCATCCAGATACAGCGGAATAGAAAAAATCGTATCAGTCCAACAGATTACCAATAAGGGTGGTAATTCTGCAGGAAAAGTGGTATCATTCAACTATTTTGGAGTAAGATAATCTTTATTTGAATTAGTTAGGCAAAGCTAGTTCGAAAATTAATGATTTTATCAAGATCATTTGTTACAAATTTGCTAATGAGAGGAAAAACATACGCAGGTTGTAAGAAATTTTAAAAAAAGTTTCGGTCTATACCACTTTCAGTAGTTTTAGGCTGCCAATATTATTGAATTATTATCATTATTGAGCCTAAGAAGATAGTGAGTTTTACAAATTTTCCCACAAACACATCCTCTTCTGAAATTTTCCAAATATCAGTTTTTGTCATTGAATAGCTTTGAAATTTTAGAATAGTTTCTGTTTTATTATTTATTGATAATTTTTTTTCTAGATTCATATACAGGCCGTTTTTCTGGCCGATTTTAGCAGATCCCAATATTGCTATCTCGGAAATGGTAAGACCTACTTAAATTGGACAAAAGTTTATTATTTTGAAATGGTTGTTTTTGAAATATTCGCCAAAAACTAGAATTTTCGAATTTCGTGTTTTGGCTCTACCGCCACAATTTCGAATGATATAAAAGAAAGTGGAGGAACTTTCAATACTGTTTCATATTTACTTATGATGCACTGTTTGGAACCTTTGGTATAGTAATGAATATTACTGGAGTTTTTTCCCAAGAAGATTAAAATTCAATCCAGTTTTAATCTTCCTCTTTGAAGATGATCACTTGGTGATCAAAACACGTGTCGAGGTATTGAAAATAACGATTTGGTGTTGGGAAAAAACTCCAGTAATATTGTTTCATATTTGTTAAATCTGATATATGAAACAATTTGCAATGCGACATTTCGTTTATTACATTTCATCATCAACTTTATTTTCTTAAATACGGACCTCTAGTTTATTTCATAGAAGTCGTAGCTACTAAATTAACAAATTCAGCTACGTATTGCAAATTAGATTATAACAAATATGAAACAATATTGAAAACCTCTGCCCATTTTTATATCATTCAAAATGGAGGCAGTAGAGTCAAAAATGAACAAAAAATTGTTCGTTTTTTGAAACATTCACCAAAACCATGAATGTGAACAATCTCAATAAATACCATTACTAATGATTTTAATTATAATCTCAAATAATCTGGTAGAAATTGATGAAAATCTGCTGAAAAAACTACAAGGAATCAGAGGATAAATATTTTACGAATTTTTATGTCGTAGAAATTTATGAATATAGGTTTTTTTTAAAAGATTCATTTTAGTAAAGTCACTGTTTTGGTTTTCCACTTCCTGCTTGTATACAATCATCAGGGAATTTAAAAAACAACAGATACAATGGGTTTTCAGTTCACATAGTCAGGTGTTGGACAGGTGTTTATACCGAAAAAAAAGAGCGTTAAAGCTGAACCTGGGAAGACCTGTTTATTATTAGGTTCTTCCTACTTATATTTGCTATCTTATGTCTTTTTCGTCTGTTCAAAAATTAAAAAGTCGAAACAAACATACGTCATTTTGCTGAGTTTGGAAAAATGCCTACATCTTCCATATTTGAATTCGGCCTTTGATAGAATAGAATAGAATAGAATAGAATAGAATAGAATAGAATAGAATAGAATAGAATAGAATAGAATAGAATAGAATAGAATAGAATAGAATAGAATAGAATAGAATAGAATAGAATAGAATAGAATAGAATAGAATAGAATAGAATAGAATAGAATAGAATAGAATAGAATAGAATAGAATAGAATAGAATAGAATAGAATAGAATAGAACAGAATAGAATAGAATAGAATAGAATAGAATAGTTTATTGGTGCTGTTTAACATAAAGTTTTACACAAGTCAAAATGAATATAAATAAAATAAACTAAAATTACAATGTATAAAACACACTTATATAATTTACACGTTAACATCGAATTCGAATTCTTTTGAAGAAATGAGTAGCAGCAAATAATGTTATTTTTTGCTTATTATTCTTCAATTATCGTTTATATCATTTATATATTTTTTAATGTACGCGTTACGTGAAATTAATGTTCAAGAATTGCTTATTTTTGAAATCTGTATGCTTGAAAAATCATTAGTAAATAAATAGAATTAAAATGAAATGTTTTTAGGAAATGAGTTAGAAATAATAAAAAACCAGAACTATTAAGAAGAAGAGAACGAACTGTTTGGAAACTCAATAATAATGATAGTAACTCTTTCATATGATTAAAAATTATTAAATTTTATTCTAGCATTAGCAATAAAATGAGGCTGAATTAACTAATTGATTGATATTGCAAAAAGGCAACCAAAACTGTATTTTTTTAAATGTATGATAAAGAGGTTTAAAAAAATGTTTAGATTTAAAAAAAATAATAATAATTGATGTTCTATAATCTAGATAAAAAATTATTAATTTTTATTCTGATTACTAACATAATGAGACTGAATCAATCAAATAATTGATATTGCAAAAAGGTAACTAATATTTTTAAATGAACACGTTCAAAGAAATGTTTAGATTTTTCTTACCAAAAATTCAAAAATTAAAAAAACTATTCATTGAGATAATAATAATTTACATAATAATCACCTTTAATAATAATCACCTTTATCAAATTTTATTCTTTTCACCAAAAAGGCTACTAAAATTGTATTTTTAAAAATGGATGCGTTCAGAGAAAGTTTTAGTTTTTTTGAACAGAAATTCAAAAATATTAAAAAATGTATTCATTGAAATAATAATAATTGATAACATTTTGGATTATTGTATCTTATTGTTATATAAGGATATATGAGGATAAATTAACCAAAAATTGTATTTTTTTTAATGAATACTTTCAAAGGAATTTTTAGTTTTTTTTTACCAAAAAGTCAAAAATAATAAAAATTGTATTGATTAAAATAATAATAATTGACACAATGTCGATGACTTAGATCAAAAATTGTTAAATTTTATCCTGATTGCTAACAATATGAGGCTAAATTAACCCAATTAATTGAAATTGCAAAAAGGTACTTTTTTTTAATGGATACGTTCAAAAAAACTTTTACCAAAAACTCAAAAATAATAGTAAATAACTGCATTGATTAAAATAATGAAAAATTTTTGGTGACCTATTTGTTTGACTGGTTGATTTTGCAAAAAAAAAAATAAACCAACTCACCTAAAATTGAAAAACTCACAAAAGCAATCACTAAAAATTTTCAACTGTCATTTGAACTCTCTGAGAGCATTTGCCGTAAAACTAACTGTTGCATAGGAAGCCTCGATGACGTTGCAGCGGGCCAAACTCTAATGAAATGATAGCCCAAATGCGATTGCACACGCATAGACGCGCACTTTTTTCACGCACCGAACAGTTTGCGTCAAAACGTGCAGGCGATTTCTGAAAAATATTATTCGGGACACCAGGTTCTTAGAGGGGATGATAGGCACGCAAAGGTGGAGTGTGCGGGGGTGCTCGCGATTCGGGGTGGGGGAAAATAATGTCGCGGGGTAAGGTGTCTCGGCTGCTACGTTGCCAAGTCGCTAGAACTTCCTAGGATGTGGGGAAATTCAATAGAGGGGAAATTGAATATAGCATTCAGGCTGGGTTCTTGTTGCTAGATTGAAAAATAATCTTTCATAACTGTTAAAATTGCAAGGTAGTGAAGAATAGTTTGGTTTCCTTACTATTTTTCTCCGGTTTCAAAGAGCTATATTTTTCAATTGATTATCGTAAGCCTCGTACAGTTGAATCAGATATATGCGTAGCGTTAAGAAAAAAATTAGGTTTATATTTGTAGCAATTAGACTGAGTTCTATTTTGAACTTATGAGTTAACTTTCAATATGATATATTCAACTTGTTGCTAGATTGAAAAATATTATTTCATGATCGTTAAAATTGCTAGAAAGTGAAGGATTTAATTTATATTTTTGAATATCTATTTTTTTCAATAAATTATTGTAAACCTTTTACGATTAAACCAGATACATGGGTGGTGTTAAGAAAAAAATTGGTTCATATTTTGATTGATATTTATTGGAAAATTCTACCTGAACTCTCTACTCTACTCTATGG
The DNA here is from genome assembly GCF_025532065.1 of Leptinotarsa decemlineata. Taxonomy (NCBI): domain Eukaryota; kingdom Metazoa; phylum Arthropoda; class Insecta; order Coleoptera; family Chrysomelidae; genus Leptinotarsa; species Leptinotarsa decemlineata. The sequence continues at coordinate 11,817,531 of NW_027412692.1, read as the reverse complement.
GGACAAGAATTACTCTTAAACTGAACCAAAGGTTTCGTACGCAAATACTTGCTTTCAACTCCTCAGCAGATATTCACGAATTGTCATTATGAGTGCCGATGGAATATTCTGAGTTATCAAAAACGAACGAATTTGTAATTTTATATCCCAGAATCGTAGATGTTAAGGATGAGTCAGCTGAGGTAATCATTTTAATCTGTCTGTTTAAAATCTGTTTTTCCGTTAACCAGCTGTCGCACCCCTACGAACGACAACCCTCAGAAGTCGAAACTTGTGCGAGCTAAGGATTACGAGGTCTTACCTTTTAACGTGTGATTATAATACTATAAATCACCAGGTTATATTTTACATATTCTATTTTCTACATGTTATTGATTTATCATCATCATTTCAATATTTTTCATGAAATAAATAATTACAAAGTTTTTTATTTAGCTTATACCGAGAGTGAAATCACTAATGATACAGTTATTTGACAGAAAAAATGTATTATTCACTAATTACTTCGAATGTGGAATATACATGATACCATGTTATTAATGTAAATGTTCCGATGGAAATTATTTGTTAAATAATAGTTTACCTGTTTTTCATTGAGAATAATTCGAATGAAAATATATCTGTAATCACTGAAGGAGAATATTATGGCGTGTTCCTATTGTATGAATACGTGTTGCGATTTTGTAAAATGTTTTATGAAAATCTCACAATACTTGCGTACCTCTATGAAAAACTAACAACATAAGCTTGGAAAAAAAAATCAATCCATGTAGGAACATTGAACAAAAACTATTTTTGAAAGGTATGTTTCAACCTTCCTTCAAAAATATGTGTCGCTGACGACACCACTATATTGTGGCATAGTAAAGGTATAGATGTACTCAATGAGACAATAGCTCATGATATACAAAGAATCAAGTTTTGGTGAGATTCCAATTTACCCTTCCTTAATATTTCTAAAACAAATACCTGTAGCGAGCGGTATCATTGAGAGTAGGGAGTGTTCTAAATTTTTGTGACTGTATATAGACGGTGGACTGAAATTTGACACATCAGAAAGATGAAAAGCAAAATTTCCACCGACTGTTATGCAGTGAGAGTTATTGCTAGAGAACTGGGGGTTTATATTGCGAAAACAGCATATCACGCTTTGGTAGAGTCTCACTTAAGGTACGGTATACCTTTTTGGGGTGTGTTTTGCTTTAATTTGCTGGAGTCTGTATTTGTATTACAGAAGAGAGCTATCCTATCCCTTGCAACTTTCTGGTCAAGAACTCCCTATTTTACAATGGTGTGATACCAATCAATACAGAAAAATTGTTAAAAGAAATTTTGAGTAGTAGACCCTATTACATTTTGACTGAGTTCTATACCGATCATTTTCAACCTAGCATGTTTTATGTGCATGTATGTTTCAACCATTGTTTTTGGTTTTTAATTTAATGTTTTTTATACTTCGGTTTACATTATATTTCATCTATATTTTGAAATTCATGGGATATTTATATATTTTTTATATTTATTTACTAGCTTTGTAAACAAGATTTTGTCTTTGGACAATAAAGTATAATCATCAATAATAATATTCATTTCAAAAATATGCCGCCTATTACAGCTTGTACCCAGGCAACATAGAAAGAAATGATTCCAAAAAAAAATTATGTGAATCTACTGTCATATAGTCATCACATATGCTCATAACTATATACATTTCTTTGATTTAGTTTGTTTCATATATTTACTGACACTATATGGTTCTAAATTTATTAAAATTTATTTAATTTTTTTTTTAGATTCATTAATGCTCCCCAAGTCCTTGATTCGATTAGGTAATTTATTATACAGCTTCATTGACATGTAATGAGGAGTTGTTTCAGTTACAGTCCACTCATGTATAGCACCACTTCAAAAAATGAACTATATTTTTTAATTGTTCCTGTTTGTCACTGTTTTTTTGGTGATGTTTTCAAATCCTCCAACAAAACACAGACTCGACAAGTCCATCTGGTGGCAAACCTTCTTAATAGTTTTAGATTATAAATTGAGTACTCGTATAATCGTACTCGTGGAGGGGACTAACTATTGAAATGAAAATATTGACTGTAATCCTTTTATATGTCGTGCATCATTAACGAAGTCATCTTCCGCCACATTGTGGAATCTGAATTATTCAGTCAAATCTACAAGTGCCTTCCGGAGTGGCCACCTCTATTCTCAATATCTTCTGCATGATTTTTAACCCTCGGGGTGAGTAGCACAGTAACACCTGAGATCAACACCTAAGGGTGTTCTATAAATTGAGAATTTATATCATGCACCCTTTGCTTTGGTTACAGTTTCAAAAATAATTGTTCGATAAGAACGCTCATCTTTGACATAATACTACTATCTTGAATATCTTTAAACTGAAAACTGAACAATCAAACAAAAAAAGGAAATGATAATTAAAAGATTGTAATCCAAGTAACAGTGTTGTTGAGTAACTTGGCTTGAAATTTTTTAATTTTTATTTCTTTTTTTGTTTAATTGTTTAATTTTCAGTTTTTTGCTTGTATTTTATTTTATTGTAATTTCACTTCGGGATATTTTAACAAGCCTGATATTTAATAGCAACATTTCTGATACTCATGTCAAATAATTGACTTTTCTTAGCACTCTGAGAAAATTTTGAGAAACTCTATTTTTTGAAAATGAAATACAGCCCATGTTACTCGCTAATAGTGTAGATTTCTATAGATGCAATACTTTTTGGGTTCTTTTTGAGTTTATCCATTTCAACAACTAAACAAACAAATCTTTTTGTTTAAAATATCAGTTTAATGGAACTTCATGATTCTTTGTGTTATAGTTTATTTTCTCAAGCAGCGGAGTGAAAAAGTCATTTGCAAGTACCTGTTCCATAGGCGTACATAATTGAGTCGATTACAACGTGAAAAATAATATTTATTCTCAACAATTAGTGTTGTACGTTTTGATACAACAAATCTCAAAATACTTCAGTACATTTTCTGTTTTTGAATTTTTTTCAGTTTTGCATATGTGAAATAGTTTTTAAGATATTGATACAAAACCAAAACCCTCTCTTTTGTTTGAAGGAATTGTTGATGACTTTCTAATTATTTTTTTGCGCACTTTGGCATAAATTGTAAATTAACTTTTATCCGTATAATTCTTTACATGTTGGTATAGTTATTTTGTCTTGCATTCATTTGTATCACTACCATGAACAAAATGAAGAATAGAAAAATATATCCGTCACAAGCCTAATTCTAAAAAGAATATTCATTAATTTTTTGATACTATCACAGTATTCTAGAGAAGTCGTCAAAATAGGTCAAAGTTGTTTTGACATGTGGTTTGCGATATATCCTGTTGGCCATTTCTGTGGTAACGGTTCCTCTTCACATTATCTGAAGGATGCAAAAATTTAAAAGTTATTGGTGGAAAAAAGATTATATTAACTGAAAGACCGAAGAAATATACGTCGTAATTTTCGAATCAGCTGGTAGGAAGGTGAAAAAGATATTGATTGAAAGTTTTTTCAATTATTAAAATTCATCAAACTTCTTTTCAATATTACCTGATTTATCTACCAACTTATCCCATTTTCATTGTTTGAAAGAGTGTTAACAAATTCGAAATTTGAGAGAAGATGATCGAATGGAATATTAAAAATATTGGTTCTAGAATATTCTGATGGTAGTAACAGAAATATGAGAAAAATATAACCAATTAGTATGAATGTTTTCAAACTGACACCTTATATATATATGTAAAATAGAGCGAGAAACCCTGGTTTGACAATATTTAACTTTCTTGGAAAATAATAAGGAATTCATAGAAGCTCATAACAAGTGTAACCAACATCTGCCCAGATCAAAGAACAGAAAGTCAAAATACGATCTAAGATCATTGAATCTGGTTAATTTTTGTGAGAAACAATTGACCCCGCTCTTTTCCATTCCTTACCAAAAACGATACAACCCTAGTTACTACCTCTGTAGCCAATTCAATTCTGAACTATCATAAATGAACCTCCATACATAACGTCAATAGATAACATAATGCCAGAGATTGTGTTTCTCCCAAAACCAATCAGTTGAACCTACCTGGTAACAATAATTGACAGAACCTGGCGGCATTAAAGCAATTGTATTCCCGAAATTTAGAGAAAAAAGAAAAAGCAATATCCCAAAAAATTATATATCAATTGTGCTGCTATCTGTGATCTCAAAAGTCTATCAGTATTGAAGCCCTCCAACAACTAAATCGTTGGATAGCAATATGTGGATCTTCCTTATGTCACACATGTGTAATTCCGCTTATCAAGAAATGAAGAGAGTTCCTATCAGTAGCTTTGGATATATCTAAATTATGGGACCTCATGTGGCCCCAAGAACATTTCTACATACCCTCATTGTCCTGCTTTCTTCGCGTGCCTACGGCCTACGGAGTATCAAATGATGCATTTTCAATCAATACTGGGATTTTCCAGAGTGTAATTATGGCAGCAACCCTATTTTAGTTTCACATAAACCATCTACTAAATTTGTCGACCTTAGCTGCTTTATGTTCACTGGTGTCGCAAAAGTCCACCAATACAAATGAAGCAACCAAGTGGAATTGGCCGCGGTGGTAGTGCGCCCGACTCACGATCGGAAAACCGTGGGTTCGATTTCCGCCTTGACCAGATATTTTTCTCTAGAGAATTTATCTGGTTGAAGCTGGAATTATTCTGCAACCGTGTTAGGAATCACACGTTAAAAGGTAAGACCTCGTTAATCCTTAGCTCGCACAAGTTTCTCAACTTCTGAGAGTTGTCGTTAGTGTGGGGGTGACAGCTGATTAACGGAAAAACAGATTTTAAACTCGTCAACGTAGAATTAGAATTCACTAATCTTGATGGAGTTTATTGATAGATAAATAAATAAATGGTGTGAGCTATCAGGAATGGTATAGGCATCAAATTCTGGACCCTGAGTACTTCTAATCACTGAGAAATTCAAGAATAGTGGGTTTTCCATCTACAGGTAAGCTCAAATTGGGGTGAAAGTGACCAAGTTCAATTCAATGCCATAAAAACTCAGGCATCTGTTTTCTCCAAGAAGATAGATGTCTACGAACCGGATATAATAATGTCGGGGCAGACAATTTCGCTTACTGCTTTGGCAAGTTTGTTGGGGGTTAAAATAGACACCAATTTGTATTGGCACAATTATGTCGCTGGAATTGCAATGGCTGTTTCCCAAAGACTTGGAACACTGTTCCGAACCAGAAAACTGTAGAAACACCAGCAGCTCTAGATGCTTTATAAAGCTCAGATCAGACCAAAATTAAACAAAAAAGATAATTAAAAGAATAACGAGTTTTAATTTCAATTTTCGTCTTCTTCATCGTCGTCGTCTTCTCTCAGCTGTAAAAATTCAACGGCCTTATCATCTTCATTGTCATCTTCACCCAGATTCGTTTCCAATTCTTCCATTGCAACCCCGCTTTTCTGTATCCACATCTTGAACCACAACCACTTTTGCAGTTACAGAATATCGTATTGAGTAACTCATCTGGAGCATCCGTTACGCATTGTCCAACCCCATTCCTGGGGTTCCAAATCATGTCCTAACCAAGTTTGAACTTGGAAATAAACACGATTAAAATGTTGGTGAGCTGCTCCACTTGTTGGTGGGATATTTGATAATAATAATAATAATGTTTATTTTGACAAGTTTTAGAAATGAATCAAATTCACAAAATACAAATAAACATGATACAAATAAATATGATGGATCTCACTGAAGTGGTGAATAACTTACATTATTCACCTCTTGTACGTGAGTTTACTTACCGTGCTAAATATACTATAACTCTACATAAAAAAAACAAAAAATATATACATATATACACATTCATATACACACCTACATACATATAACATAATTATTTGGTATATCTGGTTTATTTTATTTTTATAATCAGGTAATCCCATATTTCCACATTGAACGTGTATTCTGGTTAGTATCTTAAACATTTTTTTGACAAATTGGGAGGTTCTCTTTTGTTTTTTTTATATGGTTTTTTATCAGTTTACTAAATATACCTCTTCCTGTTTCAAGAATCCATGTTTTTATTTTTAGTTTAACAGTTTTTTTCTTTAAATACGATTTTACCATATTCTGTAATTCTTCTGGTATCATATTATATAATTTAGGACCCAAATAATAGAAAGTATGTTGTCCGATAGTTTTATTGCACTTAGGAACTTGTGTTCTGATATTTTTAGTTCTTGTCTGGTAAACTGCACAAGTTTATTGAGCTTTGTTAGCTTGACATATTGTGCATAACGAAGATGATCGATAGTATATCTACAGACTTTGGAGCATTATAAACAGCTAATAAAGTTTGCATCCACTATCCACTATTCTTTAAGAGCGGAGAAGTCGTATCACAGCCGCTTACAACGTGAAAGAACAAAATGTGTTTTTTAGAACTTGCATATTTGCCGAAACTCTTAGAGGAGTATTTTTCCATTTTGACATTTGCTTTGCCAACTTTTTTAAAAAAAATTTCTTGTTCAAGAGATAGTGTACGCCCAATTAAAATCACAAGTAAATAGACTATAATTGCTGTTCTTTGACGTTTAGATTCTTCAATAGCTGTCTCAATAATGAGAACATCCGCATCATCTCTGGCCTGTTTAGTGTTGATGTCAATAGCTTCTAATTCTTCAATAAGCATAGTAATCAGTTTTTCTTTATTTTTGCTATTTGATAGAATTATCGTAAAAGAGAATACAGTTAAAATGTAATTAAAGTATATATATCACTTAATAATTTTATGAACTACAGGAATAAATTGCATTATTGAATTCATAGATCGGTTCATTAACGAAAAAAAATATTTAAATATAATTTATTTGTTAATAAAAAATGAAAATTATTTATAATTATTTATATTAAGTAATAATTTATAAACCTTAAATGAGCTGATTTCGATCTGGGCAACCAGTTGATTTCAAATAATATTCAATCTGCGCTTGCGCATATTAGCATAAGCAATTAGCAATTAGCATAAAAACGTACAAAAAGTCGTTTTTTTTACTGTTGAACCCAATTTTTGAAGTTGCGGTCGTAGAATCATATGTGAATTTTGAGAATACTTTTATGATGTCAAAATGACCAAAATGACTGGACAACAGTACATATCAGAAATACGCGACGGCCTGTGGCTGCTCATAGATTTGAGGTTCAACTCAGTACACTGTACACAGTACACTGTTTAAGAACTCTCTCATTTGAAGAACTGTGTTTATGTGGAATAAACTTCCTGGGAACGCTACTTTCGCACAGGCACCGCTCTTAGAGCACTCTGAGGATTCTCCTGTAGTGCTTGTGTTTCGTCTTCGGTATAACAACACTTGAAAACAAAGCAAATGATACTGAAGCCTCTCCATGTCGCAACTTTATATGCTCAAACTGTTTGGTTAGACATTCAGCAATTTTATAAGTAGGAAATCATTTGGGTTTTGAATATTTGGCTTGTGAATATTTGGTAGACCGCATATTTTAGTAATTGTTGGTATAGAAACCTGTAGGCTTCTGTTCAAAGTCGATGAGATTGAATTATGACACTTTTTGAGTATGTTTTTCACCTCTGAACTCATCTGAAGCAGTGGTTTCCTTAATAATTCATTATAATGACCGTTTTTAATTAATTTATCTCGGGTTGCAGTTAAAGTTCGACTTTAGACCTACCTTACCCCTATCCGACTATAATCTGAATAACAATTTTACCAGAGTGGTCTGAGTAGAGCCTGAAGAGTTCAAAAAGTATCATTATTAATATTATTTGGTACAGAAAGACGATAGGAATTCGACTTCAAGAGTATCATGTTATATAGTTATTTTAAAAATTCGACCTTCGACAAGAACCAAGCCGATATATCAAGTTACCCACAGAATCTTCCATACCATCCTGTATAATCAAATACGAATTCCTCGATGGAAAACGCAAAGTCAAAGCTTGACAACGCTGTTCATTTGATAGCCAACGAAGCAGAAGGGCCAATTTCTCTCTTTATCTAGACTGTTCGCCTCGTCTCTCTCTATTTGTCTATCCTAGACTTGACTAGGACAACTTTTGGTGGTCTAATTGGTTTTATATGCGTTCTTCTGCTATGCGTGTGCGGCAGTACAGTTACAGCAAAAATAATGTTATTGTATACGCGGTGCATCCGGCTTTTTATTTTTATCTGGTACCACGATCAAAGTTGCACAAAATATGGAATTAAATATGTATTAGTTTGTCGAGAATTTGTATCTTGTAGTTGGCCTAATGTGAGGATATTGTCTCTAGATATACGTGACATTGTCTGTTTATAGCTTGTAGCATTGGGTGAATTAAAAAAAAAATTGAAATTGATGGGTTCCCGGTACAAGCACCAAAAAAAATTATGGCCTTAAACTCTTTCGTTGTTAAGAAATCTTTTAGTAATTATTTTCAAAACAATGCACTTCATTTATGTAGATATTTAAATGCAAATAAAAGACCGGGTGCTACTGAAATTCTAGTGAAACGATGTGTAAATATTTCCATACAATGGTAAAGTAGCAAAATATATCGTATATGTGTCTTAAAAGGTCAGAGTTTCCTACAATTCATTAGAGAGTGACTTATTCGTACATACATATACTCTCACGATTGTTGTTTACAACTAAATTTCAAATCGAATAAAAAACATAAATTCACGGAAAGATTTAGAGAAAATTCTTTATTAATTCGGGAAAAGTTGCAAGGAATTTTTGAGAAATTATGAAGTTTATAAGTTCAGTTTGTTGGTAAAATTTCAAAAAGCATACTAGACAATTTAAATAATGAAAAAGGTTCTGGAACTAGTGGTAAACTTGAGTCGTTCACAGTGTGTGATAATCAATAATGCGAAATCAGATTTCGTTGTTACAAGCATTGGTGTCTCCCAAGGATCTATTCTGGGACTTCTCTCATCCGTGATTTATACGTTTCAATTTCCAAAATGCCTTCACCACACCAATATACATAGTTATGTTGACGACACGCAGATATACAAGTAACTAGACGAATCTTCCATATATCCGATGGTTGATATGAACCTCATAACGATTGAAAGACACTGGTTGATTTATCAAAAAAATAATGTCTCGCTATAAAGGCTGCCAATTCTTCGGAAGAACACAAATGAGGTAACGAAGTATCAAAATCAATGTTCAGTTCATGTGATATTAGAAATACTAGTTTATATAATTGAAAAGTTTCGAAATCAAGTTTATTTGGTAAAACACAGGTTATGTATACTGTAGTAGACACAACTATATACACTATAGTTATCCGAGCTCAGTGTGGCGAGAGAGATAGCGTAATGCCGAAAAAGTGGGAAGAGAATCGCACAGTCGCTTACGCATGACGACCCGTCGCCACGGCAGCAATCGGTTTTACGGGTGGCTATAGATGTTTCACATCAAAAATGTTCACGTGTAACTATGAAGAAGATCACATTAGTTACAGTTGAAAAGTGCATCTTTTTTACACGTGCAACAAAGATGCACTTTGTTTCAGGACTGTTTACATTCGATTTATAGACAAAGCAGTGCATTAATTATTTATACATTTCATTAGTTCGGACTTCCATTGTCTACTATGATATAAATCGATTAGAAATCCGTGACAGAATCTGTAAGAAATTGAAAAGATTAGCTGAAAAATAACAATTTTTTTGAGGAAAAAACTGAAGTTACAATGAAATAATATACATACAACCAAAAAAAAGAACTATTAACATGAGCTGAAAATTGAAAAAAGAAGTAATAACAAGAAATGAAAATTAAAAATTAAAAGATTCCAAACCAAGTTACTTCACGACGTTTCGATTGTTAGTATCCACAATCGTCATCGGGTGATAACTGGACTTTTTCCTCCGATATCTGACTATTAATAGGTCATTCGAGTGCTTTCACCTATCCCCCCTTCCCTCTCTCCGCTTCATTGGTTTTAGCGGGAGCTGACCGTGTGGCGGGAGTTGGTCGTGTTCCGCTTGATTAGAAGTTTCTATATGTTACGTATCTCTACGCTGGCTTGGCTAAACGTGTTGTTGGACAACATATATGCGGCTTCCTGAACCAGTGTTCCTGCGTGAGGATGATTTCAGCTTGAGCCCAATTGATGTTATGTTGATGAGTCCAAACATGCTCTGCTATTCTGGATTTACTGGTTTCTCCTCGCTGTGTGTGTTTCTTGTTCTCAGCAATGCGAACTTTCAATGGCGTCTTAGTTTCACCGATGTATGATTCTCCGCAGGGTAAATGCAATTCTTGGAATCGGAGTCCTCGTTTGGTTTCCTGGTTTTCGTCAGGCTGCTACGGATAGTGTTTTCAGATCCGAAGCAGGTTCTGATATTATACCTGGACCCAATTCTTCTTATCCTTTCCGACAATCGTTTGATGTAGGGAAGTACAAGTACAAGTGGCGGCTTCTCTGTCTTGTGGAGCTCTTGCTGTCTTCTAGCTAAAACCTGTTCCACGATCACTTTGGAGTAACCATTCCGTTGAAGGTCTTCCTAGTTCCTTTTCGAAACCTTCCTTTCTATTACAGAGCCCGAAAGCACGGTCTTGTAGAGTCTTGATGATTCCTCTCTCAGTCGATTGATGTGGTTGGGTTCCTGGTTCAGATACTGTCCCGTTTGAGTGGGTTTTCGATATACAGATGTTTCCCATTTAGTGTCGGTCCTCTTCACCAATACGTCTAAGAATGACAATTCGTTGTAGACTTCCTAGTGGACTTTCTAGTTAAATAAATTCCACTACATATGTACAAGCGGACAATGGCATATTGTAGGTCAATTTACTTTTTGCACTACTGCATCTTGGATCGTGCAAAAATATTAACTTTTTGCACCGTAGAAAAATGAAGGGATCAATTTTGTTACTGTAATAACTCAATTTCTGTTTTTGTCTGTATTCGAAACGAATGACTGACACTATTTTTCTTATGCTTATATACTATTGATCTTCGTTGTAACTTCAAAAATTAATTTCAAGTCAAATTCTTTCAGAATCAAGTAAAATTTCAGATGACTTCCTAAACTTGACCTAAAGCATAATTTAATCTACTTTTATTGAAAACTCTGAGTTGAATATCTCCAAGTCATCGTAAATTTATATATTTATTTATTGGACGACTGGCAGACTGATTAAATGACTAATTTGACAGATGTAGCTTCAAGCTGGTACTTATTAATTGTCAAAGTTCGGAGGTGCCTGTCGGAAGACCCTATAGAAGGACGAATATGAAAAAAAAAGCAGATAGGTTTGTTATAAAAAGTAGGCTATAAAAAGTAGTGATTTTCAGGCAACCAAATATTCATATCGTATGGAGCGACAATTTCTAGATAATTAAAACAAAAAGACTACGGAATCAATTGCGCAACTACATTTTTCCGCTTACCCAGCATTCCCATCCGTTCTAAACCACAACCCATGACGACCACATTCGCCAATGATAGTGAAAAGAGGTGTGATGCATATGCGCATATAGTCGATCAATTGAGAATTCATACATTCATTTCTAGATACTGAAAACGACAATCAACAGTAGTTGTATCTCCTTTCCATTTAGATTTTCAATCATCAGCTGCCAATGAACATGGCTGATAATAAGTATATTATGAATATTGAAAGCAATTTCGGTGTGATATGACAGTAGCCAGTGACCAGGCTACGAAAATATACAGGGTGGCCAAAACTGCCCATATTTCTGAAACTCACCTCACAAACTGTCAGAATCACCCCCTATGTATTATATGAATCATTGTAGTTTTTGAGTTACGAATTTCTCAATTTTTTTATGAGAATCTTTAGCTCAACCAGCTCGAGTATAACCAAATTGTTTTGTTTCATGCTTCTTATGAATATTTCTTGCATGTATAAGTCTCCAATACTACAGTGAAGTACAAAAATTTTCATGGTTATTGATAAATCCACATTCAAACAAGGTAGAGTTGAATTTTCAATTCCTAATTACAAATTGAACAAATAGTCCATCGGCGTTCTAAATAAGGATGATATAATAGACATGATGACAGTAAGTGAAATCACTAAAATGAAACCCTATTAATGGATTATAAAATACGAATCTATTGCATTATTTTGAGCGAGATTCTTGATATTTTGATAAAATGAAACTACAAAATACGGCTTTCCGCCATGATATCTTGACCGCTAATCAGAGCGAAATACGTCACGTTAGAGTAAACAAATGAATATGACACCTCTAACACAACAGTAATACTCGACGTTAGTTTTTTCTGATTTTCCTTACGACCTAATATTCTTTTCTTTTGTTGAGTTGCTAATTCAAAGGTGAAATAACGGAGCCATGGAACCAGGATAATGTGTCTACAATCGACTTGTTGATGCTGGGAGAGTTTCTGGCATCAGTCATAGACTTTTGTTCGGCAGAATTCGGAAATGTTAAAACTTCCATGCGAGTACAATACTGATCTTTCGAAAACAAATAATCAAGATTAACCCAAAGCCTTTGAAAGACACTTGTAGTTCAATATGAGAGGATATACAATTGAAATGACATTCCTAAAACTATATACTTACCGAACACCTACACTTATTTATTTATTTTAGGTCCTTCAGATCATCTTATGGCGATGATGAAATGAGTTACGAACAATTAAAACTCGTACAATTAAAACGTGCACACTAAAAGGTAACATAACAAGGGTGAAAGATATAAGAGGTGAAACCTAACCTCAAAAAAGTTCAAAAATTATTGAACTCAATCCTCGAAAAAAATAATACTGGTTTATAATCTACAAATTTAGGTAAATACTTAGTCAAAGTGATTCTCACAAAAAATAAAGCTGAGTACTGGGCAACATTTCCGTTGAATCTCGTCTTGCAAGTTTAAGCCACTTGTTTCGTGTTGTTTTTTGTATCGGATGAGCACAAATAACTAGCTCAGAGTTTTTATTGATGTATCAGTACACTGAATGACTGCAAACCACAAATACACTTTCGAATTAAAATTCAATGATAGTTATCACTAAATTTGTGAAAGAGCTTGTAGTGTTTACATGTAGACTACCCGAACGTGACGTCACAACCGAATTGAAGTGTATTTATACGATGTAATTATAATTAATTTCCCAACATTACAGAACAGTATTTGAAAATCTGCCATCATTTCTATTGAAAACCATGATAATATAACTAAGAAATCACTTGATCAATAAAATACATTACATTTTCTAGAGGTTATATTCAGCACTGAAACTACTCTCAGACAACTTACTGAAACAATATTTTTTTTGAAATATCAACCAGGATTCAAAACAAGCTTTGCTCCAATAAATCAGAACGGCAACACTATTCTCGACACCGGCTTTACCAACTCAGTTGGTGTCAACGGAAGTCCAGTCTCTGAGATAAGCCTAGTTTATTTCCTGATGACGTCAATTTGGTTATTTATTAATATATACACTAGCAGGCCTAATTCAAGTATTATAGTGTTGTATAGTAGTTGATGCAATGTAGTGGAATTTAAAGTAAATATAATAAGATCAATTAAGAAAAATTTACAAGGTATAACAATATGAACTAATCATATCTTGTAGGCAAGTTGAGAATCACACGTTGAAAGGTAAGACTTCGTTAGTCCAAGTTTCTCAACTTCTGAGAGTTGTCGTTCGTATGGGACGACAGCTGATTAACGGAAAAACAGACAGACAGACAATACAACAGTCCAAGCTGAAAATATTAAATAGCTAGGTCAAGAATATGGTTTTTAAAACGGGATCAAAGAGTTAGCTAATCAAAAAGTTCTGGGCATAAAGCTGTTGTATGAGTAATTGAATCTGTGGAAAGAAACATGAAAGGTTTGCACCTGCTTAGTTGAACGACTGGGGACAAGTAGAGATAATTTGGAGAGAAGCTCAGGTCTGGTACTCAGTCCGTTGATAGAAGTATTAAGTCTCTATGTTTTGTGCGTGCCTGCAGGGACGGTGAGTTAAATATGCGTTCTAATGCAACATAGTCATAGTAGACACGCATCTTGAAGGCAATATATCTCAGTAAATTGTACTGAACATCCTCGAGTTTCTTATGTGTAACGTAATGGAAGGACCAAACTGTGGAACAATAATCGAGATGGGATCTAACCAGGGAAAAATAAAGAGATTCAATAGCAGTGGTGTTAGTAAAATCGTAGGTGGTTCTCTTTTTAAAGCCCTGCATCTTCATGGATTTCTGAATTACAGCGGAAATGTGTGATTCATAGCTAAGTGTGGAGTCTAGAATCACACCTATTACGCCAGTTTTACATTTCATTTATACAGTCGACACTTTTTGAAAACAGTGAAAATCCACATGATAGACCAGCGACTCATAATCGTTTTTATTACTCTTAAAGAAGAAGAAGAATTTACTGAATCAGGATTTCCTAATATACAAGTTAACTAACTTAAAATATACTATAATCAACTAAATTTATAGAAATAATACAACTATATATATACATACATATATTATTTAAACTGAACAAAAAGAAATATTCAATGATGGAGTAGATTCAATTGAATCAGATAAATCATTGAATAACAATAATTCATTGGCCAAAGCACAGAATTCAGGTGTCAATATGGTGCAGTTTTTTTTCTTCTCAAAACTGCTGGGAAGCTGTCTGAGCGCACTCATTTACCCAAAATAGGATCACTCTAGTTGGATACCCGGACATAAGAGTCACAAGGGCAAAGAGGAGGCCGATGTTCTAGCATCCAAGGCTATGATCGGCTAAGAACCCTTCTGCGGAGTACGCCAAAGCATGTATAAATACATCCATAAACTCATGGATGCAAGCCGAATCGACAGAGTGGTGGAATAGGCTCTCAAGAATGAGGCAGGCGAAAGAGTTCATAAATAAACCATCGCCCAGATTCATGGAAGACCTGCTAAACCACAATCGTAAGGTTTTAAGGGTAGTGGTGAGTCTATTAACGGGGCATAGCCGACCCAGGAAACATGAGAAACATGGGCCTGATTGAAGAAACCCAATGTAGGTTCTGTCAAGAAGAGGAAGAAACCGCACTGCATGTACTCTGTGAATGCGAAGCCAGGCTGAGACACGCAAGATGCGAGGAAGAAAAACCAGAGGCTACCAGCTATATGAAGGGGTTAGTGTCAAGGCTATGGAGTCTCATTAAATATATCAAGCTAGACAATGAGCTCTAATAACCAAGTAGCATCACAATAGATCTGGAAAGTTCTAATGGTGTAGTTTTTGTTCGAGACCAATATGCAACCTCCAGAAACCTACTTGGATAAGGCGTTTCAAACATTTTTTAACCGTTCCATATGTAAATGCAATAATACGAGAAATACGAGAAATATACGTCATCATTTTGTTAGCCCAAATATAATGGACCACCCTGTACACTTAAATAATAGATATAGGGACAGTTCGCATGGCATTGCGAGTTTCGAAACAAAGCATGTATATCACCACGCAAGCCACCCACGATTTGCGTGAGCGATACTAACTACGATAAAAGCCGGTTGCAGAATGCATATTTACCAAAGTGGGGGTGTTGTGTTGCGTTTTATATCGAGAAATTAGGGGACTTTCGGTCGGCTTGATTCGCATCCCTCTACCCCAAAACTGTGACAGGGTTAGAAATGTGCACGAGGCATTATTTCTGATATAGAAGAAGAATCTAGGGAAAAAGGTTTCGGCTTCTTCTCCATACCTATACAAAAAAAAACGTGTGAGTACTCGTTACAGTGAGTACCCAACCAAAAAAATTAACAAACATCTTCAAACCTTTGAACATTAATCATCACCTACACGCCGAACCCGAAAATAACACAAAAAATAAACAGCTGTGAAAAAGAAGAAGACAAAAACCTAATCGGAGGGTACAACATACAATTCTCGGACTGCAACAAATTCTATATCGGCCTGACCAAGAAAAAACTGATCCAAAAGTACGACAAGCACAAAAACGCATACATAAACCCATCAACATATAAATCAAACCTCGCCACACACGCCTTATGAAACAAACATAACTTTCCACCACCAGAAAACATCAAACTCATGAAACAAGTCAATAAAGGAAACCGTATGAATATCTGGGAGTTGAGTTTGATCTTTCTCTTGAAGATGATCACTTGGTGATTGAAACACGTGTCGAGGTGTGGAAATAACGGTTAAGTGTTGGAAAAAACCCCAGTAATATTCATCTGGGATAACCTAAACATCCATAGATTCAAAAGCCATAATTCACTTATCGAAAAACAAATACAAATCAAAACACAAGAGCTAACATTCAATATACTCCACAAAACAATACACATTCCTAGAAACAATGAACCTAGAGAAACACCAACACACAGAATATTTGCACAGGCAAATTTAATGAGACATCCGGATGAAAGTGGAGGACAAATACCTGCCCAAACCCTAATTAATGGAACATCAACGAATTCCTAAGGCGATCTAAAAGTATAAAAGAACAAACAAGAAGATAAAACCATCAGTCTGAGTATAGCAATGAAGCACAGTCTGCTATCGAAAGCGCTCACATATAATAATTAGAAGTTATCAGAGCTTCAAATCCTTTTTGTAAATAAGTATTACTTTGTGGTTTTGGTCCGTGGTCTGTGTTATTATCCTCACTGGGATTGATCTCACGACGTTTCGACAAAGTCTCATTTGCCTTCTACTGGTGACTTTTGTTAAGTGTACGCACGTCGACCCCACCTTACTCGATCCGCTCCCTACTATCCAGGTATATAGGGATGTTTGTTATGTGATCGGAAGTAGACTTCCTAGTCTACTTCCGCATGAATTTCCACAAAATGAACAATTCGTTAGAAGATTCTGTAATGTTCCGAGGATCATCTTCAACTTCATAAAATTTTTATAATCACTCCCAAAAGCGGATATAGTTTTACGTTATATGCTCACTGTCAACAGTATATGTCAATCGCACACTGAACACTAAGTCATGCGAAGAGAGGCGAGATAAACGTTGGCCCGAAATTTGGGTAGCGCTGTGTGTTAGACTGAGGAAAAAGGGAAGCCCGACATAGCGTCGCCGTTATGTGTTACATTATTAAGCAGTTTACCCTCACGCAGTCAAGCGGCATTGGAAGCTCTTGGCCCTTACCGAGCAACGTATGAATTGGTAGCAAATTGCCAAAAACGACTCTCCTCAATAGCAAAACTTAACAGATGGTCTTTGGTCTGGATTCCTGGCCATACTGGCTTGCAAGCATCTTCATCGGACCATAACCTGTCATTGGCAAAGCTTTAGGCTTTGCCAAACAAAGATTGAACACCTGGATGGCAAGAAGATTTATGGACTTTTGGCAGAATCTTTCAGGATTGGCTCAGGTTAGGAATCACACGTTAAAAGGTAAGACTTCGTTAGTTTCGCCTTCTGAGGGTTGTCGATCGTAGGGGTGCGACAGCTGGTTAACGGAAAAACATATTTGAAACAGATTAAATAGTTAATTTTCTGAAATTCATTGGTTCCTTTTTTTCTTTGGAAGATTCCCATCTTTTTTGAATGAAGATGGAGAAGAAGGCCAAAATATTTCTTTTCCAAAAATTAGTCTCAGCTAAAAATATACCCCTTTGAATTCAACTTCTTATTTTTGTAGAGTGAACAGATCACTGTTCATTCCTATGAAAATGAAAAGCTTCGACAAAAAGGATGGATAAGTTGTCTTTTATGTTTCGGAATTTGACAACCCTAGTGTTGCAATCTGGCAACTGACAGCTTTATCGTAAAGTTGGACTTTTTTGAGCTTATAAGTACTCAAAAGGTTTTGACATACGCGTGCTCTTTGTGTTGTTTATACAATAACTTAAACATTTTCGTGCGATTATTTTTCACAACTTTCGTCGTGAATTAACTCAGCAACAATGCATGAATGCACTCAATTCAATTTTTGGCGATAAAGCTCCATCAAGGACCAGTGTTTATCGATGGTATGGTGAATTCAATCGTGGTCGTAGTTCACTCCACCACGAATTTCGTGAAGGTCGTCCAAAATAAGTTGTTGTTCCGAAAAACATTAATGCTGTGCGCGATCCCACACAATTTGTCAATCGCTCAAAAAAGGCTCGCGTTGATTGGTCGAAGGAAATGCTCAAAAAATACGATCGCGGTGCTTCGAAACACGTCTATGACATCGTGACAGGTGATGAATCGTAGATTTAGGCGTATGAGCAAATGCAAATGCAAGCAAATGGTCGCCTGTTTTTTCGGAAAAACTGGACATGTCGCAACCGTACCACTAGAACAACGCAGAACAGTCAATTCTGAGTGGTACACAACTATTTGTTTGCCAGTTGTCTTCCAAGAAATCAGGAAAACCAACCGCCGAAGACGGAAGACTCAAACAACTGCATTTTTGAGCACCCAAAACATCGATTTGATGAGTCACCCGCCGTATAGTCCTGACTTGGCAACGAATGACTTTTTTTTATTCCCGCACGTAAAAATCAAACTGAGAGGTCAACGTTTTTCGACACCTGAAGAAGCGGTTGGTGCATTCAGAATGCATGTTTTGGAGATACTTCAATCAGAGTGGCAAAAGTGCCTCGAGAATTGGTTCAAACGCATGTAAGTGTACAGATCTTTATGGGGAATATTTTGAAAAACAATAAAGTGATTTTTGATGATTAATATTTGTTTTAATTCTCTAATCCCGAGATATAAAAAGCAACCGTCAAATTTTCTGAATCTCAGTCTTTTTCTTTATCTTCCTTAGTTCCCTTGTTTACGATATTGCCGATACGAAAGGAAATCATTCATCTCCTTGAGAAAACGGTAAACACATCTTTGACTTTCACAAAACGCACACTATTTACAAGAATAATAAATCAGGCAAAAGGGTTGTGATAAAAATAAACCTAGGAATTTTTAAATAAATATTCACAACTAAATTTAAAGTGGCGGTAGGAAATACTCACCACAAGGATGATTACCCTTACATGAAAAAGTAGTCTCTCTTCTAGATAAGTATCTATCTGTTTTATGGAATTACAGTAATCGGAATGCAACAAAGAAGTCGGTCAGGCATTAATCAAGCGGGGAAAGAGAATTATGCTTATTACAAGTTGTGGAGTCTGAAACACAGTGACAGGGGTGTGAGGAATTTACTAACAGGCGATTTTTATCAATTTTTATGTTGGCACTCTCGTCTTGAACATATTTCCACAGTTTCAGCTGTTTAGCATGTTTAGTTTGATGGTGAGAGGCATAAAAGTCATAAGTATTTTAAATGCTCGGCGATTTTCTGCTAGATCAAAGAATTTGCATGAAATTTTGTGTAAAATTAAATTAACTGCTCAAAAACACCTAAAATGTTGACAGTGGCATACGGTGATTGTGCTCTTCAAGAAGGGAAGGTCAAGATGTCAATGACGACAGTCGCCCTGGATGCCCCAGCACATCAACAACCGATGAAAATGTTGAGAAAGTGAAGGAAATTGCTATGAAAAATTATCGAATCACTGTTAGAAAAGTTGCTGAGGATTTCGGTACATTGGTTGGCTCATACCATGCTATTTTTTCGAAAATTATAGACATGGGTGATTCTCTAAGGTGGCTCACTCCTATAACTTTTTCATTATTGGAGATTGAAAAACGAAATTTGGGGGGTTGTGTATTATAGTTCAATTTACATGTTTTGATATATTTTCTTGCTTTGCCGCACTTCAGGTTTGACCGGAAATGACCCCAACTTACGATTTTCAAATGGGACATCCTATATATTTTTACTTATTTCGATCGAGAATGACATTCTAAATCCAACAATACTTCACTTGTAAATATTTGAAAAATAAAATCATTTTTATTCCAATTTTTATTTTTTGATCTAGAATGCCATGGATCGTGTAAATCGCTTCATTCTTGATCAAGTAACACGGGAAAACTACGACTTTGAGGCTTATGACTTCACAGTCGCTTTGAGAATTATTTTACAGTGGCAAATATGAATTTTTCCAGTTAACTTGATTTTTTCAAATGGAAAGGGAGTGGCTCGTCGGTTTTTTGTTGAAGATCATTTTCTTATGAATAATTTGATGTCACACACTTTCACTTTATTATCTCTATTTTTCTGAATAATTGCAAGAAACGATCATACCTAATAACAAATAATACGTATTTATTCGGTATACTTATGCACTAAATTCTGTTATTCTTGTTATCCGTGACAAACAATTGAAGCTGTTGCTAGGACTACTTAAACAAATAGGCTAATGAATATGCTGTGACTTTCAAAAATGTATTCGTTGTGTAGTTTATAATTAGATATGGCAAATTATACTAGAAACGAGAAAATTGACATGTTGCTAATTTACGTCGCCATCCTACTCGGCATTATTTTCCAAAACTGGAAAGAAAAATGCGAAATAAACCAGAAGAAAATGCCAATAACTTCATCGTCAGTGAAGCAAAAGGAATTAGACGTGTTGGCCTATGTTGAAGTGAATTGTATGGCGTCAATTCGCCACATTTTTTCTGAGTGTGATATAAGTTATTCGTCCGTTTGGAGAATTCTTCACAAATATAATTATCGATCATTCAAGTACCAACTACACCAACATCTTTACGAAAACGACCACAACCGAATATTGACTTATTGCAACTGGTTTTTGACTGAATACAGAGAAGACGTACGCTTTTCATTTAAAATTATTTATTCAGATGAAACCCTATTCACCAACTTGGGTATGTTCATTAGGTATAATAAAAGGTACTGGTCTCAGACTAATTTACATTTTTGAGAGCGATTTGGTTTCAATTGCTGGATGGGTATTATCGGAGGAAAACTTTTGGGGCCAATAATTTTCGACGGACAACTGAGTGCGGTAAGATATTTACAGTTCCTTAGAAATAAAATTAATGATTTCATTGAAGATTTGCGACTGGCTAACCAAGTTGATATCTATTTTCAACAAGATGGAGCGCCACCTCACAATTCTCAAGTCGTAAGAGAACGTGTGAAAGACACCTTCCCAGAAAAGTGGATTAGCACTTATGGACTTATTCAGTAGCCTGCAAGGTACATTCTTGAGTTCTCATATTTTTACATAAATGTATTATTTCTTTTTCATATTCTTGATCACTAGATCTTACTCCGCTAGAGTACTACATCAGGGGGGGACTACATCGCAGGGAACAAATTGATGAAGAAATGAACAATGATAAATGATTTATGTAGTAAAAGTGTTAACTTGCGTTACTACTTATTCTCGTTATTTTAGAGATAACTTAACATCCTCGAAATTGATTCATATTGTATGAAGGCTATTTTTCGGGTTTTCTGGCCGTAGTCTGCAGTATTATATGCCTGACGTTTCATCTACCGCTGCGGTAGACATTAACAAAAGCCAAGGTAGTAACGGTCGCAATACCCGAATAATACAGGAACAAGAACCAGAGCACCAGCTCTGGTATTGCGACCGTTACTACATCGCCTATGAAAATGCATACCGCAGCAGTAGACGAAACGTCAAGCATAAAAACCTGAAGATCACGAGTAGGAAACCCGAAAAAAACCTTCATATTATTTGAGAAGATTTACTCTAAATTCATACAAATGTTTTCTGAACCCCATCTTTACCAGGTGAAAATAAGGAGAAGATTAGCATGTTTGCATTTTTTGTCTCGTGTCCCAGTCCTGAGAATAATATTTTTGCAACACAAAACAATACCACATTCATGCCGGACCTTCACCAATAAGTGTTAAACCATTTTTGCTATTCCACCAGCGAAACAGATGAGCTATTTTTTTTTCTATGGATGGAAATTATATTCTATCCTTACGAGTATAAAGAGAATGCACGATATTCATATGTTTGCTGCAATGACTTAAAAATAAATAATTAAATTACTAATATACTTTCATAGGATACTTATCTATTATGTTTGAAGGTGGTTGACAATGTTTCGTGGTGTATTTCATCAGTTCGGACTTCCATTGTCTAATATAATATTGTGAAAGTAATGGATGAATAAGGAAATGGATGAGGAAATCCACAACGATTTACCTTTCTTAGACGTATTGGTGAAGAGGACCGACACTAAATGGGAAACATCTGTATACCGAAAACTCACCCACACAGGACAGTATCTGAACCAGAAATACAACCACCATCAATCGACTAAGAGAGGAATCATCAAGACTCCACAAGACCGTGCTTTCTGGCTCTGTAATACAAAGGAAGGTCTCGAAAAGGAACTAGGCATCATCAAAAAAGACCTTCAACGGAATGGTTACTTCAGAGTGATGGTAGAACAGGCTTCAGCTAGAATACAGCAAGATCCCCACAAGGAAGAGAAGCCGCCACAACCAGTACTTGTACTTCCCTACATCAGAGGATTATCGGAAAGTATAAGAAAGGATGGGTCCAAGTACAACATCAGGACCTGCTTCAGATCTGGGAACACTATCCGTAGCAGCCTCACAAAAACCAGGCCACCAAACGCGCACTGCGATTCTGAGAATTGCATTTACCGGATACCCTGTGAGTGTGGAGAATCATACATCGGTGAAACTAAGAGGCCATTGAAAGCTCGCATTGCTGAGCACAAGAAACACACACATCGAGGAGAAAACAAGAAAATCCGTAATAGCAGAGGATGTTTGGACACATAAACATAACATCAATTGGGCACAAGTTGAAATCATCTACAAAGAGGAATATTGGTTTAGGAGAAAATTCAAAGAAGCCGTGTACATGTTGTCCAACAACGGATTTAGTCAAGCTAGCGTAGAGATACGTAACATATGGAAACCTCTAATCAAGCGAAAAACGACCAACTCCCGCCAAACTGTCATCTTCCGCCAAAACCAATGAAGCGGAGAGAGGGAAGGGGGGATAGGTGAAAGCACTCGAATGACCTATAAATAGTCAGATCTCGGAGGAATAAGTCCAGTTATCACCCGAAGACGACCAGTTATCACCCGAAAACAATTGTGGATACTAACAATCGAAACGTCGTGTCGGAACTTGGGTTGGAATCTTTTAATTTTCATTTTCCATTTCTTGTTAATAATATTTTTTAATTTTTTAATTTTCAGGTTTTATTAATATTTCAATTTTTAATTTTTTTGGTTGTTGCTTGTATGTTATTTCTTTGTAATTTCAGTTTTTTGTTATTTGTTATTTTTAGTTAATCTTTTTAATTTTTTCAGGGATTTCAAATCAGTTTATATTATATTAGACAATGGAAGTCCGAACTGATGAAATATACTATTAGTTGATAAAGTATTCATATCAGAGTTTGTTGCTGCTTATTTGGTCATCGAAATTAACAATGTACGAAGAGATCAATCATTTCTTTAGTAAAAACTAAAAAGTCGTTCTCGATTTTCAAAAATATTGTACCTTCCTTTCGAAATCAAAATTTTTTACCCCAGAAACAACTGAATGGCGTCGTGTAGGATGATTTCGGTAAAATGTAGGTATAATGACGCTAATAAAAACCATATAAAACATAATAGAACTTTTATACTACTTTGAGTTCGACGCAGTTTTCGAAACGGATCGTTCTAAACCCATTTATTCTGGAAACTGATTAATAAATGAGTTTTTAACGAGTGGCAAAATTATTTTTTTTATCTCCGAGACTAATAATACATGTTTTAATGCAAACGTACTTTTATCGCTAATTTTCGACAATAGCTATTAGGTGCGATTATTTTGGACGAACATAATGAAATAGTTGACGTCCTTGTGACAAAGGAAAATTCTCAGTGAATCACGGGAATACATTTGTGAGAAAATAATAGTTCAACAGGTTGTTTGTTACATAAGGAACAATGAAATTATGAATAATATACGAAACTTGCAAGTAGTATACATCTGTTAAAATGATTTGAAACTGTATGATATTTCCAGTGGGATAGACTGTTATGAATTGATGCATATACAGTGTGTCAATTTTAAAACTTACAATGGGCTATATCTCACGAACGAAAGCTGATATCGAAAAATGCTGCTAGAATACTGAGGGGGAACTAAAGTGACATGAAAGAGAACTCACTCTCATCAACCCCACCCACCAAAACTCAAAAAGTTTAAATTGCAAACCCCTACTTGTGATACATCATTGAAAAGACTATAAAAATGCTATCCAATGGTATAAATGATAATTGTACAGGGTGAAGCAATAATTGTGAAACTTTGGCTTGAATGGAATATTTAATGAGGTTTTTATTGAACTACAAATTTATTAAAAATGTCAATTGAGTAAATGGGTTCCGTTGTTTTGTAAACAATTGTCAAAGTCTGCAAGAACTTTAATATCAGCAGGCTTACTATGACTTTTTTATTTGTAATGCTACCTCCCGCACTATTGTTTTAAATTATGAGTGTCCGTCGATACTTTTTTTGTCAAATAAAAACTCAATTTGCCGTTTTTAGAAAACAAGTTGGAAAGATCTGTTTTTTGGGTTTGTACAATCTGTACTGTCATTCAACTGTAGTTGTCAAGATGGTTTACACAGTATACCTGAGCAAGTGGAGATAATTTTCATATTTGCCTCCCAGAACCAGTATTATTCAAAAACAGCTCAAATATTTCATGACAGGCATCCGGACAAAAATGTAAGTCACGTGAACGTCCGTGATTTAGTTGAAAAGTTTAGAGAAACGGGATCAGTGCAAAATAAAAAGAAGGAATGCCCCAAGATTACTGAATGAAGCAACCCAAATACAGCTCCTTGAAAATTTTGCCTACAGCATCAACACTTCAAGTATCTGCAGTGGCAGGACTTTCACGTGAGCCGTCGATCTTACACTACATTGGCTTGTCAGATGATTCTGATCTTTTTTTTTTCGAAACTATCTACACAACAGACGCCAGGAAGTTGTTCTTGATGGAGTACATTCCACACCTTTGAATTAAAAAACAGGCGTTCCACAGGGATCAATTCGTGGCCCACTCCTATTTACGATATACACCAGTCAATTAGTGAAATGGCTTCAGTATTGCAGTGTGCATCTCTATGTCGATGACACTATTATTCTTTTGAACCTCACAGAGTAGAAGACGCTAATAGGCGGATCAGTCATAATCTCATCCCTTGCTGATAATATTTGCTTAATGAATAATACATCAAAGTCGAAAATACTAATATTTGGTCCAAAAAATCACAGGTATATTGTGAAACAACAACTCAGTATTAGTATAGGCTCTAATGGATTGGAAATTGTGAAAAAAGCAAAAAATCTTGGGGTGACTATAGATAGTGATCTCCGATTTGATTCCCATGTGACTAAACTAATCCAGAAAGCTTACCTCTCACTCAAGCCGATTTATGGAAATTGAAAATTCCTCCCTAGACTTACTCTATGTGACAGTCTCGTTCTTTCACCTTTGAACTATGCAGATGTACTCTGTGGACCAAGCTTCACAATTAGGAATAAGACTCCAATAAACAGAACAACCATCTTGACAGGGTGATCTGGATATAGTCTGCGGAGTTCGAAGAGAAAATCTCTATATTTATCCGTTTTCCCTCCTCTTTTCTGACGATATTCGTCCCGCCAGAAGCTGAAAACTCCACGACAAATATCGTTTTGGTCTGGTGGTCAAGAAGGACTACATCAGGCTTATTAGCTTGTATGAGCCTGATGGTGGGGAATGAATAGTTCCAATAAATTCGACACTTCTCGTTCCCCACAACGGATTTAATATCCCCCGGAGCGTAGGGCAACACCGGTGTCTCGTCAATACCGTAAGAATGCCGTAGATGGTAATATAGCACTCTTAGGGCCGCGTTATGTCGATGGATATAGACCGAGACCGCATATGCTGGACATGCTGATAGCAAGTGCATTAGGATCTCAGGCGCGTCGCGGCAGGCCCTGCACCTCGTGTCAGGAACCTCTATACCCATCACGCGACTGCGGTAGACTAAGGTGTTGACCATCCTGGCAAGCTATGATGAACCCCTCAGTTTCCGACTTCAGCCCACTCGACCTCAGGAAAGCGAACGTCAGGCGCTTTGATAAGCCAAGGTCTTCAATGTTATTGAAGAAGACCCCATACATTGACTTTTCCTTGTGTCTCTGCAGAAGTAAAGTGATCTCTGCGGCTTTTATCTGAGCTTTTTGCTGAACGGGTTCCAACTTGGTGACAGAGTTGTGGTCACCTCGTTCAGAGTCGAAAACTATACCGAGTTCATCAGCTGCTCGGGCAGCTGCCCTAAGGAGAAATGCTCCAATTCCTGCTCTCTCCGAACTCCTGACGACTTTACAGGCTGTATCCAGTACCATTCTATCATGTAGACACTCCAAACTCAAAAGTCCACGGCCTCCCTGTTGTCGGGGGAAGTACAACCGTGGAACGGACGATTCGGGATGCAAACTCCTATAGAGATGCATCATTTTTCGGGTCTTTACGTCGAGTTGATACAGCTCCTCCCGAGTCCACTTCACTACTCCAAACGACTGGAGTAAGATTGGAACGGCAAGCATATTTGTTGCAGCAACTTTGTTCTTCCCCGACAGTTCCAATGACCAGATCTGTCGAAGTTTGTGCTGATACTTGCCGCGGAGAGAGTTCTTCACTGCTGTTACCTCTTGTGAGTGGCGTTGTTCCACCCCGAGGTAAGTATACGTCTCTCCGGCATTCAGATGGTGTAGGATGCTGCACATCCTCTCCGTAGTCCCCGCATCGTCCTCTTTTGAGATGGACCATTGCATATTTGTCTATCCCGAATTTCATACGGACAGCATGCGTGTACTCTTCCACCACTCTCAAGGACTAATGGATATCCTTCTCTCCAGAGGCATAAAGTTTAAGATCATCCATATAAAACAAATGGGTGACCTTGTGCTTCCGGTTTCCGGGGGTGCCACAGTTATACCCTCGAGTATTATTATTATTATTATCCGTACCAGTGTAAAGTAGCCGTATTCAGTGGTATGCTTCACATAGTATTGAATATTCCACAATCGGAAAGTAATTTTCAAAGAGAGCTGAGTTTCATCAAATACATCGCTGTCAACAACAGTTACAAGGTAGATATTATCGACTCTATTATTTCCAAAAATCTACGAAAACAAGCCATGGACCATAGACCTTCAAGAAACGATAGCGTCCGCTACAGGACATTGTCATATCTTGGAGAATCCTCCATTAAAATCGCTCAGCTTTTAAAAAAGAAATGCTTGAACATAGCTCACAGAACAAATAATAATTTGAGCAATTTCATTAAAAACACTGAAGAAGAAAAAAGTATTCAGGTTGACTTGTGGCTCTTGCCCGAAACTTTATATTGGCCAAACTGGGAGAACTTTTTCCCGAAGAATCAAAGAGCATGGAAGTAGTTTCTTGGATGGAAAGATCAAATACACATTTGCAAACCTTCTTTTAGCAGAAGGACATGAGTTCAATAACGACTATGACGTGTTACATTTAGAAGAGAAAAGTTTGAAACTCAATCTACCAGGAAACAGAGTAGCCAGTCTATTTTTCTCAGTACTCCAGCATCTTCTGCCACCGGCTCCACCCTGTAGAGTCACTTTGATCTTACGCGGATGTGGCCATACCCAACGTGAATTTGGGACGAAAAAAGAAGCGCTATAAAATGCAGCGACCGGTGCATAAAGTCGGTGTCCTTGGCCAACGAAGCCACTCGAAAATTCGTGGGTTCTTTACTCTTTGATAGTTGCCCCTCACTCTGCACCCCGAGGCGATCGCCGTGTCGGCCCTTCCCTTCCTTGCCCTTGCTACGCATACTTGCGTGTGCGTTTCTCATTCTCATGTGGGACGTGGATGTAGGTAATATTCAGGAATCTGTAAGGGTCTAGGGCCGAAAAAATGTCTCCAAATAGAATCAACACACATGATGAAGCAGTCAAAATTTGACACTTTTTTTTGTCAATAATTATTGTGGATCATTAATATGGAGTCTCATTTATAGTCAATACTCAATAGCCATCGGGAATGTTCAAAAAAAGTTTTTGAAATTTCTATGCTTGAAGGTTGATGTAGTTTATCCTTCAAAAGTATCTGAATATTCAACGAAATTAGCAAGATACCTTTTGGAAATTTTGAAACCAATTTCAGGAAACAGTAATAGTTTCCTAAAAAATACAACCCATTTCATAGATAAACTTAAAGACATAACACTCAGTGATGGTGATGTTGAAAGTCTTTTCACGAATGTTCCTGTTGATAAAACTCTTCAAATTGTCAAATCCA
Source organism: Leptinotarsa decemlineata (assembly GCF_025532065.1). Classification (NCBI taxonomy): domain Eukaryota; kingdom Metazoa; phylum Arthropoda; class Insecta; order Coleoptera; family Chrysomelidae; genus Leptinotarsa; species Leptinotarsa decemlineata. The sequence goes on along the minus strand of NW_027412692.1, from coordinate 11,789,258 downwards.
GGTTGCAAAATTACTCAAATTTAAAACATCGAACGAAGTTGGATGTTAATTCTATATTAGATCTTTTAAAATTATGTATAGACAAAACCTATTTTCAATATAGAGATGATTTCTATCAACAAGAATTTGGCATGGCTATGGGTTCCTCTTTATCTCCCATCTTAAGTAACATATATATGGAGTATTTTGAAGAATCTTTTGTTGAAACTTATCAGAATGGTCCCAAAGTTTATTGGAGATACGTTGACGATATTTTTGCTGTTTGGAATAGAAACAATGATGACCTGAATACTTTTTTGAATTATATCAACGAGCGGGAGGGGACAATAAAATTCACAATAGAGATTGAACAAGATGGTCGACTCCCTTTCCTTGATGTAATGTTGTAGAAGTCATCAGATCAATTTGATACAAATGTTTATCGGAAGAAAACACATACAAATAGATATCTCCACTATACATCAAATCATCATGCGAGTGTTTAAAAAGGTATAATAAATTGCCTTTACAAAAGAGCTAAAATGATATGCAATTCAACCGAAAATCTCAATAAAGAAATATCATTAATTAAATCTGTTTTGAAAGATAACGCTTATCCAGATTCTTTCATAAATTCAACGATAAATTCAATAGAAAATAAAGAATCAATTAAAAACCAAACGAACATACAAACAGCTTCACAAATTCAACAACATCCAACTAAACAATTACCGACTCAACATCCACCGACACCTTTCACAACTAACATTATACCTTACATTCCAAGACTATCTGAAAAAATAAGACGAATTGGAAATAGATATGATGTTAGAACTACTTTCAAAACAAAAAATACACTGAGATCTATACTCACACATACAAAACCCAACAACACTGAAGAAAAAACAAAAAATTGTATTTATAAAATACCTTGTTCTTGTGGTAAAAGTTACATTGGTGAAACCTCAAGACCATCAAAAGTGCGTGAGAATGAACATCGAGATTATATAAAAAATAGACAATTGACAGGATCAAAATTATCAGAACACATTTCAAAATCAGACGGTGAACATCGGGTGGAATGGAATAGGACAAGAAAGATTACCAATGATCCTCATTCTAAGAGACGTAAGGTGAAAGAATCAGCATATATTCTCATGTCTGGAGAGAATTGTATCTGGAATAGCTCTTTAGAAATAGACCGTACTTGGCTATCCATCTTGAAGAAAACTTTGGATAGTGGCGAAATGGCAACAAACTGATATCGGAGAGTACCTTGTATTACATCGAATGTTTCAGTTGTCAATCAACAACATTGACATAATTTCATATTTCAAAACTTCTTTGACATCTGTCGAAGAAGTAAAGAAATAAGCTATCAAAAAAGGAATAACTGCGAATATATTCGAATTTTTTATCCATTTCTGAAGACGGAGGCAGATTTTGGCCTCCGAAACGTAAAAGATAAGTATTATTTCTTAATAATTTTTTTGATAGGCAAAATTGTTAAATACGACAAGTTACTGATAAATGGAAGATTTTTCTTTGTGAAAAATACTTTGATTTTTACGCAGTAACTTATCGGGGTAAACTAAAAAGTTTGCCCTTCTACACTTGTATAAAGTTCTCCATTATAATTTTTATATTTTTTCAGATTGTGGAAGTTAACAATTACCCAAAAAAGGTCGATAAAAAATATCTGAATATATAATGTATAAACTACGCAGATTCGATTTCATATCTTTAGAAAAGTGCAGAAATTAAGCATCCATAATATTTCTACATAAGCTATAGAATTCCCTGTACTATTATAACAAATAGATTTTCATGTGCCGAAATTGGAGTCTAGATCAATTATCATTTTAGAGTGCAAAAGAGCTCAAACAAATATGATGTCTAAAGCACCATGTGATACCACCGTGTGATATGTTCAAATACTAACAAATTGTCAAATATGTGTGATATTTTCAACTGCAGTAAGAGTGAATTAATTTGGTAAATCTCTGAGAAGACTATACAACTCAGTGTATTACCTAAGACAGAGAATGTAGCAATATAACTTACTGAAAGAGTTCAATTGCAAGTTTTACAATGAGATATGATTGCTCTAATACTTCTTGAAGAAGAGAGAACAAAAAAGATAAGTATTAAAACCAAAAGATACGCAACCTGCAGCTGGTTTTCAACAACTTATGCTTCAGAGGCATGACTTCAAATAAATAATCGATTTAAGTATAAACAATATTCTACTCTCAGATACTTCAGTTTCTTCATTATTTTATCAGTCAAAAACAACTCTAACGCTAGTTACAATATCAATTGATATACGTAGAAGTATTTTTGATGAAGCCACAAAAATCTGAATTTTTCATATCAATATCATAACAATTGTTATAAATAATTGGGTATCAGCTTCAGAAGGTTTTGATTTCTAGTAATGTAAAAAAATGACAATTAAGAAAAATCATCAAAATCGAACTTTCTTCCGTTTCAATCCTCTCCTCAAGGTAACTAACATATTCATATTAAAAGGATTGATACCCTATCCGTTGTTTAAAAAGGGTTCTCACATCCTCTTCCAGGATTACTGTAGGTCAACCATCTTCGGAACAAAATTTCGCAAAACAATATCGAACACTAACATTGCCAAATTGAACTGGAACATGTACTGGAACTCAGAAAGTAAGGTTAGGTTGACAGTAAACAAAACATCAGCTGTGAACAGAACAATATAATTCTCCTTTTTCTGGACAGTAAATGTGCTTCAGCAGTGCTGCTAACACTTCTACATCCAGCACAAATTATTTTACAATTTTATTTGTAGTATATAAAAGCTGTAGTATATGAAAATACTTTTGTCTAATTTATTCCTACAAATTCAAATATAAATAAATGAATAGTATGGAAAAATGAAAGAAGGGAACCTCAAAAAAGCTCGGGAAAGCTTGTCTTTGAGGTGTTTTAGCTTCACATTTGGAGTAATTTCAAACTTTCATTAACTGGGTAAAGGGTCAATCACCAAGCACCAACGAATTGAGGTTGTTAATTTTTGTCTGTATTTACACATATATACTCACTAGTTATTTTATTTTTACGACCGGTTTCGGATTTTATATCATTATCAAGTATGAAAACTAACTAACTAACTAGTTAGTTAGCTCTATTTATATGTTCTAACTAACTAGTTAGTTAGTTAGTTAGTTCTAACAAAGGGTGCATGGGAAGTTTTCAATGTGACACCTTGTATATCCCGAGTTTTTGTGGAACCACTAAATTTGAATCAGATTTCCTTAATTTTCCGATTAAAAACTCTTTTGTAAGACAAAATTACATTCTCGCAAGACGCGTCTTATATCTCATGCGATAAGAACGGTTTCATTGTGTGAATGTTGAACAAATATGATGAGCCATATTTTCAAGTAATCAGTGAAACTGAGAAACTCTCTAGTGGGCTTATCGGTTATCGGAAATTGTGTGACTTGTGGACTATGAAGCTTCGATAAGTTCGAAACCCGCCAAGATTTATGCTGAAATTAAACCGAATTCAAAAAGAGTATCTGGCGCAGCAATAAAAAATTATAAAATAGGAGATTTTAATGTCGGCAGAGCGATGAAACTGACAACCTTTTAATAGACGGTAAATTAAAGTAGTGTAATGAAATATTCGATTCTGTATCAGGAATGAAGTATAACTTAGGGTTAAGTTTCCTTTTATTATGCCCTTAAATCAAACATGTTTTAGGTTAGGAGTATTTCTAGGATATGGCTGAGGTCTGTTAACGTTGGAATAAGTTGCTTCAGTTCCAACAGACGTTTCAAATTAGTTTTCTTATGCTCAAAAAAAAGTGATTTCGTTGTGGTTTGCCGGATTTATGATACTTTATCAGGTCCACCCCATTTTTGTATCACAAACTAAAAATTTTATGAGTGTTCGGGTTATTTTCTACCTGCAGTGGTGTGTGTTTGGGTATTTAATCAAAAATAAAAATACTTGTTGAAATTCATAACTACATTTATTTATTTATATACAATTTATATTATATATTTAAAATTATCACGTTATGATGAATAGAATTGCTTATTTGACAAGATATTAAGTATACGCAAAAACTATGGCGTGTTATCATCAGATAAATCCGATGAATCTTTTTCGAATTTTATATTTCAAGATTCTACAATTTTCTCTACTAAATTGTCTAATTTCCACATGTTGTCCTAGTCTTTTCGAACGTGTTCAATGTTTGGTTTAACCATCAACATCTGTTAATTGTTCAATAATATTTTATATTTCTTAGTGGTGTAGTTCCAGCAAGTTACTACACCAAAACTCATATTGATAATAATGAAAATTGTATCAATCAACTTTCCCTTTAGAGTCAAAAATTATCAAATCATCATGCCCATTGAAAATTGACATTTATGTGTAGGTATGACATTTGTCAAACCAAAAAACTCCATTAATGTTTAACTTTTTCCGTCGATTTATATGTTCAATTGATTGTTTTTTACTCATTTTTACTGGAAGTATGATTTGTAATTTTATTCATTGGCAAAAAAACCCACAACTCAATAAATTATAGGCCTTGAAGAAGCTTCCCACTAGAAGCGAAAGCTTGGCAAAGTAAAGCAGAGTTTTTAATTTTTGATTTTTTGACTGAGAGACCCTGTTATTCCATTCTACTGTACATTTCTCCAGTCGCTAAATTTTCTCAACTTTATATATATATATATATATATATATATATATATATATATATATATATATATATATATATATATATATATATATATATATATATATACGCTATGGCAAACCATAGACACGTGTTTCGGGCTTTTGACCCATTATCAGTATGGTGCAGCCCAGTGTAAGGATGAGCAACACTTGGTTACCAGAAGAAAGAAATACAAATGCACGGAGCAACCAGCAGAAGCCAGCCGCACATTTGTGGTTTCAGTTAATAGATCTTGTGTTTACAAGAAAACTTTCGCTGTGGTTCAATTTGAATTTGTAGAGAAACATTGGCTGAAAATCGCTTAACGACATCATATTGTTGCAAATCATGCCCGAAAGAAAATAACGCCGGCCGCCACTGGTAGCCATAAACTATTGGCGACGTATAAGAGTGCGCGAATGTATGATAAATCCCGCCACTCGAGAAGCAGCGAGAATAATGGTACCGACTTCAACAGAACTTCGGCGAAGTTTCTGAGGCGTTTGTTTACGATATTTAAACGCTAGCTGCGAGCATATCGACAAAGTCAAGTGGAAGCTACAGTGCGGTACGTGAAGTGATCCAGTATTGACATTCGAATAATAGTTGAAGTGTTTGTTGTATTTAAAGTGAAATAAAGTTAAGTTTGATTATTCAGTGTAGTGAATTATTGGTGAACCCACGGGGAAAACGTAACAATTAGTCATAAGCTGAAAAGAGGCGAAACATTTAAATTTGCTACAAGCTACAATAATACAATGCAAAATAACCCATTACTAACAAGCTGAAAAGGAACTGGGTGGAGAGGTTAGTTGAATTTTCAACACACTTCCATTTCCACACTAGGACAGTGTATCTTAAATTATCAATTTTTAGGAGAGGCATTGAATAAACTGTATTGAGAGTGTCGGGAATGGTGATAGGTGAACTATTAATCAGACGTACACCGCGTTTGCAAATAATAAAACACCAACAAATGAACGAACAGAAAATCACAGTGTAACCTTGTGGCGAGGAGAATCAGAAATAGGATGAGTTCCCGGCCGAAATCCCTGAACAGACTGGGTGAATGCCTCGTCTGAAAATTTTATTCGAAGTAACTTTCGAATAATCATCAGTGACAATATGGCCGGTGTCATAAATATAGTCGAGAAGGGTCAACCACTTGTGCCCGAATTCTTTGTCTAACTGGATAAGAGCGTTAACGATTAGTACCTACTCGAAACATCCCAATAACCTCATCCTTGGAAGCGTTGGAAGTTCTTGGCTCCTACCGAGGAACGTCCAAATTGGTAGCAAATTGCCAATAGGAAGACTTCACAAATTTCCCTTGGTCTGTATTCCTGGCTATACTGGCTTGGAAGGCAATGAGGCTGCTGACTCCAAGGCAAAGGAGGGTGCTGCAAGCAGCTTCATCGGACCAGAACCTGTCATTGGCATAGCTTTAGGCTTTGCCAAACGAACATTGAACACCTGGATGGCAAGAAGATGTATGGACTTCTGGCAAAATCTTTCAGCATTGGCTCACCCTAAGGCGTTCTTTCACCCTTCGAAGCTTGAAACCAAACTGTTGTTGGACGACAGTAGGGATGTCTAATGGGCCTTCTCACAGGTCACTGTTGTCTGAATTATCATATGCAGAGACTCGGACTGTCGGAAAACAGTGTGTATCGCCTCTCTTTGGAAAAAGATGAAACAGCAGAGGACATACTTTGTGCCTGCCCCGCTGGGGACCGAATCAGGTTTTTACAGTTCGGCAGAGCCACTTTCTTACCATTTGACCTGAAAAATTTCTCACCATGTAAACTAATCGGCTTTGTTAAGAAGCTGAGTTTATTTGGTAGAGTATGAGTAGGTTTGCACCACAATAAACCCTTGCAGGTTTATTGTGGCTTACCCTTTCAGCCCTTTCATATATGACCTCTAGAACACCCTGTAAATGTCGGGCATTGGTATCTCGTTGCGTGCAACTGGATGAACTCTGAACGTTCAAAAAAAAGGATACAATTCTTGAAAAGAACGATATTTCATCTCGAATGGCCACGTATCTGAAAACCTCCGATAACATTTCGAGAGAAACAAAAACCATTCGACAGAGTTAAAACTTAAAAGGTACCGTTTTACTAAATGGAATGTCACGAAATGCGATAAACTATATCAAAATATATTGAAAATCGAGACGTTGACCCCTACACTTCCGAGATAAATCAAATCCTAGTTTTGAAAGTCGACATGTGTGAAATCGACGAGATTTGCTCGTATAGTTCTGGCCCTACTTATAGGGTGAAAATGGACTATTTAATGCGGTCAAATGTGAAATTGCCTGAAAATGTTTGTTACAGTTATTATTTGATAAAGTTTATGTGGAATCGCCCCTTTTTGAGAATTATTTCGACGATGGACCCGGACCAAGCGAAATCTCTATGCAATATGTTTTTGTCGACTCGTTTTTGTGGAAATAATTGGATGCGGTTATTCCTATATCTTGATCGATGGGGGATGGGAAATATTCTAACGGCGTTCTTATACTCTCATGCAATATATCGACCCGATAATCTACTTCTGATATGCACGGAGAAGTTCTGATATGCAATTTTTGGTATGTCGTTGAGCTCTTTCAGCGACTCGGTTTTTATCTCCTCAATCGTCGCAAATCGCCGCCCTTCCATGGGTTTTTTCAATCTTGGGAACAGAAAAAAGTCGCACGAACAAGTAATGCCCAATGAGCAGGTGCCTTATCATGATGCAAAAGCCATGAATTATTTTTCTACAATAATGGACTTTTTTTTCGTTTTTTCGTATTGCTTTCATCGGTTGTTGATGTGCCGGGGCGTCCAGAGAGAGCGTCATCATTCATATCTTCTTGTAAACATTTTTGTTGCTCAGAGTTCAATTACCGTATGCCACTGTCAACATTTCAAGTGTTTTTGAGAACTCGATAATATTTTTTACACAAAATTTGATGCAGCTTCTTCGATACATTTTTTTCGATAGCAGAAATCGCCGAACAAGCAAAACACTTCTAACTCATATGCCTTTATCAACAAACTAAACATACTAAACAGCTGAAACTATGAACAAATGTTCAAGGCTAGTGTACCAACTTAAAAAAATGAAAAAATCGCTAATCGAATGTACTTAGCTCGTGAAGTTTGAACGTTCAACGTTCAATCTTTCGTTACAACGTTATTTTTTGGACAGATCTCGCATATTAAACGTTAACACGGCCACCATATATGCGATGGGAAAGAGCAATGAAAATGAAGGGAATTGGCCGCGGTGGTAGTGCGCCCGACTCACGATCGGAAGGCCGTGGGTTCGATTCCCGCATCGCCCAGATATTTTTCTTGAGATAATTTATCTGGTTGAAGTTGGGATGATTTTGCAACCGTGTTAGGAATCACTCGTTGAGAGGTAAGACCTCGTTAGTTCTTAGCTCGCACAAGTTTCTCAACTTCTGAGAGTTGTCGTTCCTATGGGGGCGATAGATGATTATTGGAAAAACAGATTAAAAAAACTCAATCAGACCAGTAAGAAAACTAAGAAGAACAACTCTGACATCACCTGGAAGGAGAAGTGATATGAAAATAAATGAAGAACTGAAAGATCTACAATATGAAAATACAATGGGAATAATCATATTGCAACCGGGTTGAACTGAGTCTGCAATTTTCATTTTTTCGACCTTTCGACTCCTGTTTTGGAGCCATTTTCGAGAATCACAAAGTCTCGTTACTAGCCCTATGTTTGCTGTATTTGTTTGAAGGTGGTTGACAATGTTTCGTGGTGTATTTCATCAGTTCGGACTTCCATTGAATATTACTGGAGTTTTTTCCCAACACCAAATCGTTGTTTTTACACCTCGACACGTGTTTCGATCACCAAGTGATCATCTTCAAGAGGAAGATAAAACTGTTTTATCTTCCTCTTAAAGAAACACGTGTTGAGGTGTAAAAATAACGATTTGGTGTTGGGAAAATACTCCAGTAATATTCATTACTACACCAAAGGTTCCAAACAGTACATCATACGGACTTCCATTGTCTAATATAATATTGTGAAAGTAATGGATGAATAAGGAATTGGATAAGGAAATCCACAACAATTTGCCTTTCTTAGACGTATTGGTGAAGAGGACCGACACTGAATGGGAAACATCTGTATATCGAAAACCCACTCATACAGGACAGTATCTGAACTAGAAATCCAGCAACCATCATTCGACTAAGAGAGGAATCATCAAGACTTTACTAGACCGTGCCTTCGGGCTCTGTAATACAAAAGAAGGTCTGAATAGCGAACTAGGCATCATCAAAAAAGACCTTCAACGGAATGGTTACTTCAGTGTGATGGTAGAACAGGCTTCAGCTAGAAAACAGCAAGAGCTCCACAAGGATGAGAAGCCTCCACAACCAGTACTTGTACTTCCCTACATCAGAGGATTATCGGAAAGGATACGAAGGATTGGGTCCAAGTACAACATCAGGACCTGCTTCACATCTGGGAACACTATCCGTTGCAGCCTCACGGAAACCAGGCCACCAAACGCGAACTGCGATTCCAAGAGTTGCATTTACCGGATACCCTGCGAAGATACCCTGAGAAAATCATACATCGATTAAACTAAGAGACCATTGAAAGTTCGCATTGCTGAGCACAAGAAACACACACAGTGAGGAGAAACCAGCAAATCTGGAATAGCAGAGCATGTTTGGACTCATCAACACAACATCAAGTGGGCTCAAGCTGAAATCATCCACAAAGAGGAACACTGGTTTAGGAGAAAATTCAAAGATGCCGCGTATATGTTTTCCAACAACGCATTTAGTCAAGCTAGCATAGAGATACGTAACATATGGAAACCTCTAGTCAAGCGAAACACGACCAACTCCCGCCAAACGGTCATCTCCCGCCAAAACCAATGAAGCGGAAAGAGGGAAGAGAGGATAGGTAAAAGCACTCGAATGACCTATAAATAGTCAGATCTCGGAGGAATGAGTCCAGTTATCACCCGAAGACGATTGTGGATACTAACAATCGAAACGTTGTGACATAACTTGGTTTGAAATCTCTTAATTTTTATTTTTTTTCATTTTTTGTTGATAATTTTAATTTGTTAGTGATGTTTCAATTTTTTTTCAGCTTTTATCAATATGTCAATTTTTATTTGTTTGGTTGTTACTTGTATGTTATTTCTTTGTAATTTCAGTGTTTTGTTCAATAAAATTGTTATTTTCAGTTAATCACTTTGATTTTTTTCAGGGTTATCAAATCAATTTATATTATATTAGACAATGGAAGTCCGAACTGACGAAATACACTATGATAGCTGGCTGTGCTATCATCTTCTTGGCTCTACTCAAACTGAACATTTTATCTTCTTGTTTGTTCTTTTATGCGGTTAGAACGCCTTAGTGCAGGTATTGTAGGTAAAATTGCCTGTATTTGGGATACATCAGGTAATATTATTTGTGATGGATTTTCTCTAGGTTAACTGTTTCTAGGAATGTGTATTGTATTGTCTAGTATATTGAATGTTAGGTCTTGTGTTTTGATTTGTCTTTGTTTCTCGATAAGTGAATTATGACTTTTAAACTCATGGATGTTTAAGTTTTCCCAGATGTCCATACGGTTCCCTTTATTGACTTGTTTTGTGAGTCTTATGTTCACTGGCGTTCTAACCGCATAAAAGAACAAACAAGAAGATACAACGTTCAGTTTGAGTAGAGCCAAGAAGATGATAGCACAGCCAGTTATCGAAAGCGCTCGCATATATTAAATTAAATAAAAGACATGAAGCCTTAACTCCTATTTGTGATATATGTTAATCAATCAATTAATCATCTTTATTTCCAGAAACTCAGTACAAGCATGGAAATCCTCAAAAAACAAGTTCACAATGAGTAAAAATCGTTGAGTAAAAAATTAGTAGAAATCACAAGTAGTTCTTACAATGAACAAGTGAATAGGAACAAAATATGACATAAAAAGTGAAAAAAAATTATGATGAACACAGTTGAAGACTGCGCAGATATGCACTAATTCAACGAAGGAGTCGACGGAAATCAAGAAAACGATGATGGAACGACATAAAGGGGACTTCAAAGCATTGAAAATAAAAGAACTGATATTCCTCAGAATAGGATATTGATTGCAAAAACGTAAGCAACGATTCAATTGGATTGAACGACGATGAATATGATGATGATATTTCTGATTTTATCAACTCACATTTCATTATTTCAAACTTCCAATGTTAATAGTTGAAACAAAAAACTATCAGACATATCAGATTTGTCTAATGATAATTTTCTCGCGTGGATATCGACAGAAAGATTGATTTTCAGGAATAATTCCATCACCTGCAACAAAAATATTCATGCGTTTCATCCACAGTAATTTCGGAGCCCACATAGTAATTTAACATCTCACATTATTTATAGCGAGCCGATAGGAAAGTCCCATATTTATTTAAAGGGCAATCAATAATTCCTTATCTGTCGTAACAGTCTTTCGTCGAAACATGGACTGTGTGTGTACATCGAACAGCAGGAATATTCTATTAAGGCTATCGATCTCATTACCGGCAAAAATGACGCACAGTTGCGTGTCCAACTTCCGGACACTCAGAAATATAGCATAAACATAACAATTACGAAAATGGAGAATGAGCCACGTGGAACTCCGGAGGATCGAAATCGTCTAATATTAGATGAGGTGGGAGGGTTTGAAGCTATTAATTTTCGATAATTGCCAGTCCGGAAAAACGAATTTGGACTTTTCATGAAGTTTGAGGTGTCCATGAACAATTTGAAATAACTTCGGAGTGTACATTATTGCTTGAAATTAGTGTCTTGTTCAGCAGCTGCCGTCTCCACACGAACAGAAACTCTCGCAACTCAGGACCAACGAGGTCGTTATTTTAACGTACGATTCCTAGCACTGGACTCAACTACCGATTCTCATTACATTCTTTCGATTTTTGTTCATCTCCATTACTGAAGTTTTTACTTTATATTGGCTACGAAACACATTTGATAGATCAAAAGTTAGTTTGTATTCCGTCCGGAAACACAAATATATCCTTCTCGTCCCCAAAACTTGTGTTATATAACTGGAATTATTATCCAACAAGTCAATCAATCGTTTGTAACGGTTTGATATATTCTGTACGGCGAATAACTCTAAGTGATCTTTATTTTTTTTTCTGATTTTGAGTACTCGGACCTGAAATAAGATTTGAAAAGTCGACCGTTCTGAAGATTTTTAGTGATGAAAATTCATAAAATTCCGTATGTGACTTTTGTAACGATCTTTTTAGAACATGAACAAAATATTCCCGAAACATTGGATAATAGGTGATAAATTAATATCCCTTGAATATACAATTTTGAGTCTTATGCCACGGCTGTATAATATACTCATAATATCTATTGAATATCAGGTTCAAAGGTCATGTTTAATGTAATGTCATAGAATAATTCATGTTTGCGTGGACCGCGATTGAAGAAACTTATTTTGGAAGTTATTACCATTACTAATTCAACACCCTCGCAAAGTACAGGTATAATCATCTTTTGACCCAATTTGTTTCTCGCGAGTATTATAAGGGTGGAAATGGAAGTATATTGAAAAAAAGAGATTCATAAAGAGGTAGAAATATTCAATTTCTGTTAGAACTGAGCTGACAAGTATATTTTGAAATTATAATAATAATAATAGGGTTAGCCAAAGGCTATTTTCCACTCCTCCCAAAAATTATACAGTGAGTGTAAGAAAATAATAATGAAAATACTTATTTACTATCATAACAATGATAGAAAAGAGAAAAAAATAATAGATCATATAGTTGCTAATAACTCTTAGTATTCTTAGCATTATTTTGGTCAATTTAACAATTTCATTGGCACTAGCCAATACCATACATTGAATTTTAAATCTTTTAAATTAGCACTAAGCAGTAAGCATCTGTGAAACATCTTTGAAATTTGGAAGTACCATGCCTAGGTATGATGAGTTAATTCTCAAATTGACCATATGTATGTCAGAATGCCTGCTTGATAAACTATATAAATAACTAGGTGTTCTAATTTGAAGCCACTTGAACAAAAAATTGTTATCAAATATTGGACTCTGTACCTCACATTCGGCTCCTTAATTTTTAACAAAAATGGTGTGACATGTTCATATGGTATACAGCAGACGAATCGCATACAAGCATTTTGTATACGTTGTAACTTCTGCTTGTTATATTGCAGCAAAAAATTGTAATACACCGAACAACTAACTTGAGTTTCATTTCTTCTGATAACTGATTTGTATAGCGATTTGAGTTTGAATAATGATACTTTGAAAATATTTGTCACATGTTCATGGAAAGACAAAGAGCTATCTATGGTTACGCCAAGATTTTTAGCACTGCCTACCCAGTCAATGTCTGCATTATCGAGAGTGAGCCTAAAATTACACTGAGTTTCTACTATTTGTGCCTATGCATGAGGCCAAAGTTTTATTTGGAATGATTTTCAGTCCATGCTTCTCTGAGTAAAGAAATGTTTTGTGCAAATCTGTGTTTATATTGGCCACGCAACTTTCTGTATCGGTGTTATGAGAAGACAAATGTAACTGTATATCATCTGCGTATAGATGTACTTGACAATGTGATAAGAAAGTGGGTAATCATAATGTGTATGAAATGCGTAAGGTAACTAATATATTCAATTGATAAGAATTAATATCGTATCCGTCTAAATAGTTTTCCAGTTACTAAGCTATCCTCGAAAGATGTACATATGCCATCGCAGATCTGTTGATGAAGATCAATATGTATGTTTCAGAGGGATTAGGAAGCGTTTTCAATTGAAATCGCCCGGCTTTGAATGAGTAGCTCCAGCGCTTCGATTTATCTCCATCAACACTATTATATTTCAACCAATTCTCATGAAATATTAATAGGTACTCATTCATATCTGTTTCTCCGTACTGGTAAGTCCTAGGAAGCTGAAACTTGGTATATATGTGCTTCTCAGGTCATATATGCTCACTAAGAAATAATTTTCAAATATTCCAACTGGGGTGTTCCCCATGGGGGTAAAAGGGGAGCGTTTACATATGAAAATTACTTTTTCTTCACTGTTTCTCCGTAACACTATATTTTTGAAGGCTGAAATTTCGTATGTAGGTTCGTTTTATATTGTAGATGTGCAGTAAAAAAGGGATTTTCAAATATTTCAACTGGGGCGCCAGGCGCCTTGGTGGGTGTATATTTAGTATCAGCATTGCACCCGTGCGGAGCAGGGGCTGCCCGCTATTTATACAAATAAACCTTCCTCGTCAATAACTCCGGTTCAGTGTTGAAAAACCATGTCATAATTCAAAAGGTTCTTCATACTTTTGACAAGCTATACATGCAAATATATTAATTGTAATAGTTATTTCATTATCTCCAGTGAATTTTTAACTCTCGTCTCGAATGTTGTACTATGCTTACCTTAGAAATTAATCCAACACAATTCTCCAATCTCTCAGCGACAACTTTTCAACACAAAAACTAATACACTCCCTGCAAATGTTGGCAAGCAAGTGGATTTCGCAAAATGTATGAATTATGCGTAAGTTTAGTGCATTTTTACCCATGAGATGAGATAGGACTTGTTTGTCTGAACCATCAAGGATAGTGTGTATCGCACTGTAAACAAATTGAAGGATAAAACGATAGATTGTGGTAGTTTTTTAAGTGAATTAGTGCGAGTTGATGGAAAACAACGTTGTATATTACTTTAGATAAATTTGTAATGAATCTAGGTCAATTTTTGCGGATTATTTAGAGACAGAATGCATCATCATAGTGATAAAACAATTCGAGTTTCGGTGCTGCTTTGGGGAAAACAATGAGGTTGAATTTCAAGGTATCAAACTAAATATTATGTGGTTTGAAAAGTTTTGTCCGTTTTAATTAGATTCATTCAGTTTATTCGAAATAAACGTCATTTGAATCAGTGTACATGATGATGAAGTTCTGATTGGCGGAGGTTTCACCGGTGTCCTCAGGGGGTGGTTTATCCCCTCTGTTATGGAACCTTGCAATGGACGAGTTATTATGTCTCCTGGACCACAATGGGTATAAAGCACTAGGCTATGCAGACGACTTAGTCATCTTAGTCCAGGGTAAGTAGTAAGTAAGTATGTAGTGAAGAGATGCATGCAGCAGGCCCTGAATATTATAACAAGATGGACCAAAGAAGAAGGGCTTAACAAAAGCCCATCCAAATCGACCATAGTAGCATTCACTAAGAGGACTAAAACGGAGAGTCTCGAACCTCTAAAACTTCGAGGTGAAGAAATACAAGTGTCGGGGAAGGTTAAATATCTGGGAGTAATTCTAGATTTCAAATTGACCTGGAACCAACACTTGGACAGGATAAAGAGGAAAGCAGAGGTAGCAGTGATGCTCGCCAGACGCACCTATGGAAAAACATAGGAGCTAAAACCAGACATGGTATATTGGCTATACACGATGGTGGTTAAACCCATGATAACATACGCATCTCTGGTCTGGTGGCCAAAGATGAAGCAGGCGACCGCTATCAACAAACTAGGCAAGGTGCAAATACTTGCATGTTTGGGAATAACGGGAGCAATGAGAACTACCCCAACAGCTGCATTGGAGACACTCCTGAATCTACCTCCTTTACACTTTGTGATAATGGGGGAGGCCAGGATGAGCCGATTCACACTGGAAAACTCTCCGAACTACAAAAGATCGGACCGAACAAAAATTTCGGAACAAATGGAGGAGCACATATTGAATATGTGCACGGACCACATGACAGCGAAGTACACCTTTAACACAAACTTCACGGCCAAAAGCATAAGCCGTGAAGAGTGGAAGACCATTAGTCATTCCGAAAACATGTTTGGAAGAAACACCCTGTATACAGATGGATCGAAGACCAAACATGGAACGGGGGCTTGGAATATACCGAGCGGATAGAAATTTAAACTACAGCTTTCCGCTAGGACTGTACACATCCGTCTTTCAGGCGGAAGTGTATGCTATCTTGCAGTGTGCAAGGCCTATTAAACTGAGACCTCAAAGAAATGAGCGGATCAATATTTTAACAGACAGCAAGAGCGCACTAGGGGCTCTGACAAACCCGAAGGTGACATCAAAACTGGTCTGGAATGCCATGAAGAACGGAATGAACTTGCAAACAGGAGCAAATCAACTTTGTACTGGATGCCAGGCCATTCAGGAATCACAGGTAATGATAAAGCTGATGAATGCGCTAGACATACATCATCAACTTCATATATAGGTCCTGAACCAGCTCTGGGGGTACCAGAATCATTGGTACGAAACCAGGACAAGGACCAATAAGAAGCACACGGAGTAGTGGACAAAAGTACCTGGCAACAAACACAGTAGAACCTTCATTAGGGAACCGTCCAAGAAAATAATCGAAGAACAACTTCAATACAGGGTGTAACTGAATGAGTGTAAAACATTTAAGGAGGTGATTCCTCATCGAAAAAAATATAGGATCTTTCATATAAAGAAACTTCATTAGAGCATCCCTTGTTCAGATACAGCCCCTTAAAGGGGGTACATAAAATTTGTATAACAATTTTTTTCGCAAGCACTGAAAAAGTTACAATATTGAAATTAACCTGACGTTTTGTACTATCAAAAAGACACTTAGCCAGTAATTTATTTGGTTTACTCCATGGTTGTAAGGGGTGGAAAACGCAGCCCCCAAAATTTATTTCCAATGCAACATTTTGTCTTATTATTTGTTTACCATTTAAAATTTTATTCCTAAACAAAAAATGTCTCTTGGGTTTTTTGCTCAAAATAAACCAGTTCGCAGCAAAAAATTATTTCACGAACAACTACAACAACTACAGAGATACATCGTCATAAATGCGAACTGGATTTATTGCTATTTTGTAGTTAGTAACTGCATTAAACGATTAATGGCAATAAACAAAACTAATTTATTAATAACAAAACACACAACATGTAGAAATCATAGTAAATGTTCAATATGTCTACCTTCAGACATTACGCATGCGTCTAGACGTCGGCGCATTGAGCCACGTATTCGCTCAAATATTCCTGGAGTCTCTCTGATTACCCTGCACGCATCGATTATGCGGTTTCTCAAGTCCTCTACATCGCGAAGAGGAGTACGATAAACCAAATGCTGTAAATGGCCCCAAATAGAGAAATTGAGAGGATTGAGATCCAGGGATCGAGCGGGCCAGTTTTGTGGTCCTCCTCGACTTATCCACTGATTTGCATATGTTTCAGTTAAATGCTGACGTGCTACTTGACTAAAATGGGCGGGAGCCCCACTTCTCTTAAAAATTGAACGTATGCCTCACCATTTAATCGAGGAGGTAAAAAATGAGGCCCAATTAAATCATCCTCAATAACTTCGAGCCACACGTTAAGAGAAAACTGTTCTTGATGGTAGTTTCGACAATTGCGTGAGGGTGTTCATCAGCCCATATGTGGTAATTATGAAAATTAATATTCTTGTTCCGAGAAAAACTACATTTGTTTGTGAATTCTATCGTCTTCAGAAAGTCACAATTTCTCCTAATCATTTCCAGCACCCAATTGCAAAATTCAAGACGGTTCGGAAAGTCTCGCGGCAATAGTGCCTGTACTCGTTGCAGATGGTACGGGTGTAAGAGTTGTTCCTTTACAATTCGAAAAACCGTCATATGATCAACATTTAGCTGGAAAGCAATCTTTCTAGTACTGCTTCCTCAAGCTGTGGTGGTCGTACTTCTCGATGGCGACCACAATCCTGCGTTCTTTTATCGAATGAACCATATTCTCGTAATTGTTGATGAAGTCGAGCAAATATTATATGTGAAGGATGCTGCCGTTGAGGATACATTTCAGCAAATCTTCTAGAAGCTTCTAACCCATTCCCCTGCGACAGACCGTAAACGTAATGCATATCAGCCATTTCCTCATTTATGTGTGCCATTTTAATAACAAGTGAATTATTAAAGTAACAAATTGAAAACAGAACAACAACACACAATTAGTATTAATTCAATTTCGAAAATTCAAAAACTGACAGCGTCATACCAATTTAATTGCCACTATCGCTAATAGCGACCTACTAGATAGATTACTTTCGTATTTTCGCATTTATGACGATGTATCTCTGTAGTTGTTCGTAAAATAATTTTTTGCTGCGAACTGGTTCATTTTGTGCAAAAAACCCAAGAGACATTTTTTGTTTAGAATGAAACAGGCTATCGGAAATAAATTTTTAAATGGTAAACAAATAATAAGACAAAAAGTTACATTGGAAATAAATTTTAGGGGTTGCGTTTTCCACCCCTCACAACCATGGGGTAAACCAAATGAATTTCTGGCTGAGTGTCTTTTTGGTAGTTCAAAACGTCAGGTTAATTTCAATATTATAATTTTTTCAGTGCTTGTGAAAAAAATTGTTATACAAATTTTATGTACCCCCTTTAAGGGGCTGTATCTTAACAAGGGATGCTCCAATGAAATTTCTTTATATGATATATCCTATCTTTTTTTGATGAGGAATCACCTCCTTGAATGTTTTACACTCATTTATTTACAGCCTGTATAGTAGGGATTACTAACCGGTCATTGTCCGCTTAGAGGACATCTGAATAAAATGGGGCTGTACAACTGAGACCTCAGCTGCAGATTATGTAACGAAGTGATAGAAACAGCTCTATACATCTTATGCGAATGTGAGGCACTGAATCTCAGGAGGCAGGCAATATATGGACATACGAAATCACGTCTAGAAGAATATGACGAACATTCAACACGGAACCTGTACAAACTAGTACAGGGAACGAGACTGATGGGAATGGGTGTCATGAGAAGATGGGAGAATAAACGCAATAAGCCTAAGAGGCTGAAGTGTTTTCTGGAGACTTGGACTAAATGGACAAGTCAAACAGCTCCCAAGGGACAAAAAAAAATCCATTTGAATCAGTGTACATGATGATGAAGTTCTGATTGGCGAAGGTTTCACCGGTGAGAAAGTTATCGAAGTGCGAGAATGATGGGTAGGGCAGAAATAACTTCGAATCTTAATTCGTTTAATTTTCTTGCCATCATTTGACGGGTTAACGGAGATAGTAAGTGAAGATGAACTTGATGCAATGTTAAAAGATGGTGATTCCGGTGAAGGTCAAAACGAGCGGATGATACCCTAAACGAAGACAGCGATAACATATATGAAAACTCAGCCGCTGTTACTGGTTCTATTTCTGTTACGATTGAACCTGAACCCCGTTCCAAACTGGAACAACAATCTGACGATATTCAACCAACAAATTAGCAACCTACTGTGGACATAATAAATGAAAACCTTCGACCAGACGATCGACAGCCTTCTGAACTGGAACAACATTCTGCCGATAGTCTATCAGAAAATCAGCAACCCACTGTGAGTGTGGACATAATAAATGAAAACCCGCGAGCAGCCGATCAACAGCCTTCTGCCAATATGAGCAATGAAAAGGAAAATTCTGATAATGAGGAGGCTGCATCTTTACGTAACGCTGCTAAAGAATCACTTGATAAGTAAGCCGAAAAAATATTGGCGCGTTCAAATGCAAAATTTCCTATTGCAGAAATAGGCCAAAGCGTTCGCGTAAGGATACCAGATTTAGATCGAGCCAAGACGGATAGTCGTAATATAGTTGCTATTATTATATCTGAATATTACTGGAGTTTTTTCCCAACACCAAATCGTTATTTTTACACCTCGACACGTGTTTCGATCACCAAGTGATCATCTTCAAGAGGAAGATAAAACTAATAACTACTCAAAACTAAAGCTACTTATACTAATCATACAGGTAGGTAATCAGTAATACCACCCATACAAGTGTACCACCCTAAATTAATTTTACAATTGGCCTTTCTATTATTTACAATATGTCCTTATGTATGTTTAAATGTTACAGCTATATATAGAACAATTTTCAGCTATATAAAATTAGTTTCACAATATTGTCTATCTAAATATATTTACTCCAGTAATATTCATTACTACACCAAAGGTTCCAAACAGTATATCACAAATTATTATATTTATTATATTAACTTTACAAACTTGGAACTGAACACGGTATTTTAAACCAACTGTACTCCAGAAATTAGTTTACTGTAAAGAAAAGTTCATTTAGATCGACGATGTTCCAAAAGTTGATATTACTTTTCGAGAATGTGCTCGAAAAGACTGTCATTTTGATTGACAAGGCTTCTAGCATTATAACTGTAGTGGTGACTGCAATTCAGAACATTGTAAATGCAAGAAATCAAACATTCTTTGCAATTCGAAATGTCACAAAAGCTCATCTTGCACGAATAAATAATTCTAAACTTTCTTGTGCAGTCCTTAATTATTAGATATTTCAATTAATTTTTCTCAGTTTACTAATTTTTAAACTATTGTTCTTAAGCGATATTTTTATCAAAATGAAAGTAGGTAATTACTGGTGTTATTACATTTTGAACTATTTATTTTTCAACTATTATGTTCAATAGTTTATTTTTTGTTAACTTTTCATGAAAATTTTGTAAGTTTTGTTTCATTTAATAAACAAAAACACTACAGTTCACCTATTTTATTACTTTGCCCAAGATAGGGTGGGCATTATTCATAATGGCCGGGAAATAGTATATTATGCAACGATCATGTAATGATGGTTATTAAGACACGAGCATTAACGGGGATACGAAACGAGCCGAAGGCGAGTTTTGTATGGTATATGCGAGTGTATTAATAACCATTACATGAGAGTTGCATACGCTATTTTTTCTAAACCCGATAAATAATGAAAAACTATAAATATTATATTTGTATTGAACAGTAATTAACTCATATTTTAAAAAAAAACATAAACTTAATGGTATTGTCATGGATATATGAAAACTATAAAGAGTCTAATTATATTTATATTGAATATAACAACTGTAATTAATCTGATCTTTTAAAAATATTGGAGTCGATGGTATTCCTTTTATATCGCTGTTTTCAGACATTTTGATAATATAGGTAGGTAATATGAAAACTGAATTTGACAAATAAAGCAATTAGTTACTTAGGTTAGAATCTAGGACAAACAAAGGAACAGGATTCTTGATTGAAAAATAATGGGTTTCTATTGGTTGATAATCTGTATCGTTATGAAAAATCTGTATCATAATGGATATCATTATGAAACGGATTATGGTCATATAAGTGTATTGTTAGAGTACGGGTGTAGAAAAAGTTATTAATCATACTGTTTCAATCACATTGCCCCATAGAGTCGGGCATTATGAATACAGACCGGCCATTATTAACAGTGCCCGGACTTATCAAAATGCCCGTAACATATACATTTTTATTTTATGTATTATATAGTTATTGTGATTCTTATATATTCAGAAATGATTATTGAATAACAAAATTAGTTATCTCCCTAACTAAATTATTAAAGGAGAGCTGTTGGAAGGTAGGTTACACTATATCGTTTACTTGAACTATACTTCGTATGTAAATTTATTTCAAACATTTCAACGGAATAATAGTTCAATGAATATGTCAAGTGATTTCAGTTCATCATAACAATGATGAATTTCAGGGTTTTTCTTCGGTTTTGAGTCGTGGTACCATTCCTAGTACTCACCGTTACAATATTTTGCCAGAACAACCAAATACATCAACAGCAACTACTTGTCCCGGACATAGCACTTGAAAGCACTGGTCAATCCAATATTCTGTAGTTTATTTCTGTAACATGGGAATTAGATCCATATCCACGATATTTCTACGCGATAAATCCCAAATCAAGTTAACATTCCTCAATAAAACAACATTGACGCGTCTCCACACTGCCTCGCTTCCCCCTGTATTCATCCTGAAGCACCCCGGCGCCAAATTCCGGTGCCGTCGGCATTTAAAATATTCGCACTCACGCTCGTCCTTGCAAACCGTTACGCGAATACACGCAAAATACCGCTAAGTTACTAACCTACCATAAGGACATTGCCATTGGCACAGGAAATTCCTCCTGACCGTACTCAACATTGCGAATCATGTGTCAGGCAAAACATACGAGCGCGACGTGTGCAAAAACCGACGATCGTCGAAGCTGGCGTTGGGGGTTCGCCAGCCGCCTTGATTAGACGGTTCATTCGCGAACTTGCGAATCGCAGTGTGTCCTGGAAGGACGGAGGCGATTGCTGCTGCGGTCCTGCTGCGTGTTTCTCTTAGCAAGCTCCAATTGGCGTTACAGTGATGATATCCAGTTGGTCGGTGATTGGGTTTGGAGCCACTTGTTGGGTCTTAGTTGATAATTTCAATGAAGTGAAAGATCGTGATAAATGTGATGTGGTGCAAGTGTTGCTAAATTTGAAGTCAACTGGCAAAATTGTAGCGGTTTTTTATTTGAACAATCAAGTTTTCGTCAACCTAGTTTCTGGATTGAAAATTTGCGGTGTCGAATTGTCTATACAAACGGAAACGGCAAAAGTTTGAAATTTTTTTGGGGTAAAACTAAATTAGTATTGATTGATGGATGTAGCCGTTACTACGTGGTTGGAAATCATAATGAAGAAAAAGGAATTGAAACTTTCTATATTTTTTACCACTTTTATTTGTAACTAACGTTACTGCAGTTTCGTCCTATAAGGACACTTTCAAACGTATACATTAAACTAACAATGGTTTATTACATTAGCCCTTATATACCACCCCTGTAGGTACCAATAGAGGTACTTTGCTTGATTGAGTACTTGAATTCACAGTTTACAATGCGGATGTGCCAATTTGAAAACCGGTGAGTAAACTAAATCGATTTGATCATGTAACAGGTTGCACCCGCGATGTTTATGCTTATGAATGTCCAAGGATTCTAAATAGTTAAGTTTGCAACCCTTCCTTGCATAGTGCAAAATTTCCGTATCGTTCAGATTCCGGAACTTGTGGTTGAATGCCAAGGAATGGTTTGGAAACGTCGAATCATTTTTTCCTAGTCTGAAGGACCTTTCATGTTCAGCATACCGTTTTTGGAAATTTCGTCCGCATTGTCCCACATGTCCCACAATTTTCCACAATTCAGGAAATGTACCTGTTCTCAAGGATTCATTGAAAATGTGTTTTACTTCCTCTATGTAGAAAGGCAACACAATTGTTATAATTTTCAGACTAATATTATCTAAACCCAATGCCTGCGATTTCAGAGATTTCAGAGCATCCCAGACATGATCACTAGTTATATCAGTAAATAAGAATTTCAAGTTACTTCCCAGAAGGTTATTATTATAGAATGATAGTAGTTCCGCATTTACGGAGGTATTACCGGCAACATTAAAAAAATAATTGTTAAGTAAATCAGGCTCACGGAGTTCTAAAGGAATATTAGTCGTTTTGAGAGTCGATTTTGTGCATGCACCCCAGTCGCTAAGATAGCGCCCCATCGTCTTAACGTTATTTTTGTCAAGCACAAATTGCATATAGGCAGATTTATCACGTTTCACAGCTTCGTTGACATAATTTCGAAGCGTAATATAATATGCTCTATCTGTATCAGATCTAGTTCGCAAATACCTTCGATGAGCTTTGTTTTTCGTTTCAATCATGAGCTTGATATTATGAGTGATGTAAGGAACAAATCTTCGAGTTTTTTCATTTTGTTAATTAAACAAAGTGGAGCATGAATACCGAAAAGCGACAAGATGTGGTTATTGATGAAGTTGACTTTCTCGTTGATATCGTATAGATACACTATATCTCCCCATGGTTTACTATTTGCGTCTAACGCAAAGTTGTCCGTGTTGAAGTTTCTGAACTTTCTGAAATAAAATAAATTGTTACATACCTGTTTCTTTTCAAGTTCCAGGCTACAGACAGTCATCATATGATCAGTTATACCGAGCATATCAATTGTATTGCAGTGTTCTACTTCCATCCCATTACTGACACATATTACATCTATCAATGAAGCTGAATTATTGGTAATACGGGTGGGATCATTTACTATCTGGCACAAATCCAAGTTAAACAAAATATTCTTGAATTTACTGATATCGGGGGTAGTTCCATGTAACAAATTTATATTAATATCACCCATCAAAACAATAAAGTCCACTTCTAAATAAATTCTCTCCAACATCTCACCCAATTCCCTCATACAGTTGTCAACATTAGAACGAGGAGGACGATAGACAATACCAAGTCCCATCCGTCGTTTTCCAATGTTTACAATTAGCCACATAGTCCAGTCATTATAGTAAGTTCACCTCGGAATTCGAGATACCCAGCTGACCACTGACTTGAGATCTTTAATTGCTGTAATTAGCTCCCGACAATTCTCCCAATCCATTTCCTTGGGGGTGTTAGGATTGGAGTTCGACAGTCCTCGCACCTATAGACGGGACCTTGTATATCGGTGAATGTGGAATATTGTTCTTTACTCATACCCAAATATTTGGCATGAAAGTACTTCTTACAAAAAAGGCACTGTATGCCAGGCGATCGATCGTTGACTGTTTTGTTACACTTTTTGCAAGCGGACGCCATATCAAGCTGAGTAATTCACTGTTTTTTTCCTGGGAACTTTGGGTAACGTAAGTTCACAATGGTATTTGATATAAAGGAGATAATCGTGATTCCGAGAAAAAAAAACGGATTCAACACGAATTTCAGTGAGCTCGCAGAAATACGTGTTCACACGAGGATAGGGTTATAAACTCAATTATTTAGAATCCTCGGAAATTCACAAGCATAAACATTGCGGGTGCAACCTGTTAAATGATCAAATCGATTTAGTTTATTCACCGGTTTTCAAATTAGCATATTCGCATTGTTAATTGTAAATTCAGATACTTAGTCAAGCCAAATACATCTATTATCACGTAGAGGGATGCTACATAAGGGCTAATGTAATAAACTACTGTTAGTTTAATGTATAAGTTTGAAAATGCCCTTGTAGGACGAAACTGCAATAACAATAGTTACAAATAAAAGTGGTAAAAACATAGAAAGTTTCAATTCTGTTTTCCCCACTAAATTAGTAGTTTAGTGGTAGTGCCTCTCTCTACGATACAGTGGAGTTAGCCCACTCGATTAACTGACACTACTAGTACTATAATTGATCAATTATTCATGAACTTCCCTAACGAAGAAACTTGCTGTGTTTTAGATGATGATATTTCAGATCATATGATCATTCTTTCAGAATTAAATGACTTGAACGGAAATTAAACTCTACGAGTCGTAACGAAAAGGAAGAGATTGTAGCGAATATAGCATTATGAATTTTGATACTGAAAAATTGGGAATATATCGTTGGAATATACTGAAAAATACATATTCTATTCTTGAACCTGTGTATTGGGAAGCTAACGAAAACTACTATTTTATTATTGAAGGAAAAGAAAAAACATTATTATCTTTGTGGAGATCTGAGATCGCAGATAAAATTAAAACATCCCAGGCTTTTCTACAACAAAATGATTTTTTTGTAAATAGATTCATTCTGATTTGAGACTTATTGAAAGTCATTAGTTACATAAATCTATATGACGATGTTGAACACAATCTTAAATTATTGGAAAAGAAAGTTTTTGGCTTTCTACTATTCCATCTCGATACAAAAAAGATGAGGGAATCTTCCAAATAAAGGAAGGAAGTAATCAGTTTGTAGATAAGTAATTCTATACAAAAATTAATCGCTCCTAAAAATATAACCCCTTTAATTCATCTTAAATTAGTTTCGAATTTTTCTTTATTTTTCTAGTTTGTGTTGCTATTTATTTTTTTTAGTTTTTTAAACTATTATTCTTCTGTATGAATTTCATACTGTTACTAATGCCCTACTGTTATAAAATGGAGGTTCTCGTAGGAATAACAATATCGTATATACTTTTCGAAATATTGGAAAGCGTTCGTCACTCAACAATTGACTCCCCTCAAATTCTACCTATTTTAAGCTCTCCACATTGAAAAAACGTTAATTACTTCTAGTATAAAGTCTTCTTTATCGTTTAATTGGAGAATTACCCGCCTACAAAGTTATCAGACCTTAGACAGGAGAGGAAAACCCCATATAAAAAGATCCTTGTACAGGGTTAACTTATTCTGTAGTGTTTCCTATTAATATGCATCTATTGACGAGTAGAGAGTAGAACACATGGCAATAGTCTGGGTGCAAGGTGTATTAATAGTTTACTGTTCCAAGTAATAATATTTAGAATATTATTACATTGAAAAATGTACCTAAGTTATTTGTACTGAGAAATCAGTTATATTCAATTCAGTTTATTGCCCCAAGAAACAATAAATACTCATAGTTAGGGCTATAACTAACTACAAATTATTAGAGATATAAGATATTTTACAATAAGCACATACCTATCTTGAAAAAAAAAAATAACAACAAAATGCAGTCAAATATGAAATTTGTTACAGGAAGTACATGTTGAAAACGAGTTTAAGTGTAATAGAAAAAATGCAAACTATAAAATTCCAGTAATTAAATTGTGTAGTGGAATATAATGATCTCATCGTGATATATCGACTTTTTTTCCAAACTTTGTATTGTAATTTTTGACCGTAATTTGGTTTTGTCTCGTGGCATGATTGTGAATATGTCCAATTCGAATAAAATTCAAGATTTATTACTTTTCAACAGAATGAATGAAGCAGCTTGAGTTAACAGAGTAAATTAAAGTCCACTCAATAGTTTTGTTTTTAAAAGTGCAAGGTTGGTTCCAAATATTGTAATTCATAAATAATGCTTCTATACTCTGTCCAACCAAGAAACATAGTGCTCCAAAACATCATCATGCATAGTGCACGTGATTTTCCAGACAAGTCTGCTTGTACAGAGTCGTACTAAGGAACGACAAACATTTTTTTCCAATAATATGCGGCTGGGTATAGGAAATTTTTTCAGGTGGAGTGTAGAGACACAAATTAGCAGTGATACGAGGTGTATCACTGCTAATTGTGTGTATAGAAACATATAGTAGTTTTTACAGGATTTGTCACGAAAAATTGAACAAAAAGTCTCGATTTTGAAATCGCGTTTCTTATTTCTTGGAATTGTAGAAACTATAGTCACTATAGGACACTTAGGACATTGAATGTTCCTTTTAGCAAGTGCACATGGTATAGTTTCAAAAGAGAAATGGTTTCCTAACACACCAACAGAGCCTTATAGATTTTGGAACTCACTAATATTCATGTAAAGGAGTCAAACATAATTTCAAGATTTTTGAAATCAGATAGTCCAGTCAAAGGTAGAGAGATTGGTGATTAATTGAATTGAAAATCCTTTCACAGCCTTCCTGAAGCATTGTAAAGATTTTATTTCTGTGACATTTTTTGACAAATGTTTGAAAATTTTACAACCATTATAGACAATGACTGATGTCTCCAAGCACTTCTATGACAAATATTCTTTTCGGAGGAAATTTGACGCGTAGTTTTCCCGGGTTCATGTTTTTCTGCAAATTATTAATTTTTATTGAAAAGGACACAATGTCTAACCTCATACATACCTCATTTATCAAATTTTCTTCAGTTTCCTGGTCCATTCTGTCTCCGTATTTTTTCCTCGGCTTTTCAAATGAACCAAACTCGGTAAGATTTTGATCCAATAACTTGAACATAGTTCGATGTGGTTCTTGCCTTTCGGGTTAAAAGTTTGAATACATTTCCGATGTCTTAACACTGTTTCTATCGTATTTGTAATGAATTTGTATCATATCTCTTTTTTTAATTCGTGAAAGCCTATTTTCACCAAAAATTCAATGACTTGAACAATGACAAAATGTCATTGAGTGTAACAAATTGAAAGTCAAATTTAGAAACATCAAAATCACAGCCTATTATGATAAGAATAAATTTTTTTCAATATTTTAAATTTCTCGAAAAAGAATGACAACTTATGATACATCACTGAAAAGGTAAAATTTGGTACTATCCAAAACAGAAAGAATGCACTGTAGCGCCCGTAAGAAAAAATAAAGTTGATGATGGTGGCCAGAAGACGAAACGTCAGATAGCAAATCTGAAAACATCATTATGTAGCAGGGAAAAAGTGGCAATGTGGAACTGCAATTTATTTTCGAATCCTTCGAAAAATAAAGTCAGAAAAAAATAAAAACCATTTTCCGAAGTTTTTCCGGATATCTCCGGATATACTTGGAATTTCAGAACTTTCTCAACGGCATATTGTTGATCAGGTAAATGCGCAACTTTGCTCCATTTAACCATCTTTGTATCTTTCATAGTTTACGAGATCCCAATGATTAAGATCGAATTTGAAACACCCGGTATACCCCTTTCAATTTACCCTAATACAAATTTCATTATTGTAAATAGAGTCAAATAATTGCCCAAAAATAAAGTATTCCGTGTGTCATATTTCAAAATTGTCAAATTGAATCAATAAAATTAACACAAGTTATAATTTTTCTAAATGAAATATTGTGTGATCATATCAAGTCTATTATTGCAATATAAACATTTTTTATAGGAACAAAAATTAATATTTTCAAGCTCGGTGCCAATGCACGGCGTTGAATACATCAATAATGAATTAATTATTCTCAGGCTCACATACTAATATATCTAAATTGAACGAAATTGGTCTTGTGTAATTCAATAGGGATCTTTAAGTGTTAATAAATGGATAGCAGATTGTAATCACAAAGGACCCATTGTGCTGCTAACCGCCCTGTATAAACATTTGAATAATATATTTGCAAAGCATTATGCTCTCCCAGCATGGGGTGGATTGCTGTATACCTCCAGATTCTTTTGCAAACCATTAATCTCGTTTTCACAGTTTACTACTCAAAAGACTGTAAAGCGGATTCCTATATTGAAAGGAGGAAAAATTATTCATGATCGTAAAACTCATGATTTTTATGCGATGGGGTGGATATTTTTGCCGACAAGGGGTTTCAGTGTTTTTTATTTTATGTAACGCTATAAAAAAGAGGTAAATGGCTGTGTATTTTTTATGAATTTTGGAAAATTTTATTTCTTGGATTTTAATGGATGGAATCTGTTTATGATCTAAATGTGATTAGTGAAATATTTATTCTCAGATTGAAAAGGATATACGAGTATTTTTAGGAGAGATTAAGTTTAGCGAAATGAAGGTTTTCTCTATCTGCTTCTCCATCTTTTTACAAAAAATGTGGAAATCTTCCAAAAAAAGGAAGAAAGCAATTCATTCATTCCAAAGTAAACTCTTTACAAAAAAGAAAACGCGTTTTTTGTTCAAAATTGGCTTTATCCATCAACGTGATCTTTATCAAGAGATACACAATCATTCCAGCTCCGCTTTAACGTTTCAATACCATTTTTGTAGGACCATTTATCTTTTGCCACAAAATAGGCGTTAGTTTCTTACTGCCGAGCATTTTTTGAGGTCTGCGAACAACCAGTAGTCGCTGGGAACCAAATCTGGCGATTACAGTGGATGTGGAAGCAGTTGGAAGTTCAATTCATGTAGTTTTGCCATTGTTTTTATTGCCTTGTGACACGGGTTTTCTTTGCCATATGCGGTGGTTTATTTGCAATTTCGGCCTACAAACGCTGTTGGATGGATTGAAAAAAATTCAAGTGACGCTCAAACACTTATAAACAATTAACTGAAAAAATGAGGTTTGGGTTTTTGAAGATATCTCAAAAACTATTTGACATTTTTAAAATTTTAAAAAAGGTTTAAAGAGAGGAGGAAATTTTCCAAAAAAGACCTACCTCTCGGTAGGTAATTTATTATTTTCCCAGAGGGTTGAAAATACGTCCAAAAACGGGTAGGTACTATGGCTTGCGAAAGACACGATAACTTTGGACCTTCAATGAAAACATGTAATTTCAACTCATTTAATATCAAAATTGGGAATTGAAAAAATTCAGGAACCTACTGGATAAATAAATGAACAATAATCCGCGGTGAAAAAATTTATATTGATTTTCCAGTTTACTACTCAAAGAGGATAATAGTTAAATAACAAGTCTAAGATTTTTATTTTTTCAAAGCTATTTTGCCCCAGGATAGATTCTTGTTGAAAAATAAAAAAAAATTGTTATTTTTCAATTTGATATCAACAATTTACAAAAGCTACATGAAAATGATTTTCAAAAAGTGTTATCTGCTATTGTTTAAAAATTGTTATAAACAAATGCGTTGTTTATAAGATAATTTGAAAAATTTTCGAAACGTAATCTTTGATGCAAATTATGATTTAAAAACAAATTTTCTCGAAAAAATTCATTGCTTGAAAACGGATTTGTTAATTAACAATTTTTTTCAACCACCTATAGTCAGTCAGTATTAAGGAACCATTTTTTTTTGAATTCATATTTTATCTTCCTTTTTGATAAGCGGAAAAAATCTGTTTGTATTTAAATTTCCATTGTCATAATTTTACCTATAGATATTTTCTTTTTCTATACAATGTGAGAAAAACAACCATGTATTACCTATTTGTTCAGAAAAAAAAAATATTTTATATCGCATTTCAAAAATTCTGTTCTTCTTTACTCCATCACCTGGTTTTTCAAACTTATTATTACTTATGAACTAATTGAGATATGATAAAAAAAACTCAGGACTCATTTATTCTCTAATAATTAAGGAAAAAATTAAGCCCAGAATTCAAACTCTCACCCAGTCAGTCATTCCATTTGTAGCATTGTTTATAAACAAATTTTACAGGATATTTGTTTCAATTTTTTTGTTTAAATGTATTATTAACTACGATGAATATGACTATATTACTCACATAGCTTTTTATCGTACGTATCCTACGACCAATTTTATTTTTAATCTATTATTTTATGAATCATAAATAAAAATGAGGAAACCGAAAAATTTTTCCAACTGTATGACAAAGACGCATTCGTGATTCGAATACCAATGAAACGAATTTCAATATTTTTATTATGAATCCTGCTTCCTTTTTTTTCTATTCCCCATGAATTAAATATCTTGAACTTATCTGTATTTTATTCAAACACTCCTTGTTTTTTCGAGATTAGCTTAGAGATCGAGGGAAAATATTGACAGCACATTCTAAGAGATTCCGTTTGAAAAATCCAAAACAACAACTTTTTTAACCATCCTTCTTCCGAAAAAAAATCAGGAGGCAAGTAACTGAAAGTAATAAAAATAGTGTTGTCAGTAATTCGCCGAACTATCCGTAAATATATCTTTCACCATCTCTTCACCAACCCTTTGTCAGTATGAAAGGGGTTGGTCAGTTCGGTACCTTGCAATTTTGCATATTTTTTATACTTTATTGTAGTTGTAATGTCCGCAATAAAGAAAGGGTATATAGGTAGCGATAGGGTTGAATGCCGTACCGAAATATTTTACAACTGCAAAAATAATCCAAGGCTGTAAAATTTATTGTGGATACTCTTTTTAATTTTCAGACAAGGGGATGGGGTTGAAAGTTTCGGACTAAAAAACTGTTTATTGGCAAAATGTTTTTTATGGTCAGATTCAAAGGGTTAGTTACCAGTCCAATAAAGAGGTGCAATTTCGTTTTATTTCTTTATTTGCCGAAATGTCGATGTTTTATTAGTCAAAGGGTTCGTGAAGGATTTCTTTTAGAAGTGAATTATGCCGAATGATTCAAGGTCAAGAATTTTCACTGAATTGAAAGATCCACACAAACTTTTAGAATCAGCTTGAGATTGTGTGTGAACTTTTCACGAACTGTTGGGATATTCCCAAGGTGTTTGTAAAAGTTTTTGATTAATTGAGTATTCATTTATTCGGTAGAAGTGACGAAAATAATAGCTCCAAAATTTGTTTTTCCTAATCAAGAATATTTATGATATGAGTGTTAAAAGTAAGGTTTTATTTTGTGAGTGAAAAAGTTTGCGAAACTAGCGTAGCGAATTGAGCAATTTCACAAACAAAATAAAACTAACCTACTGTTAATACAAACATCATACAAAGTTTTTGGTACAATTGTCCTTTTTTGGTTGCAGTATTTGGTTGCAAAAGCTTCACCATATGCGGTTTATTTTATCAAATCATTATACATTCAAATCATTTGCGTAGGAATATTTCAAGAATTATGGATTCGCACATAATTTTCCGATAAAACTTGGTATACTCGGCATATTAGCCTTGAATGAAATGATGATGCCACTAATTCCTTAGAGGACGCGGTTTGTGGAGAGGTTACCCCGTTCTGACATTAAAATTTCAAAAGTCTGAAAGTTTTGGAATCTCATCAATACTAAACGATGTTCATAATTCAAATCAATTACGATTTCCATTAGGCTGAAAACCTCGACTACGAAACAATGCCGGGCTAATTCATCTGAAACCAAATTTTCGGACGAAACTGTTTAAGGCGTGCCAGATGATGACAGTACTACCAACTGTCGAAAGCGCTCGCAGATAATTAATAGAAGATATAAAGCTTCAAATCCTTTTTGTAGAATTTAATATTGAAATATATATATATATATATATATATATATATATATATATATATATATATATATATACAGGGTCCTGCAACAGTGGCGCGGTGTTCCATATCTCTATATAGGAAGCAGATAGGAATCTAATTTTCTATAATATTACCTTATTGCTCGAGCTCGACAAAATAAAAATATTGGCGGTCACACAGGGTGTTCGATTTTTTCTGGGCGGATACCAACTGTGTCTTTTTAAATGGCAACCTATATTTTTTATCGCTTTTTCGGTTTCTTCATAGAAAATAAAATAAACTTTATGTATATCTGCACTTCGAAAATATTGACGGTTTTCGAGATATCTAGCATGACAGGTTTTTTTTTCCAATATTCGTCACTCAGAATATTTGAAATTATAAAGTGGTGCCAAGTCCAGTTGAAATTTTTTTTTGGTCGAATATTCTACATTGGTAACTCTCTCAAACGATATATCTGAAATCGACCTGTGATATACAGGGTATGAAAAACCGCTTGCCAAATATTGTAAATGAAAATTTGCAAAATCTTCCTTAGATTAAATGGAACACCCTGTATATTATTGATCCATAAGAAGCGCCAACGAAACCTCTACAAATTTCATTAAGTATTCCCTATGGCTAAGTTCAATAGTTTTTCTTAAATGAGCATTTCTTTCGAAAAATGGTCATTTTTTCAAAGCGAAATCCATTTGACGACTGATAAAAATATACGAAAGATATCTTGTTTCAATTTTGTACATTAGAAGGTGTCCAAACAAATATTTTTTAACGAAATAAATGTATGTACCTATCACTTTTTGCTAAATGGAAAATTATTTTTTCATTGGATGCAGAATTTCACTCATAAATCGTGCAATATCAAACCAAACAAGTTAAAAGAAAGAAACATTATGAATAACTATTTTTTTCATGTTATTATATTCATTCAGAGCTTGAGTTCTAGATATTCAAATTTGTCAACTGGCAAATTACAAAACTACAAAAGGGAGAGTTTAATTAAGGTTGATAATGAAACTTTTATAAAATATGTTCAACATGTCTTCCATTTTCTTGAATGCAGAGCTGAAGTCTATGTTTGAAAGACTGTTCTACCCTGCGCAAGACAGCTGGTGTAATGCTGCGAAAAGCATTCGTTATTCTAAGTCGCATATTTTCGGGAGAAGTTGGTGGCTCAACGTAAACCATATTTTTTATGTATCCCCATAAGAAAAAATCTAGTTTCGTCAAATCTGGTGATCTAGTGGGCCACCGTACAGGCCCATTCCGTCCTATCCATTTATTGGGAAATACTTCATTTAGATGATCTCTCACTTCTGCCGAATAGTGAGCAGGTGCACCATCATGTTGTAACCACATTCTATTGCGGAGGTCAAGAGGAATATCATCTAACAAACCTGGTAAATCATTTCGTTAGAAATTGAGATACATTGCACCATTCATATGTCCCTCAAAAAAGTATGGACCAATTACATATTCTCCAATGATGCCTCCCCAGACATTTATCGACCACCTATGTTGATAATCCACCTGTCTCAATAAGTGAGGATTTTCTGTCGCATAATAATGGTAATTATGTCGATTTACAAATCCATTTTTATGGAATGTCGATTCATCCGACCATAAAATATTATTGAAAAAATATTCGTTTCGACGAATTTTGTTCATGGCCCAATTGCAAAATCTCACTCTTTTCTCGAAATCAGCATACAGTAGTTCTTGATGTAACTGAACGTGGTATGGATGCAAGCGATGTTTCTTCAATACTCGTTGCACTGATCTCTCACTTGTATCCACTATTTCCCCAATTTGTCGTTGACTCCTACTAGGATCTTCTTCAACAGCAAGAAGAACTTGCAATTCATTATCTTCATTAGTAGCTGGCTTGATGCGCTCATGTTTGGAATAATTAATAGATCCAGTTTCAACGAATCGTCCCAAGACCTTTCGGAAAGATCTTTCATCTGGATGCCTTCTATCTGGATACCGTTGAGAATAAATTCTACTTGCCAATAAACAATTCCTGTCTGATTCACCTAATATGAAAATCATATCAATCAAATCACTTTTTGATAACAACATTCTGATGAAATTATACCGACAGTTCAACTTCACGATTGACTAAAAATTTCAATATTCATTTGCAGCCAAATATTTTGTTCTGTCATTTGCCAGGCTACTTGATTTCCAATAAATATTTCATTCGCTGAAAGGTTGTTTTAGACCGAAAGAATATGGCACAAATTCCGAGATTTTTGAAATTATTGTAACTATTCAAGAACGTCCATTTTGTGGTGTAATTCGCAACTTGTTTATCTAGCAACAGGTAATTTTAGGAATGGGCGATATTTTAAGGAAAGGGTATTTTTTGTATATTCTTATCAGTCGTCAAATGGATTTCGCTTTGAAAAAATGACCATTTTTCGAAAGAAATTCTCATTTAAGAAAAACTATTGAACTTAGCCATAGGGAATACTTAATGAAATTTGTAGAGGTTTCGTTGGCGCTTCTTATGGATCAATAATATACAGGGTGTTCCATTTAATATAAGGAAGATTTTGCAAATTTTCATTTACAATATTTGGCAAGCGGTTTTTCATACCCTGTATATCATAGGTCGATTTCAGGTATATCGTTTGAGAGAGTTACCAATGTAGAATATTCGACCAAAAAAAAATTTCAACTGGACTTGGCACCACTTTATAATTTCAAATATTCTGAGTGACGAATATTGGAAAAAAAAAACCTGTCATGCTAGATATCTCGAAAACCATCAATATTTTCGAAGTACAGATATACATAAAGTTTATTTTATTTTCTATGAAGAAACCGAAAATGCGATAAAAAATATAGGTTGCCATTTAAAAAGACACAGTTGGGATCCGCCCAGAAAAAATCGAACACCCTGTGTGACCGCCAATATTTTTATTTTGTCGAGCTCGAG
Source organism: Leptinotarsa decemlineata (assembly GCF_025532065.1). NCBI lineage: Eukaryota > Metazoa > Arthropoda > Insecta > Coleoptera > Chrysomelidae > Leptinotarsa > Leptinotarsa decemlineata. The sequence continues at coordinate 11,754,115 of NW_027412692.1, read as the reverse complement.
CAATAAGGTAATATTATAGAAAATTAGATTCCTATCTGCTTCCTATATAGAGATATGGAACACCGCGCCACTGTTGCAGGACCCTGTATATGATATAAATCAAAAGGAGGAACCGCACATTTGTGGTTTCAATTAGAAGACCTAGAATTCCCAGGTATCATCTAACATCACCACGTAGGCAGCTATAGCTGCTGAGTTGGTCTTCGAACTCCGCAGACTCTATCCAGACCACTCTGTCAGGGTGGTTGTCATTCTTGTCTGTTACTCTTTGCTAACTGTGCTTGCCTAGGGCACATGATTCTCAGACCCAATGCTCATTCAACCCACGGTGTGGGGAGTGGTCGTTGGTTGAAAATGCTAGCTCGCCTTCCCGAAGGTATCGGGGCTTCGGGGGATAGGGCCTGACTAGCGCAATCTTTGGTAAAATAATAATAATAATGAGAAGTGATGTGTGTGATGTTGCTAAAATTACATTAAATATGTAAACTTCCATAATGATATAATTCCTGAATTGGTTCATTTCATTATTAAAATTATTGAACTATTGAAAATGGGGTAAATAATTCCTTGACAACCAGCCTTACTTCACCTCTCTGTACAAATTCATTTTTTAGGGTGAACTTTTTCATTAATAGCGAAAGTCTGAATTTATTAGTAACAACTTTGTACCTGCAAGAAAGGCAATCCCGTAGTACGTCTTCCTTGAAATCAAAACCAGTCTAATATTTGTTTATCCGGTAAAAATAACATTCCTCAACGTCTGGGTAAACTCAGCAATGATACTGTCGTGAAGATAAAACGTTAAATCTCGCCAATAACGGGTGTGTTTTAGAGATAGAAAATGACATTCAGAGTTCTGTTAGCTATGGATGGAATCTTTTTGACTTCTGATGAATTGTTCATCGTTGTACGGGGTATGTTCAAAAAGTAAGGTGAATATTCAACTTTACGAGCTTTTGTGGCATGGACTGTCTCTCGACAAAAATAATCAAAGCCATTTCTGAGTATATATGTGAACCACTTGCATATATCATCAAGAAATCTGTGAAAGACGACATTTTTCCAGATATTTTGAAAGTAGGAAAATTGTTCCTCTCTTGAAAAAAAATGATCTCTTGTTGATTGATAACTACCGCCCCCGCCCAATAACTATTACTAGTGTGTTGAGCAAAGTAATAAACATGTATCTATGAACAACTACTACTTCCTTTCTTAACGAAATATAATGTAATTAACAAATGTCAAAATGGATTTTGCCCCGGTAGATCGACGGAAAGTGCGACTACAGCTTTGTTGGAAAATATCTATAGAGGAATTGGCAAAGGAAAGTTTGTGGCCGCACTCTTCTTCGATTTATCAAAGGATTTTGATTCTATAAACCCCAATATACTGGCCAAGAAACTTAGTGCAATTGGAATTCGAGATAAATTTCTGTCTTGGATTTGGTCTTACATGAAATTCCGAAAGGTGTACGTAGAATTGGAGTTCCACAAGGCTCAGTCTTGGGACTATTAATGTTTTTACTATACATAAATGATTCACCACAACATATCGGCACTACTTCGATAGTTCTTTTTGCCGGTGATACTTCTATTTCCGCAGAAGCCGACAGTCCTTTGGAACTTCAAGAAAAATTGAATGTAATAAGTCAAAATTTCTCAAAGTGGTGTCAAAGAAATAGACTTATGGTCATTGCAGAAAAAACAGTATTGGTACAGTTTTCTCCAAGAAAATCTGTGGAACATCCTATACACGTTATTATAAATAACACGAATATATACCCTTCAGAATCCACAAAGTGTTTAGGAGTTCACATCGACCACTCATTGAATTGGCAATTTCAAATCGACTACGTGAGTAAAAAACTTAATAGCAGTTTCTATGCCTTAATGCAGCTTGAAAAAATACTCAGTGACGAACAACTGTTAGATGTCTACTATGCTCTTGTGAATTCTGTTCTATCTTGTAATGTGATCTTATGGGGGGACTCAACAAATATTAACAGGGTCTTTGTTGCTCAGAAACGAATAATTCGTATGCTCCACAATCTACGTCATCACTGATTCATGTAGATCTGTTTTCAAGCAATTATACGATTTTTTTTTCTCGTAATTTCGACTTTTATCTCGTAATTTCGACATTCATCTCGTAATTTCGACTTTTATCTTGTAATTTCGACTTTTATCTCGTAATTTCGAGTTTTATTTCGAAATTTCGACACTCTTTCCATTCAACAGTGCTCCAATCTTCTCATAGTGGTATGTTTTTTACGAAGAAACGTGACAGAAACCGATTTTATTGAATATTCGAAGTCTACTCATTTTTTGATTGAATCTTCGGGAACCATTCTGCTCCAGTTAGTTTTTTTGGCGTCATTATATCTCTACGATTTTTCGAAACGAGGAGAGCAAACCCAAAATACCTAATAAATGAACATTGCATCTCTTCGAAGAACATACCGACAGTATTATTTAGTTGCCATTGCAAACTGTGTTTCTAAACGTCATGACGTTTGAGATATGAATGTGCTGACTATTCTTTCAAAATGTTAATAAATATCGACTAGAAATTTTTTCAGTTGTAGTGAAAAACTGAATTTCAGATAAGTTTTGATAATGAAGTAAGGATATTACTGATCAGATTGATTTACTATGATGAGAAACTAATATTTTGACCAAAGTCGACTTTCTCCTACTCGTGCGGAAAGCATTTACTTTTTCAAAAAGGTATTGAATAATATCAATGCATGATTATCAATCTAAAATTTATTCAAATAACATAATTAATTCACTTCTCAGGTTAATGTATAAATCAATTGTGGCATAAGGATCTAGGGACCTTGTGTAATTATTTTTTTCATAAAAATTGAACATAATTTCCTAAAATCTTCATCACAGACTGTCCGGAGATATAAACACTCCGACGAAAAATGTTTAAAAGCGAATGATGGAATCTTGATGAGGTGATCTATAACTCCATAAAGGGAAGGCATCGCATACAATATATATACTTGGTCTCCCTGCTGGAGCTATAGCATTTCTTGTTTTCCGTACTTTATGAATACTCCATTCAAAACATACTTGATCAAGATCACTCTGAAATGAAAATTATAATTAAAATTGCATTGACAACAACTCATCTCTTACTTGTACCAATGGTATGAAACAAAATTGAACTAGAGGCTTGTCCGAAAATGATGCATCAAATAAATTGTCTCCTATTAGGGTTTGAAATAAATTCATCAAGTATTGTGCATTTACGTAATCTAGACCACCAAGATTCTATCCTTTGATTGTGCATGCTTTTTCCATACAAAAAAACATGGTCGATTTGTTGATTCAGTAAATACTTCATGAAAGGCTTTTTGTATCCTTTCCATTACTTCATTTTCAGTGCCCATATCGGTTCGTAAAGTTCTGGGACATCCTCCTTTTAAGAAATATCCTCCAATTACCTTCAAAATTACAAATTTTTTCAAGTGTGAAGATGAGAAATAATAAATAGTGTGGTTAAATTTGATGAAATATCATTGACACGAGCATCTTCAAAAATGTATATTCAACTGAAATATTTGTTCTTGTTTCAACATCAATTCGAAATGATTATTGTTGAAATTATTGATTGATTCAGAGTTAATGATTTTTTCTAACCTTAGGGTCGCTTGAGGTTGATCCCATTTTCAACCACATATTTCCATTGAAATTTCAATCACACAACAATTTCACGTTAGGAGTTTCACGTTAACCTCCTGTTAACATCACCTCGTAGTAAAGGAACCATATTTCTACTTTCGAGTCAAAATTATAACTTTCAAGTCGAAATTACGAGATGAAAGTCGAAATTACGAGATAAAAGTCGAAATTACGAGATAAAAGTCGAAATTACGAGATAGAAGTCGAAATTACGAGATAGAAGTTGAAATTACGAGATAAAAATCGAAATTACGAGATAAAAGTCGAAATTACGAAATAAAAGTCGAAACTACGAGATAAAAGTCGAAATTACGAGATAAAAGTCGAAATTACGAAATAAAAGTCGAAATAACGAGATAAAAGTCGAAATTTTGACTTTTAAGTCGAAATTATGGTGGATCAAAAAAACAAATAATGTTTGGCCCTTCTACGTTTCCGTAGAATTGCAATTAGCTCTCCGATTTTAAATTTTACAATCCTCCCAAAGTATGTTTACCATTTCGACAAAACATATATACGTATATTTCCAGAATGATGTAAGCAATCCGGCAAACGAAAATAACGAACAAGATTAAATATTTGTGATATCGTAGAATAAACTCAGTGGATCTAACACGTCTAAGATTAGGAAGGGTCGTTGCCCTTAAGCCTTTCTTAAATTCAGACAAACTCAAGTGCTTTATCTGCCTTTGCTACACAACACGGCGTCTTCTAAACTTTCTAGTTGATACATTGGAAGAATACCGCGGCGTCAAAAACACAGCAGCCAAAACCGAATCTCCCACGTAGTCCCTTAAGGCCGCGAATGGCCCGTAACTTTGCGCGGTACTAGGCTAATAGACGCATTTAGCGGGGCACATGCAAATGTGAGAGAGACAGACGGCAGAGACACCTACATCAGCACATAGGGTGGAATTTTTGGGTGTGTTATGTTAGACCCGAATGAGTCACGTGATGAAAACCTAAAAGTTCCTGCCGAACATGTGAATATTAAAATAACATTTTAGGGCATCTCGATACCCCAAATGTGGGAATATGATACGCACGCGGTGGTTGGCATAAAAATATATGTATTGTTTATCAGGGATTGACTGATCTCGCCAGAACTGGGTAAACAATGATCAATCAAGTCTTTTGTGTTTATTTTTTTAATTTTCAGTGAAAAATATCCTCTGGAAAAAGTATATTGTTAGAGTTAACGAAACCATATTTAGAACTGTTACTAACTTTATTTTAGGAATTGTCTCCGTTGTGATTTGCAGAAGCTGTTAACTGCATTTTATGAATGTTGAAGGAAACTTTTTTTATCAAAATTTCACTAGAAATGTCGGAAGCTTTTAATCGTGTGTCGTGACCATTGATGTGAGCAAATCCGAACCTTAATGTTAGAGCCAGGAATATTACTGGAGTTTTTTCCCAACACCAAATCGTTATTTTTAACACCTTGACAGGTGTTTCGATCACCAAGTGATCATCTTCAAAGAGGAAGATTAAAACTAGAAATCAATGCGAGCTAGCTCTATTTATGCTATATAGGTATCCCATACAGGTATACCAATTAATTTTACAATTTTGCCTTATCTATTATTTTACAATATATGTTTATATAAAACAATTTTCAGCTATATAAAAATAAATTTCACTAGATTGCCTATCCAAATTTATTTTTGCAATGTGTCTTTATGTAGTGATCAGTAAACCCAACAACATTATTTTATTTTAACAAGCTATATAGTATACTCTTTGGTATAGGTCCGTCATCGTTATTCATAATATTATTATGTTTACTTATTTCTACACTCTCATAGGCATCTAGTTGCCTGTTGTTGTTAACTTGTCTAACTAATCTTAAAGAACTGAAGTCTATGGAATGGTTTTGTTGCAAAATATGATGGGCGACTGCTGATTTTTCAGGTCTTCCATATTTTAAGTGTGCTATGTATTCCTTATATCTTAATTTAATATCTTTTTGTCTGTCCATAATATTTTGCATCGCAGTCCTCACATTCAATTTCGTAAATTCCAGACTTTTCTGAATTCTCGACTTTGTCTTTTAGACTTCCCAAAAGGCTCTATAGTATATGACTTGTTTCAAAAACCACCTTCATACCTAGTTCCTTGAAAATCTCTCCAAAGATCCTCGTATATTGGTGGTATAGAATTGAGATGTATTTATCTTGGTTTTTGTCCTTTCTGAAAGTCGAGATTTCGTTCATTCTCAACCTAAACTTCTTCTTCCTTATTATGTCAATACCCCTCGAGAAACCGTTAGTGGCTGCTATTTCCTGAATTGTACGCCTTTCTTTTGTGAACTGTTACACTGTTTATTATTATAATTATTTCAATTATTATAATTGTTGCTTATATATAAAAAAGTGCCATAAAAATATTTTTTTATTCATTATAATACTATCTAATATCATACGATACGGTAATGAAAAAAAAATTCATGGCACTTTTCTATATATAGCTGTTTTCTGCTTCAAAAAAATATATAAATTTGGTCAATATTTGTTTATAACAAATTGTTAAACTAATAAACAATTAAATAATGAATAAAAAAAATGTCTGCCAAACTATTTGAAAGTGTAAATTATGATTTTCAAAAGCAAAATTATTTCTTAACTAATCATTTGAACAATCAAAATATAAAAAATCGATTTTAAACAATTAAAAATTAAAATTAGGAAACTTATTTTTTGTAAATGATAATTATTTCTAGACAACAAAGTAGCAACAAATTTTTTTCAAAAATATTGATTTTCTTTATTTGTTTAAAACGATTTAATGAACAAATTACGTAAAAAATTCATATCCTATGTTAATAACTGCCATTGTTTAATGTGAAAACAGATATAGCTTCATATCAATTGGAAAAAAAAATTATCAAGAATTTTTAGATATTTCATTTTGCAATAGTTATAAAGAATCATAATTAATAAATTTTTATGAACTTTTATCGAAGGATTGTATGAAGTATATATATATCAAAAGGGCTCCACGAAGTTTAAAATTCATATGCCAATTATTTATACCTTTTATCCCATTATTTATGTCAAAGGCGATTGGGATAAAATTTGTTAGTTAACAATTGAATAATTTTTTGAAAAATGGTGATACAACTTTTTTTTCTACGGTACTCGATTCATTCAAGTGTTAAGAAGATCCTAGTTTTTTTTCAAATTTTTAAAATGACATTATAAAAAAATAAACTATTTTTAGCGGCAGCGCGCGCATGCCTTAACAGCTGCCCGGAACCCTATTTTCAACGTCAAATTAAAATTATAAATAATGGAGATAGAGTTTCGTGAGTAGCGACTTTTTTATCTTTTATCAAAAATTTCCTCCTCTTCAACGAGCTTTTTTCAAAATTGCTTATATATCAATATATTTTGAGTTATTAACGAAAAACTAAATACCATTTTTTTTAAATACTTCAAAAACATTTTTTTAGAGGTGATTCCGAATCAAATGAGCTTTCGCTCATATTTTTAGGACCTTCATCTCTATTTTTCATGTTTTTGAACTTGTTGATTAGACTACAGTGCATTTTTGAGAAGTGTGATTGAAGAATGACCAGAATAAATAACATGTATTCGTCAAACATAGCCCCACTAAGACTATTATATATCAAGAGTCGGATATTCAACAAGAATATCAATATGATATATAATTTTTTTGTATGGATATAGGATAGAGAAAGTAGCTTTTGTCTAACCGGTTTACTGCAGAATGCGTCGGTCTTCAATCGAACAAGTTATGGAATCGGAAAAGGAGAGTTTCAGAAAACGTACTCGCATCTGAGAGAAATATCGAGAAAAAAATCTGTTTGAATCTGTTTTTTCGTTAACGAGATGTCGCCTCCCTACAAACGACATTTCCCAACAGTCTAAACCTGTGCGAGCTAAGGACTAACGATTGAATGCGTATTGAATTTAAATTAAAATCACAGTTGTATAAGACTTTAGACTAAAAATATAACCCCTTCAATTCACTTTAGATGAATTATGAAACAGAAATCTTTTACTTTTGAGCCACTCTTGCAATAGCAATTGACTTTGCACTGCCTCGATATAGTCAACAAAAGACAGTTGGACTAGATTGAGTCTGACAGTGATCGCTTTTCACAACAGAAGCTATAAGACAACTGTTTCATCGAACGTCTGAAAATCGTTCCAAATCTGCTACTCGAAAGCACACCTGCTAATCCTGGTGAACCCTTTCTACAAAAAGGGTGACAGGCAAATTTACCTTAATCGTTGATTGATCAACTGTTGTATTTTAGTTTAAAAGTGGGTCAAGAGGTCTGTGGGATGTATAGCAGTTTCCGGGGCATTTGGAAGACCAGAATTGCTGTTATTAAATAATTAGAATGGTTCCTTCAGTACCTAAGAAAAAGGGATAATTGTTTAAAAAATCAGTACAACTTGACACGATGAGGGAACGTTTATACAAAAAAATGTGGGAAATATCCAAAAGGAAGGATGGATTACTTTGATTCTATTTGTTTATACAGTAACTGAGCCGAATTGGGTTTCAAACTTTTTTCTTCCAAATGTAACACGCCATAGTCGGGATGGAACTCATGTCCTTCTGTCAAAAGGCGGTTTGCAACTGTGGAATTAGTCTTTCCATTTAATCAACTACATTTATGTTCTTTAGTTCTCTAGGAAAATATTCTCCCCGTTTGGCCAATATAAATTTTGGGCAAGAACCACAAGTCGACTTCTATTGCAGTGTCGCAGATTAACCAGCAGCTATTTTATATTATCTTTGTATGTACTTACATACAGGTTTCTCATATTATGGTGGTTGGTGGCTGAAGAGCCTTATAGCTACGGCAACGAGTTTTCATAGACGATCCCCATGCGATACTGTGGCATAGGAATTTTGTCGCCATTTCTATTAGTATCTTCATATTTCCATTATACTAAAGTGTTTTCATATGTTTTGTGTCCTGATGTAAGCAAGACGTTGGAATATGTATAAATATGATAAACAGTCAAGGTATTATTTGAATAGCGACCCACAACTTATCTACATGAAAGACTGCTATTGCTATCCATAGTTGTTCTTCTCGCAATAAGCATACTTCACTCATTCCCAGATATTCAACAGCAATGTCTATCATTCCTAGGGAATACAATGAACGTCCACTGGAAAACTCAAAAACAGGTTGAAAAGCTTTTTTCTCGCACGGCATTGAATTCATGGCGCGAAGTATATATTTATATTTAGGCTAACCCCACATAATGTTGTCTCACGCGAATTATCTGATCTATATACTTAGTTAGTTACTTTTATCATCGGTGTTATTAAACTTTTATTTTTTTAATACTCGTCCATGATCTTCTTTAAAATAAACTTTAGATACCAAAATGAACTATCCATATGAGGTTAGGTTTGAAATCAGCTCTTATAGCTGAACAACGCCTGTTCATCATTTATATGAATTATCTATTATTCTTTAACTGAATGTTTTTATGAAATTGATGAACAAAGACATATTATTATTATTAATATTATTATTATCATTGTTATTATAAATATACAGTCCGGTTACAGAGTTATTTTTAATGAATTGGAGACTAGGAAAAAGGATTATTCATAATTTTGTAACCAACAGAGGATTGAAACAGCTCCAAAGTTAGTTATCACTAACTCGTTTTAGTATAAAATAGTTCATGGTTTTATAAACGCGTCGCACATCCTAGCGCTAAATTGATGTCTCCCAGGCAGTTACTCGAAAATATCTCACATTTGCCAGCGAACTAATATAGGCTGATAGCCTATGTGCAGTAATTTTAAAGTTCTTTGCTGATTCTGATTTCTTCAACTAGCTTTTTTTCTTTTTCAATATTTTTTAGTATTTTTTGAACATCGTTGCTAGTTTATTGTGAAACTATAATTTCCAAAACGGAACATTAGGAAACAATATCTTAGAGTGTTTATTGTTTTTTTAACAAAAAATACAGTGGAATTTAATCTTAATTAAAAGGAACTGAAAATAAACATGTACCTATACCTAATAGCAAAAAAACACGAAAAAAAGACTCACGACATTAAATACACTACATTTCTGTATGTCTTCCATCGCGTTCTATGCAGATAATTGTCCTTCTTGATACATCTTTTATTGAGTTGCTGATACTCACAGGGTTCATGTTTAAAATAGAGTTTCTAATAACAGTTTCTAGGTGATTCACGTCACGAAAAGGTCTTTGTTTATAAACGATTTGTTTTAAGTAACCCCACAAGAAAAAATCTAGTGGGGTTAAATCTGGCGAACTAGGCGGCCATATTTGCTCCATATTTCGCCCAATAACTTTGCCCCTAAACATTTCTAATAGTTTCTCTTTGACTTGTCTTGAACTATGATAAGGAGCCCCGTCACATTGATACCACAGACTGTGTCTTATTTCAACCGGCATATTGTCCACTATATCACTGATCTCAGTATTTAGAAATTGCAAATAATCCTGAGAAGTTAAATTGTGTCTAAAAAAGAATGGTCCCATTACCTGATTATTTAAAACACCGCACCACACATTTGTTTTAAATGAATATTGGTCCCGACATTCTATCACAAAATGAGGATTTTCCTGAGCCCACCACCTACAATTCTGGGAACTGACTACGCCGTTCGATGTGAAGGTAGCTTCGTCGGTTCATAGGATTTTGTAAGGAAATTTTCTGTTTAATTCTACTTCTCCTTGGTACCAGAAAGAGAAATCTAGTCGAACATCGAAATCTCTTTCCTTTAAGGTATTTATAAATTTGGGTTTGTAGGGTTTGAATTTATTTTTATGTAAAATTGCTCTTACGCTTTCTCTTTTAACGCCAGTTCTATCTACAATATTGGTAATACTTGATTTTTCCTGTTCGGTAACATCCAGGCAGACAGCCAACTGAACCTCATCATTATTGCGTGATGGATTATGACGTTTTTTAAAAGTATTTTCAACTGAACCAGTCAGTTTAATTTTTTTTAAAATCCTACTTACAGTGGATTGCTGTACATGTCTACCAGGATGTCTTGCGTTGAAAATATCAGCCACTTGTCGATGCAATGTGTTTTCACCACAAATTAGCACAATTTCAATTTTTTCTTGTAAAGATAACATATTATTTTAATTTTCATACGTTACATTGAACTAACGGGCATTAATTTATTCAGTGACAGTGACGTTTTCTAAAACACATTATGTAGTTTCATATTTTTTCACAGCCTACCCAGTTTTTTTAAATTAGTGTTGTTAGCGGAGTAGGTAAATGTAAATACTATGAGTTTTTTTCTTTTATTGTGTTCTTTTCTTTTATTTAAAACAATCAAGAATCACGAAATGATGTTTCCTAATGTTCCGTTTTGTTCTAATTCATATTGTGAGGCCATTTGCTCATTAAAAAACTCAAGTACTGTATAGTTTTGAAAGCCCCGTTGAAACTAGATGAACTTTGCATCAAGTTTGACAACTTTTATTTTTCAAAATTTGTTTTTAACATCAAAGAGGCTCTTAAAATATTATTATATTACAAAAAAAAAATTCGGTGACGAGTTTAGTTAAAATAAAAGATTTAGTACAGGTGTGCTCAAATTTTGATAAGTAGAAAAAGCAGGAGTGCGGAAAAATAGTGAAAAGATAAAATACTTATTATGGGTTTGAAACTTGGTGTGTGGGTATAAAATTACAAAAGAAAATGTTTTTATCCTTTAATATTTTTGGATATTTTGAAGAATAATGTCATTTTTCGATGTTTCTTTTTTTAAATGTCAATTTTGACAAGTTAAGGAAATCACGTGACCTATTTTGTAGACGCCATTTGACATCATTTCTTAAACAAAATCTACTGCCAAAACCAAATTTCACATAAAACGATAAATAAAAAAGTTTCCCATTTGATGCGGACTTTATCGGTGACACTGTATATATATATATATATATATATATATATATATATATATATATATATATATATATATATATATATATATATATTAATGTAAGCTTCATAACTTCTATTTAATTATATGCGAGCGCTTTCGACAGCTAGTCGTGCTATCATCATCTAGGCTCTACTCAGTTCGAGTAGAGCCTAGATGATTATTTAATTGAAAAAGTTCAAATCGAGGGAATTACTAACTGATGATGTAGAAAGCCCAAACCGGGTCAATATCAGATGATTATTATTCCTTGTGTTGTAGTCATATTACTCAGACTGAGATTGACATTTTGCAATATTCTTATGAATTTGTAAAAGAGACTCGTAGATATATATGCCATTTCAGAGACTGATCTTATGCGAGCCCTAGAAGCTTAGCTTTTCCATCCATTTGATTCAGAGGATTACGCGATTTGTATTTTATTAGAATTCTGCTTGAAATCATTCACTACAAACCATTCATCAGTTATGTGTTCAACTGACATGACAAAACACTTTAAGAGGTGTTTATTATTACTTGATTCATATAGTGTTGCATCGTCAACGAACATAATGCATGAGGAAGATTGTAATTTATGCAACACATCATTAATATATATTATAAATAAAGTAGGTCCCAAGACCGACCCTTGAGATACTCCGTATTTGACCATTTGATCCTACACACTGATTTTTATGATTTTCTCGCTACAGTTTCACGAGTATAGTACTTCTACAATTCAGTATGAGTATTTATTGCAGATACAGTCAAGTTCAACGACGTTACAGTAACAAACTGATAAGGGATGAGTGGTATAAGAAGGGTTCCTAAAAAAGTTCGCATTGTATAGAAAATACGTTGGTCCGTGGCCCGCAACCGGTATGTAAATTCGGTGAACAGAATGCGAATATATACATTCCTAAACGGGACGTTACTCGCTTTGCGATTGTTTCTTGAAACTCGTCACACCGGTATCTACGATTTTTTATGGCGTCTTGCCATTTGGACACAAGGAAAGTGCACTCATAATTCAATGTTTGTTCTCAAAGGGGAATAAAGGTTTTATCAGATGTGGCAGTTATTTTTTACCAATTAATTCGGATTTTGATTCAAATGCTGCTTGAATTCAACGTTCCTGAATGAATAATACATGAGAACTTTGATGAATTCCAATGTGAGATGACCCAGATTGAGCGAATTTTTGAATTAGTTTTGTTTGGGTTTCAATACATAGGTGTTTTCTAGTTTTGACGTAAAAATAATGACAATTCCACGACTAACTGTTCATGAGAGAGAAGTTTACATGCACTCTTCAGAAATATTTTCTGAAGACAACTTAAAGTTGTCGGCAATCTCAAAGGCCAAAAAAAAAACAATACATAGAAATGAACCCGCTGCCAACTAGTCCACGTGGACTGAAGAATTGGCGGTTCGTATTGGATAATTTTTACCAATTTTACTAATTTTAGCAATTACTTGAAATTTTACAGACAAAAACATTTGAAAAAGTGTATGCCCTTTAGAGTATTGCTGAAAAGTATGCACACACCATAGTGAAACTTTCCCCCTATTTTTGTGTTTTCAATCCCATCGAGTTGATTTGGGGAAAATTGACACAAAGCATCAGGCGTAAAAATGATTTTCCAAAATTTTAGGATGATCACTTGGTGATCGAAACACGTGTCGAAGTGTTAAAATAACGGTTTGATGTTGGGAAAAACCTCCAGTAATATTCAACCCAATTTTTCTGCAACAAGAGTGCCGTGGCTCAAACATTTTTGACGAAATGGAGGAGTCGAAGTGATTACACCAGAGATATTCTATGCAATTCAGACGTCGTCAAATCCTTCCAAACATAATGATCAATTAGATTGCATCAACCTTTTTCTTCTTGAGGAAAAGTTTTTCTATAATCAGAAATCAAATTCTAGGAAATTCGTGATGAATATAGGGAAGCGTTTGAAACTTAATATACACTGGTAAAAATTTTTCCACCGGTACCGGTGGCAATTTAATTACCGCCCATATTAGCGAGAAATTACTTTCGTGTGTGATCTCACATTCCATGCGGAATATTATTTTGTAATTCTATCTCGAAGACAAGTGTGGAATTTTTCAGTGTAATTTTTCATTTTGAGTGTACTTTTGTGTTGAAATAAAACTTTATAGGGTAAATTTGCGATATAAATTTATATCGAGATATTACACTCTTGACAAAATTTAACAGTAGAATTTTACACTCTTATATAATTTCACAGTGGAATTCTATACTCTGATAAAATTTTACGGTGTAATTTTTCATTTACGGGTTATATTACCTTGGGATATTCCGTTGTAAGAAGGTCCGTATTCAGAGTAGTTTTGAAGACAATGATACCTCAATCGGATGTTGACTATTGACTCTTAAGTGGCCATTTTTCCTCATAATTTAGATAATTGAATGCACAAGACATATTACACATTGATATATTAAAAAAATATGTATATACAAAATAAGTTCATATACATTCTAGAAATGAAATTCTACAAAACATTTTTTTTTCATTTTCAAAAAAGTCAAATAACAATACAAAATGAAAAAAACCATTCCTCAAATTAACACATTTTCTTTCTTGCTCATAGTGGTATTATTCGGAAAGAGAAACGAAAGTAATATTTCTTTTTCTTTTTTCCTCAATTGCTGTTATTATCCTGAAAGAGAAATGAAATATCATCATCAAATGAATAGGTTTAGAAATCTAAAAACACAGTAAGTTGACGAACACACATTCCTATAGAAAAACTACTACTAGATTGACTTCAATATTAATATTTCTCAAAAATTTTTTATACATATTCAACCGTTTAAATAAAAAATTAGATTTTTCCAAATGTTTTCCAACATTTTCTGAAATATAGCAAATATAGCTATAATGATATGCTATGAAGTGGTGATGAAGTGTTTTGTTCACCTCTTCAACAGAAACAAAAAGGTCCTAAAGTGTTTCTCGAATCCTTCAATTTTGAGTTCCAACTTGCCTCCCATCGCAAAAATGTTTTCAAGTTCTATAATAAGAATCACAAATCCTCAAATTTATCCAAATATATGAGAGATACGAAATAAAACGTTCAGATATTTTTTAGGTGAATGAAATTACGATTTAACATTGTCCGATATTTGCAACCACCAATACGAAACTTTATTCCTCATCGAAATTCATTTTTAAAATGGATCGTGCATACGGCGTCACTGATGAGTCACGCCACTGCTATCAAGTATATCTCTTTTTCTCTTTTTCTCAATACCATATATGTTCTGTAATTATTTGAAAATCAGTTAAAATATGTTGTACTATTCCATATAGTATGAAATAATTCGCGATGTGAGGGTAGGATATACTTGTAATAAAAAAAACACTCTATAATGCATAACGAGACAACTCAATGAATTCATCTGCTTATTGGACTAGTTATTGAAATTTTACAAAAAATGTACTCACCTTCTTTACTTATTTTCACCAACAACAAAAATATTCTAATGCACACGTCAGACAAACCGATGCGCTTCTGTAGACAAGAATGAACAATACAATAATCACTCACAAATACAAGCGTAATTTTACATTCGATAAAGAGATGGCGAAAATTTACATCTCACTAAGGGGGAATACCCATCGTCCAGTTAGCAATTCTCTTCACATGAAATACTACGTTATGATTTCACACATATATTAGATGAATATTCAATTCTCAAACAAAAATACATTGCCTACTGAAATTACGCTCGGGGATGTGAATTATTCAATAGAGTATATTTTCAATGAAACTGAAGTAATTTTCTTCGTTCGAAATGAAAATTCCGAGGTAAATTTCAATCATTTTTCCCAGTGTAGCCTAAAATTTATAAAATAACTTAGTTTCAATATAACTGATATGTGACTGGACTAATTCTTCCGATAGATGACTATTTATGGGTCATTCGAGTCATCTATCGGAAGAATTAGTCCAGTCATCACCCGAAGACGATTGTGGATAATAACAATCGAAACGTCGTGAAGTGACTTGGCTTGGAATCTCCTAATTTATGTTTATTTTAAATTTTTGTTCAATTGTTCAATTTTTTACTGGTATTTTATTTCACTGTTATTTCTTTTCCGTTTTTTTGCTTAATATAATTGTTATTTTCAGCTATTCTTTTATTAATTCTGCCTTTTTTATTAGTTTTTTCAGGGATTTCAAATCAGCCTATACAGAGTGGTCCAACGAAAAGTATGCACCTTGCTTTTCTCCTTTTTTTGTAACTAAACGCAAAAATGCTCGGACAGGTCAATTTTGCTTTTGAGGGGGACACATTTAAGATGTATAAAGCCAACACGTTCATTTCAATGTCAGCTAACTCACGCAACTTCACTTTTTGATCATTCCAAACGATTTTGTAGATTTTTTCTATGTTTTTCTAGTGTTACTGCCTCATTTGGACGTCCATTGCGTTCTGCATAATCGGCTTTTGTCAGCAAGCCAACGTTTGATTTTTCCATCAAAAAGCAGTGTAAAATTAAAATTTGATCTAATATTTTGAAAATAACAAAAGGAGTCTTAGCACAATAACTCACAAACTCATGCGTAGAATATCATGAAATTTCAACAATTTTCTTTTGAAGGTTAGTATTAACTGGAGAAGCAGTAACACTTGCGCCATCTATATGTTAAACCCGAGACTTTTCAGCCCACGTAGTTGTGCCAGGGAAAGACGATAATGCGAATACCATGATCACGCTTCCTATGTTGAGGAAGTCAATCCAATAATTTTATTTCCATTATAATGGCAAAGTCATGCTCAGGACGGTACAAGTATTGTGATCAACATCGTTTTAATGATTATACATTTTAAGTTCCTTTACAAACTGATCCTGTAGTAATTTTATGAAAGGACGTCACTGAAAATAAAGTATACATTTCTGCCGTATTCACAAACTGTTCAATACGTTACGAATATCGTTTTCACACACCCGAAAAAATTAGTAGGGCTGCATCAACGACCCCTTATTCCATATAAAAAACCGTATGTGTCAACACATGACGAAGACACTTCCACCCATGCGTGGGGCTTGTAAATTACGAATTGCACAAAAACACATGTTCAGCATGGAAATATCAGGTTTCCCGAATTATATAAGCTATTTTGATGCAATAGTTCTGCTAAATAACGAATTATTAATGATCGTTGGTCTCCTTCGAATTTTATACATAATTAATCTGATCATGTTTCAGAAATACAGTGCAACCTTGATATAACTAAACTGAAGGGACTTGGAAAATAATTCGTTATTTAGTTTAGTGATCCAATAATTTTTCTTAAAATATATTGGTTGGATAACAGGATCAATTTTTCACTAGTTAGGACTTCCATTGTCTACTATATAAAATGATTTGAAATCCCTGAAACAACTACAAAAGAATAATTAAAAATGAATAGCTGAAAATAACAATTATATTAAGCAAAATAAACTTGAAATGAAATAATAGTGAAATAAACTACAAGTAAAAATATAACAATTGAATAAATAAAAACAAAATAAAAATAAAGGAATGAAAAAAGAAAATAAAAAATAAAAAGTGTAGAGATTCCAAGTCACGTTAGTTCACGACGTTTCGATTGTTAGTATCTACAATCGTCTTCGGGTGATGACTGGACTGATTCCTCCGAGAGATGACTATTTATAGGTCGTTCAAATACTTTTGTAATATTTTCGTTACTATATAATGTTTGCATCATACTTTTTGTAGATATTCTTGATAAATGAAAAAAATAATTTCCGAAAGCTTGAATAGCAGAAAATAATGTTTCTATAGCCACATAGATTTGACTGAAATACCCACTCAAAAATAACCTTAATATTATAAATACAATTGCCAAATTATAACAAAATTAGGTAAAGGATATTTAAGATATTTACGAATAATTTTTTTTTAATTTTTACTTCAACACCCTGTATCTTGAGAACGAAGGATTTGCGGACCCATGTTTATGTGAACATTTCGTTTTAAAATTACCTAGAGAATCGTCTGTTGAATTTATGGTACATACTTAATTAACACCCTGTATATACATAAGTGAAGGTAGAAATTCAATTTTTCAATATTAAATCGTCGTTTTTCCCGTCACAGAAAAAAATGTGTATCGAGCTAAAATCTAATACTTTTTTCCCTTGTATAATAAATAACTGAACTATTTGTTTAAAATGGTCTGTCTCGAAACTTAATGTGACAAACCAAATTCTACGTGGGTGAAGCCGCGGACCACAAAAAGGTTTTTGACAAATATATTCGTAATATAAAGGTATATTTCGCATTAACACTCACGGGCAGTTCCAGATGATTTCGAAAAATTCGTTAAATCGAGGAAATCGTTATATTTTGGGTCATTATATTGAGGTTACACTGTATGTAGGAATCTGGAATCTAGGCGAAAGGTTCCAAAATACTCTGAGTTATAAACTGAATGTGTTCAAGTTGAATTTTACAGGTAGTCATCTTCTGAAGTGTATGAAATATGCTATTTAACAATTGTGAACAATAAGAATGTGATTAGTCCAAAGAACATTTTTCTTTCATCTCCTGAAGACGACAACTTGATTGGTGAAACGCGCGTTGAGAAGAGTTTTGCAGTTCTGGTGACAGTTTTTCCTTTCATTTGAGTTCACGTTAAAGAATCGTTAATAAAAAATAAGATGCAAAATAAATTAAATGGCTCATTCAAAATTGACCAACTATTCGAGAACTCATAGTGTGGTTCACAAGTACCTTTAAGGTACCAAATATGAAATAAGTGACTGCGATTAACAAACTATATGAGCTGCAGAAATATACTTGTTTGAGATTCGCAGGAATAATAAAAACTATATCAACAGAAACATTGGAGATAATCTTGAAGCTCCCTCCCTCAAATTTTAAAATAATGAGTGAAAGAACTGCTCCAATATATATTGGAAATTTTCCGGATTATAACAGTGCTGTTTAGTGTTTTTCTCATGGTTCCTGTGATGTTTAAAAAAGCCAATCGCTGGACAGCCGTTGCTTGTAGAACTTTCGATCCCCATGCAATGGATCCGTACGTTAACATTATTGCAGTGTGACCACACGGGGTGCAAGACCCCATGCACTGTCCTTCGACATTGCTCACAAGCCACATATGCTCTTTTTGCTCTACTCTGTAGGTGAGATTTCCATGTTAGCTTCCTGTCGAGGATAGTACCAAGGTATTTCACCTCTTCAGAGAAGTTTAGTTTGCTTTTGAATATTTCAGGAAGTTTAGCGCTCGATAAACTTCTTTTCCTGGTGAAAATGGCCATCCCAGTCTTCTTGGGATTGATCGACAGTGAGTGTTCCTTACACCATGTTTCTATTACTTTGAGCCCATCCTGCGCTCTATCGCACAGTGTGTTCACAAATTTGCCGGTCTGCAAGATAACTATGTCATCTGCATATGTAATTTTGTAGAATCCATTATTGTTGAGGTCCTCTCACTGAGATGTTTTCTACATTGATACTTATTGCTCTACTAGAAAGCATTTTGAGTATCAGTTCTCCTTCTACCAGAGGTACATTCTTGGAGTGTAGTTGCTGGGTAATTGTTGGAAAGGTACACAAGACACAGAGATGAGACGACTGTTGTTTATATTCCTCCAGAAGAGACCTGAAGCCATTTGGAACAACAGAACGAGGGCCCCACTCACGAGACAGAGTGGAAACCTTCAGAGTTGGAGCACAAAGATGAAGCACATAAAATGAGGAATCTCATTCTTGTTTTTCGAACGAATATTATTTTTACATTTCGTCAAAATAATCACAAGCCTTTCACATGTCTGGTGCCTCTTCCACCCACGACGTGTTTCCATTAGCAAAGTAACAACTTCGAAACAATGGACGAATAATGGAAATAATTTACCGTGGAATAAAATCGAACTTGCATTAACCTGAATGATTGATTCGCGCAATAAAATAAGGGGTTTCCTGAATTATCAAAACCCACAAAGTAGACAATCGCGTTTTCAGTGTCATTCTATTTTGGTATTAGCGTTATTACCTTTTTTATTTTCATGATTGTTCCGAAAATGGTCTACATATTTTGTCAGGTAATGATTCACAGACATTTTGGAAATTAATTGCTGGCTGGAAATGTGTACAATGTCGTGCTGATTTTTTCTACGGTCTTCTCGAATTGAGTTTAAATTTAACAAAAAAAATGTTAATAAAACATCAAACTACTACATTGACCGTAAAAATATGTTTCTTGGATCAGAATATGCTGTTAATAATGTTAATTTTGCGTGGTTTGGTGATCTAAATAATATTTTCAAATGCTGTTTTTTCATTTATTAGTTGGGAAAAGGATTAAAAATATTTTCGTAGATGCACAATTCAGTTTTTTGCCAACGTTTCGGACACATTATTTTAATGTGTCAGTAGTTGTATGAGTCTCATGTAGTTAGTCATTATTTTCGTTTGTTTTCGTACCTATGTTGTCTGTTATATATATTTAAAAGGTTTTTTTTACATGAATGATGGATTTAATAAGTCCGAAACGTTGCCAAAGAAGTAAATTGTTCATCTATGAAAAAAGGTTTGATCCCTTTTCCAACTAATTGATAAAAAACAGCATTTGAAGATAATGTTAATGAACGCGTTCGACGTTGCTTTGGAAAATTTCGTTCCAGAGAATTTAGCATCGAAGATAAGCCCCAAAGTGGTCGACCTACAAGACGAGGATTTGAGGACCCTGGTAGAGACTGAACCATCACAAACAGTGCGTGGAATGGCGAAAGAATTTGTCGGTTTTTGATGATATACAGTGTGTTTTAGCCAAATGGAATAAATGCATTATTTCGGTTACTGTACGCATTTAAAAATAATTCCGAGACATGTTAGATGTAAATATAATTTGACATTCATCACTGTGAAAATGCAACCCCTACCTTCAACCCCCTTCGAATGACAGGTACAACCCCCAAATTTTTAAATGAGAAGTATAGGTTTGTGATATATCTTTTGAAAGATATCTTCATTCTCTATTCAAAAATGTTACCGCTTCCAAGTTTATTGCATGAATCAAGATAATATAAATTAAAATCATGTGGCTACCGAAATTCGATAAAATATACTCGAAAACTACAATGTAATGCAAAACGTAATGAAATGTAGAATACATATATACATCAAATCATCATGCGAGTGTTAAAAAAGGTATAATAAATTGCCTTTACAAAAGAGCTAAAATGATATGCAATTCAACTGAAAATCCCAATAAAGAAATATCATTAATTAAATCTGTTTTGAAAGATAACGCTTATCCAGATTCTTTCATAAATTCAACGATAAATTCAATAGAAAATAAAGAGTCAATTAAAAACCAAACGAACATACAAACAGCTTCACAAATTCAACAACATCCAACTAAACAATTACCGACTCAACATCCACCGACACCTTTTACAACTAACATTATACCTTTCATTCCAAGACTATCTGAAAAAATAGGACGTTAGGATGTTAGAACTACTTTCGAAACAAAAAATACACTGAGATCTATACCCACACATACAAAACCCAACAACACTGAAGAAAAAACAAAAAATTGTATTTATAAAATACCTTGTTCTTGTGGTAAAAGTTACATTGGTGAAAAAGGTCGATAAAAAAACAAAAAAGAATTATCGATGTCAACGAAGTAGATGTTCAAAATGTTCACCGCGAACGTCTTGGCAACATCCTAATCTCAAATAAAACGGGCTTCTAACATTATTTAACATATCAGGCGTGACCGACCTAATCGCAAGCGTTATTCGTTTTTTTGAGTCATTCAAATCTGAAGGTTTAGTTTTGTACACATTGCTTTTTACATATCCCCTTAAAAATAAATCTAATGATGAAAGATCAGGTGATCGCGTGACCATTCAATCGATCCTTGTCTCCCGATCTACTGATAGGGAAATGTTGTATCGAGGTATTGCCGGACATTAACTTGGTAATGTGGTGGTGCTCCATCCTGCTGAAACCATATTATATTCACTGGAACTTGAGGGTTTCCTGGATCAGGATATAAATTTGCTAAACTTGAAAAGATATAATTTTGAAGTAGTGTCAAATAATTATCGTCATTAACCTTTTGAGGGTATTGCGTATGTTCTTCTCCTATCCGGTGACGTTTTCGTTGACCAGTAGCGTTAAGATACAAAGTACACTCATCAGAAAACGTAACGTCTTCTAACTGGATGATATTGTTATCAAACATGTCCATCATTTGCTCACAAAAATAAGTTCTTCTATCAAAATCGTCTTCCATGAGCTCCTGAGGATGGATCACATTGAATGTAGTGGATGCCTGTCTACTCCATGTATGTGGGTTTTCCTCAAACTCAGGCATCACATCTAATTTGAGTTCATCACTCATTGCATTGGCAACTGCTTTTTTTATCTGCCCCATATGACCATGCTCGCGAAACTGCTTCTCTATTTGAGATATGGGCGGTGAATTAGGGAATTTCTCATGAAATAGGCGAGCTACTTCCTGTCGTGGTCGGGGTTTATCTCCAAAACCAATCATTTATGAAACTGTTATTTTATACATTTCCGTTAATCTAACCATTTGTCAGACTTGAAGTTGACGAACTTTAAACTCAAATTAAAATACTGACAACTGATGTCGTAACATACAAAACAATTTGACAAGGCGTTTCAAACTAACGTTGTCACGGAAATATTTTAAGTTTTCAAATGATACCATCTAAAAAGAACATTGCTATGGTTTTTGCTTACTTTCTTATTATAAATACCTCAACATGAAATAAGTTTTGAGTATATTGCAATAAGTTTTGAGTGTAACCACAGGATTGTGATTTATTTTATCTTAATTGTTGCAATAAACTTGAAAACGATAACATTTTTGAATAGAGAATAGAGAATAAACGCTGCACGCATTTTTGTAAAACTATCTAGTGAAAATCTCACAATGAAGTGTTTTTAGAATACGTCAAATTATAATTTAAATGTGACGTATTTCGGGATTTTGTTGAAATATGTACCGTAACCGAAATAATGAATTTGTTGTACATTTAATTGATATATTAGTATTGAAGTAACTCATGTAATCATTGTTTTGAATTTTATCCCTGTTATAAACATTCTTTATAAAGATTATTACTATTATTATCATTAATCCAAATGACCAGTAACCCTTTCGTTCATAAACTATTCCAATCGACTAAAAACCATCAAATTCAACTAACAACCTACTGAAATATAAATCAACATTATATCAAAACATCTTTTGACGTGAACAAAGATTCTCGACGATAGTTCATACGAAGATTTCCTCAATTCCTTCTATTCAAAATCACCTTGACACACTAATTTTGACGCACCTTTTCTCCATTTTCGTTTCTTTGTGTTCGAATTCCTTGGTGCTCGTAAAATTTTCACATGATTGCCTCCAGAAACGGTCGTAGTCTTCTTCTATCGAACATTAATTTTTTACACAGGTGAACGCTGAGGGCAGGTTTTCTGACAGTGGAAGGGTGCAAGCGTGAGGGCTAGACGCACCTGCAACAAATGCGAATGAATGATATAGGGAATAACAAGACATGAGGATGAATTAGCAGGGTCTCTAATATCTGTACAGGGTATCACAGAATGTCACTGGCGTTTAGAGAGACAGTTGTCTTGGGCCAGCTTATTTGTTGGTAATTCTCAATTTTTGTAGAAATTTTCAGTAACAAATGTTTGACGTGGTTTTTCAAGTTGCGTCATTTTTTTTATCTATGAATAAAATGAAATGAATCAATAAAACACTATATTCGGTGACTTCAATGTCCATAATATTGAATGGCTCAAATTATCAACGACGAACAAGGTCGTGAATCTTAGGCTTTTGTAATAAGCAGCGGACCTTTTTTTGGTACCTTGGGAGCTGTCTGACTGTCTGAGCTGTCCATTTAGTCCAAGTCTCCAGAAAACACTGCAGCCTCTTGGGCTTATTGCGTTTATTCTCCCATCTTCTCATGACACCCATTCCATCAGTCTCGTTCCCTGTACAGGTTCCATGTTGGATGTTCGTCATATTCTTCTGGACGTAATTTTGTACGTTCATATATAGCCTGCCTCCTGTGATTCAGTGCCTCACATTCGCATAAGATGTGTAGAGCTGTTTCTATCCCTCCGTTGTATAATCTGCAGCTGAGGTCTCCGTTGTACAGCCCCATTTTATTCAGGTGTAATCTAACCGGTTAGTAATCCTGTAATTATTCTGAGCCGATTCCTACTATATTGAAGTAGTTTTTCGGTTCTTTTCTCGGACGATTCCCTAATGAAGGTTCTACTGTGTTTGTTACCAGGTACTTTAATCCAGTACTCTGTGTGCTTCTTATTGGTCCATGTTCTAATCTGGTTTCGTATCAATGATTTTGGTACCCCCAGAGCTGGTTCAGGACCTATATATAAAGTCTAGCGCATTCATAAGCTTTATCATTACCTGTGATTCCTGAATGCCCTGGCACCCAGTACAAAGTTAATTTGTTCCTGTTTGCACGTTCATTCAGTTCTTCATGGCATTCCCAGACCAGTTTTGATGTCACCTTCGGGTTTGTCAGAGCCCCTAGTGCGCTCTTGCTGTCTGTTGAAATATTGATCCGCTCATTTCTTTGAGGTCTCAATTTAATAAGCCTTGCACACTGCAAGATAGCATATACACTTCCGTCTGAAAGACGGATGTGTACAGTCCTAGCGGAAAGCTGTAGTTTAAATTTCTATCCGCTCGGTATATTTCAGCTCCCGTTCCATGTTTGATCTTCGATCCATCTGTAAACCAGGTGTTTTTTTTTCAAACATGTTTTCGGGATGACTAAAGGTCTTCCAGTCTTCACGGCTTATGATTTTGGCCGTGACGTTTGTGTTAAAGGTGTACTTCGGTGTCATGTGGTCCGTGCACATATTCAATATATGCTCCTCCACTTGTTCCGACATTTCTGTTCGGTCCGATTTTTTGTAGTTTGGTGAGTTTTCCAGTCTGAATTGGCCCATCCTGTCCTCCCCCATTATTACAAAGTTTAAAGGAGGTAGATTCAGGAGTGTCTTCAATGCAGCTGTTGAGGTAGTTCTCATTGCTCCCGTCATTCCCAAACATGCAAGACTTTGCACCTTGTCTAGTTTCTTGATGGCGGTCGCCCGCTTCATCTTTGGCCACCAGACCAGAGATGCGTATGTTATCATGGGTTTAACCACCATCGTATATTCCAATATACCATGTCTGGTTTTAGCCCCCATGTTTTTCTATAGGTGCGACTGACAAGCATCAGTGTTACCTCCGCTTTCCTCTTTAACCTGTCCAAGTGTTGGTTACAGGTCAATTTGGAATCTAGAATTACTCCCAGATATTTAACCTCCCCCGACACTTGTTTTTCTCCACCTCGAAGTTTTAGATGTCCGAGACCCTCCGTTTTAGTCCTTTTTGTGGATGCTACTATGGTCGATTTGGATGGGCTTCTTCGGTCCATCTTGTTATAATATCATCCCTTCACTACATTATTGTATTTACCCCGGATTGCATAGCCCAGTGCTTTATACCCATTGTGGTCCAGGAGACATAATAGCTCGTCCATTACAAGGTTCCATAACAGGGCCCCCTCCCCTGAGGATAGTCCCTTTCTACCCGTGCCACGACTGTTTTCCCCATAATGGTTTATATACCAATCTTCCCCTAGGACTCCGGTGTTAGATTTGTAATTTCTGACCCGGGAAAGTGTACCCGGGTCCGGTTTTTGTATACTCCCCCGTATTTGTTTTCAGATTATTTATTGAGACCTGAGGTTCCTTTGAGAGAATTTTATAGAGCCTGGCACATGCTTGGGTCTATTCGACCTCCTCACATTGCCTTCTCCACGTATCTCTCTTGGACTTTCCCAGGACTTTGTTATACTCAGTTAGGGACCTTCTGTATTGGTCCCATGAACCTGATTTCCTTTCACATTTGAAGGCTTTTCTAGTTTTTTGTCTCATCTTCGCCAGATTTTCCATTCCACCAGGGCACATTTCTGTTTGATATCTGGTTTACTATGGGACGTTCGTTCTACGTAGAGATGATAGTTCCCTGTAATCGATCTGCTGCGGACTTACTTAGATTATAAATGACCCAACCAGGATACTTGACCGTGATGGAGAATATGCTAGTCTCCTGGATCTATACCTAACAACTAATCCAGAAATTTACACAGTCATCGTAAGGTCTCCATTGGGATCTTCTGACCACAAACTCCCCTTCAGTGTTGAGTGAATTACCGATAAATGTTGGGGACCAATCTGAGCCGCGGAACGTTTGACATTACAGATCTGCAGATTGGGAGGATCTTTAAGACCATTTCCGAAATTTTCCCTGGCTAGATGTTTGTTTCAGCTCGAATGATCCATCAACTTGTGCTTTTGAAGTCACAGAAGTTATTCTATTATCCATGTGTGCATATATTCTTTTTTCAATGAAACGATGTTCTAACGGCAAACCTTGGTTCAACAACGATTGCGAGCAAGCTGTCGCTTCCAAAAATCTCTCCTACCGGCAATGGCGCAAAAATCCCAGTGCTGCAAACTTAAAATAAATGAAAGCAAATAATTTCACAATCAGAAAATTAGGGATAGATTGCTTGCCAATCCCAACGGGTTTAGATCTTTCTGGTCGGTAGCTAAAGCTGTTAATCAAAACTGTACAAAATCCACAATAACACCACTAACACAATTGCAACAACAGCCATAGAAAAAACAATTCTACCAGCTGAACAATTTGTGTTTCGCTTGCTTCGCTTTCTGCTTCGATGAGTCTTGGCACAATCATGTCGCTGGAATTGCAAAGGCTGCTTCTCAAAAGCTTGGAATACTGTTCCATACCAGAAAACTGTACAAACGCCAGCAACTCTAGATGCTTTATAAAGCTCAGATCAGACCTTTTTTGAAGTATTGTTCATAAGTATGGAGCTTCGCTCCTAAGCATACCCTGAAGCTGCTACAACATCACTTGCAACTTTGACAGTCTAGAACATCGAAGAAAGGTTGGAGATTTGTCTCTCTTTTATAATGAGTGATTTTTTGGTGGTATCTTTTTGGCAACAAGGTTATTGACAGATCACACGTGAATCGTGTCTTGTGTCATTGTCAAACTTGTTGAGTTTGGTCTATAATTTGACCATGAATCGACTTACGAATGAACAACGCTTGCAAATTATTGAATTTAATTATCAAAATTCATGCTCGGTAATGAAAGTGCATCGTGCACTTCTTCCAATTTATGGCCAGTTTCGTCGGCCTACTGAGGGAGGTATTCGGAAGCTTGTGACTAAATTTCGAATCCAGTTTACATTATTGCGCATTAAATCACCAACACGCATACGTAGAGTGAGGACCAAAAAAAATATTGCGGCTGTATCCGCCAGTGTTCGTCATGACCGTGGAATGTCGATACGCCACCGTTCGCAGCAATTGAGCCTCTGTTACTCCACTACGTGGAAAATTTTGCGAAAGGATTTGGGTATAAAACCTTATAAGATACAGCTGGTGCAAGAATTGAAGCCTCCCACAACGTTTAACATTTGGTGAATGGGCGCTGGCATAGTTGGAAGAAGATCCACATTTTTATCGAAAAATTGTGTTCAGCGACCAGGCTCATTTCTGATTGAATAGATACGTTAACAAGCAAAATTGCCGCATCTGGAGTGAAAACCAGCCACAAGTATTGCAAGAGCTACTGATGCATCCCGAAAAAGTCACTGGTGCGGATTATGGGTCGGTGACATCATCGGGCCGTACTTCTTCAAAGACGACAATGGCCGAAACGTTACTGGTAATGGCGAGTGCTACCGTGTGATGATTGACGACTTTTTGTTGCCCAAAATGGAAGAATTTGACATGCCTGACATGTGGTTTCAAAAAGACGGTGCCAAATGGTACTCGAAACAATAGACCAATTAAGAGCCGCCTCCAGTGAACAGTGTATCTCACGTTTGGGGCCCGTCAATTGGTCGCCTAGACCTTGTGATTCAACGCCTTTGGATTATTTCTTGTGGGGTCGTGTTAAGGCTCATGTCTACATGGATAAACCAGCAACGACTGACGCTCTGGAAGCAAATGTTGAAGCATTCATACGTGAAATATCAGTCGATATGTTAGAGAGAGTGCCAAAATTGGACCTTGCGCATGGGTCATCTAAAACGGAGCCGCGGACAACATTTGCATGAAATTATCTTCAAACATTAAATTATATTGATCGTTCTATCGATTCCAATAAAGATTTCATCAATGTTCTCAAATTTTTTGTGTTGTTTTGAAAATCAAATCCTATACCTTTTAAAAATCACCCGTTAGATACTCCCACGAGAGGTGTTCAAATGACTTGGCATATTTGAGTCTTCTAAGAGCGGTACAAATCAGACATACGCAACGGACTGTGGCTGCTCATCGTTTTGAGGTTCAACCGAGTACACCTCGAACTTCACTTTCATTTGAAATAAACATCCTAAAAACATTTTTCCAAATGAATTCAATCCCCAACGTGAATAGATACTTTAGCACGGGCAACGCTCTTAGAACGCCTGCAATGCTTGTGTTTGTCTTTGAAAAAAAATGTTGATTTACATTGTATAACCAGTTTTGTGGATGTGATATGCACTTTTTGGTATGTCCTTGAAGTCTCTCAGCGATTCGGTGTTACCCCCTCAATCGTCGCTGTCCTTTCATAGGTCTCTTCAGTCTTGGAAGCAGAAAAATGTCGCAGGGGGCCAAATCTGGGAAATACGGTGGCTGGCGCACAATTACGGTGTTTCGAAAGATTGCAAAGTGAAATTATTTTTGGTAACACATGGTAAGACTGAGAACTTGATTCCTGAGCTATTTGTTTGTTATTTTTTTTTTCAAGATGAGGCCAAATATAAGAGAGTCACTTGGGTAACATTGACAATCATCTATTTTACCACTGGCTCTTCAATGTTCTTATGGCAAACGGTTCTCTAATCGATTCATTCTGAATCATCATAAGACTGGTTATAAACAAACGAATAAAAATGCTGAGTTTCAATAAAAAATTAGGGAAGTGAAGAGAAAATAATAGTTCAGTGTCACAATTTCAGTAGTAGTAGAAAATATTACTTTCGTAAATTGCCCGATATTCAAAAACATTTTTCAAGTTCCCTTCAATTGTTGTAAAGAAAGTTTTAAAAGTCATTTTTTCGGTTTTACTGTATATTTTTCAAGGATTCCTCATTATAATCCAATAATTATTTTACAGGCACCACGCTAACAAAACTATCAAGAGTTTCGCCTAATTTCACAGGAATTCGCTACACTCGCTACTACAGTAGACCTTGTTAGCAATTTTTTTTGTCATTCGAATATACTGAAATCCATCAAGAAATAAATCAGACTCGCCTCCTCAAATTCTAATGCAATCATTGAACCAGCGTGATACTCTCTTCCATTAACGTATACAAAACCGTATATTTGACGTGGATATTTTGTCAGCTGGATGTCTTTGATTATCGTTATAATATTACGAACCGAGGCAATCCAAGAATAAAAAAAACAATCTTTGTTACTTTCACTATGAGTTGCAATACAATAGCCATAAACCGATTTTTTCTTTTTCTCTCAACCTTTCCACAAACCAGAATAAGTGAAAAATCATTTGGAACTAATGCGCCGCTTGCGAGGAACAATACGAAGAAAATGTTGTGTTGTGGAAAAATAATTCATGGCTTTTGCATCACCATAATGCACCTGCTTACTTGACGTTGCTTGTTCGTAATTTTTTGGCCAAAAACAACACCGTAATCATGCTTCAGTCACCGTATTCACCAGATTTGGCTCCGTGCGATTTTTTGTTCCCAAGGTTGAAGAAACTCATAAAAAGATGGCGCTTCGCGACGATTGTGGAGATGAAAACCGATTCGCAGAGAGCTCAATTTCATGAATAAATGAATATTTCTTGAGAAAAATGAAAGTTCTTATTATTTGTTTGAACAGACAGTATACACTTACGTTAAATAATCATCAACGCTGTAAACCGTATCAAAAAATATTTTTTTAAAACTTTTGTTTGTCCTTTTGTCTTAAAAATTTCTGATGTTCGCTGGAAGATAAGTAATATTGTTATTTGATTTGATTTTTTTTTTCAAGAAGAGATCAGTATTTGGGAAAAATAGGTTTTGGCCTTCTACTTCTCCATCTTTATAAAAAAAAAATGTGAAAATCTTCCAAAGAAGGGAAGAAAGCAATCAAATTCCAGACTCAAACCGGCTTTTCTTCCAGTTTGTGTCTGAAATTCACTTCTTAGCATGATCTACACGTCTTTGAATAGTTAAAATCATTTCTGATTATATAAGTATCACAATATATGTATATATATATATATATATATATATATATATATATATATATATATATATTTAAATCAATAATGAATTCATTTCCACCATTAATATGGAAGTTTCCAATCTCCATATAGTCAATTTCAACTAAAATTACTTTTTTAATTATTTTCTGCCAGTCTTCTTCGGTAATATTTAAATACTTCTTCTTCAATTAGCTCTATTACCTACCTTCTTATCAAATTTTGGAAAATTATTTTTACGCCTGATGATTTCTTTAAATCAACTCGATGGGATTCGAAACACAAAAAAAGAGGGGAGGTTTCAGTATGGTATGTCCATACTTTTCAGCAATACTCTCAAGGGCATACACTTTTTCAAACGTTTTTGTGTGTAGAACTTCAAGTACTTGGTGTTTGGTACAGTTAACAAATTGTTATCCATTAAAAAACTTTGTATTTCATGTTTCCCCGAATTTTTATTCGGTAATTTGATGAACTGTTGCGAATGAGGAAGCGTTGTCAAGAACTATCACACTATTCGCATCCAAATTTGGGATCAATGTGTTTTCAAACCATTCCTCGAAAATATAAGCTTTCATGTTCTTATGGTAGCCAACAATGCAGTCCTCAAGTTTTTTACCACATAGTTTCATAGAATTCGGAACTCATCCTTTACTTCCTCCGCAATACCCAATGATTAGTCGCGATCCTTTGTTTGCAGGCATGTTAGGCGTACACATTCTCGAACCATCAGTCCACCCTTTCGTAACTATGTCGTGAGCGTCATACCAAGTTTCATCCAAATAGAAAATTTGTCATTGTTCTTGTCTATGAAAAGAGAAATGGAAATTTCTATGTTTTTACCACTTTTATTTGTGACTAACGTTACTGCAGTTTCGTCCTATACGAACATTTTCAAACTGATACAATAAATACTAAAGTTTATTGTACATTTTCAAACTTATACAATAAATACTACAGTTTATTGTATAAGTTTGAAAATGTCCGTATAGGACGAAACTGCAGAAATGTTAGTTACTTGAAGTGATAAAAACCAAATCAATCAAATCAAAATATGCTTTATTACCCAAGATATAAACATCTTATTGGCAAAGTCTAGTAGAGTAAAACATGTATAAGGGACAATTAACAAATATAAACTATAAAATAATGCTTAAACACCGGAGCAGAGTATATGGACAGAACAATATTAAGTCCAGCTGAACAGCTACAAATATAAGTACATGAATTTATGAATATTAAGTAAACGTAAATATATAATTCTACATAATGAACATTGATAGCCATTTTGTGTTGGTTTCAATAACTTGTTTACACAAAGCTACATGTCAATTATTCGATAGAACCTTGGTAGAATTCGTCCACACTATAATAGGGCCTCCCAACAAGGTATTCTTTCACTTTCTTTCTGAATTTCTTTCCATTATATATTCGCCTTAAATTAATGGGAAGGTGGTTAAATAACTTCTTGCTATTGAAAATAATAGAATTTTGTGTAAGGGCTAGAGAAGGTGTGGGAAGGGAAACGGAGTAAGACTGACGTGTACTATAAGTTGCGGTGTTCCTAAATTGATTTTTATATTTTTTGTGGATAAAACACACTGTTTCCAAAATAAAAAGACATACTAAGGTCAGAATTTTTTGCTTCACAAATAATGAGCGGCATGAATCCCTGTAGCTAGCCTTGCATAAATATCTGATGGTTCTTTTTTGTAGAGAGAATACCATATAGAAACGAAATTTTGCACAATTTCCCCAGAAACAAATTCCATAATGTAAATAGGATTCAATTTGTGCAAAATTAACTGATCTTGTGATAGTAGTGTCTAACTCTCTTGCAACAACTCTCACTGCATGACATCCTGCTGCTAGTCTTTTGCATAAGTAGTCGACATGGAGATCAAATTTTAGATTTTCATCAATGAAGAGCCCAAAAAATTTGTTTTTCTCCAAATTTTCAATTTTTACATTTTCCAAGTGTACTTCCCCTATGTTACATCTAAACGTGATCACCTTTGTTTTATCGATGTTCAATGATAAGAGATTGGAATCACACCACTCTTTAACCGTTCTTATGTCGACGATGATTTGAGCAAGTAAATTGGAGGCTGTATTGCTATGCCAGAGGATAGTGGTGTCGTCAGCGAAACATGTGAATTTACCACTTATGTTAACATGGACCAAGTCATTGACATAAATGAGAAACAACACCGGTCCCAAAACGGAACCTTGTGGAACCCCGCTGTCAATGAAGCGTTCCTCTGATGAAATTCCATCTAATAGAACATTCTGCCGCCGATGAGAAAGGTACGTCTCAAACCAAAGTAATGCCGATCCTCTAAATCCGTAAACTTCCAGCTTGCGAAGAAGCAGCATGTGGTCTACACAATCGAAGGCTTTGGTTAGGTCACAAAAAATAGCCGCCGCAGATTATCTGTCATTCAGATTGGTGTACAGGTTTTCCATGAGTGAAAATATGGCGTCTTGTGTACCTTTTGAAGACTGAAAGCCAAATTGGAATAAATTTATCACCATAGAAATTTTCATTTCTCTTTTCATTATAATTTCCTACCACGTAGTAACGGCTACATCCATCAATTTATTGAAAGTTCTTGTCTATATTTAGTTATTTGTTCTAAGTATTTGTTACGCAATTCCATTATTTTTCTGCTCTCCATAACTGATTGACGTTTGTTTATTATTTTAAATCTAAATCTACTCGTCACCGTAACATGAATTCAAATTTAATTTTATGACTCTTCAGCCAATCATAAAACTCGGTTAGTAAAATTCATCCAACACGAACCGCCATGTCTACAGTCCACGTGGACTAGTTGGCAGCGGCTTTATTTCTTTGTATTGGTTTTTTTGGCCTTTGAGCTCGCCGATATCTTTAAATATGCACTGTACCGGTTACTTCGACAATACTTATTTGAAATTGATTGCTTCCTTCCTTTCTATGGAAGATTCCCTTATTTTTAGCATGAAAGTAGTAAACCAGCAGTAGTAAACCAGCAGTAGAAAACCAGAACCTTTCTTTCCCAATATTGTTATGTCATTAGTATGTTATTGACATAGATCTTTAAATTGAATCATAAAAATGTTGTTTCCACCGTGTAGAAATTGAGTTATGTTTTTTGAAACTTCAAATAATATCTTGACAATACTCCAAACAAAATATAGTCAGGAATCTGCTTCGACGGTGACTAACAACAAATCTTGAAGACAAAGAAGTCACCATCCCAACCTGCACATTCATAATAATGACTTCCTCATTTGAATCTCTCGATCTATTGGGCAACAGGTTACATGAAAATTAGAGGAAGTCTCGATTTAGCGGACTCGCTCAAGACGATCTGAAGTTAACCCGCTCAAATTCAGTTCACCTGCGCCCAACAATGCAGTAATTATTATTAACCAGAGTGATTTAGATGCGAGATTGAGAAACGTTTAGCTTTTAGGGCAGCTGCATCATTTTTGTACAGCATTTTTTCAACCAGTCGTACAAATGACCGGTTTTAGTCTCGTAGGTGACTTTTTTCTCATCTTATGGAAATTAGAATGGGTTTAGGTTTGGGAATCGGCGGTAATGATGTCAAGAGACATGAAATACACAATGCTCGGCCCACAACGTCTAGATACAATGACATTCATGGGGAATTTTATTGAAAACAAAGAAATCTTGATGCAGTTTATCTGGTTCTTTATTAAATGAATATTACTGGAGTTTTTTCCCAACACCAAATCGTTATTTTTAACACCTCGACACGTGTTTCGATCACCGAGTGATCATCTTCAAAGAGGAAGATTAAAACTAAGGACTAGTGCGAGTTAATCCTATTTATGCTATAAAGGTAACTCATACAGGTAAACCATCCAGGCATACCAACCTAAATTAATTTTACAATTTTGCCTTATCTATTATTTTAAAATATATGTTTATATAAAACAATTTTCAGCTATATAAAAATTAATTTCACAATATTGCCTATCCAAATTTATTTTTGCAATGGGTCCTTATGTAGTAATCAGTAAACCCAACAACATTATTTTATTTTAACAAGCTATATAGTATGCTCTTTGGTATAGGTCCGTCATCGTTATTCATAATATTATTGTGTTTACTTATTTCTACACTCTCATAGGCATCTAGTTGCCTGTTGTTGTTAACTTGTCTAACTAATCTTAATGAACTGAAGTCTATGGAATGGTTTTGTTGCAAAATATGATGGGCGACTGCTGATTTTTCAGGTCTTCCATATTTTAAGTGTGCTATATGCTCCTTATATCTTACTTTAATAGATTTTTTTGTCTGTCCATAATATTTTGCATCGCAGTCCTTACATTCAATTTCGTAAATTCCTGACTTTTCCGAATTCTCGACTTTGTCTGTTGGACTTCCCAAAAGGCTCTGTAGTGTATGACTTGTTTTAAAAACCACCTTCATACCTGATTCCTTGAAAATATTTCCAAAGTTCCTCGTATATTGGTGGTATGGAACTGAGATGTATTCATCTTGGTTTTTGTCTTTTCTGAAAGTCGAGATTTCGTTCATCCTTAACCTAAACTTCTTTTTCCTTATTATGTCATCTGCAATACCCCTCGAGAAACCGTTAGTGGCTGCTATTTCCTGTATTGTACGTCTTTCTTTTTTGAACCTATCATGTGTTAGATGGAAAGTCAAAAGACGATGCACTAAAAAATTCAACCCAGGACGTTTATGCTGTCCACAGTGATGTGAACTGTCAGGAATATACCTGTACGTGCTTGTTTCTTTTCTAAATATATCGTACTCTAACCCTCCATATTGGCTCCTCATTACCAAAACGTCAAGAAATGGTAGCTGTCCCTTATTTTCTAACTCATATGTGAATTTTATTGATGGATATTTATTATTTAAAATGGAAACAAAGTCGTCAATATTCGATTTTTTGGTATCGAATATCGCGAAAATATCATCCACATGCCTTAGCCAAATCCTAGGAAAATACTTCGACTTTTCTTTGGTTTCCATTTCGAATCTGCTCATGAACAGGTCTGCCAGGTAGGGGGACAAGGGGTTTCTCATGGCCGTTCCTTCCTGTTGTTCATAAAAGCAACCTTCTACCTGGAACCGATTTTGTTTCATACACAAATTAGTAAGAGAAACGAATTCATCGATTTCGTTATTATTGAAATTATTTTTCTCTAGTAATTCCCCGAGGTATTGCAAGGTCTGTGGAATTGGCACTCTAGGAAATAAGGAACTAACATCAAAAGAAACCAAAATCTCACCTTCTTGCAGAACCACGTTTTTTGTATGTTGTATAAACTCCAAAGAGTTTTTTATACTAAAACCTGGTTCCGCAATAGACAAGGTTTCAAATTCCTTAGTGAGAAACTTTGCTATTTGGTAGGTAGGAGCTCCAATAGCTGACACGATGGGGCGCATTGATTTTCCCGCTTTGTGGATTTTCGGGAGGCAATATAGTTTCGACACCGTTGGGTTGGAAACTTGTAACTTCAGTTGAGGGGTAAGTATGTTGTCGCATTTCTTAAAGACGTCTTTTACTTCGGCAATCATCTTTGGTAACGGGTTCCTGGACAATTTCGTATTGACCCTTTCGTAGTAGTCCGATTTATCCAGAATTATTACTTTGTTACCTTTGTCGGCTTTCAAATAAAAAACGTCCTTTTCTCTCAATCGTCTGATAAGTTTCTTTTGGTTTTTATTGTTGTTTATTGAATGCTTCCGTTTATCTGTTATCTTGTTCTTGGAGATTTGATTCCTGACTTTTTCTCGAACTAGTCCCTTCGAGGAATCGGGCATATATTGAATCGAACTTTCAACACTAGCAACGATATCCTCAAGAACTTTCTCGGAAGGCGGGTTCTTTATTAATGCAAGTGGAAGTGGTTTTTACTGTAAGATGTGGCTTTTATAGAGGAACTCATTATGAGACATTTTCAATGTGAATGAAGATACTTCGAATGTATCGTGTAGAGCAAAATCAAGGAAATACACATTTTCGAGAATACATATAAAAAGTTTGAATTATTATATTATCTCTTACTTTGACAGTGAGAAAAAGACGCCATTAGGACTGACGACAGAAACGTCCAAGATCAATAATAGGATGGATACAGTTGCCAAATCTACGCTGATCACCTTGCACACTTCCATCCAACTTTTTAGGACTTCATTTCGGTCCTTATAAATGTCGAGACTTTCATCCCAAAGAGCGTGTCGGTTGGAGACAGCAATAAATAACAGCTCCACATCGGCCATGATGAATAGTGTGAAGCGCCCACCCCCCCTTATGCCCCCTCCCGGGTTGAGTGCGTTGAGTTGAAATCTTCGTCCATCCACTCCCGCTCCCCCGGAGCGGTCCTAAACTTACTGATGGGCACTTCAGCGACATCATATGCAGAAATAACTTCAGTGAGGAATCCTGCACTGACACCTGTCGGATATAATCCAACGCCCTTCGTGGTATTAGCCAGGGAACTAGTTGTTTTCATATAGGTGACAGTCCGTTATCCTACAGTGTAGGGAGTTGAGACTGGCCTGAATTAATTGTTCCTTCAGATTTGTAGTAATTTATAATAATTATTATAGGTTTAACCCTTGAAGTGTTGTTTATGATCCCTTATCTACAGGGTGTTTCAAACTCGATCTTTGCCATTGGGATCTCGGAAATAACTTGAACATAGTTCTATGTGGTTGTCGTCTTTCGGGATACAATTATTTGTAATAAATTTGTATCATATCTCTTTTTTCTTCATTCGTGAAAGCCAGTTTTCGCGAAAAATTCAATGACTTGTACAGTAACAAAATGTCATGGAGTGTAATAAATTGAAAGTCAAATTTAGAAACATCAAAGTCAAATCATATTATGATGAGAATACATTTTTTTCAATATCTTCAATTTTTCGAAAAAGAATGATAACTTATGATACATCATTGAAAATGTTGAATCTGGTTCTATTCAAAACAGAAAGAATCCAATGTAGCGCCCGTAAGAAGAAATAAAGTTGATGACGATGGCCGGAAGACGAAACGTCGGATAGCAAATCTGAAAACATCATTATGTAGCAGGGAAAAAGTGGCAATGTGGAAGTGCAATTTATTTACGAATCCTTTGAAAAATAAAGCCAGAAAAAAATAAACACCATTTTCCAAAATTTCTGTTTTTTCCGGATATCTCCGGATATACTCGTATCTCATAGTTTCCGAGATCACAATGGTGAGGATCGAATTTGAAACATCCTGTATATAATATTTTTTCAATAAACTGTACCACTACCAGATATTCCAGATGAATTATTTGAATTTGGAAGTATCCATGATTTAATTGCTTGGAGGGATTACTTTAATATAAACGAATATTATCACGTCCTTAATATAACAAGACACTAGTCTGATGAGTGGCAGACATAATAAATAGTTTTTGGGACAACACTCAAACCTATGATATTTGTTATTTTGATTCACAAGAAAACAGATAATTTTGTTATTCGTGTAAAACTTTCAACAATAAGCGATATTCACTAATGTAGGGCAAGTTGATGATAAAAGCCAAATTTTGGCGTTGCAACATGTTTTTCAAGTATGGCACGTAATATAAATAGGCAGGTACGGAACGGCCCCATTTGAATTCCATTTGTAACTGATTGTTGCGGACTGTTGAGAATAGTGGAAAGATCTTATACTTAAAATTTTCAAACTGACCCTCCATTTTATTAGTTATTGATTTTTTTTTAAATGACGACTTTGAATTGAATTCATTTCGAGATAATACAATAAGACGTTCTATATTTACAGAACTTAGAGCAGTGGTCGTCACACTTTTCTGGCCAAGGGCCACACAGGACAATGTGGGTGTCAGCGCCGGGCCGCTTCACATTAGGTCGCACAACAACCGCGCGTCACTTTTTAGTATGGAAGTCGCGCGGCGACCGCGCGACCTAATGTGAAGGCACTCTAAGAGCGTTTGCCCACTTGCTTAACCACCTGATGGCCGTATTTATAACATTTATAATATTCACATCTTTCAATTTGTTTTTTAAAATTTCACATGCAACAAATTAGGTATATGCCAATCCTTCTTCATTTAAGTAATCAAACCATTAATTGCACCCACCA
The DNA here is from genome assembly GCF_025532065.1 of Leptinotarsa decemlineata. Taxonomy (NCBI): domain Eukaryota; kingdom Metazoa; phylum Arthropoda; class Insecta; order Coleoptera; family Chrysomelidae; genus Leptinotarsa; species Leptinotarsa decemlineata. The sequence goes on along the minus strand of NW_027412692.1, from coordinate 11,715,980 downwards.
TTGACAGACAACTATCAGTACACACTTAAATCAACATTTTTACAGGTATTTTGTGTTTTCCCACAAATTCTTTTAGAACTTCCATAAAATCACAACCTCTCGTATGACCCTTCATGGTAATTACTACTAAGAAGTCTTCTTCTATGATTCCGTCCATTGGGCAGTACCGAAGAAATAATGAGCACTGAGACATAGAAGTTGTATCCGTACTGGAATCGCAAGCAATATTGATTGAGATTCCAGTTCGTCAAGGAATGCCTCAAGCAGATTTTTTCAAATATCTCCAACATGGCGGCGACAGGTGGATTCAGAAAGCGTAGGGGAGAACAGGGCAATGGGAGCCTACTAAGGGGAAGTTTGAATAAAAATATTGTTAGTCAAAATTCTGGTTATTTTTCATTATAAAATCTCACCTTTGTTATGAGAGAACACTTTAATCATAGTTATAATCAACTACAGGCATGTAGATAAGGTACAGTCACAGTTTTACAGAAAAAGTCAGTCGCTCCTATTACCCGAGAAATGCGGCTAATGAGAGCCCATTAATTTTTCCTATTTGGAAAATTTTGAAACGACGTTTGAGAAACGGACTATCATCGTCAGTCACCGTCGCCGGATTCGAACCCAAAATCTGTTTTGATTTTGTTTATGACATGTAGTTTACTATTGAAATAACTTACTTTGTCGCGGGCTTCAAAATACTGGCCACGGGCCGCATATGGCCCGCGAGCCGCAATTTGACGACCATGGACTTAGAGGGTATATGTATCTGTAGACTAGGGAGGGTGAGTGTAAGCCTACATCATTTAGGCCACATTTGACCCATTGTACATCCTCCCGAGGAGTTGTCCTCCTAGGTCATCGTCCATCCTGTCCTTTCCAGAAAGGTGGACAGGTCACTGGGGGACATCTCTTTTATATCGGCAGGTGTAAGCCAAGACTCGCCGAACACATACTCTCTTATTGACGATAACTCCGGGCACTCGCATAGGACATGCCTGATAGTCCCATCTTCCTGTTCTCACATCCTGCATAGAGATGTGTCCACAAGTCCCATATTATGGAGGTGTTTCCTCAATTGACAGTGGTCAGTCAGAGATCCTACTGTTAGGAGTAGATTTTTTCTGGTCATCGACAGATATATCTTCGGCGCCAGCTCATCAGGGTCACCCAATCAAAGGATTGCATCCTTTGGTTCCATCCTATCTTTTCAGGAATCGAGCGTGGGTGTGACGTTTGGCTAGTTCCGCAATTGTCGAAATCATCAGGCCGTAGGTGCCACTGGGTCCTGAATTTCTTAGTCCAGCCGCTTCCTTGGCTAAAGAGTCAGCAACGCGATTACCTTTACTTCTGTCATGCCCTTTAACCCACCTCAGGATAATGTAATTATCTACCGAGGCTTTGGCTAAATCTTGGTGGCACTCTAGTACTAGCCCTGAGGTAACACGTTGTCTGTTCAAGGCTAATAAGGCTTGTCTGCTATCACTGCAGATTATGTTTTTGCCAGAAACTTTTTTCCTGGTTATTTCTTTTGTGACGATTGAGATACCAGCCAGTTTTGTTTGGACCACGCTGGTATTTTTTCCCATTCCCCACTTAATCCTTAGGCTTAGTGATCTGGAGCCTTAACACAGAGTTTATTATACATTTCGATCATTTAGCTGAATATGAAAAGTGGCACTTTCACGAATACTTGTGGCATTCTAATTCAATGATGAAATTTTTTTATTGATTTCTATTGCGTCAACTAAACAGTCCCAAATATTGGCCATTCTGAACCTCATTTTCAAGGGTTCTTCAACTAACTGTCTTTCTTAGTTTGGTCTCATTTTTTGTGATAGCTATTACAAAACTACTGTAACATTTACTTTTTCCGCTTTTCATTCGAAACTGTTTTCGTGACAATCTGAACACAACTTGTAGTTTGTAACAACATACCATCTATTAAAAATTTCTATTTTTTATTTTCAATACAACCTTCAAACCCCTATTTCCCCCCTTGGGGTGAAAATTCCTGATTCCCTCTCTAGATGCTTATTTAAGCTATACAAAGAACCTACCTGCATATTTCAAGATTCTAGGTTCAGTGGCTTCGGCTGTACAATATTGAACGTTTTTTACTTTTTCACGCCGAAGCAGCTCAACGGATTCAAATGTAGGTTGGTATATAGATAGATCATAACCTGGAATAACACATAGGGTGGGTTCCTATGGTAACGCGGGAAAACAGCAGGGATCAGCTAGTATTGTATAAGTGGATACTTATCGATTGACTGACACTCTTATATTAACGTACAGCCAAAGCTACTGAACATAAAATTTTGAAATATGTAGGTAGGTTCTTTGTATGGCATAAATAAGCATCCAAAAGGGGAACCAGGAATTGCCATTCCCAGAAGGAAGAATAGGGGTTCAAATATTATATTGAATTTCGTCAGTTTTGAAGTTGGAAACCTGAAATTTTGGGTTAAAAAAATATTGTAACAATTTGTTTAAAATGGCTATCAAGAAACCTAATGTAACAAACCAAATTCTACGCGGGCAAAAACGTCATAATTGATATAGAAAAGAATTTAAATGATATGAACACTTTCATAAGTTAATAATATAAAAGAAGTAAAATATATAATTATATAGAAATATAAAAAAATTATAGAACCTACCTACACAACAAGAACATATTAGAAAAAGGTTCAAAGTGTCATAGTATGAATGACAACTGTTAGTTGAAAACAACGGCACAAATATAACATTTGAATTGTCAACAAAAAAACATCTTTATAAAATATAGTATTATGTCATGAATTCACTAATACTGCAACAGTTTTTCTCAATAAGAAATGCTTTAAGTCTGAATTTGAAAATATAAATATCTGATGTTTGGATAGAGTCATCGAGGTGATTAAAAACTTTGCATCCCAAATATAAGCGACTTTTTTGGTATATGTTAATTCTGTGTAAAGCAGGCACAAGAATATTTCTGGATCTAGTGTCATATTGATGAGCTGTTCTTTCGAAAAATTTATCTCTATGTTTGTATAATACAAAGTCCATACAGATACCGTGTTAGGAATCACACGTTAAAAGGTAAGACCTCGTTAGTCTTTAGCTCGCACAAGTTTTTCAACTTCTGAGAAGAGTTGTCGTTCGTATGGGGGCGGCAGCTGATTAACGGAAAAACAGATTTTAAACAGATTTTTTTAAAAAAGCCTGTCGAAGTTAAGATCTTTAGTCGCTTAAAAGCCTCTCTATATGACTGCCTCCAATTCAGTCCTGCAACAATTCTCACAGCAAATTTTTGCAGAGCGAAAACACGTGACCAAGAGGTACATGCACTCCAGTCAAGAATACCATATCGCAGATGATGTTTGCATAATAAACGATTAATAGTATATGTTTTCGTGACAATGATTTGATAAGAACTTTAACGCATAACAGTTTTCTCTTAACAAAGAGGTTTTAGATACATTTACCGTTAGAAGATTCATTTCGGACCACTCCATTACTTTATTGTATACCATTTCTGATGTTATCACATGTTCAGTAGTATCTACACCAGTAATGAGTAGATTTGTGTCACCAGCATATGATATTACTTGGACTTTAGAGATGTCAAGAAGGAAAGTAATGAGATCATTAGCATATATTAAAAATAACAAAGGTCCTAGCATTGAGCCTTTGGGAACGCCCTGTTTAACAATGAGAGATTGGCTCTGAGTTGTGTTGATGATTACACTCTGGGATCGATCAGTTGAGTATGATTTCATTAAATTGAATGCTACACTCCTTATACCATATCGCTCAAGCTTAATTAATAAGAGGTCATGATTAACACAATCAAAGGCCCGAGAAAAGTCAATAAATAGCCCACAAATCTGGACTTTTCCATCCAAGGCTGTTATTACATTTTCTTGGAAATTATATAAAGCGGTTTCAGTACTTCTGCCATTTGTGAAACCATGCTGACTTGAAGATAGCAACTTATTCATAGTTAAAAATGAAAGCAGTTGATTTCTTATATTCAACTCATAAAGCTTCCTAAGGCTTGATAGAAGACGTATTCCTCTGTAGTTTTCAGTGGAGTAGGGGTCACCTTTTTTATAAACTGGGTTCATAAGCCCAGACTTGAGTTTGTCTGGGAAAATCCCTTTTTCTACTGACAAATTTATTAGATAAGCCAGGGGAAAACTCAGTTCCTGACTACATTTCTCAATAAGATTATTAGATATCCCATCATGCCCACACCAATACGTGTTTTTCAGATTATGAATCAAATCTATTACCTCAAATTCAGAAATTGGGGAAAAAATAGTGAACGCGAACAAATAGGTATAATTTTTTGCGTAAATTTAAGATCAAGTCCGACTTTTCCTGGAGTGGGTGTAAAATGATAATTGAATTTCTCTAGTGGATAATTCTGTTCCGTTCTCCTATAAGGAAATTTCTGTTACTTGGTTGGGTTTCTTTTTTATTTGGTTAACCAACTGCCGTGTGGTTTTTGTTTTTTTATTTGAGTTTTTAAACAGAAACATAGACCTGCGCTAAGTTTAAACTGCTTTTCAACTTAAATATGACACCAAGCGGTAAATTTCATGGTAATTTCAATTCCCAACTTATGATATAAATATGTTTTTGGTATATCTTGGACACTATTTTGTACTAAAATTTGTCGAGCCGATCCTGCATCTTGCAAAGTACGAATTTGACATACTTTCTGTATGAATGTAAGGTCATCGACTGATTTTCGTCATTTCGAGTACGAATCATTGATAAGTCCGTGAACCTATTTTTAAACTGAATGCAAATGAAAAAACAACTCAAAACTATAGTGATTTATACTTCAGAAGGATAGATTATGTTTGTTTGTCCACAATTTCGGAAATTATCTCTATATGTAGCGATAAGGAGGTGAAATGTGTTACGACACGAGAAAGAGAAAATTTTCCTATGGTTCCTTAGTTATTATGAACTGAAATTGAAGAACTGGTATAAAAATTTCAACTTTGAGGATTTTAAAATCTTTATTATGGTATAAAATAACAAATATTGTAATTATTTCAATACAAATAATAACAAAACAATTGTTTTGCTATTTTTTGGTTTGAGAATTCATTCTTTGAAACAATGTGTGCACTGTTTTGCATAGTTTAAGACTTTTTTTTAACCTACCCTTATCTTATGAAGATATTCCCCCTATATTTTTGTCATTGCACAAACAATTATAAGAAGATATTGTGAAATTACGGAAAGAACTGCGAAAAAATAAAAATTAACCCTCTTAGTAACAGTTATTTAACGAACAATTACAAGAATGTTTAGAAAAATCACCAAACATATCGTAGAAAATGAAGAACAACCCCCTGAGACACTGTTATTTCACAAACAATTGGGTACACTATTTTTTTCGACAACCATGTAGAATAACAAACAACGAGACATTCTTAATAGTTGTCAAGACTATTTTAAGATGATGTTTACAAATTAGCGTGTTAAAAATATGTTTAACTCTAGTTTGAAGGTGGTTGACAATTTTTCTATTGTCTAATTTAATATAAATTGATTTGAAATCCTTGAAAGATTCTGTAAAAAATCAAAAAAGTTAACCGAAAAATAACAATTTTATTGAACAAAAATCTGAAATTACAAAGAATTAACATACAAGAAACAACCAAAAAATAAAAATATAGAAATATTAATACAAGCTGAAAATTAAAAAATCAAAAAATATTATCAACAAGAAATGAAGACGATTGTGGATACTAACAATCGAAACGTAGTGACATAACTAGGTATGGAATCTTTTAATTTTTAATTTTTATTTCTTGTTGATAATATTTTTTAATTTTTTCATCTTCAGCTTGTATTAATATTTTAATTTTTTGAAATTTTCTGAATTTTTTTATTTTTTGGTTATTACTTGCATGTTATTTCTTTGTAATTTCAGTCTTTTGTTCAATAAAATTGTTATTTTTCGGTTAATCTATTTAATTTTTTACAGGGATTTCAAATCAATTTATATTAAATTAGACAATGGTCCGATCTGATGAAATATGTTTAACACTAGTTTTAAAAGTATTTTCAACACGATTTTTTTCGACCGAATAGCAATAAACAAAACAATTATTCAATGTTCAAGGAAGTTTTATTATAAACCATAGATATAGATACAATTAATTTCTGTTACAAATGTATTATATACATCAATTACATTAATATTATTATTTACGAACATTAAAATGAAAAGTACAAGTAGAACAACTGCTGATATTAATACCCTGCGATGTTGAAGAACCAACCTTGTAATTAATATATTTGAACTATATGAATTTCAAAAACTACACCTCAACGATTTTATCTCCACAAACTTTATTTGAAAAATATATCACAACATGTTTCGCTAAGACATTAGCTTTTTCAAGTGATTTGAAATCACTTGAAATGTGTGTTCACAAAATGAAACTTTACTTTCAACACTCATATCATAAATAGCTATTTTCCTTTATTGATTTTCGTTTGTATTCTTTTTCTTGATAGTAAATTTAAGTTTTAACTTTACGAAACTCGTCATCTTGGCAACGGAAACTTTAAATCATACCCACACTGTTTTTTTTATTTCTGGATTCAGGTGTCTATAATTCTACTATTTCGAAGTGAAACAATGATAAATAAGGACACTTTCTTGCAAACATTATTAGATATACCTTACAGAACTAAAGTGGTATTTATATTTGTATGAAATAATTGTTATGGTCAATAAAGATTTCCTCTAGGGTCATATTTTCAAGGTATTAAGTATTCATCTTTTGTTATAATCGATTAAGTGTTATATAAAAACGTAGTATGACCTTATGCAACATCGTTTATTTCACAGGTCCACAATGCGGACTACCGTCCATTTTCCATCGATGCTATTTTGGGAACTCAATAATTAAAAATAAATTTGCATTGTAAACAATTCACGAACTCGCTATCACTATTGATATTTCAGGCCAAGGACGAAAAAGGATATTGGCGTTCGAATTATTACCTCTTCGATGTACATGGTCCTAAAGTTTGAAAGGACTACCAAAATAGAATTAGCACAAGGTTTCGCCTTGGGCGATGAAAATGATAAGTATGCTTTATTTGTTTATCATTGCAAAATCTCATGTTATCCAAACCGTTCGTTATGTCTTAATTGGTTGGGGAGAGTATCAGTGAGTTACAAATTGAAATCAGTTTGTGAATTCTTAAAGAGTTGAGATTATAGAAGGTGGTGACCAAAAGTAAGGCCGGAATGGAGTTGAATGATGATTGAATTAACATGATGATTTGAATATGAGGAAATGGAGGTATATGTCAATAATAACAACCTACATTATCATTCAACATAATATATTTCTCAATTATGTTTATCATCGATTTCTTATTTATCAGCCACCAATGAGTATAACGCTATACGAGCCTGTAAGAATCATTATTGATACATATACATAGATATACACTATATATACAAATATGTATACAAATGATATTTTATGAATCTTTCTAATCATTAAGATATATTGTTGTCTATATTATATTCTTGTGGCATTAGAAGCGGCAAATTTGTTGAACATTTCAATCAATCAATCTGTGACAAACTGGTGCGGAACGAATTCCCTTCATTTCAATCTCCAAACTTTTCAACTGCAACTGCAGTTTTAGTTGATACATCAAGAAGAGTACTTCCATCACGCCACTGAAGATGACATCCGCGGTTGTAGTTGAAACGTTTGAAGATTGTAACCAAATAATTCCACGGCAAAACCTGGAAACCAACCAAAACAAAACACAATTGGTTAGATTCCACAATTGCCAAAACATTGTATGCCATTTCAGTCTGAAAATAATGACACGACAATTCTTCTCACAGAACATACATTGCTCGAATTTAACTAGCAAGATCAATTCATTATGTTATATTTTCAGGAGACTGAAAGATATTTCAAAAGATCAGCAACAGGTACCTAAAAATGATTTATTACGCTGCTATTCAAGGAAATATACTGTAACTAGCTTTTACTCGCGGCTTCGCTTGCATTTATGCCATTAAATGAGTGTTAGTACGAGAAATGAATCAACTATATTTCAATACTTGACTGGAATTATCAATTTTTTTAAATTATTACATACGGTGAAGTTTCGAAAATTTAAAATATGCTTTATTGGACTGCAAGAACGAATGTTAAAATATATTTTACTGTAGCAAAAATAACTTAACCTAACCTAAAAATGAAAATGACAGATGAAAATAACAATAAATATAGAAAAATTTTTTTAGCTTACATAAAAAATATTTTTTCAGCTTACATAAAAAATATTTTTTCATAAAAAGTATCCTATATTTCTTCTAATACCTCCAAGAACATGTGTTCAAAATTTCATGATGATCGGTTGACTAGTTTTCGCGTGAAACCGTAACAGACAAACTTACATTCGCGTTTATAATATTACAGTAGGGATAACGCAGTAAAGACAAAGAATATTGAAAAAATATTAAGAGAATTACATGCATGTTGATAACTGTTTCTATTGATTCACTTCACAATTTCGAAATGAAAATTTTTACATTTTTGTGACTCGTTTGCATTCATATAAGTAGTTTCTAATCCATTTCAATACGGTACCTTGCATACATACATACCAATTACCTTCTCAATCAGTATCGAATATCCTCTTCAGATCCAAAACAGTAATTATGCAGTCATTATATTCAATCGACTTTTCCATTTTGATCGTAGAAAAGATTTTGCCCAAATCAAAACATGCGAGGAAGCTATTGTATAGCTTTCTCAAGCGTTTTCAGCATACGAAAACGCTTATGCTACACAATGGGTTCCTCAAGCGTTTTGAGTGCTTGAAAACGCACGAGAAAATCTATTGTATACCTGAATTCCACTAGTTTGGACTTCCATTGTCTACTATATAAAATGATTTGAAATCCCTGGAACAACTAAAAAAGAAGAATTAAAAATGAATAGCAGAAAATAACAATTATATTAGGCAAAATAAATCTGAAATAAAATACAAGTAAAATAGAACAATTGAACAAAAATAAATAAAAATAAAGAAATGGAAAAAGAAAATAAAAATAAAAAGTGGAGAGATTCCAAGTCGCGCTAGTTCACGACGTTTCGATTGTTAGTATCTACAATCGTCTTCGGGTGATGACTGGACTGATTCCTCCGAGAGCTGACTATTTAAAGGTCGTTCGAGTACTTTTACTTATCCCCGCTTTCCATTTTCCGCTTCACTGGTTCCGCGGGAATTAAAAGTTTGGCCCCCGCTTTCCATTTTCCGCTTCACTGGTTCCGTGGGAAATAACCGTTTGGCGAGAGTTGGCCATTTTTCGCTTGATAATGGGTTTCCATATGTTGCGTATTTCTACGCTGGCCTGGCTGAATACGTTGTTGGACAACATGTAAGCGGCTTCCTTGAATTTTCTCCTAACATGTCCAAACATGGTCTTCTATTCCTGATTTGCTGGTTTCTCCTCGCTGTGTATTTTTCTTGTGTTCGGCAATGCGAACATTCAATGGCCTCTTAGTTTCACCAATATAGGATTTTCCGCACTCACAGGGTATCCGGTAAATGCAATTCTTGGAATCGCAGTCCGCGTTTGGTGGCCTGGTTTTCGTGAGGCTGTTACGGATAGGTTTGCCGTATCTGAATCAGGTTCTGATGTTGTACTTGGAACCAATTCTTTTTATCCTCTCAGATAATTTCTGATGTAGGGAAGTGCAAGCACTGGTTGTCACGGCTTCTCTTCCTTGCGAGGCTCCTGCTGTCTTTTAGCCAAGGTCTTTTCTACCATCGTTTTGGAATAGCCATTCCGTTGAAAATCATTTTTGATGACGTCTAGTTCCTTCTCGGGACCTTCCTTCGTGTTACAGAGCCCGAGAGCACGGTCTTATAAAGTCTCGATGATTCCTCTTTTAGTTTATTGATGGTGGTTGGATTCGTGGTTCAGATACTGTCCCGTATGAGTGGGTTTTCGGTATACAGATGTTTCCCACTTAGTGTCGGGCCTCTTCACCAAAACGTCTAAGAATGGCAATTCGTTGTGGATTTCCTTCTCCATTGTGAAAGTGATGGAAGGTCTCACGGTGTTGATGTGTTTCAGGAAGGCGTCTAGTTCAGTGTTCCCATGGTTCCATATTATGAAGGTGTCGTCAACATATCTCAACCAGACTCGAGGTTTCTTGTGGGCTTCTTCAATGGCCAGAGTTTCAAACCACTCCATATATATGTTGGCTATGACTGGTGAAAGTGGCGATCCCATTGGCAGTCCCTCATCTTGTGTAAAAAATTCGTCCTTCTGTTGGAAATAACAGTTTCGTACACAGAATCCTAGTAATTCCATAATTACTTCTATAGGTAGATTCGTTCTCTCTTTCACGTTCCCGTCATCGGATAGCTTTCTCTGTATGATTTGGAGTGCTTCTTCGACCGGAACGTTGGTGTAAAGGCTTTCCACGTCGAAACTAATTAGTTGATCTTCCTGTGTGACCTCAATTGACCCTAGTAGTTCGACAAAATGCCTTGAATTCTTCACAAAAGACGATGTTTTTCCTTGTAATGGTTGTATTAAGGGAAGTACAAATCTAGACAAGTTTTGAGTAGCCGAATCTCTGGAGCTGATGATCGGTCTAAGTGGAACGTCCTTATTGTGGATTTTGGGCAGTCCATACAAATGAGGGGGCTTACTGTGGTGCGGTGTTAGCGATGATCTTTCCTTGTTCGAAAAATAGACTTGGTGTTTTTTCAAAATCTGGTACAACTTCCTTTCGATTGATGCAGTAGGGTCCCGTACGATCTTTGTGTATCGTCCCTTTTGAAGAACCTCTTCGATCTTCTGTTCGTAGAGAACGGTATCCATTACCACAGTAGCGTTTCCTTTATCTGCAGGTAGGATCTTGATGGTGTTGTTGAAAATGCACGGGGGAGCTATTCTATAGGTTTCTCAAGCATTTTCAGAGTATAAAAATGCTGGGTTAAGCTATCGTATAGCTATTGTGTAGCTTCCTTAAGTTCCTGAAACGTTTTTAGTATATGTAAACTCTTAAGCTATTCAATAATAGCTTTCTCAAGCATTCTGATTGTATGGAAACACTGGAAGAAGCTATTTTTTAGCTATTATATAGCTTCCTCAAGCGTTTCGAATGTATACAAACGCGATAGGAAGCTATTCGATTTCTCAATCGTTTTCGGTGCATGAAACACACGGGGAAGATATTATATAAATTTCTCAAGCATTTTCAGCGCATGAAAACGCGTGAGTGAGCTATGGTATAGCTGTTGTATAGCTTCATCAAGACCCTCAAACGTATATAAACGCTTAAGCTATACAATAGCTTCCTCAAAAACTTTGGGTGTATGAAAACGCTACTGTATAGCTTCCTTAAACAGTTTCAGTGCATGAAAACACTCAAGGAAGCTATTGTCAAAATAAAGTGTTACTTGAATATTGATTTTCAGTTACTATAGCCATGGCAATTGTGGAATCTAACCAATTGTGTTTTATTGGCAGTAAAATAGAGGGAATTTGTTCCGCACCAGTTCGTCACAGATTGCAAGGAATACTCACAATTAGTATATGAAAGAAACATTATTGGCCCCAATACCGATCCCTGATCAACACCCATTAAATTCATTAGACTGAATCATTTTAGTCTTCCCATTTGAAATATGATTACCTTGACCCGTTACTTGATGAAAATTAGTAACACTGTCTATGATAGTGGTCAGTTAGAGTAATTGATGAAGCTACCGTGTAGCGAAAGGAGTTTATAATAAAATTTATTCTGAAAATTCTATAATTATTCATTATCATGGACAACTCCTCTTTTGAGTCTATTTTCAACTTATTTGTTTTTGTCCGTAGCTTCCAAATACAATATTTCCGTCAAGGTTCCTTGTCTTCAATAGATTAAAATCCTCTTCCATCACATAATATATACAGGCAGTTCTATCCAATAACTACCTCAACAGAAATCTCGTATCCCAGATAAACATTCCCTTCTTAATAACTGTCAGGAACATCATTACAAATTATGTTTCAATCAAGATGGATGAAAAGCTCATTACGCTATCAGTGACGTAAATATAATACTCTGCGTATATTTGGTGTAAGGTGGCGCTGTGAAACTCAAGGTTTCATTAAGAAAATTTCCGTTTTTTATAAATTGATGAACCATCATTTTCTAAAACGTCTGAATTCATCGTCATTGAATAACTATAATTATATTTTTATGATAAACTCGAAAACCAAAATTATATCTTCTCATTATGTATATCTCTTCTGTGCCAATACCTCACTGAAAACTATCAACTCATAATTTGTGACAAAATAATCCTAAAACCACAATCGAATCCACGAAGAAAGTATAAGTTTACTCATTGGCGGTATATTGTTTCACTGTGACGAAAACAAAAAAAGCACTACGGAAGTGAGCATTCATTCACGATCCAGCAGATGTAAAGGGTTACAATGATCTTGACAGTTTGATTGTGGGAATGGCTGAGAGGTGAGATTGCTAGATATCAAAAGATCAGGCAGTTGGTTGCAAGCTCTCTATTTTTTCTTCAGTTCATTAATTGAGTATTATTAAATCTAAAAATACTAGGTTGAAAAAAATGTTTTGACTGAAGGGTGTATTGTTTGTGACCCAAGGATGGAAGTTATTAATAGTGATAATCACTTCGAATTGAAAATAAAATAATAGTTAATAATAATAATAATAATAAACGACTTTATTGCTTACATACATAGAACAAAAAAAAATACACATATGATATAAATTTGGCCCAAAGCAAAAGGCGAAGTTCAGTTTATAATATGATATAAAATCAGCTCATAAACTGTTCTTCCACTTAACCTTAAGTACATCGCTAGGTGTGTTGAACTTAACAATATAACAGAATTGAAAAAGAAAAAAAAAGAAAGTTAAATAATTAAAGCTATTTCTAATATAATTTCCATCGTACGATATCAGGACTGCATTGAAAACAAGTGTTTCTTGTAGGCCTTCTTGAATCTTTGCAAACTGTAAGATTTGAACATGGTAGGGACCTGATTGTATATTGAACATATTTGTATAACTACGCCTGAATATTTCTAATCTGAATATTGGCGGTGAAAGGGTTCCTTTACATCGGATATTTAGATTATGTGTATCGGATCGATAGGTGATTTTTCTGTGCAAATATGAGGATGTTTTATCGAAAATAATTTTTTGAAAAAGAACAGCAGCATGTAATCTCCTTCTATTACTGATATTTAGCCAACCATTATCTTTTAATTTGTGTGAAATATGTTCTCTTCTGCGGATACCAAATAATAATCGTAAGCATGAGTTCTGTACTTTTTGTATTTTCAATTGATATTGGCTGGACAAGAATGGACCGTAGAGTACATCTGCATAATTAAATACGGACAGTATTAATGAAAAGGAAGGAAATATCTATTGCCATATACATATATTTATTTCTTGTACAAACCTGGTTGTGGTTGTCCAGTGAAATCATAAATATACGGAACTTTCAAAAAATCTAAAAAGTTTAATGAAGAGTATCGAATTGTGGGTACTGATTTTCATTAAACATATTGCTGTCAACAACGGTTACGAGGTGGATATTATTGACTTAATTCTTGCTAAAAAATTGCAGAAACAAGTTCTGAAACAGGTCTTTCCAGTTTCAAAGAATGATAATGAACATTATGTAATTTTAACTAATAATATCGCTGTTTTTTTGAAGCCGTAGCATACAGAACAAATGATAATCTCAGTAAATTCATTCAAAACAATAAAGATGAAACTCCAGTGTCGGATATATCGGGAGTATACACGATGGACTTGTGGTTCTTGTCCAAAATTTTTTATCGGACAAACCGGTAGACTTTTTTCCAAAAGAATGAAGGAGAATAGAAGTAGTTTTTTGAATGGATTCAACATTTGCGAATCATCTTTTGACAGGGGGCACGAGTTCAATCACGTCTACGAGATACTGCATTTGGACGAAGAAGGTTCAAAACTCAACACAATAAAGTGTGTTTTTTAAATTCGTTATAAGTTATAATGGATTTCCATTCCCATTTCGGACTGCCCATTACTAGAGTGTAGCACGTAAATTTCAACATCGTTGAAGCGAGAAAAATGTCGGTAATTACCCTCATCCTACAAAAAATAATTAACTCACTCTTAAAGACCCAATTTCTCAAATCCCCCATATATAAATTTGACGCAGACAAATGCATTCAACCAAAAATATAAATTTCTCAGTCATAGTTCTCTCCTAGATCGAAAGGGTCTCGCCTAGGGCCGTTCCCTTTTCCAATTTACTGAACCATCGCTAAAAAAAAGTAGAATATCATTTGTAAAACAAAGCGAATGTACTAACCAGCGGAAGTTCGAAATTCAAAGTGGTTGCCATTTCCGTCGACTTGTGGAATATTTTATCATGTGCGATATTACTCTATCTCTTTTCCACATTCACATTTCCTTTGTGTGAGGAATTCAGCAAATTTTGACGGTTGGCCAGTGAACGATAAAATTGACTTTACACTGAAAGCACGAGGAAATTCACTTTTAATGAAATTTGAGATAACAGTCCGTCAAAATAGTACATATATTCCACTCATTATGATGATACTAGAAAAAAGCCAGTGTAAAATGACTCTAGCTCGACATTCATACTGTAAATCGGAGAAAAAAATAAATGAACTTGGGATGTTTTCTAAAAGTAACCAGAAATGTGGTTTAGTGATTCTAAAATTACTACCATCGTAGTACTACTGAAATAACAGTTAGATATGAAACACGGTTTCTTGAAAACTGTTGAACCAAACGTCAAAATAATAACCGATTATTTTGTTGTGATGACAGCTACAGATACAGATAGATGTGAACGGGAGACTGAAGGGTAGATGAAAACAATGGACATTGGTTGAAACAGGTTTATTCAGACACTTATCCAGAAAGACTTTTCCAAAGACTTACTCAACGTAAATCAAGTAAAAACATAGTATACTTTGAAACTAACGATATTGAAAGACCACTGCCTCTCTTCAGGTAGAGTTTTCTCCATCTCCAGAGGACGTCAACTTGGTTGGTGGAACGCGCATCGAAAAGAGTACCTATTGTATTTCTGGTGACTCGGAAATGTGCTTGTTTTGGATTTATTCTTCCAAAGAGGTTTCAAAGAGTTCCTTACATAGAAAATCTGCTACATTTTGTCCTAAACTTCACAAGCGTATTAGCGTAATTGTTAAGTATGCCTTCCTGTATCTTCTCTGGAGTATTCAGCTCAAAAAGGCATCTCCTGCTATCTTAAGAACCTACCGAGAAGATGACCTAATCCAATGGTGTTATGTGACCGATATTGTAGGTAGAGCAGACAGATCATACATCACAATTAGCTACAACACCAAAACATACGACTGAGACCACTGATACCAATGTAACAGTTAAACGTTGTCAGTAAACCCACCACGTATACATGAAACGTAGGGAAGTGATAGACGTAACATTAGGTACAATATATCATGTTCTGGAATTGCATGTGTCTGATGAGGAAACTTGTTAGGATTATGGGCATATAAACTTTGAAATTGGATACCTCAATTATATTCAATTAAAACGCCTGGAAAACAAGCTGGGATGACTACAAAGCAGACCTAAAAACTTGCTTGGACCAGATGCGTTTTCTGATAAGGGATTCTGTGGAATAAGATGACGATTAAGGTCCATCCCACAGGGAGCTACTTTTTACACATACAATGAAACCCAAGCAAAACCCAAGCAAGGAAGTTACAGCAAACCAGGAAAGGTTAAAATATACAAAGAAACCAGGTATTTAAGAGCAATACAGAATTCCTCCATCTGGAAACTGAGACAGGAGGAGTTGATGAATTCAGAAGTGGTGGCTCCAAAAAGACGTTCAAGGAAGATTGGCATTAAGCAAAGAAAGTGGAAGATTTGTGGAAGTTCAAATGTAAACAATAATACACTGTCTTTCAGTCTTCATTATTGAGAGCATCATCAGATATTTTTTATATTTGCAAATCAAATTATTATTTTCCTTTTGTGCGACTTACTCTCCTTGTTTGTCAAAATTGAAAGCAAAAGAAATTCAACTTTCAGCCGTAGAAGGTCTAGACGGTAATTTGTTTTTTACTAGTGAAGTATGAATCTTAACGGAATGAAACGAAAATGGAATTAAGTGCTCAGAAACATATGAAATGTTGACAGTGGCATACGTTAATTGTACTCTGAGGTTTTCACAGAAGGCCGAGAAGATGTGAATGACGACGCTTGCCCTGGTCATTCCAGCACATCAACAACCGATGAAAATGTTGAGGAAGTGAAGAAAATTGTTATGGAGAATCGTCGAATTTCCTTGCAAATTTTTCGTAAATTTTGGTCATATTATTTCTGAATTATGACAAAAAAAACCGCTCAGGAATTGTTGAATGACGTCAACGGCGAACCAGATTTGCTCAGAAAGATAAAAACCGGTGACGAATCATAGGTATATGATTATGACATCGAAAACAAAGTTCAATATGTTTAAAATTTGTTTTCCCGTTAATTAGCTATCGTCCCCATACGAACGACAACTCTCAGAAATTGAGAAACCTGTGCGAGCTAAGGACTAACGAGGTCTTACCTTTTAACGTGTGATTCCTAACACGGAAGAATGGAAGAGCCCAGTAGAACCAAGACTAAAAAAAACAAATAGAAATTGATGAATAAACAAATATATTTGTGAAAAATGAAAATTCACCTAATTTTTTTAACAATTAATCAATCAAAATATGCTTTAATGTTAAAGAATAACATCTTATTGACAAAGCGTGTATATATAAATGTAAATGTAATTAAATTACATTTGATAAATGTATTGAAATAGTCACTACCATATAAAATTGAATTAAATCAAAACAATCAGTCACTTGAAATTCAAATATAACAAACAATAGAAGGTGTATAGTGTATAGAAAATGTATGAAAAGTGTATAGTTTTCGTCTACTCATCATTCTATTCTATCCATATAATATTCTTCCAAACTATAATAGATTCTATCGGAAAGAACTCTTTTTACTGCTCTCCTTATACTATTTGGAAGGCAAATAGTATTTTTTTAATACTATTTGGAAGGTAACTGTACATTTTGCAGCCCTTATATATATAATTGAATCCTTAACGAGAGTGGAAGATGGTAATGGTAGTTTGAGATGGTTACTTTGACAGGTGGGTTATCTATTTCCTTTGTTTGTGTTTATTTATGAGACAGACTGTTTCAAGTATAGATATAGACACTTCCGTGAGTATGTTGTGTCGATTGAAGTGAAATCTGCACGAATCGCGAAATTTCAGTTTGCATATGTATCTCACGGCTCTTTTTTGTAACACAAAAACACTTTGAAGAACATAACCACTGCACACTCCCCAGAATGGGATACCGTATCGCTAATGTGACTCTATCAAAGAATAGTATACCGTCTTTGCAGTTCGTTTGCAGCAATTTTCACAGCGTAACAACCAGAGGACAATTTTTTATTCAAGTTTTTGACATTTTCATTGAATTTGAGACCGTTGTCGATGTATAGTCCTAGAAATTTAGAAAAAACACTGTTTTCAATAATCTGGTGGTTTAACGAAATATCAGCAACTGCACATTTGAAGGACACTAACTTAGTTTTCACCGCACCGCTCTTTGATCTTTATTATATCTGAATCAATGATATGATGAAGATCAGCTTGCCATAGTATGGTGGTATCATCGACGAATAGGGTGACATTTCTGCGTATAAGGTATTATTTGTTCCGCGATTATGCGAGTGCAACATATTATTGATGTAAGCAATAGATGCTTTTTTAAAATATTTCATCTTCCACCAATAGAACAGCGTAAATAAATGAAATGTAACGAATCAGTATTTTCATACGTGAAGCTCGATCCTCTTATATTTCAGTGACTGACAAAGCAAGTCTCATCAAGCTCCATTAAAAAATCGGATGGAACAAATGACATTTGTTGCTCGGGAGCAACTAATGAAATATATTATAGCATCTCAAGGGATGTCCTGTCCTTCTGTCAAATACCAAAACAAAACAAAAAACTAATAACATCAGACATATGTCGGAATGAAATTTATAATGTGGGGCGGTTTGCAGGTGCCCCTTTTCCCATAACCCTTTCGTGGCCTACTTCTCTAATGAGGCAGGAAGAAAGGGTTTGCACAGATTACCTAATCTCGATTCATCGAGAGCCCTACCCCTTCGCTATTAGGAAGCCAGGTAGAATCTCAAGAGCGATTTCGGTTAATTGGATTTGGTTTAGTTTGCCGAAAGATGATTCTACCACATTTAACTATCACATTTTTACAGTTACGTAGGGAAACTGTAGACCCATTGTTTTTGCTGTTTTATATCTTACTGGATGCTATTTGAAACCCTTAATCAATCAAGGCCAGGCAAAATATGCAGTGGCGTTTTCAATCGGCTACGAAAAAGGACTGAGAATGACAATAGTTCTACAAGAAAACTTTATAAAAGTACACAGGATGTTTCCCATAATTATTAATTCTCAATACCATGCCGTAGACATTTTTCTATAGTGTCAAACTTCTGAGTACAGCATGGCAAATCTAGCTGTGTACATGTGATGCGCGAGCGATAAATTTCGTCCTGAAATTACCTAAAGAATGGTCTGTTCAATGTATGGTACATACTTAATTAATACCCTGTATACAAGTAGGGAACGGAAACCCCACTTCTTCCTTTTGTGCAGGTGGAAAATAATTGAAAGATAATGAGTGATATACGAGGGTGATGTGAACAGTTTTCGACCTCAGCATGAAGGTAGCAGCACTCTTAAATAAAAGCTAGTGAATTCCGTTGTTCATCTGTTATATTCGCAACTCGTAATAGTCGCAACTATCAGTGGTGTAGGTTAGTGAAACCACGTTTGAAGTATCTCATTTTTCAATCAATTGGTTAATAATGCCACCAAAAAAGTTAAGTAGCCAGAACGCAAGCCGTTGATTGGCAGAGTGGACACTAATTTGCGAGTGGGCATCGTTGGAGTTCCGATTGTTGGAAAATCGATATTTTTTCAATGTTCTCACCAAGAGCTCAGCTGCAGCAGAAAATGTTCCCTTCTGCACCATAGAAATGAAAATAGAGTTCCTGTCCCTGGCTGGTATCTCAATCGCCACAAAAGAAATAACCAAGAAAGGAATTTCTGGCAAAAACATAACAATCTGCACTGACAGCAGACAAGCCCTATTAGCCTTGAACAGACAACGTGTAACCTCAGGGCTAGTACCAGAGTGTCACCAAGGTTTACCCAAGATACAGACGCCTGAAACCAAAGTACAGTCCTGCAAGGGGAGAACCGGCTCCAAAAAAGGGAAAAACGCTTTAAATATGATAAAAGATACGGACATTCTCAGATAAATGAATAAGGAGAAAACGAAAAAACTTACAACCGTCATACATAGTTACTAGAAATGATTATGGAACGTAGCAAGTAGATACTCTACAAAACATTGCTGACAATATTGATAATAACATACTTACCATTAATCTACATAGATACCATTCATATAATATTTTCGTAGACTGTTTGCCTAGAAATTATGATATGATTTTTCATTTACTGTTGATACACGGTTTCCATCAGGAAGTGTTCCGATTCCGGATAGATAACCATCTCTATCCTCTGACACATCATACCCATGTTCGTGTTCCGATGCGGTGTCGCTATCCTCATAATGTAAATCAGTTTATCCACGTTGATACCTATCATTGCTCGGAAAAAACTGTTTAAAAAAATCGTCGCAATATTGCACGACATCGTTGAAATTGAAGCTGACATTTTTATTTGCCAAGTAATCCTTCAGTTCAGTCCAAACCAATTGGCTCAAATCTAGGTGATCTCCCGGTAATCATAGTGTTGTGAGTTGCTGCCGGAAACAACTGATCTATTTAGTTGTTTATAAAGGCATATAATTCAGGTTTCACCATGCCTTTTCCAAATGGAATATTCCTCTCTGATAATCATGATTGTGATCACCACAGCGTTTTTCAACGGCAAATTCGGAGTCAACTGTTTGTTGACTCCGAATTTGCTTAAATTTCCTTGTTTTTAATATTACATTCACTACTACTACTTGCTGAAGTTTCATAATTAGTTTCAACGTTTTGCCTTCCATTATAAGAGTATTCTATTTTCAACCCTGTTAATAATGTTACCAATAATTGACTACACTGAATTATCAAACTTAATTTTATTTCACTTTAAATACAACAAACACTTCAAGTGAACTTTAACTATTATTTGAATGTCTATCGCCTTACTAGATCACTTCGCGTACCGCACTGTAACGTCCACTTAACTGTGTCGATATCCTCGTGGCTAGCCTATAAATATCGTAATCGAATGTCGTAGAAATTTCGCCAAAGTTCTGTCGAAGTCGGTAGCATTATTCTCGGTGCTTCTCGAGTGGCGGGGAATCATCGTACACTCGCGCGCTCTTAGCCATGTCACGCCTGGTATATGGCTACCAGCGGCGGCCGGCGTTATTTTCTTTCGGGCATGATTTACAACACTACCCCCTTCCCTGAGGTTGTTCGCCTTGAACAACATTCCAACAGGGGACATCACGACCTATGTAAGGACTCAGCCTCTCTATGTGGACAACTTTAGGCGTGCTTCTGGGTGATAATTGGATTCTGTACACCAGGTCGTTAATCTTTTTGGTGCAGTTTGGTCTTGGCAAATTCGTGTACAATTT
Source organism: Leptinotarsa decemlineata (assembly GCF_025532065.1). Lineage (NCBI taxonomy): Eukaryota > Metazoa > Arthropoda > Insecta > Coleoptera > Chrysomelidae > Leptinotarsa > Leptinotarsa decemlineata. The sequence continues at coordinate 11,695,155 of NW_027412692.1, read as the reverse complement.
CTAGTCTATCCTTCAGATCATTCACATACTCTGAAAGAGGTAACTCTTGAGATTCATCGAAAGGACTGCCATACAATACATCTATCGCAAGCTTCAATTCCCTACCAGTTGACAACATGCGCATTGCTTATAATTATCAAAATTCATTTCGTGTGATAATCATCTGTATTATAATTTGATTTCCATCTGCTGAAAGCATTAGGCACCAATCCATTTTCAACACCCGCAAGTATTTATGATCAGAAGTTGCCCTTTATTACCATTATTTTAGAATGTGTGCTGCGTGAATATGTTTCATCCATATGATAGGTAGAGATTCTGCCCTATAGGTCTGCATTTTCTTCAAGAATTTTATTCTAAGTATTTTCCTGTTCTTTATCACATTTCTCATCAAAATATAATTCCATGAATTTCTTCTCGCAAAGATTTCCTGCTACTATGATCGTCAATATTTATGACAATAGACTCTGATTTGATTTTGATTTTATTTTTTGCACTGTTCTCACGCAAATCCCTGTGGCTTCAGCTATTCGTTTGTGGAACCTTCAAAGATAAAATACAATATCGGTTACAATTTTATCTATTATTATTATTACTCAATGGAATATGCTTTTATTGAAAGGTTACTCAGTACAAGAGATACTAACCTAACCTAACAAATGGCAGAATTCAACATTTGCACATGATAAATCAAGACAGATATTGCTCTTCCATCCAACTTTCCCAAGATGAATTCTCATTCCATCTACCGTTGCTCCGTTTGCATAAATAATATGTTTTTCACAATGTATCTGCTTTGTCCACTCAGAACCTTGTTACAGTTTGCTGTGCGAAGTCGTTTTCAAAGACAACAAATAACTCATAGTTCACCACACAGAATAATTTCTCCACTTACTATACTAACACTATATTCACTACACGAGTTCCTCGATGATAATGAGCTCTCGCCCTACTCTGCTGGTTGATCCACTGCGCATCTAATATTCAGAGGCACAGCTAGATTTGCCAAGCTGTACATTGATCTTTCCTTTATCTGTTGCACCATCCAAATACATTTTCACTTTGACCATTTGGTAACGGCATTTCCTTTTAGTTTCAATAGTGAAGGCTTTTTTAAACCTCCAGTCATTTTGACTGTAATTTTGTTATATTTAATTTTGAATTGGTTTTATATTGCTGTCACCATGTTATTTAGATGATTCTTGTTCAATTTATCGTACGCAAATATCAATATTATCAATTCATTCACCATCAATAATTGTATATATCGAATATTCAAAGGTAATCAAGTATAATACTCGTAGCTCGTAGATATATAACAACCTGGAACATATAAAATGTTTAAGATTTGTCTCTACTCTATTATTCATTCACGGAAAGTATTCGATTGACTAGCTTGAATAATTCTACTGATAGTCCAGTCATCTTAGTAAGTTCACCTTTTAATTTGAGATACTCAGCTGTAAACTAGTATAAACTTGTATTTTGATATCCTAAAAGTTGTCTCAAAACCTATATCAGGTAGGGTATACGCGACTATTAAAATCTAAGTTAAAAGGTCACAAAAATCGATTTTTTGCACATTTATTGCAAATATCTCATTTCCTACGGGTTTTTCGATATTTGTGTTCCCTATCAATATTGTAGAAGATTGAATTCCCTACAAATTTTGTTTGGAAAAATTTATTATAGGTACGTTGAATCGTCTTGGAGATAAGTACGAATAGTGGGCTGTTAGAACATCATTTAAGGTCAACTGATAGTCCCGGTCAAAAACACGCCATATAAAGTTTATTAATGATTGATGATTGATAAATACATAATTCTTAGTAATTTTCATTTCTTATCAACTAATACATTATATTTAATAAATATTTTACTTACGTATCTATTTTTAATTGAGTTTAATAACACTTACCTGCCCCTGTGGGTGAAAATACTTAAAAAATTAAATTTAATTTCTAATGTAATTTATATCGATAACTTCTTGAATGAACAAAAGAAAGGCGGAACTTATTTCTTAATTATTGTTTTTATTAAAAAATATTCCATACATTTATGATTGTGGAAATTAAAAAAAACAATAAAAATCACAATAACTACAACTAAGTTCAATTATCTTCTTCTCCTTCTTCAGTGTCGTCTTCCGACCGCTACGGTATTTCAAAGTTCTCTTCTTTATCGTCTTCAACGACATTTGTCTCTACGTCTTCCATGATTTCTAGGTCAAATGTTCTGGCTTCATTGACATAGTTCTGGTATGGTTAAGCATTGAGACAAGCTTGCCCATTACACTGGCCACAAGCTGAAGATCACTGTAACCCCGATTTCCTGCATCCACAACCACTTTTGTAGTTGAAGAATATTGTGTTGAGTAATTCCTCTGGGAGCAGGTGCTAAAATTCTCGTGATAGATTTCAGGAATTCGTTACGCATTGTCTAACCTCATTCCTGGCGTTCCAAATCATGTCCTAACCAAGTATTGAAGGAATATTTGTCAACAGCACAGATTTATTCAGTTTTATAGACTTCGCGTATTGTGCATAACGAAGATGACTGGACCATGAGTGTGGAAGGTATGTCTGAAAAGATAACAAAAAACTGTTGCTTCGAGTGATTGAAATTCAATTCACCTCGATCCGCATTTTTCAAGAACCATTTCATTTGGAGAACGGTATCCTGTAGCGCATCTTCAAAAAACATGTATTGAACAGCTCATTCTCTCTATTACTGATATACTTGAATTAAATTCACTCCCTGCAATCTAGAAGCGAAGACCCGTACAGAAATTATCCGACAGAGACAGCCAACTACTTGAAATGGGTTAGGCAGGTCTAAAAAATCCATCCGGCCGGAGACTTGGCCCAGCGCAGCTCCGAAAAATGTTTTTCGGGTGATCAGTAATTTGAATTTCATGGCCCCAAAAGTCCAGTGACCTCGTCGCAAGTAGGAACACATTGCGCTTCTCTGCGCGCCTCCGCGAGATTTCAGTGGACGCAGACGGAGAGCGGGGGGGGCAGAGGGGAAACGGCTAAGCCATCTACGATGTTATGCGTATGCGAGACGGTAAAAAAGGAACCGATGCATCGCTCCGCGACTGCGAGATTATAAAATTGTGCTTAAAATTCCGAGAGGAGCGGGTTCAGGGGTGGCTCGTCTACGAGGGGGTACTTCAGTCCATTTCAGCGATGTCCAAGACGTTCAAAGCTGACCTAACGAACACTGTAGGTCAGTTATTCGAGTACGACTTCCAGAAAAAAGAGATGAGTATCTCTTTTCTGTCATGATTATTGACGTTCGTAGAATCAGCAGGCGACGAGACTGAAGTAGAAATTTTGAGTTTGAATCGTAATTTCTAGATTGAAATCGTAATTTCCAAGAAACAAATAATAAAAATGTATGGCCCTTTTGCGTTTTCGTGGTACAAGTTTGCAACAGAAAAACTGTCTGGATGTTTTCAACTGATTTCTATGTATTTATGTGTTCTGAACACTGAAAAATACACGAAGAGAAGTGTAGGTGTCCCTCTATCTGAACACAATCTCCATATGGTCTTTTTCAACTGAAATTACTTTATTGAAACCGACAGAACAGACCAGAATACTTTTTTTCAGTCTTTTCCGGTGAGATTAGATACTTCTTCTTTAATTAGCTCTATTACCTTCCTATAAAATTTTGTGAAATTATTTTAACGCCTGATGCTTTGTTTCAATTTCCCCCAAATCAACCCGATGATATTGAAAAACACAAAAATAGGGGGAAGTCTCAGTATGGTATGTCCATACTTTTCAGCAATACTCTCAAGGGCATACACTTTTTCAAATGTTTTTGTCTGTGAAACTTTAAGTAGTTGGTTTTTGGTATAGTAATCTTCAAAATACAAATTGATATACATTCCTCGAAAATATTAGCTTCCATGTTCTTATGATAGTCAACACTGCAGTCCCCAAGTTTTTTCCACATAATCTCAATGAATTCTGAACCCATCCTCTACTTCTTCCGCAATGCACAATGATTAGTCGCGATCCTTTGCAGGCATGTTAGGCGTACACATTCTCGAACCATCCGTCCACCCTTTCGTAACTGTGTCGTGAGTTTCATATCAAGATTCGTCCAAATAGAAAATTTGCCGTTGTTCTTGACTATATTTAGTTATTTGTTATAAGTATTTGTTACGAAATTTCACTATTTCTCTATTTTCCTAGTTTCTTTATCCAATTCTGAAGAGTTTCGTCACAGCAGCTCACGTTATGGCCGAAAGTATTCAACTTCTTCCTTATGATTTCAGTTGTAGGAATCTCATTGCGTTTGTAATAGTCGTATATTATTTTTTTCGAAAATTTTATTAGATGAACATCTAAAGGCTTTGGTAATTCTGTACCCCATAACGTCTTCCGTTCATTAGGTTTGTTTTTGACTATTTTACGTAGAGTTGAGACAGGAATTTTGGCCAAATCTGATGTTGCTTGTAATAGTTTGTTTCCGTCGAAACCAAACTTGATATGTAGATTCTTATATACATTGAAACATACTCTCTGTGTTTCAATATTCAAATGCATCCGAATCTTATTCACTGGTATCTCTTTTTCGCATTGTTCACCATCGCTATTAGAATCACTACACTGGAAAAAGTCTGCGTTGTTATCACACTCGTTATTACTATTAGTACTTATCTAAAGACGCCACATTTTAAACAGATAACAAAAATTTCAAGTAATTATAACTGCATCAATATCAAATTCCAACACTCAAATCGCGATCAGTTCCTGAACTTAACACGACGGCGATAACCAGCCACGCATTCTCCGATTTCTATTCGTCACCATAACATGACTTTAAATTTAATTTTATGACTCTTCAACCAATCATAAAACTCAGTAAAATTATCCAATACGAACCCGCCAATTCTACCGTCCACATGGACTAGTTCACAGCCGGTTCATTTCTATGTATTGGTTTTGTTGGCCTTTGAGTGTGCCACTATAACTCCCATTATCGCATTTAGAGAAGCAGTAATACTCGATAAAACTCAAAATCGCTACCCAAGAGTATTCAGAAAGGCAATAGAAATTTAAAAACACAGAAGTGGTTGCGATAGAAAAGAAGAGGTAATGAACATTATTGAAATCTAGCTACCTGTGCTTAAAGGTACACAAACAGCTAATCCAGTTAAAAGATACCAAGTCACGACCAATGGTATTGATATAAAACCAGAGTAAAATACAGTCTTGGTAGGTTAGCATTCTTTTTAGGTTAGGAAAAAGTGACCTCGCCAGTTGTACTTGCCAATTGTCGCCTTCATACAAAACCCCAGAGGCGATTCGAAACCCATTAGAGCGACAATGAAAAGACTACGTGTATTTCCGTTGCGATAATCTCAATTTTCTATCGCTAAAATTACTTCATCATTTATTCATCGGCCGTGCTAATAAAAAAAAATTGACGAACATCACGCCACCGCCTCGACTTCCATAAAACGCAATTTGAACTAATGAACGAAAGTCTCACAACGGAAGGGTAGTTGAAAAATCAATTTTTGTGGCAATTTTCATCTTTTATGCAAAGGTTCATTCGTAGGAATCAGACTAACGTCTTATATTTTCGCATTTATTATTGACAGCAAATTGGCTTCTCGTGAAACACTGAAAATCGGTTTATTGCTAATGCAAGTACCTGAGCTTGTGAATTCTTAACGAACAAGACATCTGAGGTAATTTTTGGTCGCACACTTGCATGGGAAATACCCGTTAATGTTCTAATCCATTCACTGATTTCAACATTTTTAATTGTAATGTATGGTCTACAAAATGGGCAAAGTTTAAAATGTCCATTTCAATTTCCAGGTCATACTGCGATAGCTTTTTGTAGTCAAGAACGAGTTTTATCAAAATAGTTATTCATTTATGTCTTTATTTATGGACTTGCCGTTTCACAATAAACATATAAATACTGCGAGAGAAAAATAAACAAACGAACAATAACGAATTGCCATTCTTAGATGTTTTGGTGAAGAGGACCAACATTAAGTGGGAAACATCTGTATACCGAAAACCCACTCATACGGGACAGTATCTGAACCACGAATCCAACCACCATCAATCGACTAAAAGAGGAATCATCAAGACTCTATTAGACCGTGCTTTTGACCTCTGTAATACGAAGGAAGGTCTCGAGAAGGAACTAGACATAATCAAAAATGATCTTCAACGGAATGGCTACTCCAAAGCGATGGCTAGAAGACAGCAGGAGCCTCGCAAGGAAGAGAAGCCGTCACAACCAGTGCTTGCACTTCCCTACATCAGAAGATTATCGGAGAGGATAAGAAAAATTGGTTCCAAGTACAACATCAGAACCTGTTTCAGATCCGGTAACACTATCCGTAGCAGCCTCACGAAAACCAGGCCACCAAACGCGGACTGCGATTCGAAGAATTGCATTTACCGGATACCCTGTGTGTGCGAAAAATCCTATATTGGTGAAACTAAGAGGGCATTGAATGTTCGCATTGCCGAGCACAAGAAGCACACACAGCGAGGGGAAACCAGCAAATCAGGAATATCAGATCATGTTTGGACCCATCAACACAACATCGAGTGGTCCCAAGCTGAGATCTTGCACAGAGAGGAACATTGGTTTAGGAGAAAATTCAAGGAAGCCGCATACATGTTGTCCAACAACGTATTCAGCCAGGCCAGCGTAGAAATACGCAACATATGGAAACTCATCTTCAAGCGATAAATGGCCAACTTCCGCCAAAACGGTCATCTCCCACGGAACCAGTGAAGCGGAAAATGGAAAGCAGGGATAAGTGAAAGTATTTGAACGACCTATAAATAGTCATCTCTCGGAGGAATCAGTCCAGTCATCACCCGAAGACGATTGTAGATACTAACAATCGAAACGTCGTGAACTAACGTGACTTGGAATCTCTACCCTTTTTTATTTTTTTATTATTTTCTTTTTTCATTCCTTTATTTTTATTTTGGTTTTATTTATTTATTCTACTTGTAGTTTATTTCACTATTATTCCATTTCAGGTTTATTTTGCTTAATATAATTGTTATTTTCAGCTATTCATTTTTAATTATTCTTTTTTGGTTGTTTCAGGGATTTCAAATCATTTTATATAGTAGACAATGGAAGTCCAAACTAGTGAAAAACGAACAGTAATATAGAATACTAAGAATAAGAAATATCAATTACTTAATGATAATAATAATCAGTAGTTTCTTCATAGCGGGTCAATACACAATGCACTTGCCTGGCGGCCGAAGGCTTTATAGAAAATGGCCCAATATAAAAGGCAACCCTCCAATGATATCGAAAGAACTCTCGTTTTTGCACGAGCATTTGACTATGAGAAAGCTCTCTCCAAAGTGGGTGCCGGGCGAGCTCACTATTGACCGAAAACAAGAACGTCTTGATGATTCTGAGCAGTGTTTAAACATAACAAGCCGGACTTTTTGTGTCGATATGTAACAATAGATGAAACATGGATCCATCACTTAACTACTGAATCAAAACGATCGTCATCTGAGTGAAGAGCAACTGGTGAACCTCGTCCAAAGCGCACGAAAGCCCAGCAATTGGCTGAAAAGGTTATTACCTTGGTTTTTTTCGGTTATGCGTGGTGTAATATTCATCGACTATCTTGAGAAGGGAAATACCATCAACAGTGGATATTATTTAGCGTTACTGGAGTGTTTGAAGGCCGAAACTGCAAAGAAACGTCCGCAAATGGCAAAGAAAAAATTGTGTTTCATTAAGACAACGCACTGTGTCACAAGTCAATCAAAACAATGGCAAAACTATATGAATTGAACTTCAAATAGCTCCCACATCCACTGTATTTGCCAGATTTGGCTCCGAGTGACTACTGGCTATTCGCAGAACTCGCAAAAATGCTCACTGGTGAGAAATTCCACTTGAATGAAAAGGTTATTGCTGAAATTGAGGACTATTTTGAGGCAAAAAATAAATCGTTCTTTCTACAAAAGTGGTATTGAAATGTTTGAGCGGCCCTGCAATGATTGTGTAGCTCTGGATGGAGATTACATTGATGAAAAATGCCAATTTTGAACAAAAAAAACGCGTTTTCTTTTTCAGGTCACGAAATTTTCAGTCCATGTGTTATTTTGAAAGGGGTTATCGTAAATAGGTGGTTTGGAAAATTGAAATATTTTTGTAATGTGAAACACGTCTGTTTTTGACATTTGAACATTTTTGGTGGATGATATTGATATATTACTGACGATAATTCAAAAATTGGAAAGGTAATGTTGTTGGGGCCAACTGAGAACTTTTCCTTGAGCTTATTTCCTAACTTTGAACCTATAAACATTTTTGAAGGCATATATAATATGTATTTTGATAATATATAGTCCTGTATGAACGTTACGTGTGCCCGTCATTTTCAATCACGAATCATTTGTATTTTGTAATGGAATATTGTGGTACTGCTAGTGCGATGTGCGGGCATTTCCAGAAGGTCTATATTTTATTGAAAAATCAATTACCACGAATATTGCCAACAGAATACCTAACAAATAGCAAACACGGAAAGTACAAAGTACAAAACCATTATAATGGGCTTAGTTATCGATTGTGAATTACTGTAATTTGCTGGAAAGCCAATGCGCATTTGCTATTAAATATTCATTTCCGATACAGTGGCGGAACAACAGGTACCCTATTTCAAATTTGTAATGTGAATTTTTTCTAAAATAATATTTTTATTTCTGCGTCGAGAACAAGTCGAGCTTTTCGACCGTTACCTCATCGCCTTTGATAATGTCTACCGCAACGAAACGTCAGGTATAAAAACCTGCAGACCACGGCCAAAAAACCCAGAAAATAACTTTGACACAATTTTTTTCATTATTTATAAATCGAGTTATTCCAAAGAAAAGTAGGAGTGTCAGCAAAGCTGGTTTTATCTTAAACACGATCCTCAAATTGGGATTACTTGAGTATTTAGGTAAATGTTTTGCAGATAGTCACAGGTTATTTGCTTCTGCCTTAAAACGAGTTAATTACTAGGTAAAAAACCTTGAAAAGTGATAAAATTTGCGAAGATCAGTTTAGCGAATTCTGAACTCGAATAATAATTAATTCTCTCGCAAACTACTTCGATATTTTTAATACTTCTTTGCTTACTGCCAAAAAAATATTGAAAGATTATTTTCATAAATTATAATTAACACATTTCGTCAATAACTATTAATCAGTTTTTATTGTTATTGTATTTGATTTTAATTCATCCCTTACTTTAGACACTGTGTACATGTGTAGTATAGATATTACTCTAATTCAATATTAATTTAATTATGTGGATACAGTAGTGGATTTTTTTCTGTTTGTATCCCGAATATATATAAATAAATATAAATAAATAAAAACTAAGAAAAAAAAAGAAAAAAAAAACAAACAAACAAACAAATAACCATATTATCCCTCCCTCACAATGAATTTAACTTTGTTTTTTTTTTCCTTTCTACTCACCACTCATTAAGTGAATAATCAATGTAACCCAGGTTGATGACTACAACAGAAGCGTTGCTTAGGTAGCTCAGGCTGGACTCACAATTTCCAGTTTTAGTTAGTTCTTTCCTTTTCTTTTCTTCTATTTTGTCAAGTTATCTAGTTTCAATTTTGAATTTATATTGTAGATTATGCTCACCTGAATAAAATTTACTTTACTTTACTTGCACAAACAATACCATCAACAAATTCGATGATTTGAAAATCAATCAGATCACTACAAACAAATACATAGATGATGATCCTATCGGCAGGATACATAATATTGATGAAGAGTAGTAAGTAATATTGATAACTATAACTGTTTTCCCGTTTTATGCAACTTGGCTAACACAAATCCGCTCCATTTTCTAGAGTGCTGTTCTCTTCCTTTTTAGTTTCAGTCATAAACATTCAACAAAACCTCTTTTTTATATCCTGGACCCGGAAGTCACGCAGGTAGCTGTAGCTACCTCTGCGGTAATGTTAACACGTCCTAACAATTCTAGTTCTCCTAACTAAAACCTCAAATATGCGGTAGGCTACTGTTGGTGACTCTTCTGATCATTCCCATATTGATTTCAATTTAAGAGCTTATCTATTTATAAATTCCCAAATATCTGCTACCGCAGTTGTCGGTTGATTGGTCAAACCATCAACACTGACATAAAAACTTGGCAAGTTGACATGGGTGTCATACCAATATGTGGTTCCACTTATGTCTCGCTTGCGTTTATGCAGTTATTTTTATCAAGTACTTTTCTTGGTTATTCACATTTTGTCTTCAATCGAGGACCGCCTGCCTCGTACTGACGATGGCCAACAGGCTAAAACAGCTGCCTACCAGTGGCTCTTAAATTGAAATCAATATGGGAATGATCAGAATAGTGCTTATCTATTTATCTTTTGATTTTCATGACATTATATTCCAGCAGCTTGACTGCATTAACTTTTCTGGATTTCATATAATTTTTAGAAACATGTGGTTTCGTTTTCCGATGGCATTCCAGAATAGCTTTCCAAATTTCTGTTACCGCTGTTGTCGGTTGATTGGTCAACTTGGCAATTTGACTTGGGTGTCACACCAATAGGTGGTTCCACTTATGTCTCGCTTGCGTTTATGCAGTTATTTTTATCAAGTACTTTTCTTGGTTATTCACATTTTGCCTTCAAACGGAAACCGCCTGCCCGGTAAAGATGATGCCCAATAGGCTGAAACAACTGTCTACCGGTGTCTTGATATGAATCCGAAATATAATTTTATTGGATATAGCGCTCAAAAAAGTGTATAGCATAGACTAGTGTTTCGGGCTTTGGTCCATCATCAGTATGGTGCAGCCAAGTGCAAGGATGGGCAACATTTACTTGCCAAAAGAAGTACAATTGCACGGTGTCACCAACAGAATCCAGCCGCATATTTGTGGTTTCGGTCAATAGATCTTTTGCTGACAAGAATACTATTGAAATTACCAAGTAGGCAGCTATAGCTACCTGCGTGACATCTGGGTCCAGATATAAAGAATATCGAGTATTTTAATAAAAATGCAAGAGCTAATTTTTTTTGGACATATCAGTCAGAAAAGGGCAAAATATAGACATGTGTGGTGCAGGTAGCTACAGCCGCCTGGTAATTCTATTGTGAGAGGAACACGAATGTTTAGTTATGAAAAGTAATTGGTCGAAATATATTTAGCAACCGTCTGGAAGATAATCAGTTATTTCAACATTGTCAAATAGTTATTTAGCTAATTTAATGAACTCAGAATAAGTTTCAATACTGTATCGAGGAAAGATGCACGTGGATAAGAAAATAAATATTTCTAAATATTAATTTTCTCAATTTATTGAATTTGTTAATGAAAATAATTTATTTATTTCGATTGAGATAAATAATCAGCACTATAAATGAACCGTAGATATGAAGCTAATAGATCATAATTTCATAAAAAAATTTAGTAGTTTTATTTTCATATAAAATTGTCCCAATGGATTTCAACTCTAGCCTCCACCACTGAACGCTACATACGAAAACAAAATCATCAAACCGAAATGCCATTGTTATAGCAATATTGTGAAAAGGAGTGTTTGTATTGTCGGTTTCAATAATTTATTACTGTTTGACACCATTTCTGAAAGCAAATGCGAGAATGGCATTAAAATAAAGAAAAATCGAAGTTATTTGGGAATCATGAATTTTTAATGAAATAGTCTTCGGACAAATTTGAATGGCAATTCGTTTGAAAATAAGAGGCGGTGTAAATGTCAATTTGGGGCTTTTATTAAACTCCGAACGATGTATCTTATGAATGTAATGGCCTTTTGGAAATTATTCACGTTCTTCCTCATGAAAACAATAATGTTTTTTCTACCTCCTCAATTTTGATATAAAAGTAAATATAAATTGAAATTTTACGCTTTTTTCTTTCTCCATGAATGAATTAGCTTATCGAGAATTACATCTACACACCACCTTTCTGTTCTTTCAAAACATTTGTTCAAACATTACTAAAGGAAATCACATACCGTACATTTCAAGTAATCCCATTATGTATAAAAAAAATAGATCTATTTAACTTAATTGATGGATGTAGTTAGTTAGTTAATGTTTTTTGCCACTTTTATTTTTAAACTTATACATTAAACTAACAATGATTGATTACATTACCCCTTATATAACACCACTGTGAGTATTACTAGAGGTACTTAGCTTGATTGAGTACCTGAATTTCGTTTACTAGTGACAATGTGGGTATGCTAATTTGAAAACCGGTGAGTAAACTAAACGATTTGATCATTTAACAGGTTGCACCCGCAATGTTTATGCTCATGAATTTCCAAGGATTCCAAATAATTGAGTTTGCAACCCTTCCTGGCATAGTGCAGTATTTCCGTATCGTTTAGATTCGGGAACTTGCCTTGCATGCCAAGGGATGGTTTGAAAACGACGAATCATTTTTTCCTAGTCTGAAGGACCATTCATGTTCAGCATACCGTTTTTGGAAATTCCGACCACATTGTCCTACATAAACACTATTACACTCCGGACACTTAAGCTTATAACTCCAGATTTCTCCAACTTGTCCACTTTATCATTGGCATTGAAAAGGAAATCAGATAACCTGGCATGTGGACTGAATGCCACTTCCACATTGTTTTTTCTGAAGGAACCCACAATTATCTTTCTTTTTTTACCAAAATATTGGTAAAATTTCGGTGAAAGATAAAATAGTCAAAATGAAATGAATCTATTATTTATAATGAATATCACGTTGCTTCATTCTTATTCCTACATTATAACGAATTTTATTAGTTTCGTAGGTGCTCATTTAGAAACATTAATTGAAAATCGGACTTGAATATGAAATTCGAATTTTGCATGGCAAATCAGTATGTAGGGCCAAAATCGATTTTCAAATAACTAATTTCGGTATCATCAACGCGAAACAAAATATCAACAATGGGGAATGTTCCTCAATTTGGGTTATTACAGCAAATGCAAGTTTGAACAAAATTAAGTTGAGTTTAATTCATGAGTGTTCCAAATTCACTTCGGAAAGTATTCAAATTGATGTTTCAAATGTTGGGTTTTAATTTTTGAAGGGATTTGTTTCTAATTCACATATTGGCAACAGCGCCTATATCAAGTTGAAATAAAATTATCTTTATAAAGCAACAATTAGGGTAAAATATAAATTATAGTTTAATACCACCTCCACAAGCCACATAAACAGTTGTTTTGTTATTTATTTATATAGGGGAAGATAGGTTAAGTGCACAAAATGTCATATATCTCAGATTGTTTTGGAACTCGAAACATAAGTAAATAGAACAGCACTCCTCTGAAATATGTCATCTTTGTTTTTCTCATACAGGTAACAGATTCATTGTCCTTTATTAGCTATAACCGATGTTGCCAAATGGTGAAATAGAAACGAATCCCTTTAAATGTTGAATGCATTATTTCATTCCTCTTTTTTAAGTATTTAAATAATTTTTTAAAGTAAAAGTTTAAAATGCGTTGTTTTAGAGCTCTTTTATGAAAACTACTTGATTTTCGTCAGGTGGAACATTCCCCATTTGCCTTTTTTGTAGGAACCCAGTAGGCTGGGTTTAAGGCTGTCACTCGGGCTAAGCATTGCGAAAAGTGCAGCCCATGAAGGTCTATGCCTGTATAGCTTGTCAAAAGAGACTTGAGAATCTATCTCTCTCTCCCTCACACACAAACACACAAGCTGTACCAAAAATCAAACATATCTGGTTTCAAAAATGACTTAAATAAAAGAGTGTCTTCATCTAAAGGGTCTTCATTTGTAGTGTTCCTACGAATGATATCTGATTCAGTTTCATAACGAATGTTTAGAGTACAAACTGAATGGAAAGAAGTAATTTTCGTATATTCAATTTTTTTCTTCACATATAGTCAGTGAAAAGTTTTCTTTCCTCATACGAGTAATTGGGCAAATTTTGGATATGCAGTTGGTTACCTCGTCCACAGGCAGATGGAGCGACGACAAACCTGTTGTTTGGTGTATGCTTCAGCTTAGTTCGAGAAATGATACTGTGAAAAAATCCTATTTTCGATTATCGGAAATCATCGACTTCATGTTGATGATAGGCACACTCACTTGCACTGACGAATGGTCTGCAAGTGTGTTCCAATAATTTAAAATCGATTCCAACAGTTGGATCGTCAACAGCATATGCAGGAATGACTTCAGTGAAGAATCCTGCACTGACACCTGTCGGGTATAATCCGTTCGTGGTATTGGCCAGGGGAGTAGTTGTTTTCTGGATAGTTCCAGTCCATTAACCTACAATGTAGGGAGTTGAGACTGGCCTGAACGAATTGTTCTTTTAGATGATTCGTATAATTTAATGTTCATATCAAAGTAGTTGTTTCGAATGTACTTTTTCTTTCGTGTAATTATTCAATGTTCATATAGATAGGAAAAAAGTTTTTGGCCTTCTCCATACAAAAAGTGTGGGAATCTTCCAAAGAAAGGAAGGAAGCAATTTAACAAGATTCCTATGGCTGGGATTCAATCAAATAAGCGAATGAATGCTATTCACATACTGTCATCGATGACATGGGTGGATTCAACCCGTGACAAAAAGTCGTAATTATGAAAGAATTGATAGTTTTTTATTATAATGTTATCCATATTTGCTACTGAAGAGCCAATAAGGCAAGTGTCTTACGGCAAAGCATCGGATGTGAGGATGACAGTGTTCCATGTAAGTGAAATTTTTCTTCTTTCATTGGTTATATTGTGTAGGAATCCTGTGAATGATATCTGATTCGATTCCATTACGAATATTTGGAATACAAAGGGGTTAAAGAAAAGTGTTTTTCGTTTAACTCAGCGTTCATATAGACGTATTTGTTTCGAACGTAGTTTGCTTTCGTCTAATTCAATGTGTAATGAAAATAGCTGTTTCGAAAGAGCTTTTTGTTCCAGTTTGAGTCTGAAAGTTACTTATTTGCATGACCTACACATTTTCGTATAGAGTTAAGTTTGGAAATTGATTGCTTCCTTCCTTTCTTTGGGACTGAAAGTGAAGCTGTTGATAAAGACCGTAATACTACCGATAATCCTGGACAAACACAGGAGGCCAACGAAGCATAACCAAAGACCACCCCCGAGAGTGGCTGTCAGGCGGGTCCGGTAAGTATAAAAAATGTCTCAACCAGCTCAAATTATTCTCTTTTCCAGACTGAGAACCAACACTCGTTCGCGATTAAAAAGACACTCGTCTCCGGTTTTTGGGGACCCCATGCAATAATTCAGTTAGGAAAGTCACGATAAAACCATCTAACAGATCAGAAAGTAAAAGCACCTGGAGGCTGACTTTCGATCAAAGAAGGGGAACATTTCAACTCAGGGCACTCAACCCGGGAGGGGGCATGGGGGGGAGCTTCAGTTTCAGTTGATACGTCAAGAAGAGTACTTCGACCACGCCAGTGAAGATGACTGACGCAGTTGTAGTTGAAAAGTTTGGAGATTATAACCAAAGAAGACCACGGCAAAACCCAGCAACCAACCAAAATATTGTCGCCAGCCGTAAAAGCCTATATTCCTATATAAAGCTTGGGTGATATTGGAAAAAAGTACTTCCTATTCCACTACTGCTTATTTCAAACACAATGCTGATCAAATTGAACCAATTTGTTCATCCACCCCGTTGCTTTGATAATTTGATTACGTCGTCCTACCCCATCATCCGCCCCTGCGGCACACCCGTAACCTAATGACTTGCGATAAATACGTTTGTTGTCTACGAATCTGGCGGAGAGGTATAAAAAAGTCGAGAAAAAGGGTTATATATAGCAGGTTTAGATGTGTACATGTGGAATCTGAGCCTGGGAAACATTGAGCGAATCTCACCCCCGGTTTTTTGTTATTTTTAAGCAAGACGTTGAAGATTGCATCGCTGCGTTGCCAAGTTTAAAGACGCTGGGATACAATATTTGTATAATGAAGAATATATGAATGTTTTGATGACTCTGTTTTAATAAATTGACTTCAAAATTTACTATCAATTTTTTTTTGATAAATATATGGGTTTTTTTCATTATTCTACCAGATCTATACTATGTCCATTCAAGCAACTGACATATTATCGTGCACTATGCATGATACTCCCAGACAAGGCTTCTTGTACAGAGTCGCACTGAGGAACGACCACCTTTTCTTTAATAATATGCGGCTGGGTATAGGAAAATTAATTTTATGACTCTTCAGCCAATCATAAAACTCGGTTAATAAAAATTATCCAATATGAACCGCCAATTCTTCAGTTCACGTGGACTAATTCGTTGCGGCATAAGTCCTATGTATTGGTTTTTTTAGCCTTTGACTTCGCCGACACCTTTAAGATTACTATACCGGTTACTTCGACTATACCGATGATACTGCCAGTCTGAAATCCATCACTCTCATTACTCAAGGTGATATTTCGATAAAAATTAGGGTCAGTTGCCAACAGCTCCAGAGCCCAAATGACACACGTCGTTGTCTATGGTCATTTGCCTTCAGTTCCTGGATCAGTTGAATCTTGTACGCGTACAGGCCCAATTCACGACGCAAATTGACCAAGTTCTTGTCTGCGAAAGGCCGAGTTCTTGTAAGCGACGCGAACAACAGTGCCTCGGATTCTTCTGCACACTCTCACAGACAGCGGCGATGTTAAGTTCGGAAGTTCCTGTTGGAAGACCTCATATGTCTGTGAAGACGTGAAATTGACTGCCTCGTCTTCTCCTGTTCACTCTCACAGACAGTGACGATGTTTTCGGCAGATCTTGAGTTTCTTCGACGTAAGTTGGTGTTGGTTGATTGTTTACTAAACCAGTGGACTCAAATTTATCCAACACATTGCGAAAAGCCGCCTCGGCAGGTGAAATTGGCGAACTTCGCGGTACGTTGCCCGTTGCCCGTACGTTGGTGATATGGCAAAACATACTGAATGAATGACAACTAATTTGACAGATGTGTTCCAACAAAGACGGTCGTTATCAATTGTCAAAATTCGGTCCCTGCTGGACGACCCGTTATATACACGCCCATACGGTGTAGACGCGCCTGAAGAAGCTATTGTATACCAAAACACATGTTGCGTTTTTGTGAAACTGTGTAGTGAAAATCTCACAATAAAGTGTTTCTTAAATACGTTATAGATTTTCATCATATATCGGCCGATTCAATCACATAATTTAAATGTCAAAATATAAAATAAAAACTTTCAGATTGCTAGATAATTCAGCAACAAAAACAAGAACGAATCAGGCTCTGAAAACTTTGTCAACGTTGCAGACGATCCACCCTCTTTTTTTATTATTTTTACCAGGCCGACACAGATTTCACCCTTTCAGGCACTTGTCTCGCAGTCTACTTCAGGTCAGAATCCAGCAGACGACCTTACCTCCCTCTCCGACCCACCCTTAGACCCTTATATATGCATTCCGCATTCTGTAGGGGCGGGA
This sequence comes from Leptinotarsa decemlineata, assembly GCF_025532065.1. Lineage (NCBI taxonomy): Eukaryota > Metazoa > Arthropoda > Insecta > Coleoptera > Chrysomelidae > Leptinotarsa > Leptinotarsa decemlineata. The sequence continues at coordinate 11,677,655 of NW_027412692.1, read as the reverse complement.
TGCTGCGAGATTGTCGCAGGGATTAGGGTAGCAGGTCTGATTGTGTACGTTTAAATTTCGATAGTGATTTCAGACGTTTTGAGTGAACGAAATATCTCGAAGATTCGATTTTTTCTTCCAGCACATGTCTGATGTCCATGGGGCTTTTTTCTGTGATCTTCAAAAAAATTCCAATTGCACGTACCGCAGAACATTGTTTCATAGGTATGAAGCATTTCAACTCTTGAATATTCGGCATCGTGAATATTTTTCCAATAGTAGGATGGAAATCGGCAGCTGTGGCGACCGGTTACGTTGAAAAGTAAATCCAAAACAATCAATTTTCTCATCCACATCTCAAAATGCAACGCGCGCGCTTCGCGCCAACCAAGTTGGGGTCATCAGGAGATGAACTAGACTCATTTCAGATACTGGACTAGATTTGTGAACCACCAAACATCAAACGTACCTGAGACCGGAAAACTAATAATTATTATAGAACAATATGATTTCAGAGTACTCTAAAATAATTAAAGAAGTACAAAGACAAATATCTACTCAACTTTCAAATTTAAAGCATATCCAATGGGCTGGAAAAAATGATTCACGAATTTCATTAGTTCGGACTTCTATTGTCTAATATTATATAAAACGATTTGAAATCCCTAAAAGAACCAATACAAATGAAAAATTAAAAAGATTAACTGAAAATAACAATTATATTAAAAAAAAAACCCTGAATTGAAATTACAGAGACACGAAATACAAGTAAAAAGTAGAACAATTAAACAAAAAAAAAATAAGAAGTTCCAAGCCAAGTTACTTCACGACGTTCGATTATTTGTTCAGATGTTCCATTTTTTACTTGTATTTTATTTTACTGTAATTTAATTTCATTCATAACTGTTAATTTCAGCTATTCTATTTGTATCGGTTCTCTTAGGGATTTCAAGTCATTTTATGTAATAGTAGACAATGGAAGTCCGAAATAAAGAAAATTATTCACATTATGTACTCTGAACATCATAGCTTTCGCATAAATAATAAATAGCGCCGGGCCAAGAAGTGATCCTTGTGGTACCCCATGCACTCACATGAAATTTGATACTTATTTCTGCCAGTTCACTCTAGATGTCCTGTTTTCGAGGTACGATTTGAACAATTCAGTTATTCTCCTATAATTTTGTGATATTCGAAATTTTCTATCAATTATATCATCCATGAATTTCACTAGTTCGGACTTCCATTGTCTACTATATAAGATGATTTGAAATCCCTGAAACAACTAAAGGAGAAGAATTGAAAATGAATAGCTGAAAATAACAATTATATTAACCAAAATAAACCTGAAATGAAATAATAGTGAAATAAAATACAAGTAAAAATAGAACAATTGAATAAATAAAAATAAACAAATGAAAAAATAAAATAAAAATAAAAAGTGGAGAGATTCCAAGTCACGTTAGTTCACGACGTTTCGATTGTTAGTATCTACAATCGTCTTCGAGTGATCACTGGACTGATTCCTCCGAGAGATCACTATTTATAGGTCGTTCGAGTACTTTCACTTATCCCCGCTTTCCATTTTCCGCTTCACTGGTTCCGTGGGAGATGACCGTTTTGGCGGGAGTTGGCCATTTTTCGCTTGATGATGGGTTTCCATATGTTGCGTATTTCTACGCTGGCTTGGCTGAATACGTTGTTGGACAACATGTATGCGGCTTCCTTGAATTTTCTCCTAAACCAATGTTTCTCTCTGTGTAAGATCTCAGCTTGGGACCACTCGATGTTGTGTTGATGGGTCCAAACATGGTCTGCTATTCCTGATTTGCTGGTTTCCCCTCGCTGTGTGTGTTTCTTGTGCTCGGCAATGCGAACATTCAATGGCCTCTTAGTTTCACCAATATAGGATTTTCCGCACTCACAGGGTATCCGGTAAAATCTTGGTGGCCTGGTTTTCGTGAGGCTGCTACGGATAGTGTTACCGGATCTGAAGCAGGTTCTGATGTTGTACTTGGAACCAATTCTTCTTATCTTCTCCGATAATCCTCTGATGTAGGGAAGTGCAAGCACTGGTTGTGACGGCTTCTCTTCCTTGCGAGGCTCCTGCTGTTTTCTAGCCAAAGTTTTTTCTACCATCGCTTTGGAGTAGCCATTTCGTTGAAGATTATTTTTGATGATGTCTAGTTCCTTCTCGAGACCTTCCTTCGTATTACAAAGCCCAGAAGCACGGTCTAATAAAGTTTTGATGATTCCTTTTTTAGTCGATTGATGGTGGTTGGATTCGTGGTTCAGATACTGTCCCGTATGAGTGGGTTTTCGGTATACAGATGTTTCCCACTTAGTGTCGGTCATATAGTAGACAATGGAAGTCCGAACTAGTGAAATTCATCATGAAACATTGTCAATCACCTTCAAACAAATATATCATCCATGATTCACCGTGTCAAAAGCGCACGAGAGGTCATGAAACTTGGCTAATACGTATTGTCGATTTTTAAATGCGTCCAGAATATTTTTGTATACATCACAAATAGCAGAGATTGTTAATTCATCCGTCCTATAGTCGTGTTGAAAATTATTTGTGTTCGCATAAAAAAGGGCAAAAAAGAGTTTTGCCTTAACGATGGGTTTGGGCAAAAAAGAGTTTTGCCTTAACGATGGGTTTGGGCAAACTTTCGAAAAAAACAAAGTTACTCCTTCGGTGAGAGTCAACACTACGTTATTTTTTTGGTAGGTATCCCACCATAGGTATCTTTCAATCTCTTCTATGAGCGTCCACAAAATGTACACTGCAACAGATGAAACTGCCCACAATCTTGAAGTTGTCCACTACATTATAATAAAATGAATATCGCAAATGAAATCGGCAAACAAATGGAAGTTTTCTGTCCCTCAGATATCTGAGGCTATGTCTAGAGAAATATTTAGAAGTGCTTCTTTCCTAGCATGCTTATACTCAGAAAATGGTCTATCTAATATCGCAAATAGAGAAACTTTTGAATCCACTTCTTTTTGAGCTCCAGATTTCACTTAGAAACCTATAGATGATGCTTTTTATCCATAGTGAAAGCAGGAACTCTCAAGAAATGGGAATAGCAGAGTAAAGTATTCATTAGAAATCCTTGCGAATGAGGTATTACATGACCAATATTTCAGATTGAAAAATCACCGATGACATGAGGAGCTAGTTACTCAGTGATTTCAGTCTGAAATGTTTCATAATGAATCTAAAAATGTTTGCTATGAAGAATATTCGCAAAACAAACCATTGATAATTATTATCTGATAAATAAACAATACCTGACGTCAACAATAACGTCTCAAACGTGGGTTTCAAAAGTTCAACACACTTATTCTGTGAAAGTCGTCTCTTGTTTGCAAAATAATGTAAACAACCTCACCGAAATCGATCTGTTTTTGATGTGTCAATATCTGGGTAGGTAGAAAAATAATGGTGTCAACCTACTTTCCTACCTAATGCCCGGGGAATTAGTGACATTTTGAGACGCATTGGGGGCTTAACACTTCCAGAGAATGGAATTTTGTAAAGGAAGAGGATCAGATTTTAATCCCTTCATAGTTGGGCAATTTTGTGTGAAGGTTAGGTGGGAATGGGATGTTCGAAAAGAAATTAAGACGAAGTCAGTTAAGCTGCGAATTTTTTTCTCTCATCAAAGCCAAAATCAGAAGGTTATAAAAAGAAAATATCACTTGAATTACAAATCTGTTTAAAATGCATGAAGAAGATATATTGAATGATATTTTATATTTGACTCTGGCAAATATGGAGTTGGGACAACAGATAAGAAGTTATGTCCTTTTGACAATGAAGTTTTGTCTCTATTATATTCAATAAATTTGCTCAAATTAGTATTTTCTATAAGATACATAAAATATCTTTTCAGGGTGAACAAGTTATTACATGTGGTCTGAGATTTTTGATATCAGACAAATATTCTTCAACCACATCGCTACAACTCAGTTCTTCAATGAGAACAAACTTATTAAACTTTCTCATACCTATACTACGAGACAAAAATATATTATTTAGTACCTTTCGCTTCGAAATCAATAGGCCAAAAATGCTATCAATATTTAGCACCAAAAGTATTTAATCTCCTTCCCGAAACACTGCAAAACAAAACGTCGGCATTCAGATTCAAAAAAGATTTGAAACTATTTTATATCCTACGGTCAATAATTGAAAATTGAAAGTAATTTTAGGTATTCATTACTATTGTATAAATTGTATAAATTCATTCTGTTATCTTAAGTGCACTTAGTACCTGTATATCGGTATATTCGAGTATTTTGAAATTTTAAACTCCTTAAAATTCACATTTTATATCTTAATATTTATTATTCTACATTTCACATGTTCACATTTCTATATACAGTGCATTTCATTGATGTCCCCCCCTTTATTTTTTGAACGGATTAACTCAAGAAATAGAGAACATGGCGACTGGGCGCCGTCTGGGGAAAAATTAAATAGGAAGGGGGGGTCTTGTGATACATCATTTTGAAGCTCCTGACGAATAATTCACAACCCTAGAATATGAAATTAACATATTCACGTACTACAAAATGGCAGAAAATTTAATAATTTCCTGAAGACAAACACATTAGACATAGACATACTTAATTTGACTACGTTCATGTAAATTACATTTGTAGCAAGTCACAAAAATTGGAAAAAAATTGGGTTTGAATATAATTGCATCTGTATGCAGGAAAAAAAATTATGGAGTCAGTCAGAAACACTGAATATACTTCATGAACCATCGAACTCAACAAAACATCAATAACTTAAAATTATCTGCCATGTGGCAATTCCAACAACCCGATAAGATTTGTTAAGTAAATTTTTGTTTATAAAAAATTGGAGTGACACCAACCCTCACGTTCTCCGGGAAACACATACCCACTATCCATAAAAAAATAACGTTTGGGCAGGAATATTGGGAAACCATATTGTAGGACCTCTATTTATTGATCAAAATTCAACAGAGGAACTGTATTTGAATATGCTGGAAACTACTGTTGACCCTCTCAGCACTGAAATCGTCGAAGGGAATCCTAATGAATTCGATATGGATATTGTATTCCAACAAGATGGAGCACCACCACAATACTCCAGACAAGTGAGAAACTATTTGGATACTATTTTTCCCGGTCGTTGGATTGGCAGTCGAGGTCCTACAGAATGGCCAGCCCGCTCGCCAGATTTGACACCTTTGGACTTTTTTTAAGGGGCTATTTGAAGCAAAAGGTGTACAAACTGAACTTGCTTCAATATTGGATACACGCCAAAGAATAATAAATATTTGTAGAGATATTGACGTTACTGTGTTTGAAAATGTTCGGAGTGAAATATCGGATAGGTTGTTCATATGTCAAGGAGTTCAAGGCAACCATTTCGAGCATCTTCTGAACTGACCTTACCTCATATTATGTAGTTAAATGTCGATGTATTCAAGCAGTTATTAGGAATCACACGTTTAAAGGTGAGATCTCGTTAGTCCTTAGCTCGCACAAGTTTCTCAACTTCAGAGATTTGTCTTTCGAATGGGGGCGACAGCTGATTAACGGAAAAACAGATGTGTAGAAGAAGTACAGAAGTACAGCGAGTACATGTATTGAAATTCACGGACTTGGCAGGACAAATACAAAAGAGTGGAAAATTTAAATTTCAAGATTTGTGCACCAAATTTCATTAAATTTAAAAGCATAAGGTAACCGATATAGGTTATAAATGAATGTCTGATGAAATCAAATTGATATCTGTTATGAAAAATTCGAAAAAAATGTTGTGAACCATTTCCTTAGATACGGACATCAAATGATGCTTTTGGAAAATATTTATATTTAGACATAAGTGAGGTTAACCATTTCTGTACAAAATTGTTAAGTAAAAATGTATCTAAATTTAAGAATAAATGTGAAAGTCATAGAATAGTAAAGTGGTAGTTATGAAAATTGAGAGGTGGTAACTAAGGAAAGTAAGAGATTTTCAACTTTTTTGTCAACAAGCGGATTCTTCTCAAGGCGACGAAGGTGAACGCCACGTGAATTTTCTGTCTCCAGAAATTTAAAAAGTTATTATAAAGAAAACTTATAAATAGAATATAATTGTATTGTATATGGATAATTTAAAGTTAATATAATAAGAACCAACCTGATAAGCCCATTTCCAGTGAAATTTTCACGAAGTTTAGAAAGTTCACACCACACACCACCAACATTGGAGGAAAACCAGGTATTTGCCGATTCCACTTCAAATAAAATATATGCATATATATAATAAATTGTCCAATAATAAAAAAGACAGGACAATGAAAACAAACTTAGAATCCAGAAATTACGTTTGCAAACAAATCACAGTGACCCTGAATAATCAACTGACATTTTACAGGCAAAGAGTGCGTTCCGATATTCACACTAAATTAGTACGGTGTAGGTTTAGAACATTTTTAGAACTAGGTAATTTTTCTCTTTTGGTAATTTATATATTTTGAATTCAACATTTTTACACTTCTTATTAAAAATTGTTCAACATTTTCTGAAATCAGTTGTGTCTTTTTCAAATTTCTTATATATATATATATATATATATATATATATGTATATATATATATTATATATATATATATATATATATATATATATATATATATATATATATATATATATATACGCCCACACAGAAGCAGTACCTACTGCTTCCGTGGTATAATTTTGTTTATTCACAAAAATGCTGCATTTGTTAAATTATACTCTGTAATAATAATTATTTTCGTGTAAATAAGTATTATTATTATTATTGAAACTTTTCGATGCTTCATTCACCTTGATTTATTCCATAAAAGGATTCAATATCTCCGCGATTAAATCAAATAGAGTTAATAATACAAAGAGTACACAACTATAGCTACCATATGGGGAACATGAGAGAAATCCAAAGTATATAAAAATATTATGAAAGCTATGATATGAAAAGCTTACAGTTTTTGACAAATGAAAGGCTAAAAGGGACAGCGACTGGCGGTGAAGTGATTCCTCATATCTGATAAAGTGCATAAAGGTCTTTAACGAGTTGATTAATTGTTTCGTTGATGGACTACATTGATATCGTTAACAACCCGATTCCACCCGTGAAAATTAACTGTAATCGCCGTGAAACGGAACCATTTATTATTTTTAATAACTTTTTCTGATCCTTTTTAAATTAAAACCGTCATAAATTCACGAAACTTTCCGTCACAATAGCACAAAAACTGAAGTGAAGGAAGTGGTATACCTGTAATATTATTCCAACGTTTGCGCATAATATTCAAATGTGGTATAAAAATGAAAGTGAGAGTGTCAGGTGGACTTCAGGAATAAAGGCATGTACCTGCTTTGGAGACACAAATAGGGGTAGTTGGATAAAGGTCCGACCCTTTTCGAATTCTCATTTCCTAGACAGACGCTTTATAAGTGCCGATTACATAACATATTCGTGAACATTAAGTTAAAGCTCATGTTTACCTCTCGGGCTATTTTTAGAAATAATCCGGTTTTTTTCCACCACATTATACCATTCGATTAATTCAGAAGTAAGGAAAGAGCGAGAATTTCACGATGATAAAAATTGAATATTTTCTCTTTCTATAATCTCTGATAATATTTATTGATGACGTGGTATCTATGGTGAGTTTACGTCAAAGTTTACGTCGTGCGAAAAAATGCTTCACCGACTATTCGCCATCACAAATATCATTAATGTCTTCACAAAAATACTACTGTATTGACATACCTGGCACTAAAATGATTATTATGAAAATTCTAGGTGATGGTACCGTTCACGGACATATTAGAACAGGGTCGATAATATTTTAAATAAAGAAAACAATAATTATAGGATGAAACCCATTAGGAGAGGAGATAAATATGTTGAAAATGAAAGGAAAAATAAATTAAGCACGATCTGAGTTCGGAAAGTGGGAGGGGGCGAGTTTTCGAAGGCAAAACATGGTTTATCTCGATTTCCGGCAAAACTACGGGCACTATGAAAAAAAGTTGAATAGCAACGTTGTAGATACTAAAAAGATCTATAACTTTTGTATTCACAATTTTTTCACATAACCTCAAGATTCATGTGAAAACTTCAAATAACCAAGTTTTTGGTTTTTCATTTTTATCCCTTTCAAAAAAAGTGAAAACCTACCTTCCAATGTCCCAAACACACTATAGTCTATTTGATCTAAAATATTTATTTTGTTCACCTTATTTTGACTTATTATCAAAAAAGCACCCTAATTTCTAATCGAAAATTATCGCGTGAAAATATCAGTTTTTTTTTTTCAAAAAGTCGGTGTGCTTTTCGTTCGTTGAAATCTCTTCTTTCTGATGGTTGAAACAAATACATTACTATAGTAAATGTTCTCAGAAAATGCAAAAAATCTAAAAAAAACTCGAATTCAATTTTTTTCAATCAGTATGTACAATTTCATATAAAAAATGTGATTGCTGTAATTTTATTCAGTTAAAAAATTTATTTATTCAATTCTATTTACATTCATCTCATAGAAAATCTCATAAAATATAAATATTAGTGTAAATCGTTCTATTGAATTTAGATACTTCATTCTGATAACGTTATTAGTTATAATATTTTCGAAAACGTTAATTTTGTTATTTATGAATACATTGTCTTGAATTTCAATCACTTATCCATTAGTTTTTGTCTCTTTGATGGCATTCTAGTTGATCTTCGAAATCTTCAAGACCATCACCTTCTTCGTCTCCAATATTATTTTTCCAGTCTGCATTCGTTCTCCATCCGAAATTTCATCTGAATCATTAACTTCCTCGTAGGTATGTTCTTCCATATTGGAGGAATTTTAAGAACCATGACAATTTGAGCATACATTTGTGCATTTTAAACCAGGTTTTTTGACAGCCACATTTTAAACTGTTACATCTAGTTCACAGCTGCAGCAGATAGTTTTAAGCAATACTTCCGGAATTAATTCCTTTTCTGTAAGTATTTTCCTTAACCATTCTATAACTACACGGGCAGGTGAGTGGTAATTATCACTAATAATGTACTAGTCAATATAAATCCAAATCCAAAATACAAATCATGAAATTATAAAACAACAACAAAAATTAATTGGCGCTCCGGGGCGATTACATTGATTCCAGTGGCGCATTTGCTTTTTCAGCTGCAGGAAAACCCGGAAAAACCTGCAGCACCACATCATCTGAAGATCTTGATCTGCCAGAAGGTCCAATAAACTCAATACATCGCCAGAACACTTAGTGACATGACTATCGTCAAACTTTTCGTTTCGTATTTGGCCAAGACGTAACAATGACCAGATTCAACGCCAGAAACACAGTGAACAATGACTGCAACAAGATTATAATAGTGGTCTGCCAGATTGAAGTGTTTATCTATTTCGAACCTTCGTAAGAGTTTGGTGCTTCCGTCAGGGGTTGAGTCATGTTTGAAGATCATCAGTGTTAATATTAGATTGACTGGTGCCACAGCCATACCCGTTTTCTTATAACAGTCAGTTAGATTGGCGCATGTTTGGCAATACAGTCGATCATCACCTGTTAAAAGTTCCATTTTTACATGTTTTAAGAGTAAGCTTTGCACGGACTGGTAATTGATCATATTAGGAAACGCTAGTTGAAGTTCCAGAAACTCACATACCTTTTCGATACCTCTTGAATATTTACTACTTTTTCAACAAACTCAAATACCTGTTCATGCAGCTGTAGTTTCGTGAGAATATATCATCTTCTCCTCCAACCGATTTCCTGGAATCTTTGAAGACTCCAGGAACTATATACTCGTTAGGTCAACAAGAGGATTGTTCCGAATTCTTGGGGTCCTTGTTGAATACTCTTCGTGAGCAAAACAATAGCAGAATCAATACTCCTGACCGCTCTAGATTGAATGATTCCGTACAATCTATCTCGACTTGTGTTTGCAAATCTTTTGCTGAAAAAATCCTCACTTGCTTACTTTGTAGGGAATGAAAGTTATTATAAATTATGTATTTATCAATCACAGGTCTGCAAAAAAAACTTAAAAAAAAATTGTTTTGATTTCGTTAACTGATCTTTATGTAGTTTTTTACGCTGATTTCAAAAATGACATTTGTTTTTATCTATCACGTAAGGTTTGCCTACAAAATAAGAATGAAATAATTGAAAATGTACAAAAAAACGAGGAATTGTGGACTTATTTTTATTATTTTAACATGAAGTGAAAGCAAAAAAACCAATGCTACGTAGCTAAAACAAAGTGATTATAAGTCTTTGTAAAAACGTTTTCTTTTTTCGTCAAAGCTTCTTTTGGTACCTTTTCGGCTATGTTCTCGTGAATTTTCCCTTTTTAACATCCAACATTAGTCTGCCATCATGTTAACATTCCACCGACCTTGGTATCTGCGTTCTATTTCTTTTATGTCTAGATGGAAACGTTCTCCTTGTTACTCACTTACAGCCCCTAGATTTTCGGGAAAGTAGTCCAGATGTTAGTGAAGGAAATGGACTTTGGTACTCATGGTGCAGCCCAACATTTTGTAGTTTTGTATCAATCCAGCAACCAAAGTTTTGTAGTTTGTAGTTTTGTAGTTGGTCAAGTTTGAATGAATTCCAGGCATTTTTTTCTTTCATTTTCATTTTAGTGACAAAGCTAACATCTTTTAAAAGTTTTCTTATGTCAGGCCCAAGGAAGACTCCTTCTTTTAGTTTAGCATCGGATAGACCAGGAAACTTTTCAGAAAGATACTTGAAACAATCTCCTTTTTTGTCTAATGCTTTCACAAACTGTTTCATTAGCCCCAATTTGATATGGAGTGGTGGAAGTAAGATTTGTTTAGGATCCACTAAACTTTGTTTTTCAACATTTTCAACTCCAGAAATAACACCCTTTCTTATTGGCCACACCTGCTTGACATAGTGTTGTTTCCTGTCACGGATATCCCATTCACATAGGATAGGAAACTTAGTGTAATCACTTTGTTGACCTAGTAACATTGAAATAACTTTCGAGTCTCCACAAATGGTCCACTTATGATCAAAGTAGCTGAGCTTATTAAGAACAAATTCAGATTTTCGTAGCATTCTTTCAAATGGACTGAGTGTCCAACAGGCACAGAAGCATTTTGGTTCCCATTGTGAAGAAGTACAGCCCAGCAGATAGTAGGTTAAGGGAGGGGGCAGACAGACTGACATATACATGCCTTGTTCCAGTAGGAACTGGATTTTCCCAGTTTAGATTCGTTTTGTTATTGAAATTAATAAACTTAAACCGTATTTTATCTTAGATATACACTCACATTGTGAAGTAACTTGTTCATCATAAAAGCTCCATAATTCAGACTCAATTTACCGCTTATATAGGCTATATAATACAGAAACATCGAACCCATACCGAACATAAAAACTCATTTAATAAGAACATTTCAGGTGAAATTTGTGACTTATCTATAAGTGATAGTTTATTTTTACTATTTTTTCCGTAATCTGCACACAAAATACTGTTAAAATCACTAATTAAATATCCTACAATTTTTTCATCGCAAATCTATGATAATTAATGAACTTTTTTTTGACCGGGACTACCGGTTGAACCGCGTTCTACGCCCTCTATCTCGAAAACAATTCAACTTATAAAAAAGTTGATGGAATAAAAGTTGTAGGAAATTTAATTCTCTATAATATTGGTAATAAACACAAATGGCGAAAAACCCATAGAAAACGAGATATCTGTAAAAAATATGCAAAAAACGATTTTTGTGATATTTGATCTCAGATTTTAATAGTCTCGTACAACCTAGGCTATGTAGGTTTTGAGAAAACTTTCAGGCTACAAAAATACGAGTTTATACGAGTTTGTAGCTGGGTATCTCAAATTACGAGGTGAACTTACTACGACGACTGGACCACAATAGTTATTCCAGACAATTACGTCAAATGTTTTAACGAAGGTACTTCCCGCTGTTCAGACTCACCCGCTGCGGCTGATCAGTCGCGAAGCACCCTGTAGCGTCTTCTGAAATGTTTATTAGGCGAATCTAAACGAAAAAACCTTCATGCCTAAATTGCTTCGTTCGTCGAGAGCCATTCCTCTGGTTTTTATTCAATCCTTTCCCATCGCAGCCTCGCCGTTGCTTCGACGCATCGAAATGAAAATGCACGCCGTAAAAAATAACAAAAAATGCAACCGACTGGAACCGCCACAAAGGCACGATGGTTACGGGCGGTTAATCTGCCCTTTTCCGCCTCTCGCCCCGCCCACCCGCTATCTGTCTGGCCTGCAAGGCCAAGGGCAAGGGTGACGGGCCAGCTAAAATGGGATAAATAGTATATTAGTCCAGGATGAATAGGCGTATGACTACGGAAAACTATTCTACCTCGATTTTTTATGCGATCCTCTTGAAATTACCCTACTGATGATGTAAACCGAAATTGTTTAAACAATTGCAAGGAATTGTTATTTTTCAACCGGGCAATTTTTTTACAAAATCTATATTAAAGGCCTGGTCAGGTCAGGCTAAAAGTGAGTGGGTCGATTTGACCCTCCACCGCAACCCGCAAGGGTTTATTGTGGCTCAGACCTATTCACACTCGACCAAATAAACCCAGCTGCCTAACGGTGTCGATTAGTTGTATGGTGAGTGGTCTTTCAGGTGAGATGGTAAGAGTGCGGCTCTGCAAACTCTGAAAACCTTATTCGGTCCTCAGCGGGGCAGGTACAGAGCATGTGCTCTCCTGTTTCATCTTTTTCCGAACAAAGACGACACACACTGTCTTCCGACAGTCCGATTTTCTACATATTATGATTCAAACGACAGTGACCTGTGAGAAGGCCTGTTAGACATCGTAGTTCATCGTTACTTAATCCAACAACTGTTTGGTATCAGGCTTCGAAGGGTGAATTAACGCCTTAGAGTATGCCAATCCTGGAATATTCTGCCAGAAGTCCATACATCTTTTTGCTATCCAAGTGTTCAATGTTTGTTTGACAAAGCCCAGTTGACAGTTGTAGACGTAACGTCAGACGTCATTTCCATAATGCTGTGACTTCCAGTATCAACCAGCAGTCTGTTATACTCTGCATTAGATTGGATTGTGCAAATGGCGATGTGCATCTAGCCTCTCTTCAAACAATCTGGGAATTAGGTAGATCTAGAAGAATGGCCGCTGACGATGTGATATCAAATCAAATCAAATCAAAATGTACTTTATTGTCGAAGATGAAATCTCATTGACAAAGTGTTACTATTCTCAGAAATATAAGATACACAACTTAAAAGATATTGTCGAAGATGAATTATTATTGTCAAAAGTGTTATTATTTTAAAGAATATAAGTTATACAAATTGAAAGTAATATTTGAACTTTTGGTGATTTCAGCATTTTGGGGTGAAAAAGTACTCAGAAAGTAATAATATATATGCTACATATTGAAATAAATAATAATAATAATGAATATTCTCATGCAACACATAAATGTAAGTATGAGAATATAAAAACTATAAAGCATAAAAATATAAAAGTGAATGCATAGAAAATAACAGTAACTATCAATTCCGTAAACATTTTCAACTGTACTGTTCAGAGCTAAATATAAACATTAAACAAAAAGTTAAAAATGTCACATAGTTTAAATACCAGTAGGTACTGAAACGCAATAATTAAAATCAATTGTTTGTATAATTTAAAAATCTGTCTGAATAGAATTCGTCTAAAGAATAAAAAGCCTTTGAAATCAGAAGCTTTTTTACAGACTTTCTAAATTTAGTCGCACATGTTATGCCTTTGATCTCAATTGGCAAATGGTTAAACATTTTTTTTCCATTATATATGAAAAACCTCTCAATTTTTGATGATATTGGAATCGGTAAACTTATATTGAGCTCATTTCTGGTATTTCGTCGTGGTGAAATGAAAATTTCCGTCCTGTATTTTTTCCAACATGGAAGTATGGACATTTCCAATATGGAAGTATGGAAGGTCGACAGGAATCCCTGAATCCAACTCTATACATATTTCTAATTCCTCTTTTTTGTAGTACAAACACCCTATCAAACATGTATTGGCAACACGTTCCCCAAAAACAGATCCCGTATCTCAGATGGGAATCGATAAGAGCAAAGTACACATTTTTTGCCATATCAGTGCCCAATTCATTTGCTGATACTCTGACTGCAAAGCATCCTGATTAAATTTTTTTACATAGGTTACTTATGAGACCTTCAAAATCCAAATTTTTATCAATTTGTTATCCCAGAAATTTTGCTGACATTTTGTTTTCTATTAATTGAGTACCCAGGTAGATATCTAGTGTGGAGCATTTGAGGGTGATGTTGCTAGTTTTTAAGATATTAAATGACAAGAGATTATCATCACACCAGTCTTTTATTTTTATAATATCCTTGCTGACCTCTTTCATTCTTGCAATGCCAAAATAAAGTAGTGTCATCAGCAAATTGGGTTATTTCTGCGGTCATATTAATGCGGGCTAGGTCGTTAATTTATAGCAAGAAGAGAATTGGGCCTAGTGGAACACCACAAGTAACTTTCTGGAGATGGGATATGTTGTCGGGGAGTTTCTGAGTACGTTCTGACAGGTATGATCTGAACCATTTCAAAGGTATATCTCTGAAGCCGTACACTTCTAGTTTTTGCAGCAGAATTACATGATCCACGCAATCGAAAGTTTTTGAAAGATCGCAAAAAACTGCCGCTGCTATTTCTGATGGCACTGATACTGATGGCACCACGGGTAGCCAAGCAAGCCTGACGCCTGAGCCATTTTCTGTAAAAGCATTCGACCACCAAACAGTTGCTCCATGATTGGTCTGACAAGCATCACATAAATCCAATGTATTTGTTCTGGACCTAAACCCTAAGTTTTACCACAAATCCTTCAACGTGTCCACAGGGACAGTCTAGCTTTGTGTAAAACTGTTTCCAAGTGAGCGTTCCAGGTGAGTTTTTTATCAAGGACAATGCCAAAATATTTCACTTTTGTTCCAAATGGAATGACCTCACCACTGAGGGAAAGTGGCGTTAAATCGACCAATTTTCTCCCTCTGGTGAAGGGGATTATCACAGTTTTGCTGGGGTTGACAGACTTCTGCTTCCTCAGACCCCAACTGTGTACAACGTCCATCGTGCTTTGGAGGATATTACAAGCCATCCTTCCCGACGTGGGCCTTGCTAAGAATACATGGTCATTTGCATAAGCTTGCAGATCTATTTCTCTTCTGTTTAGGGCATCAAGCAGACTATCCATCAGGAGCGGTCACAGAAAGGGTCGCTCCTGAGGGCAGCTTGAGGTCCTATGACTTTTTACGATAAAGATGTTGATATTTTTGAAGACATGGATTTTTGAATGTTTGAAAAATCTGAAATTTGACTACTTTCGACTCAAAAAATAATGAATATATTTTTTTAAATTCCTTATACAATAGTTAATAATATTCTCAATTCAGATATGGAAAAATGTAATTGTTTATACCAGTTTTTAATTTTTTTAATGAAAAACATTTATAATATTAGTAATTTACAGAATTAAAATAAAAACAACAATAAAAATTAATTGGCGCTCCGGGGCGACTTCATTGATTCCAGTGGCGCATTTGCTTTTTCAGCTGCAGGAAAACCCGGAAAAACCTGCAGCACCACATCATCTGAAGATCTTGATCCAACAATGTCCTCTCTCTTATAAAACAAAATGTAGGGTGTCTCCAGAGGCTCCAATAAATTCAATGCATCACCAGAACACTTCGTGACACGACTATCGTCAAACTTAAACCAGTCTGTTTCTTCTTTGACCAAAGAGTAATAATGACCAAATTCAACGCCAGAACCACAGTGAACAATGACTGCATGAATATTATAATAGTGGTCTGCTAGGTTGAAATGTTCATCTATTTCGAACCTTCTAAAGAGTTTTTTGCTTCCGTTAGAGGTTGAGTCTTGTTTGAAAATCATCAGTGTTATTATTAGATTGACTGGAGCCTCAGCTTTACTTGTTTCCTTATAACAGTCAGTTAGTTTGGCGCATGTTTGACAATATAGTCGATCATCACCTGTTAAAAATTCCATTTTCAGATGATTTAACAATAAGCTTTGCACGGACTGGTTATTAGTCGTATTAGGAAAAGCTAGATGAAGTTACAGAAATTCACATAAGTTTTCGGTACTTCTTGAACATTTACCACAAAGTAAACCAGTGAGGATTTTTCCAGCAAAAGATTTACAAACACAAGACGAAATGGGTTGTACGGAATCATTCAGTCCAGAGCGGTCAGGAGTATTGATTTTGCTATTGTTTTGCTCACGAAGAGTATTCAACAAGAACCCCAAGAATTCGGAACAATCCTCTTGTTGTCCTAACGAGTATCTAGTGGACTTCAAAGACTCCAGGAAATCGGTTGGAGGGAAAGATGATACCTTCTTACGAAACTGCAGCTGCATGAACAGTTGTTTGAGTTTGATGAATAAGTAGGAAACATTCCCGTTCTCGTTCATCTTTAAAACTTCGTTCTTGAAATTCTTCGTCATGAACAACACTTGTAAAATGCTATTCATGTAGCAAGTGTTTCCTAAATTATCCAATCCAATTTTCTTCTCTAGATTTTCAGGACAACCATCTACTGATTCGTAGGGAAGCACATGTTTCACAGAATCTCCATAAGAACCATTTCTCAAGCTGCGATCGATCCTTCCAAGTGAAGAAGGGTTTCGTAGAGGGATCGATTCGGCTCTTGCTTCAAGAAGCTTTTCCACTGAAAGGGTACCAGTTTCACGAGGACTGCAACTCATTTTTTGGGGGCAAAAATGACCAAATAGGCATTTGTCGTTGTTTTATAATACCCAATTTATAAATTTTATTGCTTTGTTTTTAAATGTGCTCGTCGTCATAACTCAGATGTACTTATAAGATATAAATATTGTTTATTACTCGCGCTCTCCAGTAGGCGCCCTTTGTTTTCTAGTATGAAAGTATGAAACAAGATTCAAACATATATATTCATTTATTTATTATCAATATTATTTCTATATATGTATTATATTTTTATAGTCTTCAGAATCACAACGACATAAAAGTAGGCAACTAATTTCATTTTTTAAAATAAAATGCTTTATTGTTACAGGCTTCCTTACAATTGCAATTATTTGTTTATAAATAAAGGTAGCAAAGTAGCATTTTCTAATTGATATCCGAAACGCATAAAATCTAAGTTTTATACTGGGAAATGATTACATTTTTTCCAAATGTATGTTAGAGCAGAAGCTCTAAGTGCATGCATATGTAAGGCATCTGATGGAATTTTAGTTAAATTAATATTAGTGCCAAAGGAACGAGAAAAAATAATTTGTCGCGGTGTTACCTTTTTTACCCAATATATTTGAGAATGAGTATTTTTATTTCATTATTTTTCAAATCTTACATTGAAAACATTTATAAACAATGATTTTTCCGAATCTCAATTGAAGACATTATCAACTACTGTATAAAAAATTTCAAAACATTTTTTCTTTTTTTTATATATATTTTTAATAGGTCAAAAGTACCCAAATTTCAGATTTTTCGAACCTTTGAAAATTCATACCTCCAAAAATATCAACTTTATCGTGAAAAATCATAGAACCTCCTTTATTTCTAGTTCAATAAAAATTTCCCGGAAGAAAAATAACAATTTCTTCGTTCAAACAATCGTTTAAACAATGTCGGTTTAAACAATATAGTACGGTATAGCAACACCATACTATATGGCAGCATGCATTTATATCATCAAATTCGAAAGGGTCGCATAAAAAAATTGAGGTGGAATAGTTTTAGGTACTCATTGCCGATTTCTCCTGGACTATATAATTTCTACGATGGCGGATGAACGTTTGTTAGGATCTCGCTCGAGTAGAACAACCATGTGGGTATGAAAATGGTTCGCTGAATTGGGTCACTATGCTGAATAATTAATGTATGGAAAAATACTTTTACACTGTGAGACCTTTTTATGTATCTAAAATCGAAGGAAACCATGTTTTGATTAGAAATCGAGCTTTCCAGATCACAAATCTATCAGACAAGTCATAATTTTTAGAATATTAGGTGTATCAAAATAAGGTAAATAATACGTGAAGAGGGGTGCTTTTGCATGCTTTTCCCGTTTTCAATTTTTGAAGAAGGCCACCATGTATATTTTAACATTTTTGAAATTCCGATTAAACAATTCTGTAACAGAATGTGTACTGTTCGATAATTTTTAGGCTCATTTAATTTTTGGGGTCATTTTTTATATCGTATTTTCATTATCATTTCAAAAAATATCAAATGTTTGTGGATAGGGATCACAAACTAGATATAGAAATTAACAAAATGATGAAATATTGAAGGAAAAAACACAAACAAACTAATTAATATGAGCAAACAGTCCAAAGGGAAATTATTCAGATTGAATAAAGAAAACAAGTATACAGTGCATTTCTTTAATGTTCCTCCCTTTTATTTTTTGAAAGGGTCAACTTAAAAAATTGAAATTTGGAATAATGGAATAAATGCATAAATACTTCATTTTGAAGTGAAATTGACAGATTAAATTTTCAAGATGGCGACTGGACGTAATCTGGGAAAAAAATTAAATTGAAAGGGGGGTCTTATAACACATCATTTTGAAGCTCTTAACAAATGCTTCACAACCCTAGAATATAATGACAATATCTTCAACTGCAAGAAAAAGGGCGGAACTTTAAATAATTGCCAAAATACATTGACATTTAACTACATAATATATGAGATGATAAGCTCGAGGTCAGTTCAGAAGATGCTCCAAATGGTTGCCTTAAACTTTTTGACATACGAACAGCCTATCCGATATTTCACGCCGAACATTTTCGAACACAGTAACGTCAATATCTTTACAAATATTCATTATTCTCTGCCGTATATCCAATATTGAAGCAGGTTCAGTTTCGTACACCTTTTGCTTCAAATAGCCCCATAAAAAAAGTCCAAACGTGTCAAATCTGGCGAGCAGGCTGGCCATTCTGTAGGACATCGACTGCCAATCCAACGACCGGGAAAAGTAGTATCCAAATAGTTCCTTACTTTTCTGGAGTAATGTGGTGGTGCTCCATCTTATTGGAATACAATATCCATATCGAATTCATTAGGATTTGCTTCGACGATTTCAGTGATGAGAGGGTCAACAGTAGTTTCCAGCATATTCAAATACAGTTCTTCTGTTGAATTTTTATCAATAAGTAGAGGTCTTACAATATGGTTTCCAAATATTCCTACCCAAACGTTAATTTTTTTCTGGATATTGGGTATGTGTTTCCCGGAAAACATGAGGGTTGGTGTCACTCCAATAACGGCGATTTTGTCTGTGAACATTGCCGTTTAAAAAAAATGTAGATTCGTCGCTGAAACAAATATTGTAGGATGTTTTGCAATGGTTTCCATCTTGATTTCGCAGAAATCTGTTCTTCGATCAGGGTCATCTTCAGTTAATTGGTGTACCATTTTATTTTTGTATGGATGATACTTATTCCTCTTCAAAAGTCTCCACACAGTAAAAGGAGGCACTTCACAAACATTCGCGACGGAATAAGCAGATTGTTCAGGATTTACTACCATCCCACCAATTATTTGCAGTTGCTGTTCTTCTGGAATGGACGGATGACCTGCGGGGTTTTTTGTTATGTACACTACCGGTAGCTGTGAATTTGGATACAAGTTTCCTCACATATTTTCTACAGATGGGACGATTCGGAAAACGTTCATTGAAAATCCTTTTGGTCTCGTGAAAGTTACGCGTCGCACCGTAAATAAAAATCGCTTCAGTTTTTCCCTCCAATGGACGAGAATTGACCATTTTAGAGATTGTTGACATGATACCTTTCTACTAGTAAAACCGAAAACTAAATGAGAATATTCTAACTGAACAATTATGTTCATTATCGTACCTACTGACATTTTTTGACGTTCTTATAAACAAAAAATAACTCAACAAACCTTATCGGGTTGTTGGAATTGCCGTATGGCAGATAAAAAGGAATATTTCTAGAAATATTGATATTTTGTAGTAGCTGTAGTATTCTAGGGTTGTGAAGCATTTATCAGGAGCTTCTAAGCGATGTGTCACAAGACCCCCATTTAATTTCCATTTATTTTTTTTTTCCAGATGACACCCAGCTGCATTAATTTCGTTATCCCAAATTTTAATTTTATGAGTTGACCTGTTCAAATAATAAAAAAGAGGGTATTAAAGAAATGCACTGTATACATATATACTGCTGTAGTTTTCCTCATTTCTGAACAAACTATAGTTTTGGTTTTATTGTAAAGTTGAAGTGAATTCAACTTTTTTCAAAAATTTCACTTTCTTCTTCAATTCTAGTAGTATTTTGAATGTATGTGCGTTTTATTGAAATTTCAAATTTGAAATTGTCTAGCACTCTTTTGTTTTAATAGTCTTCTAGAGTAGACACAAAAAAATGGGAGATTATTTGAAACTATTTTTCTCATTCGGCTTTACTCTTACGTAATTTTCTAACATCACCACCAACCAAAAGTCCAATCTTCAATTCAACAAACTACCAACGCTAATTTATAGACCATTTAAAGTTATACGGGTTAGTAAATAAATTTAGTCAATGACGCATCCGCTTTTTATGCCATATGCCGCCTCATCCAATTGGGCAAATCTAATGCCGTTCGATATCATGTGTGATTCCTTGTTTTTTCCCCTAATGGAGCCACAATGTACCCCGATTTTTTTCTTTCATGCTGGTAGTATTTTTTCCTGCATCATAATTTGTCAATAATTGGTTGTCGGATTTATATTATATCGACTAAAAATAATAGTGTAGCGAATATTTTGACCATGGGAAATGATTGTGAAAGGGAGATATTTTTAGGAGAGATACATTTTTGGGAAAGATAGGTTTTGGTTTCCTTCTTCTCCATCTCCATGCAAAAAATATGTGAGAATCTTTCAAAGAAACGAAGAAAGCAATAAATTTCAAGTTAGATAAGCAAAGCAGTAACTTTCAGACACAAACTCTAAGAAAAAACTCTCTTCAAACATCCGTAGTGGCTGTATCACAATATCCATGATATTGTTTGTTTGAAGGACGAATTCTTTACGCAGGATAAGGGACTGCCAATGGGATCGCCACTTTCACCGGTTATAGCCAATATATATATATATATATATATATATATATATATATATATATATATATATATATATGGAGTGGTTTGAAACTCTGGTCATAGAAGAAGCAAGAAGCTCGGAGTCTGGTTGAGATACGTGGACACCTTTATAATATGGAACCATGAGAATGAAGAACTAGACACTTTCCTGAAGCACTTCAACAACGTTAGTCCTTCCATCACTTTCACAATGGAGAAGGAAGTCCACAATATATTGTCATTCTTAAACGTATTGGTGAAGAGGACTGACACTAAACGGGAAACATCTGCATATCGAAAACCCACTCACACAGGACAGTATCTGAACCAGAAATCCAACCACTATCAATCGACTAAGAGAGGAATCATCAAGACTCTACTAGACCGTGCTTTTGGGCTTTATTTTACAAAGGAAGGTCTCGAAAGGGAACTAGGTGTCATCAAAAATGACCTTCAACAGAATAGCTACTCCAGAGTGATGGTGAAACAGGCTTTAGCTAGAATACAACAAGAGCTCAACAAGGATGAGAAGCCACCCCAACCAATACTTGTACTTCCCTACATCAGAGGATTGTCGGAAAGGATAAGATGGATTGGGTCCAAGTATAACACCAGAACCTGCTTCAGATCTGGGAACAGTCTCCGTAACAGTCTCACGAAAACCAGGCTACCCAACGCGGATTGCCATTCCAAGAATTGCATTTACCGGATACCCTTTGAGTGCGGAGAATCATACATCGATGAAACTAAGAGCCATTGAAAGTTCGCATTGCCGAGCACAAGAAACACACACACAGCGAGGTTAAACCAGTGAATCAGGAATAGCAGAGCATTATTGGGCTCGTCAACATAACATCAAGTGGGCTCAAGCTGAAATCATTCACAAGGAGGAACAATTGTTTAGGAAAAAATTCAAAGAAGCTTCATATATGTTGTCCAACCACGTATTCAGCCAAGCTAGCGTAGAGATACGCAACATATGGAAACTTCTAACACGACCAACTTCCGCCAAACGGTTAGCTTCCGCTAAAACGGATGAAGCGGATAGAAGGAAGAGGGGATAGATGAAAGTACTCAAATGTCCTGTAAATAGTCAGATCTCGGAGGAATAAGTCCAGTTATCACCCGAAGACGATTGTGGATACTAACAATCGAAACGTTGTGTAGTAACTTGGTTTGGAATTTTCATCTCGTGTTAATAAATAGTTCAATTTATTATTTTTATTTTTTGGTTGTTGCTTGTATTTAATTTCATTGTAATTTCAGTTTTTTTTGCTTAATATAATTGTTATTTTTCAGCTAATCTTTTTAGTTTTTTACAGATCCTTTCAGGGATTTCAAATCAATTTATATTATATTAGACAATAGAAGTCCCAACTAAAGGCATTCATAACATTACTTAAGCAATTTGCTTCGCAATTTGCAAAGTTGCTTAATTGGTAGCACATTTTTGTAATGAGTTTACTTTGAGATCATTTGCTTTCTTCTCTTCTTAGTAAGTTTCCCAAAAACCTTTTCCAAAAATTAATCTCTCTTGAAAATACATTCATTTCAATTATTAATTTCATTAATAATATCAAGATTAAAAAAGCAGAAAGCCAAATCCTAAAAATTTGCCACTTCTAATTTAAAATATTTTCTGAATATCAAACAATGGAAATGATTTTTTTTTTCGACGGATTTCTTATGAAAGACATCATACGATAAAGCGGACGTCATAAAATATGCTTTGGTTATGAATTGGGTGTCTACGGTATATCTATGATATATTCCCAATGAACATCCATAGGATATCCATCGGATGTCCATGTTCAATTTTATGTAACTTTTCTAAACTCGAAATATGTGTGCAAAATGTTATGTACTCCCATATTCAAGACTTTATTTCTCCTACTCAGCATGGTTTCGTTCAACAAAGATCATGTATGACAAATCTTGCATGTTTAAATCAATATCTCTGTACGTACCTTGACAAGCAAAAACAAGTCGATGTTGTTCATTCAGATTTTCAAAAAGCCTTCGATCAAGTAGACCATTATGTTCTCCTCAGCAAATTGACAAAATTGGGACTCTCTAACCAACTGCTTACTTTAATTGAACCATATTTAGTTAACAGAAAACAATTCGTCGAATATGAATCTTTCAAATCGGCCCAGTACATAGTTACATCTGGGGTACCACAAGATTCTAATCTTGGACTTCTTCCACTTTTAATTTTTATTAATGACTTGGCAACCTCTTTGAATATCCCTAGCCTACTATTTGCAGACTACCTAAAACTATATTATAAAATCAACGACATAAGTGACTGCCAACGTGTACAACAGGCGTTAGATGTAATCAAACTTTGGTGTAATAATAATCGTCTACAACTGATCGTATCCAAATGTGAAATAATATCATTTATAACAAATATAATGTGTTATGGAATCCAGTTTACGACTACCAAAAAAACATCAATTGAGAGCGTGCAAAGGAAGTTCCTAAAATACTTATGTCTAATAGTTGATGGTCAATACCCCACGAGAGGCATCGAACATTTTGTTGACATGATTTGATATGACACCTTTGGAAAATAGGAGAGTTATCCTTGGTATAAAATTCCTGCATGTATTACTCAACATCAATATTGACAATATGGTTCTTTTACCCGAGATCAATTTCTTAGTACCAAGAAGTGAGGGTCGACACAATCTGAAATTTTATTGCGAAGCATCACGCACAAATGTTATGCTACGATCACCATTGAATTTTATGTGCAGTAGCTTCAATAAAATCTGTGGACACTGCGATAGTCATTTCGACTCTCTGAAACTCTGTTCAACGAAGCCATTTTTTTTATATTCGCCAGCTCATTCATTATATTATCATCCATTACCATAAGAACAAAAATTTTGCTCCACTGTCAGTTTTCCAACATTCATATACTTATCTGGCTCCGAAACTGTATAATACTATTCATCAGGAGATTCGTACTTTCCGAAAAATTCACTTGTTTGAAAAAATTAAGACTATTCATCAACTAGGATAGTAGTTTCCGATTTTGTTGACAGAAAAAATACTTGAATTAAATGTACATGATTAGGTTCTATCATTGCAATTAGGAAATTACACACTACATCATTCTATTTATATTATATATTTTATTATGTTCCAATTATTGTGGCATTTTCTTTTACTAATATATAGGTATGTATTATTCTTTCCATTATTTAAAAGTTTTACTTTTATTTACATTGTACTTTTGAACTTATCGTCATTTTTCTTTATTCAACTATTACTATTGTTATTATTTTATGTGAAACCTTTCAAATGAATGAATAAAGTAATTATTATTATATAAAATATGCTTTGGTTATAAATTGGCTGTCTATGTGTTTCCTAAGTGAAAATGATTAGAAAATTAGGCGACACAAGTTCAACTATAGATAGTCATATGATTTCTTTTTTAATGTCTGTCAATTTTGCGAGAAATAAATTTCAAAAATGACTAGTATGTAACAAGTATGTGTAGTAAGTCTTTACAATTACTCTTTTCCTCAATTACTGTATTATTTGTTTTGGCAACTGCAATAGAATCAGTGACTTATTAATTTTCCAGAAAAAGATTATTAGAACAATTTGTTTTAAAAACCACTCGATTCCTGTAAACCACTACTTGCAAAGTTGAATATATTAACTGTTACTTGCATGTATATTCTTAATTGCGTAATCTACGTTAAATCAAATTGCTCCAAGTTTCAGAACAGAGATGATACATGTCTTCTTTCGGGCTTCACCCTGAGAAAAAACTATAACATTTTAATTCCTAGTCATAAGTTAGCCAAGGTGACTAATGGATCTCATATCATGTCAATAGAACCATACAACAAGCTTTCAATATCCATTAAAAAAATAACTAGTGTAAAGCTCTTCAAACAAAAAGTTCGGAAACTATTATGTGAAAAGGTATTTTATTCGCTTGATGAATTTTTTCAGTCTGATTTGAAATTTGAAATTTTAATTTTTGTATCCCTTTTATGGTCTAAATGTTATATAATATGTCTTATAATTATGTTGTTTTATGATTGTGACCTCATTGTAATTGTACTGAGTTATGTGACTTTTTCTATGCCTTTCTTAGGTCTACGGAAATAAAGATTTTTTGATTTTGACATACATACATACATACATATCTTCATTGACTAATAGGATCAGTAAATCTTCTTAGTCAATACGAATAATTTCGATATTAATTACAAAATGTTCACAAAACCGCGACACCTGTTTAGCTATGTTTCTCCAGCAAGATTTGACAAACCTCATTTATTCCTGTAAAAAATAGTGCTTTTAACAATTTTGAAAATGTATTACCACTAGCATTAAATAATTTTGAGAGTAATTTCATCACATCAATAAGGGTTTTCAATCATTGTAGTTGAACAACCCACATTAGAGCCCTCTTTAAACCTCTTAAAAACCTACTTGATCTATTATGATCCGTTTTCCAATAACAGATTGAAGATAACAGCTACTGGTCAATTATTGATGCTCCTCGGGCTACCTTTTTCAACCGCCCATACTAACTTCATTACTTCCTGCCACGGTTGACCGACGTTAAAGGCTGAAGTAAATGCAGAAAAGGAGAGACGTCAACCAGAACGTGACAGTGTATTTATTTTGGTGCACTCGAAAAAGGATTGACTTGGTAAGGAAATTTAACATGGATTACGCATCATATTATTCGTTTTCTTTATAGTTTCCAACAATGAGTTATTTCAAGGTTGATTTTTGAAGAAAGGCATTGGGAGTGTATAAGAAAACGTTTTGCTGGAGCAGCAAAAAGTTGATTTCTGTAGCACTTTTTGGGATTGGAATCACTGACTGGAAAATCAGGTTTTTCATTCATCAAAAGTATCTGTGGTGATTGTATATTTTATTGTAAAATATTTCTACACATTGGATTTTCCAATTGAGAAAAATATCAATATTGTCGGAGAATAATATTACTATCGATTTGAATGAAAAATTTTAGTTTTCAAAACATTATATAGTCGAAAAAGTCTGGCTTTTTTCATTGATATTCAAGCGATAACGAACTCTGGAAGAACGGCAGAGAAATAATTAACAAGTATCATATTCAAGATGCGATTGCCCGTTTTTTGAAGAAAGAAGGCGTAAACGTAGCTTATAGAACGAATAATAACCTAAGTAAATTTATTAAAAACAATAGGGACAAAACTTTGGTGTCGGATAGATCAGGAGTATATAAGCTGACTTGTGGCTCTTGTCCAAAACTGTATATTGGCCAAACAGGAAGAACATTTTTCCAACGAATTAAAGAACATAGGAGTAGTTTTGTAAATAGAAAGACCAATTCCACATTTGCAAACCATCTTTTAGCAGAAGGACATGAGTTCAATCATGAGTACGAGGTGTTACATTTAGAAGAGAAGAGTTTGAAACTTAATCTTCTAGAATGTTTAGAAATCAATAGATTCAGGAATTCGGGTAATTTACTGAATGATCAATTAGAACTCAATAACTCTCCGTTACTGAATATATTTTTTCAAATGTGAAAATGGAACATAAGTGCAGGTAATTTAATTCGTTAGAAACTCAGGTAAAATATCAGCTACTTAAAATTCAGGTACTTCGTTTACAGGCACTTTGATTTCAGGTACTCCATAAACTATATATATATTTAGTATTGAATGTGTAGAATTAGTTGAAAGACACGCCAGATGAAGCCATTGTATGGCGAAGCACGTGTTGCGTTTTTGTAAAACAATTTAGTGAAAATCTCACAATAAAGTGTTTTTGGAATACGTTAGTTATGGATTTTCATCAAGTATCGGCCGATTCCATCATATATCAATTTCCCGAAACTTGTTGAACTTATATTTTTAAATGGGAATCCAAAGAAAACAAGAAATACAGAAATTTTCAAAATACCACTTTTAAAGTGTTAAAAAACATAGAAATTTTCATTTCTCTTTTCATCATGATCTCCTACCACGTAGTAACGGCTACATCCATCAATTTATGCTAATACAATACCGAAATACATCCCTCAAACAATTACAAAAATCTCCAGCACAAATTACGCTCAATAAAACACTCAGAACAAAACTGCCTATTTTAGAAAGTGAGCTGCTGCCAAATATCACTGTGAAGGGATTCAAGAAAAGAGAATATTAGCACATGAAAAACAAAAATTCTATTACAATAGAGGAGCAAAAGACCTGCGGACTTTGAATGAAGGGGGGAGAGGTAAAATAAAAATAAAGGGAATTCATTCATCTCCTAGGGCCTATGCGGTAGATACAGATGACGGTCTACTTTTGAGAAACAGAAAATCCTTTAGGTCAGAACCAACTAATAATAACTAATAATAATAATCAACAATCAATTAAAACACACTGGATGAAAATAAAAAAGAGTCGGAAACACATTCGCCTTATCTTCTATTTTACCCATCCCTAGAAAATCCACTAGAATATTAGACTTTAAAAACTACTAATTATATAAGTTATTGTACTTGAACAGAGAGATGTTATATATTATATTATTATACTTTTGATGACAACTTGATATAAGTATTAGGATTAGGAACTGTCATGTTTGTTGGTAGTTACAAAAAGTACGTTGTTGAATCATTAGATGTTGAAGTGAATATTTCCTTTATCTAATATATAAAAATGGATGTTTGTTGGTTGGTTGGTTGGTTAGTTGGTTGGTTGGTAGGTTGGTTGCTTGGTTGGTTGGTAAGTGATAAACTTCTACATCGCTCAACCGATCATGATGAAACTTGACATGTATAAGTAATTTTTCATAGAGAAGGTTTTTAGGCTATCAATTTTTCTGTAACTCGCCACTACATGGCGCTGTAGAAC
The DNA here is from genome assembly GCF_025532065.1 of Leptinotarsa decemlineata. Taxonomy (NCBI): domain Eukaryota; kingdom Metazoa; phylum Arthropoda; class Insecta; order Coleoptera; family Chrysomelidae; genus Leptinotarsa; species Leptinotarsa decemlineata. Next base: position 11,649,578 of record NW_027412692.1, on the reverse strand, counting down.
ACTTTTTGAAAGCATTGTTCTATAACGCTGCGCACGCCTAAGTTCGTTGATTCTGATTCTGTCAAAACATTGGAACATCAACGATACAGCAACAAAGTACTAGTATATTATACAGGGTGTAACTGAATAAGTGTAAAACATTTAAGGAGGTAATTTCTCATCGAAAAAAAGATAGGATCTTTCATATAAAGAAACTTAAAGGGGGTACATAAAATTTGTATAACAATTTTTTTCACAAGGACTGAAAAAGTTACAATATTGAAATTGACCTGACGTTTTGTACTACCAAAAAGACACTCAGCCAGAAATTTATTTGGTTTACCCCATGGTTGTGAGGGGTGGAAAACGCAACCCCTAAAATTTATTTCCATTGTAATATTAAAGGAAAGTTTATGGCCGCACTCTTCTCCGATTTATCAAAGATTTTTCATTCTATGAACTCCGATATACTGGCCAAGAAACTAAGTGCAATTGGAATTCGAGGTAAATTTCTATCTTGAATTATGTCTTACATGAAATTTCGAAAGATGTACGCAGAATGGGACAATGTAAACTCGAGTACTTATGACTTGGAAGTTGGAGTTCCACAAGGCTCGGTCTTGGGACCACTAATGTTTTTACTATACATAAATGATTTACCACAACATATCGGCACTACTTCGATAGTTCTTTTTGCCGATGATACTTCTATTTCCGCAGAAGCCGACAGTTCTTTGGAACTTCAAGAAAAATTGAATGTAATAAGTCAAAATTTCAAAGAAATAGACTTATGGTCAATGCAGAAAAAATAGTATTGGTACAGTTTTCTCCAAGAAAATCTGTGGAACATCCCATACATGTTATTTTAAATAACACGAATATATAGCCTTCAGAATCCACAAAGTTTTTAGGAGTTCACATCGACCACTCATTGAATTGGCAATTTCAAGTTGATTATGTAAGTAAAAGACATAATAGCAGTTTCTATGCCGTAATGCAGCTTAAAAAATACTGAGTGAAGAACAACTGTTAGATGTTTACTATGCTCTTGTTGATTCTGTTCTATCTTATAATGTGGTCTTATGGGGAGATGTAACAAATATTAACAGGGTCTTTGTTGCTCAGAAACGAATAATTCGTAAGCTTCACATAGTACGTCATACCTGTTTTCAAGCAAAGGAAGATATTAACAGTATCTTCTCTCTATATTTATAACTGTCTGTTCTTTGTGAAAAACGCGAACTAGAATTAGAAACTAACTCCCAATGTCATAATTACTCGTATAAAATTATTCGAAAAGACGCCATCTCTGGCAGGTTCCAAATTTTTCAATTGTCTACCTTCCGGCCTAAAAAGTGTAGCATCAATTTTAGTATTTGAACGGAGAATCAGGGACTATTTTGTAGATGGTTATTTTTATAATATTAATGAATATTTGAAATATCCACACTCGCCAATCAACAATTAATCATTCCGGCACTACCTAATTCAGCTATTATGTACATGTATAAACACTTTTAATTGTTTATTTTAAACAAGCACTCTCATGTGTTAAATTTATATGTACTATATGTACTAATGTTCATATACATTTCATGTTTTTTACCATTGACGACTCCTATAACATTGTGAAGTGATCATTTCAAGGAATAAAGATATTGTATTGTATTGTTTTGTATTAATCGCTTCCAAAGTACCGACACCGCAAGTTCTGGTCAATGCTTGCCGAGAAACCACTTTCCCGGCTAATACCACGCTGGACATTGATTTATATCCGACAGCTATTCATTCAAGATACAGAGGTATCAAACTTTTGATAGTATTTGATTTGTCATAGTAAAATTAACTCTTATGTTTTGAACACCTGTTAGACCACACTGTGTATATTCTATATAGAGCGATGTCTACGGAATAAAATATGAGGAGTGTTCACAACCTTCATTTCGGTTTTGCCATTGACGATATCCACTAGACCATTGCCTTCGATAGGTACTTCTATCATAGGCCGGATTGTCTCTCGGTATGAATTTGTAATCACTTCTACAAGTTCTTCGCTTTGCGCCTAAGGTGCATACTAATTACCATTCACCCAACCACCTACGTTAGTAATTTATCTTCAGTAAAATGAAATTATAATGAAGACATCATTCACGGCCAGCCTAAAAGCCGTGTAGGCTCCGGCGTCGGTGAAAAAATCAAAGGCGATCCGAGCACGTGATCCGAGTTCCACGACAACGTGAATATTTTCCTCACTTTTAGTAGTAGTAACCTGTTGAGTACTATTGTGTGATATGAATTTCATATAACTCAATTGTTTGCTAATTGGTACCATGAATGCAAGCATGCTACAAATATGCTAGAATTTTTCATGACACCAAATTCAAACGTTTAATATATTATTAGATTTTTCCAATTTTGAAGACTGGGGCAGATTTTAGTTTCCGAAACGTTAAGATACGTATCTGTAGAATTTTTTAGCTCTTTTTTGACAGGTTAAATCATTGAATACGAGGTAACTGATAAATACAACATTTTCCCGTCAGTTGGGCTACCTATCGGGCGCATCCCCAGGTGGTGGAAAGGCCAGGGACTGGAGGCCCTGTCCGGGAAGCCAATCTGTGGTTAGGGGAACTAAAACCCCAAAAAGCCTTTGCAAATATGCCACTGTGGACCAGCCTATCCAAGCTAAGGTGTAAAGAATCGTGCCGACAGCGGGGCTCTGCCAAAGGTGACCAACTCTTCCCTTGCTACTAGAGGGAACACACATGAATGAAACAAACGCAAAAACAGGAACAACAAAAACAAAAACTAATCCCGAGGCTGGACAGAAGTGCTCACCTCAATATATAGCGGTGGCTGGGAATGAACGAAGCCATCAGCATTTGTAGTTATTTTGACAACCAAGTGTTGCCTATTCTTGCACTTGGATGCACCATACTGATGATGGGCCGAAAGCCCGAAACACGTGTCTATGGTTTACCACTTCTTTGAATGCTACCGCTAGGTCCGGTAAATCACCTTCTGAATTCATATCAAGATACTCGAAAATCTTTATATCTGTATTATTTCCTGGACCCGCATGTCACGCAGGTAGCTATAGCTGCCTCTGTGGTGATGTTAGTAGTATTCTTGTAATCACAAGATCTATTAACTGAAATCACAAATGTGCGGCTGGCTTCTGCTGATGGCTCCGTGCATTTGTAGTTATTTTGACAACCAAGTGTTGCCTATCCTTGCACTTGGCTGCACCACACTGATGATTCACAATTCGTGGACACAACACTCCAAAAAGGGGGGCAAACCGCGGACACGTGTTTCTGGCTATTGGCCTCATCAGCGCGGTGCAGCCAAGTGTAAAGATTGGTCATGTTAGATGTAGCCTGGGAATTCTAGGTCTTCTAACTGGAACCACAAATGTGCGGTTGGCTCCTGTTGTTGACTCCGTGCATTTATGTTGTTTCCTGATTTCGGCAAACAAGTGTTGCCCATCTTTACACTTGGCTGCACCGCGCTGCTCATTGTACCTTTGGATCAGTTTTTTCTTTATATGGGATTTGTTTCAGTCCGAGCATTGTATACTGTATAACCATACACAGTCCTAGAGAAGATCTAACACAAAGAAGAGTACATGATGGAGTACAAATACAGGTAAATTTACCTAAAGTACCTGAAATACCTGAGTTAAGACGCTCTAACCGTATAAAAAGGCAGAAGACAGGATGACAAGTTCAGTTTGGGGAGTGCCTAGAAGATAACAGTACTACCAACTGTCGAAAGCGCTCGCAGATAATTAATAGAAGATATAAAGCTTCAAATCCTTTTTGTAAAACTGAATATTGAAATACTGAAAATAAAGAAAATTAGTTGCATCATTAATATATATATATATATATATATATATATATATATATATATATATATATATATATATATATATATATATATATATATATATATATATATATATATATATATTATATAAATAACAGATTTTTTAAAATGATTTTTATACTTTTCATGGGAGTATAACGATTTGTTTCCAAGGTTACTCTCATTTTTTTAGTTTTTGTAGCATATTCAGTTTACTGAGTTTGTTTTCTGATTGATTCGGCCGTTACTTGATGAAGATCCATAGTAATTTCACAAACTACACTTAAACGATTTGATCTCCACTAACTTTTAGTTAGTGGAGATCAAATCGTTTAAGTGTAGTTTGTGAAATTACTGAGTTTGAATAAAAATAATACTGACTCACAGTAATGAAAGTGTGGTTGAATAATGGTATTGTAAACTGTTACTTTGGACTGCATTGACAAATATTTTGCTCTTCTACTGAAAAAATATATTTTTTTGATATTTTCTTATGCATATATTCAACGTGATTGTCAAAATTCAAAAAAAAATATCCAGTTGAAAAATAAGCTATTTGACTGTTGACACAACTTTAATTTTCCTGTTATTGATATTGAGGTTTAGACCGTTGATATCTAGGGAACGATATTTATATTTCGAGGTGAATATCATTGCTTTTGTTTTTGTTCCGTTTAACTTTGATTTGATAGTGCATAAATACTCATTTATTGTTCAAGATATGGCTGCTTGTGCATTTTGTAGTTTTATTTTATCAAATTATTATGAATCTTGCTCATAATAATACAATAAATGCGTGTTTTGTAATCCATAAATAGGGTTTCATTAAATGTTAGTATAATTCATGAATTTAACAAAATCTATCACATAACTACTATGGTATAATATGTTTCACTCTGAATGGTATTGGTTTATCAACTGCAATAATCTGCCTGGTTTAATCTTCCCCTTATTTGATTCGGGTTTTACAACTCAAGGGTCTAATTGGTTTTACTATAATAGTTTAGCCAATACCATATACCTTGAAACCTACTATACGTAAATAATATTTTACTATTCTCAGATTACCGACTGCTATTCTCAACTTTCCTGAGTTACGTTCAAACGAACTGTATCAACTGAAAATAATTTCTTTATTTCACAACGTGTCACCTGAAGTAATATATTCAAGAGAACAACTCTGCTATTCTAATTAGCAAATTTGAAAGGTTCTAAAAAACCTGATGACCCGAAAAGTTTAAGTAAACATTTGCCATAATTTCGACTATATTTCAACATAAGTGTAATGAACTACTTTCGCCTAGCTGAATTACGTAGGCTCGCGATTTCTATTTCGGTTGAATATTACGGTACACTTTGGAAAAGTTTCAAGGTATAAGAAGGTGTGTAGTTTTGATCGAATTTGAATAGTCGTTTAGGGGTAATGACCGATGTAATAGAATTTGAAGTCGTTTAACATATTCATCGTGAAAAATGAGACAACTATCAAGTGACATATTTGAAATACGAGGTCTGTTGAAAAAATAACGTGAATTTTCATTTTTCGCGAAAAATATTTATTTATTCATCAATTTCCTTTTCGTCCCCTTCAAAGTAGCCCCCCTCAAATATAATACACTTGTGTCAGCGTTTTTTCTAATTCTGAAAAAAGGTTGTTTGGGTAACAGGATCAATTTTTCCTTAAAAAAACAATCGTTTCTTGCCGAAGTTTCGAATTTAAATTCTTCTTCGGGGCTCTGTAACAATGACTTTTCATAAACATACCTTCCACAAAACTTATACGATTATTATCGTTTCAATTTCACAACAAATAATGAGTTTTCGATTAAATTACTCACCGAAAAGTAGTTTTTCTGTGTTCATAATATTACTATTTTAAAAATCATCTGTGATTCTGATAAGGTGGTGACTGTTTTTTAATCAATGGCGGAAAGAAAAAGAATGAAAAAGAGTAAATTATTAAGGAGTTTTAGTTTTCAAATTGAAGTATGCAGTATTAAGGTCATCGACATCTCTTCTAGTGTTAACATTATCGCATTTGAGGATATGTATCATTTCGCCCAAAAGTATTTTGGATAAATATAGATAAATAGATGTTCAACCACATTTATCCAAAAGACTTTTGAGCAAAATGATACCTATCCTCAAATGCGATAGTGTTAACACTAGAAGAAATGTCGATGGCCTCAATACTGCATATTTCAATTTGATAAGTGAAATACCTTGATAATTTACCCTTTTTTCATTATTTTTTTTCTTGATCTCATCAGAATCACAGATGAAGCCATTCGTTTGTTTCATGTCGTTTTGTATTGATGTTGTCTCGGAAATTTGGTTGTTGTAAAGTGTTTTTTTAATATGTATCTAATATATCTGATGGTTTTTAAGATAGTAATATTATCAACACAAGAAAACTACTTTTTGGTGGGTAATTTAATTAAGAACTCATTATTTCTTGTGAAATTGAAACGATAATTATCGTATAAGTTTTGTGGAAGATAAGTTTATGAAAATTCATTGTTACAGAGCCCTGAAGAAGAATTTAATTAAATTCGAAACGTCGGAAAGAAAACAATTGTTTGCTAAGAAAAAAATTGATACTGTTACCCACAAGAGATTACTACAAAAACTGTACTTCTACGGTATAACAGGACACACCAATTGCTGAAATATTATCTATCAGATCGAAAACAAGTAGTTGAAATTGAAGTACTGTCATCCTAGGACTGTCAATTATGGTGTTCCACAGGGTACGGTACTTGAATCTTTATTATTCTCTCTCTCTCTCTCTCTCTCTATATATATATATATATATATATATATATATATATATATATATATATATATATATATATATATATATATATATATATATATATATATATATATATATATTAATATTAAATGTAAGTAACAAAATGTCCAGTTTCTATAACTAAGAGATATGCAGATGGGTATGAAACACAAAAATAATGAATTTTCAAGTAGGATTTGTCATTGAATTTTCAAAATATATTTTTATTTTTTGGCTGTGAAAATATGTATGTCAGAAAACTGGCCTCTGTCCATATATATATATATATATATATATATATATATATATATATATATATATATATATATATATATATATATATATATATATATATATGTATATGTATATATATATATATATATATGTATATGTATATGTATATATATATATATATATGTATATATATATATATATATATATATATATATATATATATATATATATATATATATAGGCTGTGTGTTCCAATACATGTACAGGGTGTCCTTGCTGTATTTCTGTATCCGAATTCCGTCGTGATGTTTTGAAAATCCCCATACACTGTTGTAATTCGTGTCTTTTCATAACAATTTAAATATATATATATATATATATATATATATATATATATATATATATATATAGATATATATATATATGTATATATATATATATATATATATATATATATATATATATATATATATATATATATATATATATATATGTATATATATATATATATATATATATATATATATATATATATATATATATATATATATAGGCAAACTCTTCAGTTTTGCAGATGGTATGGCAATAATCTATAAGGGGAAATCATGGGCAGATCTGAGAACAACAACAGAACAAGATTTGAGTGATGTATGAAAAAAAAAGCAAAAAAAAAGTTACCAAATTAGTTTGATATTACCTATGTTAAAATTTTATTACGTAATCATTGTGCTAATGTTAATGTTAATAATATGTATTTTTGTTTTATTCTTTACCATATTAATATTATTATCTAAATCAAGCACGTTTTTGAAGCTTTCATGTCTGTTTACAAAGTTGAACATCATTTTACTTCCTGTATTTTGAAACTTTTTGAAAATAAACATATTATTTTTTGAACAGACAGCATATATATCGACCTTAATTGGAAATAGTTTCGGGACAGAGGCCAGTTTTTTGACATACATATTTTCACAGCCAAAAAATAAAAATATATTTTGAAAATTCAATGACAAATCCTACTTGAAAATTCATTATTTTTGTGTTTCATACCCATCTGCATATCTCTTAGTTATAGAAACTGGACATTTTGTTACGGTACTTCATCCTCCAACAGGTGCTTTGGTCTGATATCCATATTTCTACCAAACCGATAATTAACCAAATGGCTCAGGTAGCGAAACTAATAAAAAAATATTCCCACGCACTGAAAAACTAACAAAACGGGTTGCAAACCCTTTTTTACAACAGACAGATAGGTACCGATAGCCATCTAATATTGGCTCTGGAGTACCGTTAGAAGAATGCAATTTTAAGATAAGTCATTCGAGAAGGTAAAATAATCGCACCCTCATCAAGTGAATCGAGATGTTTTCGAGAGGCAAAAAAACCTTCAACAGTATCTTTCGCAGGCAATTATCAAAATTGACCGTGAAATTAACAGAACTTTAGAATTTATGAAAACAACGGTAAATACTTAACAAACAAACTCCGGAGTCAGAAATCGGGGGTCCAAACAATTCTCTGTCGCAGGTCTTCTGATAAACGTATTGATGGCTCACGTTGTGGGCTGGATGATTGGTATTATAAATTCTTGCAGCAGCTTTAGCACATTCATTATTTAGATAATAGGTTGCAACAATTTCTATTCTTTCTTCAGTAGAATAAACCATGTTTGAATACAGTGAACAAGGATAACTGAATAATAATTCGTGAAGAATTGACAGTGGCGCATTGTCTACTTTTTGTTCTGCGACAACTAGATTCAACAAAAACTACCAGTGCAGAAACAACTGACAGTGTCGTCCATTTCGAAACGTTCACTACTAATTAAATGAATTCCACAAATCTAGAAGACCTGTGACAGAGAATTATTCGTGAATGCCGATTTGTGACTACGGATATCTTCGAAAATGTAAGGAACGCTTTCGAAAGTAGACTGTATACATGTACTCGTATGGAACTAGATGAAGGTCATTTTAAACACTTTATCTGTTGATTTTGTTGCCATTGATATTACTTTTGTTGATTTCCTCAATATTTTCTATATTGAATAAAACAACGATAAAAGAAAAACAACAATAAAAAATCAATTGGCGCTCCGGGGCGACTTCATTGATTCCAGTGGCGCATTTGTTTTTTTCAGCTGCAGGAAAACCCGGAAAAATCTGCAGTACCTCATCGATAAAATGAGCGACAGCGAATTTTCTGTTTTTTCTTAAATAAAAAGTTCAACATTTAATTTTTCGATAACGAATCAACCGATTTCGAAAAAAATTACAGAAGTGATAGAGGGATAGAAGACCTTTCAAATGATTCATCACTCGACCCCCCATGCCATTGGAAAAAATAGGGGGATAGTTGCTGACCGCAGGGGGGAAGTTTTGGGTATGATTTCCATGTCAGACTTAGTCCCCCTAGAAATAAAAATTGAAGTATTTTTTGAAATTCTCGATTACATGTAGGTATGTTTCTGACAAACAAGGGAGGGGGGTCAAGTTTTCGTTGAAACGCCCTGTATACCACGACACAGTAGAATACATAATTATTGAGATATGGAGATACAAAAATACATGACATCAAAACTGACAAAGCTTTTGAAACAACCTCTATTTCGAAATCATTGAAGTCTATTTGTAATAAATGATTTTATAAACAGAATCTCATATATTTCTAGATCAAAATGACGATTATCAATTTTCATTCAATCTTTTAGAACTATATGAATTTTGACAAAACTATTTCTTTTTGTGGGATATTATGTTTTAATGTTTTTTGTTGAGAATAATAACATAATAAATCAGAAAATACTGTTTTTTTTGTTGTAGTTATAATACTGTTTTCAGTGCTAGCAATTCCGCATTTGAAGGTAAGACCTCACTAATTTTTAACTCGTACAATATAATAATAATAGGTTCGTACAAGCTAATAAGCCTGATGTAGTCCTTCTCGTCCACCAGAGCAAAACGATAATTGTCGTGAAGTTTTCAGCTCCTGGCGAGACGAATATCGTCAGTAAAGAGTAGGAAAAACGGATAAAATATGTAGATTTTCTCTTCGAACTCCGCAGACTTTATCCAGGTCACTCTGTCAAGATGGTTGTTCTGATTATTGCAGTCCTTCGTGGAATGATGTCCTCTCTACTTTCGAATCTTAAAATCATACCGGCTTGCCGCACTAAGGCAGAAATCTTAGCCGCACAGATGTAGAAGGCTGTCGTTCTTGGCTCACTGCGCTTGCTCAGGGCACATAATTCTCGGACCCAATGATCACTTATCACACGGTGTAGGGAGTGGTCATTGGTTGATAATGCTGGCGCGCCCTCCCGAATGTATCGGGGCTTCGGGGGATAGGGCCTGACCAGCGCAAACTACGGTAAAAAATAATGATGATAATAAACTTTATTCGTCCTTTAAGATCATACACATGATATAGGACAAGTCATAAGATGTATATACACAGTCATATATAGGTACACATAACTATATTACCTCAAACATATCGTCCATACAAACAAGCAAACAACAAACCAAAAAAACTATGAATTAGCAAAATATTCACTAATGTCATGAAAGCAGGATTCCACTAAATATTTTTTCAATCTTGTTTTGAATTTATTTATATTTTTTTCGTTTTTGATATCATTTGGGAGATGATTGAAAAACCTATTTCATTATATTTAGGACTACTAAATAAGTAACCATGCCTCGTAGCATGGTCATGAGAGTCAGAATTTTTTGAGAAGCTCTTGATGTTGACTTTAACAGTTTTATAAATGTAGATCGATGGTACCGTCCAACAGTTACCCATTTACAGGACAATATAAGATTATATTCACAATACTTAACCATAAAGAACGAAAAATAAAATGAACAAAAGGAAAAACTAATTCTAATTACCTACTTCAAGTACAAGTTAGCAATTCTAATAATGTTATGGAGGTTAGCGGAGAATATATCACAATGGGATCAAATGCTATTGAAATTCATACACATCCAATATATTAAAATGGATGTTTGTTGGTTGGTTGGTTGCTTGGTTGGTTGGTAAGTAATAAACTACTACATCGATCAACCGATCGTGATGAAACTTGACATGTATAAGTAATTTTTTATAGAGAAGGTTTTTAGGCTATCAATTTTTCTGTAACTCGCCACTAGATGGCGCTGTAGAACAATTTTATGAAAGCACTGTTCTATAACGCTGCGCACGCTTAAGTTCGTTGATTCTGATTCTGTCAAAACATTGGAACAGCAGCGATACAGCAACATAGTACTAATTAGTACTACAACTACCAAATTCTACGCGGGCGAAGCCGCAGGCAACAACTAGTAACATATATTGGAGAGTTGAGCATAATGTTAGTTCTTGCTCTGAGAGGTCTAAAAATGGTCTGAGATCGTGAAGCTGTCCGTGGTACATTGAAGTTAATTTGTTCCAGAATTTTAGGACATTCACAATTTTGATCAAAAATATGAGCGACGCACATTTTCCGCGATGCTCCTAACTAAAAAGTTCCAAACGTTTATATACTTTTCTTTCACCGTGTAACAAGAAGGTAAATTACAATCTCGTTAGCAGTCAATATTCCAAAATAAGATTTGGGTAGCCATTAAGCTGGCCTACGGATTTGCTACTCATAAACATTAAATCTTTTTCAGGCCCATCCGAATTCAATAAGCAATTTAAATTCCGATTCCACTCGTTCGCTATTTGATTATGCGGAAAAAAGAAAGCAGCACTACAACGGTTCCAACTCGCATTCTTCGTCCAAATTAAGAATGTGAACCTATACGATTTCTTTGCGAATAGTTCAACGTACTCATTTAGGCAAACAGTCGCTATTTTTAAATGTAAGATTCAAGACAGTACACGGATTTTTTTCTAAATTTAGACTGCGCTTGGCGGTCGTATTTATACTCACAAATCGATTGAAATTGGAGTTTCTCGCTGCGAGTTACAGAGTTTATCATTACATTGTGTCCAAGATTGTCGTTGAAGGTAATTCGAAAATGATGAAGAGAGAGCAATAACACAGGCCAGCAATGAAAAAACGTTTTTACTTAAAACACCTTATTATTCTGTTTTTTAGGGTGCTAAATACCATTTTTTCACATATGCACATCAATATATTGAATTTTTTTATTTATTACAGAATTTAACAGTTTTTATATAATACAAATAAAATTGTAAAATAATTTGTGGTGGATGTAGAAGAGTTGGCAGCACTGCTGAAACACATTTACTGTCCAGAAAAAAGGGAATTTTATTGTTCTGTTCACAGCTGATGTTTTGTTTACTGTCAACCTAACCTTACTTTCTGATTTCCAGTACATGTGCTCATTCAAATGTCTAATCGCTATTGTAAGAACTCTGCTGACAGTTTTTGTTATATTTGTGATGAGTTTGTTATTAAAAGACATCTAAGAAACATTACAGACTTTGTGAAAAAGGTTTATTCCTCATATTTTTGAATTAAACTTGGTGATCAAGATGAATCTTGGGCCCGGCATAAGGTATGTTTCGTTTGTGTTGAACATCTCAGAAAATGGTCAAAAAAGGAGAAAAAGCTTAAGTACGCTGTTCCTATGGTATGGAGGGAATCTAGAAACCGCACTGATGATTGCTACTTTTGTAGTATTGATATTACTGACCATAACTCGAAAAACAAGAAGGTGATAAGCTAACTTAACCTGTTTCCGTCATCCGACCAGTACGGCACGATGTAGATTTGCCGGTTCCAGAACCTCCACATGATTCGAATTCTGATCAAACTGAAATGTTTTCTGATGTACTGTCAGATATAGATGAGAAAGATGATGAAGAGTTTCAATGTGCTACAAAAATATAGGGCCTAAACTGTTTACTTAGATTGAGGTCAACGACTCAGTTAGGGATCAAAAGAAGCTGAATTGCTTGGTTCTAGACTGAAAGAAAAGAACTTGTCCGCGGTTGGAACTAGCATATATGTGTATAGAAAGAGAGAACAGCAGTTTTAGAAATTTTTTGAACAAGAAGGTGATTTAGTGTACTGCTCAGACATTTCACGTCTGATCAAAGAGTTTGATGTTGAATACAAAAAATAAGTCTGGAGGCTGTTTATTAATTCTTCCAAATCTAGTTCAAAAGCTGTGTTATTACATAATAGTAACACTTATGCATCTATACCTGTTGGCCATTCTGAGCATATGAAAGAGACCTATGAAAACCTAGAAATAGTGTTGAATGAAATTGGTTATCCGGCTCATCGTTGGATGATATGTGGTGACTAGAAAGTAACATGCATGCTTCTTGGTCAGCAAGGTAGTTTTAACAAATTTCCATGTTTTTTGTGTGAATGGGACAGTAGAGCAAGGGATCAACAATGGTGCAGAAAGAACTGGCCGGTAAGGGAGTCTTTAAAACCCGGCGAGAAGAACATTCTCCGCAAAAACCTTGTAGATCCTAAAAACATTTTTTTACCACATCTACATATAAAGTTAGGCCTCATGAAACAGTTTGTAAAGGCATTGCCTAAAGGTGGACCTTGTTTCAAGTATCTCTGTCAGAAATTTCCAAATCTTTCAGAGGCTAAACTTAAAGAAGGCGTCTTTGTAGGACCCGACATTCGAAAAATGATGTTCGACGTAAATTTTGAAACCACAATGGCCATACATGAGAAAGAAGCATGTGTATCATTCAAATAAGTTGTTACAAAATTGTTGGGAAATGTAAAAGACCTAGAATATCGTACCATTGTAGCTAACATGTTAAAGAATTTCAAGAAACGAGGATGTTTGACGAGCCTAAAAGTCCACTTCTTGAACAGTCATCTTGTTCACTTCCCGGAAAATTTGGGAGATGTTAGTGAGGAGCAGGGTGAGCGGTTTCACCAAGATATTAAATTGATGGAAAAACCTTACCAGGGCCGCTGGAACATCAACATAATGGGAGACTACTGTTGGTCACTCCACTGTGAAGCTCAACAAGCAACTCATCGCAGGAAAAGCTACACAAGAAACTTCAAAGAAAAAAGAAAAAGGAAGTTTAAACCAATTCCATCTGACTAGTGAAACCTACATTAAAACACGGTATCATTATTTCAAGTTACCTACTGTAAATAAAAACCATGATAGTGATTCAACATAGTGTTTCATTAATTTTACCATATACCGTACAGATTTTAAATTATATAAAAAAAGTCAATTTCTCAAAAACTATGGGTGATACAAAAAAAAACTAAGACCAGATTTGGATTCAGCACACAAAAATCTATAAAAATCAGCTATTAAAGTAAACAAAGTTTTCAAAATCATTTTTTTTTGTTGGCCTGTGAATTGAATGAATTAAAAAGCAACACAACTGAATACTTGTTACGGAGCCCTCAGAAAAATTAAATGAAAATTCATTAAAAAAATATGGGAATTCTCCGAAGAACGGATGGAGATGTAAAAATCCAAAATATTTCTTTCCCAAAATCAATTTGCTCCAAAATCAAAAATTGTACCTCTTTCGATTCGAAATTGAAACTACGTTCAATTTTTCAATTTTTTGTGAGTTTATTTTTCATGTAGTAATGAACTTTCGACTTCTGAGAGTTGTCGTTTGTAAGGAGACACAGCTGATCAACAGAAAAACACCTTTAAAAATTTTCAACACTCGTTGAATCAAATCAAATCAAAATGTACTTTATTGTCGCAGATAAAATGTAATTGACAAGGTGTTACTATTTTCTGAGAAATGTAAGATATACAAATTAAAAGATAAATGTTACGTTATTATAGTACTTGAACATTTGGTAATTTTAGAGTGAAAAATCATATGAAAAAGCACATGTTAAAATAATTAATAATAAATATTCTCATGTAACACATAAATGAAGATATGAAAATATAAAAACTATAAAGCACAAGATTATAAAAAGTGAATGCATAAAAATAAAAGTAATAAGTAAGTACATTTCCAAACTATACAGATCAGAGCCAAAGGTGTAAACCAAACAAAAAATTTAAATAGTCACACGGTTTATATACTTGTAGGTACTTGAAACACAAAAATGAAAATTACTTGTTGATAAGAGTCGAAATTTCTGTCTGAATAGAATTCGTCTAAAGAATAATATTCCTTTGGAATCAGAAGCTTTTTCGCGGACTTACTAAATTTAGTGGCACATATGCCTTTCATATCAGTTGCAAATGATTCAACTTTTTTTCCACTATATTAGTATCGGTAAACTTATAATGAGCTCATTTCTCGTATTTCGCCGAGGTGAACTGGAAATTTCTTCTCTATATTTTTTTGCTTCAAACATACCATTTCCAAGATAAGTATGGAAGGCAAGGACAAGCTTTTATGCCTTGTGAATAATGGTTGACAGGATACACATATACACATATTTTCAACTCCTCTTTTTTGTAGTACAAACACCCTATCAAACTTGTATTGGTAACACGTTCCCTAAAAACAGATAAATAATCGGATATGAGAGTAAAGTACACATTTTTTGCCAAAAATGTGCCCAGTTCATTTGCTGAAATCCTGAGTTCAAAGCATCTTGATGATTTTTTTCACATACGTTAGTTATGTGACCATCAAAATCCAAATTTGTATCTATTTGTAATCCCAAAAATTTTGCAGACTTTTTTTTACTATTAATTGAGTATCCAGGTAAATACCCAGTTCGGAGCACTTGAGGGTGATGATGCTAGTTTCTGAGAAATTAAGTGAAATTTCCTTTTATTCTTGCAGTGCCAAAATAATGTAGTCCCATCTGCGAATTTGTTTTTTTCAATATACCAATGCGGGCTAGGTCGTTAATATATAACAATATCGGCCTAGAGCCGATCCTTGTGGAACACTACAAGTAACTGTCTGGGGATGGGATATGTTGTCCATGACCGGGACTTTTTGAGTACGTTCTGACAGGTATGATCTGAATAATTTCAAAGATACATCTCTAAAGCCATATATTTCTAGTTTTTGCAGCAGAATTTCATGATCCACGATTATTTAAATGAAGATATACGTTGTCCAGTAGATGAAACATAGTTTTATTTCTGAACTAGTTCTAAACTCCAGACATCACCAGAAGATGGCAAATGCCCACTCTTTTTTATAACTGAATATGCCTATTTAATTTTTGATATTGAATATTAGGAATCATTTCCAAATTAACGTTGATTTTCAACCATACCACCTTTTAAAAAGAGAATTATTGACCTCAATTCGTTTATATTCACAATATCTAATAACAAACGTAAATGAAATTAGTGATAAATATAGTGGTTTGCGCAATTATTTGCGTTACTTTATTATGCGGACGGTTAGAACGCAGTTTACAGAGGTCGTTAACCTAACTTAAACATAGCTTAATTCTCGTGTGAGTCTACGTTTCGCGCCTACTAAAATAGCACTAAATGTAATCAAAGAGAGATATTTTTCATGACGGCTTTCCGCCCTTCTCCCACAACTCTCTGAAAACAGATTTCTCCAGAAATGTCTTGTTCGTTAGTTACTTCTTTCAAAATCGGTTACGATGTGTCTGATGGAAAGTGAAACTTTGAGATAAGTTAACAATTAATCAGGAAGTTAATGAAGTGAGTTTCACGTTCAAAGTCAACAGATGTCAATTTGCAGCAAAAGAATTTGGAAAACGCAACAGAAGGAACAGTTTAGCAACCAAAAAGGATAAGGATAAGCTTCATTTCGGGGGAGGGGGTGAATTTTACTTCCTTCTCTTCATGACTTCCTTTCCAACAATCTTTTATAATCTTTCACTACTCATAATTATCATTAGTAGTTTCAAACTCTAAGGCAGTTATTCTTTTGGCACTCGGCCATTTAATGAACTATTTGGGTGATTGTGGATACATTTATACGTTTATATACGATTCTGAGAGATATTTTGAACCTTGAATATCAATAGCAATCGCAACATTTCTGCACGGTAGGAATCAACTATTTTTCGTAGCATTTGACAAATGAGAAGCATTTGCACTATTGAGGAATGAAACACCTGGACCGGCCTGTAGGTAAACACTACATTGATTTCACAAAAATCCTGGCATTTGACAAATGAGAAGCATTTGCACTGATGATGAATGAAACACCAACCGACCTGTAGGTGAACACTAGACTGATTTCATAAAGATCCTGGCATTTGACAAATGAGAAGCATTTGCACTGACAAGGAATGAAACACCTGGACCGGCCTGTAGGTGAAAACTCGATTGATTTCACAAAGATTCTGTCATTGGACAAATCAGAAGCGTTTGCACTGACGAGGAATGAAACACCTGGACCGGCCTGTAGGTAAATACTACACTGATTTCACAAAAATCCTGGCATTTGACAAATGAGAAGCATTTGCACTGATGAAGAATGAAACACTTGGACCGGCCTGTAGGTGAACACTCGATTGATTTCACAAAGATCATGGTATTGGACAAATGAGAAGCATTTGCACTGACGAGGAATGAAACACTTGGACCGGCCTGTAGGTGAACACTCGATTTATTTCATAAAGATCATGGCATTGGACAAATGAGAAGCATTTACACTATTGAAGAATGAAACACCTGGACTGGCCTGTAGGTAAACACTACATTGATTTCACAAAAACCTGGCATTTGACAAATGAGGAGCATTTGCACTATTGAGGAATGAAACACCTGGACCGGCCTGTAGGTAAACACTACATTGATTTCACAAAGATCCTGGCATTTGACAAATGAGAAGTATTTGCACTGATGAGGAATGAAACACTTGGACCGGCCTGTAGGTGAACACTCGATTGATTTCACAAAGGTCCTGGCATTGGACAAATGAGAAGCATTTGCACTATTGAGGAATGAAACACCTGAACCGGCCTGTAGGTAAACACTACATTGATCTCACAAAGATCCTGGCATTGGACAAATGAGAAGCATTTGCACTATTGGGGAATGAAACACCTGGACCGGCCTGTAGGTTAACACTCTATTGATTTCATAAAGATCATGGTATTGGACAAATGAGAAGCATTTGCACTGACGAGGAATGAAACTCCTGGACCGGCCTGTAGGTAAACACTACATTGATTTCACAAAAATTCTGGCATTTGACAAATGAGAAGCATTTGCACTGATGAGGAATGAAACACCTAGACCGGCCTGTAGGTGAACACTCGATTTATTTCATAAAGATCATGGTATTGGACAAATGAGAAGCATTTGCACTGACAAGGAATGAAACACTTGGACCGGCCTGTAGGTGAACACTCGATTGATTTCACAAAGATCCTGGCATTGGACAAATGAGAAGCATTTGCACTGACGAGGAATGAAACACTTGGACCGGCCTGTAGGTGAACACTCGATTGATTTCACAAAGATCCTGGCATTGGACAAATGAGAAGCATTTGCACTGACGAGGAATGAAACACCTGGACCGGCCTGTAGGTGAACACCCGATTGATTTCACAAAGATCCTGGCATTTGACAAATGAGAAGCATTTGCACTATTGAGGAATGAAACACCTGGACCGGCCTGTACGTAAACACTACATTGATTTCACAAAAATCCTGGCATTTGACAAATGAGAAGCATTTGCACTGATGAGAAATGAAACACCCAGGCCGGCCTGTAAGTGAACACTCGATTGATTTCACAAATATCCTGGCATTCGACAAATGAGAAGTATTTGCACTGACGAGGAATGAAACACTTGGACCGGCCTGTAGGTGAACACTCGATTGATTTCACAAAGATCCTGGCATTGGACAAATGAGAAGCATTTGCACTGACGAGGAATGAAACACTTGGACCGGCCTGTAGGTGAACACTCGATTGATTTCACAAAGATCCTGGCATTGGACAAATGAGAAGCATTTGCACTGACGAGGAATGAAACACCTGGACCGGCCTGTAGGTGAAAACTCGATTGATTTCACAAAGATTCTGTCATTGGACAAATCAGAAGCGTTTGCACTGACGAGGAATGAAACACCTGGACCGGCCTGTAGGTAAATACTACATTGATTTCACAAAAATCCTGGCATTTGACAAATGAGAAGCATTTGCACTGATGAGAAATGAAACACCCAGGCCGGCCTGTAAGTGAACACTCGATTGATTTCACAAATATCCTGGCATTCGACAAATGAGAAGTATTTGCACTGACGAGGAATGAAACACTTGGACCGGCCTGTAGGTGAACACTCGATTGATTTCACAAAGATCCTGGCATTGGACAAATGAGAAGCATTTGCACTGACGAGGAATGAAACACCTGGGCCGGCCTGTAGGTGAACACTCGATTCATTTCATAAAGATCCTGGCATTGGACTAATGAGAAGCATTTGCAAAAATGTTGTGTGTCAGATATAATTCAATATCCCTCGTTTTTATTGGTCAGTGAAGTAGTTATTTTCCGGTGTCTCCTCGACACAGTCATCAGATTGATTCTACATATGTTAGAACCGTGACTTTTCTAGGAATATCATTGAAAATATGAGAAATAGTTCTCCAAGAAGTCAATGAAACGTATCCGAAGTAAAATGTACAAATTGAGTAAATCAACAAGGCTTCGCAGAATGATGAGGAACTAATAGTTGGCTAGGCGAGTTAAGAAACATATTAGCTAATTACCTTGGTCTACAAAGCATGTTTACCAACACCATAAGGTCATCGACACATGTCGAATAAATATTCCAAAGGTATTGAACACACATAGGCGTCAGTCTGAATAGGCGTGATGAAAGATTTTGAAATACTGTTCTGTAATTTATAATTACAGCGTAAGTATATAATATTTCCGCAAAAAATTAGTTCAGTATAAAATAAATACACTTTAATTTATAAGTTTGAAATTCGCTCCAAAACACTTAATGGCCTGACGTCACGTTCGAGTAGACTGTATGTAAACACTACAAGCCCTTCCAAAAATTTGGAAAAAAATATCATCAATAAAAACTCCGAACAAGTTATTTGTGTTCGTCCCGAACAAAAAAACACAAGAAATAAGTGGCTTAAACTTGCTAGACGAGATTCAACGGGAACATTGCCCAGTACTCAGCTTTATTTTTATGAAGATCACTTTGACTTAAGTATTTACCTGAATTTATAGGTTATAAACCGCAGGATTATCTTGGTCGAGGGTTACATTCAATGATAAACGAACTTTTTTTAGGTAAAGTAAAGTCTTTCATTTATTTCACCCTTGTTATGTTACCATTCAGTATGCACGGATTTCCTTCGCGGTTTTACTGTACGTTACTTATCGCACCATCGCCATAAGATGCCTAGGAGGACCTAAAATAAATTAATCAATGTTTAAGTGTGTGGTGAGTACGTAGTTTCAGTATAACCTCCAATATTGAACGACAAGTGCCTTTTAAAAACTTTGAACTTATTTTTATCATTTGATTTAGAAAGATTATTATTGTACCTGAATGAAAGTATTGACCTTTATGGAATTCTGCCGAACGAAAGTCTTTGTTTGATACCAGAAACTCTTCCAGCATCAACAAGCCAAATAGATGGAATCCTCCATAAAAAATACTTCCATCCATGAAGACTTTTGTTTTTGATAAATGAGCAATATCTGAGTTTTCAATTAACCTTTTACTGGTCTGACCCCTCTGGACCTGTACGTTAAGGAGTTTGCTATAATGGCCATGTTAGCATTGCCCACAGCAGGTGTAACTTGAAGTAGGAATGGGTCAATTGAGGCTGAGCCTCTGCTGCAGGCAGTCAGTGATGCAATTGAACCCAGGTTTGTGTTCAATAAACCCTACAAAATACATATAGAACAGAACACAGAGTCAGATGCTACAAATGCAATACGCATATATACATAGGGCTCAGAAACCAAAGAAGGAGTGTACTCCTGACCACTAAGCCTAAGGATTAGGTGGGGAATGGGAAAAAATACTAACGAGGTTCAAACAGAACTGGCTGGTATCTCAATCGCCACAAAAGAAATAACCACGAAAGGAATTTCTGGCAAAAACATAACAATCTGCACTGACAGCAGTCAAGCCTTATAAGCCTTGAACAGACAACGTTTAACCTCAAGGCTAGTACTAGAGTGTCACCAAGATTTAGCCAAAGCCTCGGTAGATAATAACATTATCCTGAGGTGGGTTAAAGGGCACGACAGGAGTAAAGGTAATCGCATTGCCGACTCTGCCAAGGAAGCGGCTGGACTAAGAATTTTAGGACTCAGTGACATCTACGGCCCGATGACTTCGACAATTGCGGAACTAGCCAAACGTGACACCCTTGCTCAAGAGATGAGATGGAATCAAAGGATCACCCTGGCAACCCTGGGAAGCTGGCGCCGAAGAAATATCCGGCGATGACCAGGAAAAATCTATGCTTAGCATTAGGATTTCTGACTGGCCACTGTCAACTAAGGAAATACCTCCATAATATGGGGCTAGTGGACACGCCTCTATGCAGGATGTGTGAACAGGAAGATGAAACTATCCTATGCGAATGTCCGGAGTTATCGTCATTAAAGGAGATGTCTCTTAGTGACCTGTCCACCTTCCTGGAAGGGACAGGATGGACGGAGACTTAGGAGGACAACTCTTTGGGAGGATGTAGAATGGGTCACATGTAGCCTAAGTGCTGTAGGCCTACACTCACCTTCCCCACTCTATAGATACAGAAACAAAACCTTCCTCAGTTATAGATTTAAAGGGAGTGGGGGCAATTTGGTACGGAAGAACGAAATTGCGGTAAAAAAGCCCCAATTGAAAAAAAAGAAAGTACTGTTTTATCAAGACATTGGACCGTGCCACAAATCAATGGAAACGATGGCAAAATTGCAGGTATTGTAATTCGAATAGTTTCCACATCCACCGTATTCTCCAGATCTGGCTTCCAGCGACCTTTTTTCGTCCCCAGATCTTAAAAAAAGCTCTCTGGAAAGAAATTCAGTGGCGATCTGAGACCTATTCTGAGGCTAAAGATAAATCGTACTATAAAAATGGTATCAAAAAATCGTATGACCGCTATAAATATTGTATTGTCCTCGAAGGCAACTATATTGAATAATAAAATCAAATTTTATCCAAAAAAATTTCGAATTCCATCAGAGTATCATTCCTCGAACCAGGCTGAAGGGAACAACAAACAACGGATTTGTCATCGCCTCGTCTGCCTGTGAACGAGGTAACCAACCGCATATTCGAAATTTTCCCAGTTCCTCGTATAAGGAAAAATCCAATGACCTTCGTGGTATTAGCCAGGGGAGTAGTTGTTTTCTGATAGGTGTCAGTCCATCAACCTACAGTGTAGGGAGTTGAAACTGGCTTAACGAATTGTTCTTTTAGATGATTTGATTTATAGCCAGTCTTCAAGTATGTTCACTGATGAAAGAAAAAGCCCTTCCGAAACAACTACTTTCACATTAACATCGAATTATACACGGTGTAACTGAATAAGTGTAAAACATTTGAGGAGGTGATTCCTCATCGAAAAAAGATAGGATCTTTCATATAAAGAAACTTCATTGGAGCATCCCTTGTTAAGATACAGCCCCTTAAAAGGGGCACATAAAATTTGTATAACAATTTTTTTCACAAGCACTGAAAAAGTTACAATATTGAAATTAACCTGACGTTTTGTACTACCAAAAAGACACTTGGCCAATAATTTATTTGGTTTACCCCATGGTTGTAAGGGGTGGAAAACGCAACCCCTAAAATTTATTTCCAATGTTACTTTTTGTCTTATTATTTGTTCACCATTTATAAATTTATTTCCGATAGCCTGTTTCATTCTAAACAAAAATGTCTCTTGGGTTTTTTGCTCAAAATAAACCAGTTCGCAGCAAAAAATTATTTTACGAACAACTACAGAGAAACATCGTCATAAATGCGAACTGGATTTATTGTTATTTTGTACCTGTTAGTACCTGCATTAAACGATTAAAGGGTAATAAACAGAACTAATTTATTGATAACAAAACACACAACATATAGAAATCATAGTAAATTTTCAATGTCTACCTTCAGACATTACGCATGCGTCTAGACGTCGGCGCATTGAGCCACGTGTTCGCTCAAATATTCCTGGAGTCTCTCTGATTACCCTGCACGCATCGATGATGCGGTTTCTTAAGTCCTCTACATCGCGAACAGGAGTACGATAAACCAAATGCTGTAAATGGCCCCAAATGGAGAAATCGAGAGGATTGAGATCCGGGGATCGAGCGGGCCAGTTCTATGGTCCTCCTCGACCTATCTACTGATTGGCATATGTTTCAGTTAAATGCTGACGTGCTACTTGACTAAAATGGGCGGGAGCCCCATCATGCATAAAAAACATATCCCTGACGCCCAAAGGAACTTCCTCCAACAGTACTGGATGCACTTCTCTTAAAAATGGAACGTTTGCCTTATGTATAAGAGTTGTTCCTTTGAAATTCGAAATACCGTCATATGATCAACATTTAGCTGGAAAGCAATCTTTCTAATACTGGTAGTAGGTTGTTCTTCAATCAAATTAAGTACTGCTTCCTCAAGCTGTGATGTTCGTACTTCTCGATGGCGACCACAATCCTGCGTTCTTTTGTTGAATGAACCATATTCTCGTAATCGTTGATGAAGTCGAGCAAATATTCTATGTGAAGGATGCTGCCGTTAAGGGTACATTTCAGCATATCTTCTAGAAGCTTCTAACCCATTCCCTTGCGACAGACCGTAAACGTAATGCATATCAGCCATTTCCTCATTTGTGTATGCCATTTTAATAACAAGTTAATTATTAAAGAAACAAATTAAGAACAGAACAACAACACACAATTAGTATTAATTCAATTTCGAAGAGACATTTTTTGTTTAGACTGAAACAGGCTATCGAAAATAAATTTATAAATGGTGAACAAATAATAAGACAAAAAGTAACATTGGAAATAAATTTTAGGGATTGCGTTTTCCACCCCTTACAACCATGGGGTAAACCAAATAAATTTCTGACTGTCTTTTTGGTAGTACAAAACGTAAGGTTAATTTCAATATTGTAACTTTTTTAGTGCTTGTGAAAAAAATTGTTATACAAATTTTATGTACCCCCTTTAAGGGGCTGTATCTTAACAGGGGATGCTCCAATTAAATTTCTTTATATGAAAGATCCACAGCCAAAAAGGTTTTTTCCCACAAAACACTTCTTAGTTATTTACAAATGGTGACTGATCAACTGTTGTTTCATTTCCCTGGTAATAATCTAAATTATCTTAGTCATAAAATAAAAATAAAAGAACATAGTCATAAAATATAATTTTCCGTTCCCGAACTGAAATGAGACCTAGAAAACACTCATCATTATCATTCAACACCGAAAACAAATAGCGAAACACAGTTTTAATCCTCACAATGAACTGAGTGTTGACATAAACGTACTCCATGTTTCCCAACAATGGAACCGTTGAATGAACACAACCCACGTATTTGGGGTGTTTAAATTCAACGCCAGACACTTTATGAGAAGTGATGATGGTACGATCATGGTTAAGGGATAATCTGTCGTTATTAGAGGCACTTACCCGCCGGCCCTTTTGTCGTCCAGTTTTAGCAATGCGGGAGTATTGCGACCACCACAATATAGAATGAATTGGGACTAGATCAAGTTTACACTCGGGGTGTGCATCATACACGTTTTTTGTTGCAATATATTCAAGGTTCAATGAGGGTTCAATTGGTGTAGATCAGAATTATTGCGTCAAATTCACGATGAGGGAAGAGAACAATGAATATTATCGAAGGTCAATACTATGGGATTACAGTAAGGGGCACGTAGGGTGGTAAATGAGTGGAAAAAAAATTAAGATGTTTCTAAGTACTATGATTAATTCAAGGAGCTAACTTCTTCTGCTATTTACTTCTATGATGTCAACTATATGGAAAACTATGGTTATTAGCATGGCGTATTAGGTTCAGTACTCGCCATGGCTGATGGCGAGTGATCGCGCAGGTATAAACACTCCCAACTAAATTACTATTGGATTACGATAAGCCCCTTGCTGGCCAGTGTCGCACCTATAATTAGTTTTATATTTTATATTTCATGAAAACTTCAAAAATCAGTGTGAGTCGATTGCACCAGAAAGATCATACACTTTGAAATCAAATAGTGTACCATGGTATGACAACGAGGTTAAAATACATTGTGACAAAAGATATTGGGCTTAGAAGATGTTAAAAAATACAAGAACTGAAGAAAATTGGAAACACTATACATTTCTTCGAAATAAATGTGTGAATTTACTGAATGTCAAAGAAAAAAAACACTATTATGATAAAATTAATCAAAATAGGTCAAATACGAGGATTAGCAATGCGTTTACAGCGTTTATTGATAGCGTACAAGAAATTGTCAACTATTGATCAATCTGATTTACTTCATGAGAACAATGGTTATATCGATTAACAACTCCTTCGAGAAATTCAAAGTGTTGGAGTTAGCAGATCTGTCTTAATTGATCAACGGAGTGGAAATTAAATATAGCAGTGATATACTTAATTGTAAACATAGGACATGCATTGTTGCATTTTATAAATACACCTTTGAGCACTGGCAGATTCCCGAAGGAGCTCAAGACCAGTGTCCTTGTGCCAATTCAGAAAGTCTCTAACACAAATAAATTCTGGGAATTTAGACCAATCAACACTTCGCCTTTTATTGAAGAAATATTAGAGCTCGCAGCTTATAATCAACTCATTGAATATCTAGAAAATAATGATATTTTACTAAAATATCAGTCTGGTTTCAGAAAACACCATTCATGTGAGTCTGCATAACAAGTCACAATACCAAAATGGAAATAATCAATAGATGAGGGACATTATATTATAGCCGTATTTTGAGATTTTGAAAGAGCCTTTGAGACAATTGATCGCCACACATTACTAAATAAACTGCAAAGTATTGGTATCAGTGAAACTGTTTTGTTATGGCTGACTGATTATTTATCACAACTCAAACAGGTAACCAAAATAAAGGGTTCGGTGTCATCATCTCGCGATGTCATTTTCGGGGTACCTCAGGGGGGTGTTTTGGGACCTATATCATTTTTAATCTACCTGAATGATATAGATACCATCCATGGTTGTGATTTCATGAACCTTTTTGCAGGCGACACTTTGTTATCAATTTCAGGAGATAATATAGAAACAGTAGCTGATCAAATGAATAATGAACTAAGAAATGTACATGAATCGCAATAAACTAAAAGTCAACACCTCCAAAACAAAATATATGATCTTATCAACTGGTTATAAGCTATCACTCATCAAAAAACACAACATAGGATTACAAATTGCAGGTGATGTTATAGAGTTCGTAAGTGAATTCAAATACTTAGGTTTCATGGTGGATAATGGTTTATCTCTTCATGCTCATTTTGATTATATATATAGAAAAATTACTAAAAAAATATATTTTTTCTCAAGAATTTCATCTCAGCTTTCGATGTAATCAGAAATTACATTATATAATTGTATAATCCAACCCCATTTTGATTATTGTGCTAGTCTTTTATACTCATTTGACCAAAATAAGGTATCGGCTTTACAAAAGTTACAGAATCATGGAATGAGAATTATTTTATAAGTGAATAGGCATACTAGTATATCAAACATGTTAAGTACATTGCAGTGGCCGTCTGTTTTCCAGAGGCTGTACCAGTTAGCAATGATATTCATTTTCAAACTGACACATAACTTGCTTCCAACTAATTTTGAAGAATTCTGTATATATAAATCTCAAATCCATACCCACTTAACAAGAACGAGTAGCTCTCAAAATTCCACCTTTCTCGAACTAATTCGACTAGTGCGATGAAGTCTTTATTTTATAAAGGTTTGAATGAGAATAACAAACTCCCACTTTCGTTGAAAGATTCAATAAATGTTTTCCAATTGAAAAAAATCTCACGAACTATATAAAATATCATCCTTGATTTTCTTTTTTCTGTTTGGTAATATACTTATTATGTATATCCTCATGTTGAAACCATTCTGGAATCATTGAAAAATGGTTTTTATTATTTTTTCCTTCTATCATATCATCATTTTTGTTATTTATATCATTCATTTATATATTTTCAAAACAATGTATGTATATTAGGATGTCCTGAAGAAATCAATAAATATTATTATTAATTAGGGTAGCAAATGTATCATGACTTCTTTGTAAGTTCTTTTCATATTTTATTTAGTATTATGGGTAGTAGTACAGTTCACTAAAATGTTATATAATGGTACACTTATCCAAACATAAACTTCAATCAGTCACTATCTGAATAAAAATTGTCTTCATCTTCACTGCTCCTTGTGCTGCTATCATAATCACTGGATTTACCTCTCTTTGAAATTTCCGATCTCCATCTACTACATGTTGGCGACGCTTTTGCCATTCCCCGAAAGTTACTTTATCAAACTCGTGCTCCGCCAGTTTCCTCACATCTTCCAACTTGAACGTTACATTCTTTCAGGACAGGTTGTTTTTGACAGTAGCCCAAACGAGTTCAATGGGATTCAAATCCGGATGGTAGGGTGGAAGTCGCAAAATGCCATGTCAGTGTTCAAGCAGAACCTCATCAAATATGTATCTAATATGATGCTTTGTATTCACTTTGTTCAACTCATATTATTCGAGTTTGAGCATGACATAATGCTTTTGTAGTGCAGCTACTTCACCATGTCAGCCTTCGTAGAATTTGTGTTGCTGGCTGGATAAATTTGAATATTATGTTATGGAGCATTATCGGTCATGACCACCGAATTCACAGGTACATTTGGGATCAACTTTTCTTGTAACCATTATCATAATTTTCAGAGTTCATTTCTGACTGATAATTCCCTGATGTCGTGGTTGATATAAATATAAGCCGAAAATTAGGTATAAAACCCATGTCACCTCCTGCATGGACAATAAATGAGTATTGTTCCCATTGCAATATTTTTAAATAACCCTTTGTTTGATTCGTCCTTCCAGTTCTTGGAAGCTGTATGAAGGTATGTCTCATCAAGAAACACATTTGATTGCTGTTTGCTACAAAAATAATTGATTTTTTGTAAATACTTGATCCCCAATGCTCAGTCCCTCTGCATTTGAAACCTATTTTCTTTAAAATTCTATGAAGAGATGTTTCGGAAGGCACGATTCCCAAAACGTAATTAATTTTGTGATGGAACTTTACGTTAAAAAAAGTTCCATCACTTCCATCCTTATAAAAGTCGCAAATAATCTGTCTAATATTGGAATACTCATAATTGGGAATATCACTTACTGGTGCTCCTCAAAGCCGTTTTTTTCTTCTGGTGGAAAATTTTACTTTTCCGTTATTTGCAGAAATTAATTGCTTTCCTTCTATAACCATTCTTTCAATGGTTTTTATTGAAATACCTAATACAAAATAAAGATTTGTGTTGAATAAGTTATTTTTTAGATGTATTTAAAAATTATTATTTTGATTAATTAACACAAAACAGATTTGAGTGATTATGAAGGAAGAAATTTGTTCTCATTATCGTAACACCAGGTCATTAACTTCAACTGCGAAATGCTAAACAACAAAGACTGACGGTTGATCAGAACACATCAAGATCCTTCTCCCGCCAATGGAGTAAACAATGAAACCAGGCAAATACAGTGAGTACACAGAGCCATACGTCGAGTGCAATTTAGATTTTTTTGTGTACTCGTGTCTCGCACTATCGGTTATTGAACTTTGTATAATCGCAACGCCAATCCTATCTAGAATCGTCCAATGAAGTGCACAAAAACATGAGCAGTTGTAAACAGCGTGCTCTGTTCATGACGGACGTGACCCCAGAAAATTGTTTTCCATCGCGAATAACGCATACAAAAATTTAAGTAGGCCAGCACGCCGTCAACATTGGCGTGCAAGTGAATTTTTTTATCAGTAACCTTCAACAGAATTGTTACCAGTACTCAATTGGCTTGAGGTATCCATTACTCCTTGTCGAAACGAATTTCTTGGTGGTTTTTCAATGGTCATTAATTTCTGAGTAATTCAGGGGGATGACAGATAACCAAATTCTCGAATATCAAAGATAAACTAAGCTTCCGAAGACGATCAGTTGTGAAGGCAACTTCAACCACCGACATTATTCGTCATCTGTCTTACACTGCAAGGCAAACCAGATCCTCAAAAGGGTGGTTTTGGTTGTGCAAAAGCTAAGAAGAACAGATCTCTTAACAAGACAATTTCTGTCGATCTTTCAGATCGTGGGGCGCCCACTTTTCGAACTTTTCAATACGTTTCAAAACATCTAAAACCGCATGGTTTTTCAGTCTCCACCAGCATCCTCAAATCCTCGTCCTGGATTACTGTAGGTTGACCACTTCGTAGAAAAAACTGACCGAAAATCGTAGGCAAAAAGAGGCAAAAAATTAAAATTTGGAAAGTAATTAATAGCATCAAGCTAATTTCTTATGATTTTTGACGAATCATCTCTGTCCTGCTGTTGAATCTGTTTTTCCGTTTATCACCGGTTACCCCATTACAAACGACAATCTTCAGCAGTCGACAATTACGAGCTGAGGATCCTGACCGGCTAACGGTTGGGTCGTTGCTTGGCTATCCAAAATTTACAGCCCAAAAATTGGTGACAATTGTGTTGTAGGGCGAAGCCCCGTCTCGTTGAAAATATAATTTTCTGAGCTGCATTAGTGGCAATTCATCAACAAGGGGTTCAGTATTTTGCCTTAAAATTTCTAAATACCTCTGCGTATCAGTCTCAGACTGATGTCATCTAGACTGATTTTTCTAAAGCGTTCGACAGACTTGACCATAGTGTCCTGCTCAACAAGGTTTCGACTTTTGGGTTATCCAATGATTAAATTACCCTTTTTAAATCGTATTTTTACAACCGTAAGCAGTACATCTAACTCAATAGCCTCAAGTCTATCGAATATATAGCCACATCTAGTGTACCACAAGGATCAAATCTAGGACCCCTACTGTTGAATATGTTCATTAATGATATCGGAGCTGAGATTGATGTCAATTTTCTTTTATAAGCAGATGACTTGAAACTCTATCACAATATATCATGTTCTAATGATTGCGAATGTCTCGCCCTGAATTCAAATCGCGTTGCTACATGGTGTCGGAAGAATAATCTATCTCTCAACATATCCAAATATAATGTAATGTCTTACTCACTGAAAACGAACTCGAATTCACACAACTACGTCATAAACAATCAAGTTCTGGAGCGTCCTGACACACTCACTGATCTAGGTGTTACTTTTGATTCATCTATTTCTTTCAATAAACATATTGACACAGCAGCTTATCGCATGTATGGATTCTTAGTTAGAAGTACAAAAGACTTCGAAAAAGCTTCAATATTGAAATTACTTTATTTCACTTTTGTTTGATCTAGGCTGGAATAAGCAACTGTCGTGTGGACTCCCTACTATCAGGTTCATATAAATCAACTAGAAGCCCTACAGAGGCGCTTCCTAAAATATATGTCTTTTAAACTTGAAGGCACATATCCTACTGTAGGAATATCCTATTATGAATTGCTTGTAACTCACAATTTTTTCAGTCTCGAAGTAAGGCGTAAATAGTATTCATTTCTTTTTTTATTCAAGGTCATAAACAGTATCATCACCTACTCTCAACTGTTAAATATGTTGAATTTTTGGGTTCCTAGACGGTCATCTAGGAATAGCGTCACATTTTATCTCAACACTCCGCGTACAAATATAATGAAAAAATCTTCAACTTATACGATGTTCGATACCTCTAATTCTGTTAGTCAAGTCCTAGATATAATCAACTGCCAGATTATACAAATCAAAAGACATTTCTTAGCTAACTGACAGTTCTGTTTTTATTTTTTTTATATAGATTCACAAATTATATATGTAAGTACATATTTGTAAATGCCACTGTTACTCCCTATTGGGTTCATCCTGTAGAATAGTGTATGAAATAAATAAATGAATAAATAAATAAATGAACGGCCCAATAATTCTAGCCCTGAAAACACCTGTCCCCCACACTAAATTCAAATCTTCATTGACTTCTTTGCTCCACATTACGCTCAGAGCAATGGAAAAAATATGAATAGGTACCTAAAAATGAAAAAAAAATCTCGAACAACTCTACGATCCATAGGGAGACGTGGAAGTTGCTATTATGTTTTTATTCAACTCAGTCAACCAATTTCCAGGGCCGTAATTTAAAAGGGAATAATTCACACAATTATAATCGAATATTACCGAAACATCCCGAAATATAAAATTGAATTCAATTTCTCAGTATGAACTGAACGTCTACGATCCAAAAACTACAACGAAAAATACAGGTCCATATTTAAAAATTCATGGGGGTGGCCCAAGTCAGACACCCTGTATAAAAGATTCATGGATATATTCTGAGAGCTCACATCAAGTGCCAAATAGCAAAATGTGGACAGATTTTCAATAAGTCTGCGAATAAAGAAGATCTAGGCAAAAAAATAATTTTGGATTTTTTGTTTTTCCTGTATATCTTCAGAACCAAAAGAGCTATATTCGATTTCTTTACATCATTGAATAGTTCTCTAAAATATACAACTTTGCCACAATTTAAGCGACACTCTATCTCTTATCGTTTACGAGATCCCCATGTACAGAAACGAATTTGAATAGCCCTGTATGTGCATCACTATTCAAGTTATTCTACAAACAAATGACATTTGGGTTCAATTGATTGTTAGAATTTTGTTCTGGCTACTAAATCCTCATTCATAATCAGAACAGTATTTACATGTATCATGGATGCATGTAATAAAGAAATTGATTAAGAAAAATACTATAAATTTCAGGTGCTTGAAAGACGTACTTTTTTGAATTAATTACTCGTCGTCTGTTTTGTCAGTGCTCTTGCATATTTTTCTTGCATCGTCATTTTAAATCAGACCTGTTCCCGTCTCATTGTACGCCAATGACCCCCCTGATGCATAATAATATCTTTCGCAATGAAGAAAGGTTCAAACACGTGTGATAGCGAAATTGTTACGGCATCTAAAACACAAATGCCACCCACCCGAAAACGCTAGTTTTCAGTTTGTTGCATACTTGTAAATATACGATTTCCACGGAGTATAATGTGTAAAGTCAACTGTGAGATAAATAGCTCAGTTTATCGTCCGGTATTCTAAACTACATAATCCTAATGAATCTTCAGTTTTTTATATCTCATAGAAGCAAGCATAACTTTCATAGCATTTACTTAGTAACAGAAAATTATTCTAGAATTAACAGATTTTGAACACTGTGTTCTAAGTAATTGACGATTAATTGAAATACACACATCGGAAAAGTCTAGGGATATTTTTAAAAATGGCAATAATTTTTTTTTAGATCGCTTTAGGGAAAAAAAGTTGACGGGTGATTATTAAACGAATGTAACTTACAACAAAATTTATTAAATGGTCAAAAATACTGAGTGCGCATATAAGCAAAACTAAAAAAAAAATATGGCTCTTCTTTGGCACCCCGAAAAAAAATCATAATACAAAAAAAATTGGAATCAGTACAAAGTATGGCCTCCACGCTGGTTTATTACGGCCCTACATCTATCGTGCATCGACAAAATGAGATTGTCAATGTCTTGTTGAGGTACATTTGCCCATTCAGCGATTAAAAGCTCTCTCAATTGAAACGTTGTGTGAATGTTCCACATATGCGGAGTAATTCTTCGTTGAAGCATTTCCCACATAGGCTCGATGGGATTCAGCTCCGGTGATTGTGCTGGCCATGGCAATACATCAACTCCTTCGTTGGTGACTAGACGCGCGACATGTGGACGAGCATTATCGTGCATTAGGTGGAAGTTTTCACCAACAGCACTAGCAAACGGACGGACGATAGGTAGAAGAATGGTGTCGAGGTACTGTCGAGCTGTGAGGGAGCAATTTGGAAAAACGAGATCGGTTTTGCCGCCGATCATGATTCCGCCTCATAGCATGACTGTACCACTTCTGTATGTGTGGACTTACTGGACGTGTCTCAAACGTTCATTATTTCCAGGTCGTCTCCACAGTCTTACTCGACGAGAATCTGGATGAAATCCAAATCTGGATTTGTCTGTAAACAAAACTGTGGCCCAATCATTTGCATCCCAGTTTTGATGTTCTTGACACCACTCACTCTAATCTTCTACCGCTATTGCCTCTCGACAAAGGTGGACATCTAAGTAGCCTTCTGTTGTGGAGATCTGCTTCATGCAGTCGATTTCTGACAGTATCACGACCAATGGTTACCTGGTGCGTCTGCTGCAACACGTTAACCAACTCAGGTGCTGTGATTGTCGGTTGTCTTCTTGCGGTTAAGACCAAAAATCGGTCTTGAACTGCAGTTGTAGCGCGTCCTCGCCCTGGATGTTGTTCGGCTGGACTGCCAGTTTCACGGAAACGCCGCCACAATCGACTGATAACATTTTGGGAGACCCCCAAACGAAGAGCTACATCATTTTGTCGCATGCCACCTTGAAGAAGCCCTACAGCTCTATTCATCTCAGCCAATGGTAAGTGATGGCGTTCCATGTTAAAGCACAATATTTCCAGTTTAATTGCTGAGCAAGAACTGCATAGAATGTACAAACTCGACACTTTCATATTATTCATTTTAGCCGAAAACCTACAGTTTGTAAAAAACTTGATAAAAGATTAGTTACCGTTTTTGTAGGCTTTGTTCAACCCATAGAAATCTACAGGGTGGTCGAGTGTACCAATTTAATCGAAATTAAACGACCTCATGCATTTATTTTTATGATATTTAGTATGTTATAAAAATATCCCTAGACTTTTCCGATGTGTGTATATTTTTGTGGACGAATCAAGGCTTCTTAATTTTAGACTCTCAACCACCCAGAATCTGAAAAATAAGTAGATCTGAATTCATTTATTTTGTAGCTTGAGTATATAGTTAAAGACTTTAAATGAATAAAAAACACTGTAATGGATCTTGTAGTAGGTATAATTCATGGGTACTACGCAAAATATTTTCCGAATTCAATATTATAAAACTTGACATATGTGATGGAATCAATAAACTTTTACTCTTAGATTTTTACTAAACAAGTTTAGGGAAAATCTTGAGTATATGAAACTTGAAACTACAATTAGCTAATTTCGGCACCTTCCGATTCTATACCTCCATAATCTAATAATGGCTGCAGATACTCAAACACAAGAGAATTTGTAATGAAAGTATCTCCTAGAGAATGTATAAAAACGGAACAGTATGCTATTTATTCTGGAAAAAGGAGAAAGTTTGCAAATGTCCTTATCGTTCTGTAAAAAACTATTTTTTTTTGTTAAAATTGCAGTGCATCTACACTTTTTTTCAGCTGATCCCGCTAGTTCTATCTTGGAAATGGTAAGATCTACAAATTGGACAAAAATTTTCAAGTTTTCCAAAATTACCTGTACTAATTTATAGTACGATTATAGGTATAAGATCAGTAAAGTAAGTAACAGAGGAGGTGTTTACAATTTAGATTTTCAAAAGACAACGTCAATTCTTTATGTCTTGAATAATAATAATAGTATTGATAATAGCGTTTATTGCCCAACAGTTTCCCATTCATATAGCAAAAATTAACAATTCAATTATACAAATTATAGCACGGTTTCATTCAGATTTAAACAGAAAAGAATTTCATATAAAACAAAAAAATAAATTAAAATGAATTACAAATCATTAATAGTTATTCATAAGTCACAAATATGCACGAGATTTATTTTTCAGATTGAATATACTACAATAAAAAATATCCCATGAGATAGACAGTATACAGTACTGCACATCGAATTCACTGGTGATTTCAACAATACATTGGTTTGAGCTCTTTTGCACAAAAATGTGGTACAATTTCTAGATGTTGATCTTGGTACAAGAAAATATATTGCAGAAAATAATTCCGGGGTGAGAGTATCACTTCTACCATTCAACAACTTATGTAAAAAAGAACATAGGCCTTCTTTTTTCAAGAGGTACAAGATGAAATTTTCCCAATAGTTCGATATAGGTAGTTTCAATTTTTTGAGAACACACGTTATTTGTTTCAAACCTTCAGTATTTCAAAAACTTCTTTTGGGCTCCAATGTTTTATATATGCTAATTATTATAAATGGGATTCCATTTCAAGACCCATACCCTAACTTGGATCTTTCTTAACTGAAATATAGGAAAGTAAGAGATAAAATATCATTGAAAATCTTATAATTTCTAACAATGAAACCGTAAGAGCGACAGGCGAAGTTAACAATAAAATAAATTAATGTGAGTATTAAAAGTAAGTTGATTGTCAAAATGGATACCTAGAACCCTGATAGTGTTAGTTGTACCTAAGATAGTTTTGTCGATATTGTACACAAATTGTATTTGAATTTTCTGGTGAATGATACAATTTTGCATTATGAAGTATTTAAATTGGGACGGTTTTTGTGGCACCAGTCATTTAAAGTGTTCAACTGCTGTTGCAATCCAGTACAGTTATCTATATCGTAAACAGAGGTGTATAACTTTGAACCATCTGCAAATATGAATCTTTTGCAGTATAATATGTTGCATGAATCATTTATGAATAGTGGTCCAAGATTATATCCTTGTGGAACTCCTCTAGTGGCATAATAAATATTTGAAGAGAAACTATTACATTAGACATACTGCTTCCTTTGATCAAGATATGTGCAATTGAATGGAACTTAATCAATTTCTTCAATTTCGAAGTCGACTATTTGTAGGGCACTGTTTTTTCATTCTATACAAATAAGATTACCTCGAATACCTACCCCCAGATTTTGCAAACAAAAGAACCATCAATCATAAACAATCCCACATTCTATTAACATCTCAAAGCGCGCTCAACTGTTTTCGAATCGATGTTTCCGAAATCTTGGATCTCGTTGCCTGTTATGATTAATATCTTTTCTAAATTTGGCATTTCACGTTTCCCACAGGGGTCCCACCCAAAAGTCAACCTGTCTGCTAAAAAAGGCGAAAGATGTTCGTCATTAAATTCGAACCGCTATCACAACCGTATTCTGAAAAAAACGTACCGTTATGGCAGTCCCCTACGCGCCTCAGGTGGTATCACTCAACTTTTGCAATAATCGGTAGAATCTACGAATTTCTCGTTTGGAACATGGGCGGAAACAATTGGTTTTTTAAAGGATATAATGAGAAATAAACATTTTGTTTTTTTACTTCTCCAGCTTTATACATAAAAGATCCCCCTTTCAATTTGTATGGAAGTATTTTTACCACAAGAAGCGTACTACATAATTATACAGGGGGCCCATTGAGTAGCTAAAAACCAATTTGATTGAAAATCAAGCAAACAGATAGATTTTTTGTATCGAGTCACTGTATTATTGAACAATTTTTCAATATACATGGTGCCTGGTTAATTTTTTGGGCTGTTTTGGCAGCGCTTTGGTCCAATTTTAATTCGTAGAGAATAATTGGCCGAACATCGCTCATCGGCATCATTAATGTCCCCCCCTTTTTATTTTTTGAACGGGTCAACTGAAAAAATTGAAATTTGGGATAATGAAATTAATGCATGAATACTTTATTTCAAGATGAAATTAAATGGAAAGGGAATTTCTTGTGACACATCATTTTGAAGCTCCTGACGAATACTTCACAACCCTAGAATATGAAGTGAATATCTTCTCCTACTACAAAATGGCGGATAATTTAATAATTTCCTGAAGACGAACACATTACTATCGATATTTCCAGAAATATTCCTTTTTATCTGCCATATGGAAATAACACCAAACCGATAAGGTTTGTTAAGTTATTTTTTGTTTATAAAAATGCCAAAAAATGTCAGTACGACAATGAACATCATTGTTCAGTTAGAATATTCTCATATAGTTTTTGGTTTTTCTAGTAGAAAGGTACCACGTCAACAATCTCTAAAATGGTCAATTCTTGTCCATTGGAAGAAAAAATTGAAGCAATTTTTATTTGCGGTGCGACGTGTAACTTTCACGAGATCAAAAGGATTTTCAATGAACGTTTTCCGAATCGTGTTATCTGTAGAAAATATTTGAGGGAACTTGTATCCCAATTCACAACTACCAGTAGTGTACCTAACAAAAAGTCCCCAGATCATCCGTCCATTTGGGAAGAAAAGCAAGTGCAAATAATAATTGGTGAGATGGAAGTAAATCCTGAACAATCTACTTATTCCGTCGCGAATGTTTGTGAGGTGTCTCCTTCTACTGTGTGAAGACTTTTGAAGAGAAATAGGTATCATCCATACAAAATTAAAATGGTACACCAATTAACTGAAGATGATCCTGATCGGAGAACAGAATTCTGCGAAATCATGACGGAAACCATTGCAAGGCATCCTACCTATCTCCACAATATTTGTTTTAGTGACGAATGTAAATTTTTTCAAACGGAATTGTTCACAGACAAAATTTCCATTATTGGATTGTTCCAAATACTGCAGACTTTACCACTTCTCGTGACACGAACTGTTCGAATGAAAATGTAATCTCGCGACCAAAGCGTACGGTTAAGCCACCTGAACGCTTAACTTATACTTGAATATATAATTGACTCATATTATAATGTATATATATATATATATATATATATATATATATATATATATATATATATATATATGTATATATTTTTTAAGGGGGGAGATGTGACATCCTGTATATAGTATTAGTGTAGCACTCTGTACATAGTACTTTTTTATATATCATCTAGGAATCGAAGAGCAGTATGTCTAGGTGAGCGAGAGAATAAAGATCGGAAAATAAGGAGTTGTTTTATTTAAGTTGAATACATCACACCTCTCATCACTGAAATCGTCGAAGCGAATCCTAATGGATTCGATATGTATATTGTATTCCAACAAGATGGAGCACCACTACATTACTCCAGACAAGTAAGACACTATTTGGATACTACTTTTCCCGATCATTGGATTGGCCGTCGGGATCCTACAGAATGGCCAGCCTGCTCGCCAGATTTGATACCTTTAGACTTTTTTTATGGGGCTGTTTGAAGCAAAAGGTGTACGAAACTGAACCTGCTTCAATATTGGATATACGGCAGAAAATAGTAAATATTTGTAGAGATATTGACGTTACTGTGTTCGAAAATGTTCGGCGTTCATATGTCAAGAAGTTCAAGGCAACCATTTCCAGCATCTTCTGAACTGACCTCAAGCTTATTACTTCATATTATGTAGTTAAATGTCAAATGTCCGCCATTTTGTAGTAGTTGAAGATATTTACATTATATTCTAGGGTTGTGAAGTTACTTATTGTTACAATCATAGCAATTGATCACCCCATGAAAAAGTTATCTCAACTGAATTTTTCCACCATGGGTAATTATGAAAAACTTCGAAATTTAAGGTAGTTGATTTCCGAGTCGAAAACTCTAAAATACAATGAAAATACAAATAATGACACCGAATTCTCGTCAAACATATATTAGCAAAATAATAGAGGCCAACAAAATTGCTAGAAAAATCTAAATACTTCTTCGCTATATTCGGATAAGGTGGAATCATCATCGGGTTGAATAACAATCGGATTTATGGAACTTTGCACATAATATTTGTTCTCTTCTTTTATAACGTGGGCCACACAGTTCTTCCACACATCACTATTATCTATCTACTTCATTCACCACTCGCCTTATATTGTCAAGCACCACAGGATTCAAAGTCGGTGACTGATTACATTTCCGCAAGCTTTCTTTCATTGTGGTCCAAACCATTTCAATTGGATTGAACACACAATAGTAAGGAGGCAAACGTAAGAGAATATGACCACGTGTTTCACACATCGAGTCAATAATATACTCTTTTTTGAAATTACGTTGTTTTATGGTCGCCAGTAATACCTTATTCGTTGGAATCTTTTCGGGTATTTCCATGTCATGATTTCGCATGAAATCAGCAATATCTGCTTTTTTTGTGTTATTGTTTGGTATTGTAGTCAATAACCGAGAATGATACGAAGCGTTATCCATAACAATAACCGAATTTGGAGGAATATTTGGGAGAAGCTGCTCACTGAACCAGGTTTCGAATAAAGCCGCAGTCATATCTTCGTGGTAATCAGCAGACGAATCTTTTATATTTTTGGCCGACAGAAGCAAAGCGTTAGGTTCGAAACCACTTTCATTCCCGGCATACAAAATTATAACACGTTTTTCCCTTGAAGGAGGTGTGTTCAAAGCACAATACTTGGTTTCGTCTACCCAGCCATATTTGACAACATCATGGGTGTCAAACCAAGTTTCGTCGAGGTAGATTATATGTCTGCTGGATTCTCGGTAGCTTTTCATTCGCCTCAAATATTCTTGTCGGAGTTGAACAATGCGTTTCGATTCCATTATGACCATCCGATTGTTCAATTTTTTATATTTGAAACCACAAGACAACAAGACACCTCGTAGAGTTTCTGAAGGTTTGTAATTGTAATCGGGATAATCGAGTAATTTATACCAAATCACTTCCAAGGTTGGTACTTAATTTTTTTGGTATATACCATAAATTGTTCGCCGAATCACATCTTTTGTAGCACCATCATCGTTTGAAAGTTTTTAATCCTTTGTTTTCGTTTCATTGCATGGTCAATGACATCCCCTATTTTAATGACTCGAAGAACTGTCGAACGAGATAGTTTCGTTAACTCGCATATTCTATTCACAATAGCATTCTGTAAAGTGTGACAGTTTTCCTTCTTCAAGCATTCATGAATATTTAAAATTACTCGCTGAACTTGAACATGTAAGTCCTTATTTTCGAATTCCGGATCCCTGTCGATTGACACAGATTT
Organism: Leptinotarsa decemlineata; assembly: GCF_025532065.1. Classification (NCBI taxonomy): domain Eukaryota; kingdom Metazoa; phylum Arthropoda; class Insecta; order Coleoptera; family Chrysomelidae; genus Leptinotarsa; species Leptinotarsa decemlineata. The sequence goes on along the minus strand of NW_027412692.1, from coordinate 11,609,873 downwards.
CTCACACGTAATGTTATCATTTGTTTCAAAAGGTCTCCAGGAAGCCATATTGATGAAAGTACCCAAAAACACTAAGATTTTCACAAAAATCGGTTTAAACGATGAGATTGGAAACTTTGGTGTAAAAGTTGAAAACGTTTTCAAGAGATCAATTACTCTAACACCAAACTGATATTTTTGCACTCGACGCGCGTTTCACTAACAAGGTTACCATCTTCAGGAGAAGCAAATTGATACTGAATCTAAAGACAAGGGTTAGCTGTTTATACACCTAAACTTTTTTGGTCCGATGTGGACTTTGTTTGTTATATGATGATTATCCTAAATGATTTTTCGGTAATGCCTATGAATTTTTCAGCCCAACTGTTTACATTTTTATACGTGGATCATTAAGGAATAAATATGTTTGTAACTTGCCGCTAATCATAATTCTATATCCCAGCATACCTGATATCTTTATATTCTGATAGCATTGATAAATTAATAAACAATCAAAACTTTCAGCAACATTCTGAAAAAAAGGGCGTCAAAAATCTAACAATACTAATGACAAGCTCTGCGTAGAAATGTTTCTCTTCAGGAAACACACTGATAAATATTCTATTCATCGCTTCAAACCCCACACCCTTGCATGGTTTTAAGTATTAAGTCTTGCCAGCCTGGGAAAGAAATTCTGAATCTACCGCCCGATTGTTCAGGCACGATTAGGGCTTTTATTCGCGTCTTATATAAAAAATTCGTCTGGAGCCTTGAATTGTGCAGGTATATGAATTATGATAAATCTCGAAATCTTTGTTACAGGTGTTTGGTGAATTTCTGTCGAATCAAACCTTTCTTCAGGGAGCACAATGACTTCACAGATTTCGAGTTGTATATGATTCGACCAAGGGTTGTTGTCTCGCATTTTTGTTTGAGATATGACTGGGAAACTGAAAACTTCAAATGTTTGTTGGACGCATGTTATACCTTCGGAATTGAACACATTTAATAGAGATGGTCGTCAATCTAATCTAAATGATCTGTGGTAGAAGTCCATTATATCTCAAAGTGGAGTGCAAAGTGAAGTGCTCAAAGTCGTCTGCATGATTCATTATCACCCGCAGATGTTAGAACGGTAAAACTATCAATCAGTACATGTTTCAAAGGTATATACGTTCATCATCAGCTAATCATTTAAAAATTCTACAATAAAAGAAGAGAACGTGTTGTTTATACCATTTATAAAACCTCATATTAATAAGGTTAGATGTAAGAAATGGATACCTACATGCTTCGAGAAGAGTGGATTTAACAGTGCAAAAAATAAATAAATATTCATATGTATGCTCTAAACATGAAATGAATAGTGAACTTTTCATAGTTAATTACCATTGATTAGAATGAATTATAACCTCAATCGTTTATTAAACTATATTCATTTATTATGTTTAATTAAATTTATTTCATTACCATCTATATTTGATTCATTTTTCACACGGAAATACATCTGGGTAAATTTTCGTTTTGTGGACATCCGGCGATTTTGAAAAAATGTTTGACTGTACTTACGTATTTTGATGCGTAGATTACGAATCCGAAAGAAAAAAGCGGCGCTCTCCCTTATTCAAAAAGTTACGACCCTTCAACGTTCAGAAAAGGGCAACTTTTCAGCCTTCTTTTTCACTAAATAAACCATTTAAAAACACATGCATTTATTCACTAGGTCACCTTTACACCTTATTCGTCCTTCTTTAACACTTTTCACTTCAATAATCAACATTTTTCTTATAAAAATGTTAAAAAATGTACGGAGCTGCTTTTTGGTTACATATCACTGTATTTTACGTTTTTAAGGTTAATGATATGGTTGGTACGACTGATGCAGTCCATATTCCTGAAGAAATTCAAATGTTTTTTACCTTCATTCTTTAGATCGTAAATTGGTTTTTGGTGGTGTATTACGAATTTGAAATAGTAGGCGACGGCAAATACCAACCGCTTTTTTCTGAAATGTCACTAGTAACTAACCTAAAAATAAAATAATGTCACCAGGAGAAGCATTCGTTTTTAAATTAAGTTTTTTATAAGAAAAATGTTGATTATTGAAGTGAAAAGTGTTGAAGAAGAGAATAAGGTGTAAAGGTGACCTAGTGAATAAATGCTTGTGTTTTTAAATAGTTTATTTATTGAAAAAGAAGGCTGAAAAGTTGCCCTTTTCTGAACTTTGAAGGGCCGTAACTTTTTAAATAAGGGAGAGCGCCGCTTTTTTCTTTCGGATTCGTAATCTACGCATCAAAATACGTAAGTACAGTCAAAAATTTTTTCAAAATCGCCATAACGAAAATTTACCTTTTAATTGTACTTTACCATATGTTTATATAAGGATTAGGCACTGTTTGTCCTTACCGAACTACTAGCGCTGCTAGTGAGTGATTTTTCGTACTTCAGGAAAAAGGTTCATTGAATGAGGAAGGATAATCAACTGTCAAAAATATATAAAGAAGTAAAATCGAGATGACACGGAACAGTGACAAGATATCTGCAAACACAGAACACAACAGAAGAAGGAGCACCACATACATATCAACTCTTGTCTGGGCAAACAGATCCGATACCATCTATACATGCCATCTTGTTACAATAATTTGTGAAAGTAATCTTATGAGTTGAATTATAAAATCAATAAGGTCACCTCAGAATTTGGGATACCCAGCCACAACCTCGTATAAAGTTGTATTTTGATGTGCAAAAAAATCGATTTTTGTGACTTCTAACCTTAGATTTTAATAGTCGCGTATAACCTACCTTATCTAGGTATTGGGATATTAATAGTTTGGTTCTGTCATTAGTTTGGTTCTGTCAACATGCACTGAACTTTTGACAGATGTACGTCAACGTACAAAAATTAACATATTGATGTTCTCTTGTTGTTAGGATGGATGTTTACATGTTGGATAGTTTTTAGGATACATACATGCTTTTTATGAATTTTGCCAGTATTATTATTCGAATAAATAAATAATTGACACCGACACTAACCTCCGTGGTTGAAGCGGTCAAGGCCAAATATTACCTGAAGTTGAAATAGTTTTGCTAGAAACACCTAGGACGAACTGGGAGGGGTCGAAACGTCGTGTACTGCCTCAAGTGTGTCAAATATTCAATGGAAAGACTAAAATAAACCACAGAGTACAATATTTTGTACTGATAACAATAAAAAATTGGTTTGATATTATTTATTTGGAGTACCCTGAATAAATTCAAGTCATATGTGTGATATTTATCAAATAGTGTGCAAGATTTGAAAAAACTGATACATTATTTTGAAAATACTTCAATAGAAAATATGTGAAATAAAGAAAAGAAAATTATATCCAGCTTTCCCAATCGATATTTTTTGACGGGTATTATCCACAAATACAGAAAGGGTTGTGAATTAACCAAAATTAATATTACTAAGTGTTTTGGTGGAGTTTATTTAGTCTGGCGTTTAATCGTATCTTTTGCGTGTTAAACGGAAGAAGAATGTCTGGTAGATCGTCGGCGAGTAAACAAGCTAAAAGCTAACAGCAAAGAGGAAGAGGTACCGGTTGTAGATGGTAGGGCTATCGACGGGTTGGACAACAGTCAATGGATGATGTCAGATAGACTGGAATTTGGTGAACTGGTAACCCATGAAAATGGGAATATATAACGGAAAATGGCTTTCTAACGTTGTTGGCCTCTATGATTCTAGTTCAATCAGATATTCCTTTTGCACTGTGTCGTTCTCAGACCATCATTTAGTTTTCTTGCTGCCTTATTATTACTTGTTATAATAAATCTGTTCATAAACAGATAAATATACGGTAGGAAATCCTTAGTGAATCGTCAGCTGTTTTCTCTTATTGCCTATCTGTTTTAATAATATTGATAATAATAACATCCACCCATCCATACACACACAAATGCAAAAAACAGTAATGATCATAACTTCTAATACGGTCCGTGAATTTTTATAATAACCCTTCCTTTCCCTTGGATTTATCCCCCGCAGGAAGCAAATACCAATGAGAACAATCCCCTGTGATAAAATAATGATAATAACAATGATGACAATGTTTATTTACATAAATATGCAATTACCTATGAAAAATAACAATGAAATATTGTCTTCTGAATTGAATAAAAAAAAAACGGAGCTTTAGTATCATGGTTATTACTCGTGTATGACATGCGAAGTAGAAATTGAAGTGTTAAAATTTATGTGTACCCACTGAGATAAACATCTATAACAAGGTGAAAGTTGATCATGCATTATAATAGAATATAACAATCACTATATTATTGTATCAGAGCATTTCTAGTTTACGATAAGTTTTTTGTGATCTTCGGGTATACGTCTATTCTGGGTTTGGTTTGATCATATCCGGATAACAGTGTACAACTGAAACACATATACCTAGATATCAATACTATTCATATAACATATATTCACGTGTTCATTGTATGTAGTGAGTTCGGTTGATAAAATTTTTGAGCATTATTCCTTCATTGAGTAGCATCTAGTTTTTTATTTTACTTTCAAACATTGGTCCCATGTAGTACCTCCTCCTATTCAGATTCAAAGTAAGTTTATTTTCTTTAGGCCGTTTACTTATTCTGACAGTGTCATAGTTTTCAAGTTTACCCAAGAATCATATTCATAAATGATGACGATTTCGTCTGCAAAACGAGGTTCAAGTTTCAGAAGATTATTCATTTAAATAATCACCACTAGGGATCCTAGGACTGTTCCTTGAGGCAGTAATGGGATTACTGACAGTTCCGTCTACATTGACAACCTTTTCTCGAACTAATGAATAATATTTCAAAATCGCATGAATTTTTCGCTGATTCCATAATTTTTCATTTTCTCCAACGGTTTTTAATACATGTCGTCTCGAAGGACTTATGAATACTTAACAATAATTATCTACCCGTTAATACCGATTTGATTTCCCTTCGACTTTTATCACAGAGCTATAACTTCTGTCCTTAACCCCAAATAACAAATGTTCGCCCACTAACGAATTCACCCTTTAGCAAGATTTTAGAATTAATTGAATGAACTTTCAATGTACCGAAGTCCAGGTACTTTAAGAAAAAAATCTGATACAGCCTCTTTGAATTCACAGTGCTCCTCTGCTCTCATTGAAACCTTGAGAATGCTGATCGAGGTGAATCTAAAATCTTCACTACTAACGATAACCCGCAATAGCCGAAACTTGTGCGATCTAAGGATTAACGACGTCTAACCTTTTAACGTGCGATTTCTGGTAAGTTGAAAGGTATATGATAGAAAAATAATATTGAAGTTGAAAAACCACTCCACTTTTTCCATGAATGAGAAATGAAAGCAATCGTTTTGCTGACAAAATTTTGTGTGATCGTTTACGTAGAAAAACTGGGTCTCCAACAGACACAGTATCAACAAATATATTCATGACAAATTTTGAAGAGGCACTAGATAATGTTTGTTTCATGTCGTTTTGTGTTGGTATTGTCTCGGAAATTTGGTTGTTGAAATTTTCATCTTTTTTTTATATGTATCTAATATGTCTGATTGTCAGTGTCATTTCTTTTCGAATTTGAAAGCCGTGGTTTTTTGGAATTTCTTCCAGACGTTCCGCTGGCGCGAGTGGCTAGCTTCTTCAGCGACCGAGTCATCGGACAGCAAGCCATGATGGTTAAACCTCTCAAGAAGCTAGCCACTCGCGCCAGCGAAACGTCAGGAAGAAATTCCAAAAATCCACGGCTTTCAAACTCGAAAAGAAATGACACTGAAAACCTCAGCCGTGAAAGTCTAAACCATTTTGTCATCTTTGATTGTTTTTAAAATGATTATATAACACGACGAAACTACTTTTTGAGCTCTGAAGAAGAATGTGATTAAATTTGAAACGTCGACAAGAAAACAATTGTTTCTGTTACCTCACCAACCTTTCTCGTGCACTAGATAATGTTTTACTTTCAATTTGATAATATTGGAAAGGTATCACGCCACTTCTTGTTTTAGGTTTAGGTTTTTATGAATCATTCCAAGAACTTTCATGATACACTGACTTCATTAGGGGGCAATTACACCAAGAATTCAAGTTATTTCAGATAATCTGAACAAACAATGTTTTCATCAACGTGAAATTTCCTTCAAGTCAACCCCGTCCACATACCAGTGACAGTCACGTCTCTGCCAGTCGCTACCATCGAACGGCGCAACCTACTGCGCTCGCTGGCATAGAGTTGGTTGGAGGCCAATGCTCTGCCGAATGCAAGACGGCCGCGACTGTTGAAGGACAAGGGTCCAAAAATTCAATGACCTAACTTTAGAGGGCCTTTAGAGGACACGCAATGCGTGTATGCGAGCCGCGGGCGCGGATTGAAGGGGGTTCGGGGGCGAAGGGCGACGTCGCGTTTCTCTCGCCGAGTCGCCGGCCGGCTCAGGAAGGTCTTCGCTGAGAGTTTGGTGGTCTGTAAAGCAGTGGTGGATCCGTGGGGCGGCAGATTCGCAGCTAGAGCGGCTTTTGAAACAGATACTGTCACGAACGACTGTTTTTTTGTGTCAACGATGTTGAATGTGAAGGTTTCGGGAAGGTTTTGCTAATAACTCCATGGCTATTCACAGTTCGGCCAGCCTTTTGACGTAACAGAATTAACCCAAATTCAGCTAGAAAAATTGAAGCCATAAAAATGGTTGAATCAAATCTATGATCTTTGGGTAGTGAGTCAGACACACGTAGTCCAGTCATCTTAGTCAAATTTTGCTAATTACCTTGGAATTTGAAATACCCAGCTATAAACTCGTATAAAGTTGTATTTTGACATCTTGGAAGTTTTCTGAGAACCTACATATGGTAAGGTATGCGCGACTATTAAAATATAAGGTCAAAAGTTCAAAAAAATCGATTTTTTTGTACATTTTTTGCAAATATCTCGTTTTTTATAAGTTTCTCGCTATTTGTATATATCATCAATAATATAGAGGTTTGAATTCTCTACAACTTTTGTTTCAAAAATTTTTTTATAAGCTCAATCTTTTTCGAGATAGAAGGCGGAGAGCGTGCGGTTAGAGCATCACTCAAGGTCAACCGGTAATCCCTGTCAAAAAAACGCCATATAAAGTTTATTAACGTAGATATTACTACCAAACAGGCTAGAGACGATGCAGGTATAAGTACTCATTATTGAAACAGCAATTGAAGAATCTAAATCTGGAAAAACTGCACTTAAAATAGAAGATATTGATTTACTTGTCATTTGAATTGGGCGTACACTATCTCATCAACACAAATTTTGTTTAAAGTCGGCAAAGGAAATGTATAAAACAAAAATATACTCTTTTAGAAGTTTCGATAAGTATTCTCGTTCAAAAAAACACATTTTCTTTCTGCACGCATTAAGTGGCTCTGATACGATTTCTGCGCTTGTTGAAAAAGGGAAAAAAATTTTTAAATGCATTTGAGAAACTGCCGAATTTGGATCAACTTACAGCAGCACTGTCCGGTTCTAAAATTATTTGAGAATGGAATTCAAATCTTGTTGTCAGCCTATAATGCTGCAAAATCTGTGGTTATACACACTACGTCAAGTCTACGAAACTGAATAAACCTGTGCAGTTATCAAATATTCCACCAACAAGTGCAGCAGCTCACCAACAAATGCAGCAGCTCCCCAACATTTCAATCGTGTCTATTATCAAGTTAAAGCTTGGTTAGGACATGATTTGGAACCTCAGGAATGGGGTTTGACAATGCATAATGAATTCCTGGAATCTATCACGACAATTTTAGCACCTGCTCCAGAGGAATTGTTCAACACAATATTCTGCAACTGCAAGAATCGTTGTGGTTTGCGATGTGGATACAGGAAATCTGGGTTACAGTGATCTTTAGCTTGTGGCCAGTGTAATGGGTAAGCTTGTCTCATTGATTTTCTATATCAGAGCGATGTCAATGAAGACAGAACCCTTGACTCCAAATCATGAAAGACCTGCAGGCACACATCGTTGAAGACGATAAAAAAATCAAATTATAAGTTGTATTTGATGGAATTGGCTGATACTTGATGAACAGTTTTACAGAAACGCAACGAGTGTTTCGCTATACAAAAGCTTCTTCAGGTTTGTCATCACTGGTGGTTAGAGTTTTCGTTCAGGTACCTATTTGTGTGTGTCGCTTTTCTGTACATTATGTGGCCCAGTGTACCATGTACACGTTGAGAAAGTCTAAAGCTATCCCCAGAGAAGATGTTTTAAAATTCACTCTTGAGGCATGGAATGAGGCGTTTTCAATGAATGAAGTTGCATCAATTTTCAATATTTTGTGGATGTCGTTAACATAAATGTACTAATAACGCAAGAAAAAGGTAAAAAAAACAGTTTTTGTGGGGTAAACCTATGAAAACGCGCTCTTATCAATAATAATGAAGACCAAACGGAAAGTTTGAAGCTGATGAGAAGAATCTACTTGTTATAATTCACTAACATACATGTCTTGTTCACAAGGTAGATAAGGTAGCTATACGATACGGGTAGTAGGAAACAATATATTTGGAAAAATCATCAAAGAGCTATCCAGAAAAAAATACAGGTCACTTTCTACGTGGAACATCAGCAGTTTTTCTGGTGAAGGCTGGAACCCAATTGACCATGTTGAAGCGCCATGGTAGATTGAAGAATACGCCAGTTGCGAAAGGATATTCAGAGGACAACATATCTTCAAAGAACGAGGTTTCAAGGATGCTAACAGGCGTACCTTCTGGATGTGCCAATATTTTTTTTTAGGATAAAATACAAAAAATCCTTAATACAGAACGAATAACTACGCCGCTGCTGTGGCTGAAATCGAGAAATTATCTGAAACATAAGAGTAGGGTTTTGGAGGTCTTCCAGATAAAAGTGGATTTACAGTGATGGTTTTTTGGTTCTTCGTAGCGCGGCTCGGAATCACAGATATCGTATTTATAGGACAACTTGGAAATAATTAAACAGGTCTTTTTTATTTTTTGTTCCTACGCACCTGTAGGCAGGGTATACATTTTCAGAAACGAATTCGTGACATGAAATATTTTTATAATCAGCTTGGTAGAAAATTACGTTTTCGGAAATAATCCCACATGAGAAATTTTCCTGAGTAAACATAAATTTGGAATGATATGTGTCGTGGATTACTAAAAAAGTTATTTATATATTTTGGGGGAACTTCAACTAGAAATGCTTTATATTTCTGTTTATTTATTCAAACAGGTTGGAAACTTATGAAGCAATGAATTCGATATTTTGTAACCGAATATTCTACAGACTAATCAGTGGAAATATTTCATGCAGTCATGAGAAATTTCCTGTTGATTATTCTTTTTGAGTTCGACTGTACGATTTCCACTTAAAAAAAATTATATAATTTCTTCCAAATGATGACATAAATAATGTATTTATCTGATAATGTTATATAAATATATGTTGCTTTATTCAAGTGAATGTGTTTTTTTTCTAGAAACAGAACATCTTGTGATATTATTTCAATCTGTTGAAATAATTGGAACTGAATATTTTTTATAAATATGGAAAAGATAACTTTGACATAACATAACAATCAGTTGATAATTCGACCTAATCAGTTATCCAATGAAAAATGCATCAGATCTGAATACCATATCATGACATATCAAAAAATCTGGAAAACCATAGCTCTGACAAATAATTATTCACTACACTACTTTTAAGGATTTTTTCATTATTTTTACAGTACTCTTTCCCTAATTTTCCATAAACTCAGTACCGTGACTCTCCTAACATGTTTTTCAAACTTCATCATGAAGGATTTTTATAATAATCTATGAAATTTGTCAGATTCTCGAGCATTTTCAACACTCTGTATTGAGTCTCATATTTTACAACACCCCATATTTATTATTTTCTGTCTGATATAATATTTGTATATTCATTATGAATACTTTATATAATTTATTGAATTCTCGAAAACTCTGTATCCACAACAATTTTATTAAAATTTTTTTCTTAAAATGTGTCAATTGATCAAACAATCCAATGCCACAAACTTCCCACTATTGAATTTGCATTACTGAAAAAAATACTTTTCAAAATCTGTTTTTCTGTTAACATGTAGGTATGACATATTTTTCATTGTTTGTCATTCTATAGTTGAAAGACTATATACATTTTTAGAATTTGAAGCACCCTGGATTCACCTCTCGGACAATCAAGCGACTTTGGAATCTCTTGGCTCTTACCAAGCAACGTTTAAATTGGTAGCAAATTGACAAAAACAACTCTCTACAAGGAAGACTCTAATATGGATTCTTGGCCATTTTGGCCAAACCTTGGATTCACCACTTTTACTATTTGACACTCTATATCACTTGTTAAATAGTTCATCGCCCGTATAATCATCATTTTCTGTAAGCTCAAAATCCATCAATTTATAAAACTTTAACTCTCTGTATAACTTTCTAGACTCTCTTATCTCCCTTCTCGATCCGAAATTTTTTCATCAGTTTTTATTAGGTCTCTTCCAACATTCCATATTCATCATATTCATCATTTTCTACCTGACATGATTTTTTCATATTCCAAATAACAGTTGATAATTTGCTAAATTCACAAACAAACAAAAAATCAAAAAACCTTCTAGATTCACAGAACTATAAGTGAATGAACTTTTTTTAGTATTTGCTTGCTTGAAAAATCCATTTATCACCTTGTATCAGTTTCCAAACCATCCAACACACTAATTTTGACTAAGATGACTGGATCATTACCTATTTCTACAACATGCAATAGCATGGTTGTTATCACCCTGAACAGCTTTTCCTTGTAACGTTTTAACCTATCATGAACAAAAAGAATTCTATCCCAAAATTAAATTGAAACTATTTTAGTCTGTCACGTTTCCCATATCATCTATCCTGGGACACACTATATATTTTCAATCCAGTGACATTCAATAACAAAAATGAAAATGTCTGCTAAATATATTTGGTTCTGTCCTCTGTGAATAATTCATGGAACCAACAAGCAACGCACCATCTATGAACGAATAGTCAAACTAATTCTTCCAGAAGAATAGAGGAAACGTTTCGACGAAATGAAGTGAAAGGTCAAATTTGGTTCAGGAAAATTCCACGGTGGGTCTAATCAAGTCAATTATGACGTCAGACATCACCTCATTCAATATGTCATTTGATTCGCTGATCCAAATGTGATGATTTTTTGACCAGTGGAATAATTTCCAAAACTGTATGTGTAAAAACTAATGACATGGACGAAGACCTTGCTAATTTCACCGCTTCAGGTGATTTTAATCTCTTTTCAGAACTAACGAGCATTGACGGTAAGTTTTACTGTTTTTATTTACTAATTTGTTTACTTATTTATTAATTATTAGATCTCATCAAACACTGTGAAAGTAATGAACTGGAATGTGATTTATTCGGTGGAGATGCCTCCCTTCCACTGCACGATACTGTCCCCATGGATTTTGATTTTGGGGATTTGCATAGCAGTACTATGTTGAGCCCTCAAACCGTTTCACCTCCCTTAACTCAGACATCTATTTTCGATTCTTCACAACCTACACCGTTCAGCAATCACATCAAGAAAGTTCCTGAATACAGCCCCACTTCTCAACCCGCCCTTCAGAATGTGCAAGTAAAAAATGTACCTCTTTCCGTTCAAAATCCAACTGCGGTGATAATTTCATCACCCAACTTGCAACCGACTACGCAACCCCTTGTGTACACGAATATTCCCATTCAGGGACAACACATTATTCTACAGCAGGGGACCAAAGGACAGAGCGGAAGGCAGAAGGGTAGACCTGTGATTTTACAAAACATTCATCAAATATCGTCAGAGCAGATGCAGCCGGTTCTTCTCCAGGCGAAGATTATCAAGAGTGATTCACAGGTAAGTAAAAGCGTTTTTCTCATTTACTTTAACCACTGAATTTATGATTCGATTTGAAATATGTCTTTGTCAACCAATGGAAATAATTATACAACCTGCAAACTTTCATATGTTAGAAATGTAGATAAAAAACTCAAATTGAAAAGCTAATATTTTCGGGAGAGATCAGTTTTTTCTATAAAAATATAAATCAAGTATTTTTCATACGTATTACTTGATATACTATATCTCTCTGAGAGTACTCTTTAAAATATAAATGTATAAATTTTTATTCAAGTAGAAATCAACAACAATATGATAATTAATAAATAAAACAATTACTAATTTAAAATGTTTTGAATTATATCAATCTAATATACAGTATGTTAAGCCAGAGAGAAAACAAGAAAATTATATAGTAATTGGAAGTGAGTGAATCTAATTGGTGAAAAAAATGGGTTTCAACATTATTTTTGGTTTACAATAAACTGACTGATTTTCAACATTTATAGTTTGTTTTTATGAATTCACACTTTTTATAATGTATAAAGTTGAAGGGTCAGTCCATATTATGTGTTAGCTTTCATAAGTTGACACTCTACACCTAAAAGGTGTTGATTTGAGCCGAACAATAACTGGTTTTCAGAAATTTCCTTTTCAAACTTATATCTTAATATCACTGTTATAGGTAATTTGAAATTTACAATTCATATAGGGCTGTTCAAATTATTACCCACACATGGGAATCTCGCAAATGGTTAGAGGCAGAGGATAGATTCAATTGTGATAAAGTTGTCTATATTCAGGTGGATTTTCGCCCTATTTCCTTAAAACTGTATGAGGACTGATTTAGTCGATTCGTTTCTTGTATTTTAGAAATATTAGTTTGACTATTCGTCCATAGATGGGGTGTTCCTTGTTAATTCCTTACAGTATTCAAGGACTGAACCTATAGCTGGGAAATAATCAAATAATAGAATTAATGTCCTCAAGTACTGTCATCGATATAAGATTTGATTCAACTCATTTATGTTTTTATGAATGAATTGAGTGTTTCATCTTGTAATGACATGTGATGGTTGATTTCGAAGCTTTTAATACAGCCTCTAAGGAAACTTTCGTATCTACAGTTCATTCTGGAAATCCGGTAGATTGAAGTTTGGGAAAGAATAATGTTTAAGACTTTGGGGTGGTCTAGACCACTATATAAATCATCCAATATGATTGGGTAAAATGAACTACTTTTTTTGTAGTCATCAAAAGTTTTGGATCATTTTCAGGTCAACCCACCAACTGTCATGTATACGACATCCCCTTCAAGTACTACTCCCCAACCCATTCACACATTACTAAACACCACTGGAATTCTGACGACGACTACAGGAATTCCAGTGATGATAGATGGGGACAGTAAAGTGGCTATCAACCGAGTTCAACCTGTCGGTAAAGAACGTGTGGTGAAAGAAGTGAAGAAGAGCGCCCACAATGCGATCGAAAGGAAGTACAGGACAAGTATCAATGACAAAATTATAGAATTGAAGAATATTGTTGTCGGAGAAGAGGCAAAAGTAAGACTATATTTATTAAAGTGTGATATGTTTATAAAGTTGGGATATTTCGTATGGTTTGCTGTAACTGATGTGAGTCAATTATTGAAATGAATTCACTCATTAAAAAAATTATAACGACTCATACAGTTTCAAAGCAACATTTTTTTCAAATTAATTCGGATGTTTTTTTTTTAAAGTTTTTCAAGCATTTGTTAGCTCATTGTAAAACTTGAAATTTATAATGAATCGAATTTTGACAAATATTTGATTTCATTTTCATTAATTTTAGATTGCCTGAATATCTTGTTGTATGTTTGTGTTGGTCACCATTGCTTTTGAAAGTCAGATTTGAATGTTTGAGCTTATTTTTGACCAAATGAATGAAGGTATATAATTTGAATTTATGTAAAGATAACAAATCAAATAGTTTTTTCGATATATACAAGTTGATTGTAGGTTTCTTGTAGTTTTACTTGAATATACACCTTATAATTTTGTTTTAAAGTTTCAGTAAGGAATTTGTTATATGATGGAGGCGGCCGATACTTGATAAAAATCCATAACTAACGTATTCTAAAAACATTTTATTGTGTGTTTTTCACTAGATAGTTTTACAAAAACGCAACACGTGTTTCGCCATACAATGGCTTCCTCGGGCGTGTCTTAATAACTAATTCTACACATTAAACGCTATATATACCTTATTCTACAATTTGAGGTACCTGAATTTCAAGTACCTGAATTTCGAGTACCTGGTTTTTTACCTAAGTTTGTAATGAATTTAATTACCTGAGCTTATGTTCTATTTTCCACATTTGAAAAAATATTCAGTAACGGAGAGTTATTTAATTCTAATTGATCATTCAGTAAATTACCCGAATTCCTGAATCTATTGATTTCTAAACATTCTAGAAGATTGAGTTTCAAACTCTTCTCTTCTAAATGTAACACCTCGTATTCCTTGATTGAACTGATGTCCTTCTGCTAATAGGTGGTTTGCAAATGTGGAATTGGTCTTTCTATTTATAAAACTGCTTCTATGCTCTTTAATTCTTTGGGAAAATGTTCTTCCAGTTTGGCCAATATACAGTTTTGGACAAGAGCCACAAGTCAGCTTATATACTCCTGATCTATCCAACAACGAAGTTTTATCTTTATTGTTTTTAATAAATTTACTTAGATTATTATTCGTTCTGTAAGCCACGTTTACGCCTTCTTTCTTCAAAAAAACGGGCGATATTCCTGGTTGGTTCACCCAACCGACGTTATCGCATCTTGAATATGAGTAGACCAAGTCCATGGCTTGCTTTTGAAGTTTTTTGGTAAGAATGGCGTTTATAATATCTACTTTGTAACCGTTATTAACCGCGATTTGTTTGATCAAATTCAGCTCTTTCTGGAACTCCCTATCAGACAGTGGAATATTCAATAATCTGTGAAGCATACTATTGAATGCAGCAACTTTTTGTTGGTAAGGATGTGTGGAGGAATTATGTACAAAAAACTGTTAGCTAACTGATTATTATGGATTTCATACTCTATGTTATCCATGAAAATTTTCGCCAGCAAGGAACTCAAAGGGTTTCCCATTATAAGTCCTTCATTGCATGAATAGAATTTTCCGTCAAACTGGAAATAATTTGTATATAAGCTGACTTGTGGCTCTTGTCCAAAACTGTATATTGGCCAAACTGGAAGAACATTTTCCCAAAGAATTGAAGAGCATAGAAGCAGTTTTATAAATAGAAAGACCAATTCCACATTTGCAAACCACCTATTAGCAGAAGGATATGAGTTCAATCAGGAATACGAGGCGTTACATTTAGAAGAGAAGAGTTTGAAACTCCATCTTCTACAATGTTTAGAAATCAATAGATTCATAAATTCGGGTAATTTACTGAATGATCAATTAGAATTAAATAACTCTCCGTTACTGAATATGTTTTCAAATGTGGAAAATGGAACATAAGCTCAGGTAATTAAATTCATTACAAACTTAGGTAAAAACCAGGTACTCGAAATTCAGGTACTTGAAATTCAGGTACCTCAAATTGTAGAATAAGGTATATATAGCATTTAATGTGTAAAATTAGTTATTAAGACACGCCCGAGGAAGCCATTGTATGGCGAAACACGTGTTGCGTTTTTGTAAAACTATCTAGTGAAATTGACACAATAAAGTGTTTTTAGAATACGTTGAGGAATTTGTTGCCATTTTCCATATTGATATTAGATGTTGAATTTTGGAATACAATAATGAAAAGTAAATCGATTTAATGTATTGTAATGGTGCATTTCATATTTTCAATGAAATTTCAATTATGGGAGCTATTTTCCTTCTTATTGTTTCAATATGTCTCCATGATTATTCTTCATCTTGGTCATGAGACCAATAAATTTTCATTGGAATAAACATATACGACGATTTCTGATAATTCAATGAAATTTTATGGCATTCAAGCTGTGAAGATACTTGATAAAGGTTTATTTGAAATAATAATCTTAATTTCTTGTACATTGTTTTCATTGTATATTGAAGTGGTGTCATCAGCAGACATTTGTAATTTACCAAATAAGTTTACTGTAGCCAAAGAACTGAAATATATGAGAAACAAAACGGGTCCTAGTATTGATCCTTGCGGTGCCCCACATTCATCAGCTCTTTGAACTTTTGTTACAATGATTGTTTGCATTTTTATTTCAGAATATTTTTCATCTAAACTTTCTAGCGAATGAGCCAATAAACATTTGTTTTTATTCTTCAAGCTGAATAAATCTGCCATTCTGAGACGGACAATCGAGTATATACGTTTCCTTCAAAACTCCAATGCTCGCCTCAAAAAGGAAAACATGGCACTGAAAATGGCGGACAGTCGCAACTCCCTCAAAGGTCTCCTCACAACGGGTGATGCAAGTTACAGACCTGAAGATACTCCGCCTCATTCCGACCACTCGTTTTCTCCGCAGTACTCATTACCTTCTAGTCCTGAATATTCTACCAATATTAAGGATGAAATCGAAGAAGAAGAGCCGGTTTTAATTTCCAGAGGCATGATGGATAGTTCCAGGCTGACGTTGTGTATGGTCATGCTCGTCATGGTGACATTCAATCCGTTCGGCTTGATGATGAATAGATACGGTGGCGAAGATGACAGTAAGGCTTTGCGAAGGATATTATGTGAGTAAATTATAACTTATAGAACTGTTCGAAAAATAAGGTGAAAGTTCAAATTTCTCGGGCTACATACATTCAAGTAGCGATTTTATTATTTCTTTATGTTGATACACTTGTCTAGAATATATTTTCACGGTTTCAGCTGCTTAGCATGTTCAGTTTGTTGGTGAGAGGCATGAAAGTTGAAAATGTTTTGCGTGCTCGGTGTTTTCTTGCAATCAAAAAAATTTATCTAGGCATCAAATTTTTGAATTAAGTACTCAAAACACATGCAATGTTGACAGTGGCATACAATGATTGTACTCTGAGTCAGAAAAATGTTTACAAGTAGAAATAGAAATAAGATTTATCAGAAATAGATATCTTGATATACATAAATATTATACAAATATATCAGTCATTAAACTAAATACAAAAAAACTAAAATATATAAGGCCTATATAGTAGAATATATATAGTAGAATATAGATCAAGGTATCATCTGCTATAATAAAGCACTTCAGCTATTTGGAAACACATGTAATTTCACTGAATTCCAAAGTGCTTTACTTGATTACCTTACCAAAAATGCATTTTATAGTACTGAAGAATTTCTTCAACTCTAGCTATTATTGTATAGTTACTTTATTCTACTTGTACAAATAATAAAAAAAAAAAAGATTTCACAATTTCAACTAATTTAAGCTACTTGCATATATTGTCTGTCACTGTTCTTGCATCTTTTTATTATGTCTACTTAACTTCTAATAACATGTATATATACACTAACTATAGATAAGCACAATTGCTTTATGTTTGGTTCTGACTAGTCTGATAAAGTTTTATACTGTATGTACCACATGTATAAAATCTTTTAATGATGAATAAATTTCTATTCTATTCTATAGTATGTAAAACATAGCAGTTGTGAATGATGAAGAGATTAATAGAGAGAAGAATGATAAACAACTAAATTGGAATAATATTGTGCCTGTAGATATTGAGATATGGAGCGTTTGAAGAGTTGGAGGGTGCTATTTTATTTAATTTCATTAGGAAGCTTGTTATAGTCCAAGAGTCCTCTGTGAAATATAGAATTCATTGTTCTTGCCAAGTTAGTTCGTGGGACAACCAAGTCATCTCTTCCTCTAGTATCGTATTTGTGTATTTGATGGTTATATGAAGTAATGTGGTGCTTTTCCAGTGATTTTAAATATGAATATCATAGAAATATATTGTAATCTATATTATACTGTCATCCAATTCAGAATATTATTCACTGATAATATAGGAGTATATTTATGGCATTTTAATAACAAGCGCATTCCTCTGTTTTGTAATTTTTGTAGAGTAGAGATAGAATTACCGTCTAGTAATGATATCAAAGTAGCACAGTAATCAAAGTGTGGTAGGATTATTGTTTTATAAACGGTCAAACCAGATTGGAATGTTAGTTGTCTACTTATTCTAGTAAAGAAAAACATTTTTTCAAATTCAAAGTGTTACCAATGATGAAGCCCAGGTATTTGAATTATTCCACAATTTCAATAGTTTCGCCGTAGATCTCAATATTAATGGAGTTGATATCAATTAAGTTATATTTATATTGTTTTGTCAATATCATAGCTTTCGTTTTAGTGGTATTCAATTTGAGTTTGTTTGCGTTCAAAAACTTCGCCACGTTTTCAAGAGTCAAATTAATTTTGCGTACAGTGTTATGAATATCAGAGTCGCTTGCTGCAATGAGAGTATCGTTTGCAGAGAGATTGATGTATTCACAGTCACAGTAGTATAAGCTTTTCACAGAAGGTGAAAAATACGTTGAATGACGACGCTCGACTTGGACGCCCCAGCACATGGTCGTAAGGTCAATATGGAGAATTATCTTGAAGTTATACGCCACTTGCGAGAAGAGCGCCTCAATAATTTTCCTGTAGTGCTTTGTCCTGGAAAAAAAAGCATGCCTCAGCCACCGTATGTACCAGATTTGTCCCCCTGCGACTTTTTCCTGTTACCAAGATTGAAGAGACCCACGAAAGGACGGCGTTTGAAAAAAAAAAGCAGGCACAAGTGTATTTGAGGGGAAACAAAATAGAAATTGCTGAAGAAATAAACATTTTTTGGGAGAAATGAAAATTTTCCTCATTTTTTGAATAGACAGCGTATTTGCTCTCCGAAGTATTTGATATCTATATTTCTCAGTAGCGAAAAAACAATGTTTTGTCCCTAATAAATTGATTTTTCCTGAATATGGAATCAATTATATTATAATCCTGCATAGCTTTGATTTAAATTAGTCTCCACAATAAAGTATTTTTCCTGGTAATTTCAGTATCAGCGTGGACATTTCCTGTCATTAATGTTATTGTATATGGAAAGTTTTTTGTTAAGTGCATGGCATTTCACAATTAGATATAACTCTTTGTAGTCGCAAGAAATGGTGGAATTGTTTGAAAAAATGATGAGATATTACTTGTCAGTTACTTCAAGGTATCACAAAAATTCTTTGTTAGTATTTACAGTCTCGATTTGTTTTTAGAGTTTGTTATATTGTCTCGACAAATGTTTTCTTATTTCAGCAATTACGCCTACATCAATTTCTCCGTCTTCTTTTTTGTTATGGCTGGTAAATTTTGCCATTTTTGCCTTTTGTTTGGTGAAAATGTTTGTTTATGGAGATCCAATAATACCTGAGAAATCTAAGGAGTCCCAGATATATTGGAGACACAGAAGTCAGGCGAATTTATTTTTAAAAAAGGTGAGAAAGTCAAATATTATTAAGGTAGTAGCTGAACTGAGATATTCTCCAAAACATCAATTAGTATTTTTATTGAAAAAAATCATTATGAATCAGTTGTGAGTTTTTTTCGAATATGAATTTGCAGTGATTTTTCATTTCCTCTTCACGACTTTTCAGGGTGACAAAACAGGAGCCAAGCAGGAGCTGCTTCGATGCCTTCAAACTTACGGTATCACTTTGCCTACAAGTAGATTTGAACTATTCCTTTGTTTCTGTTGGCAATTGTTTCGACAGATTGTTCACAGGCTCTGGATTGGAAGATGGCTATCCAGACATGCCGGCGGATTTTTTGTGAATAGGTGCTTAGCAAAGTGTCATTATTATAATTCGAATTCTATTGACTTCTCAATTCGTTTTTTTCAGTTTGACCCGCTTCCAAGCACAA
This sequence comes from Leptinotarsa decemlineata, assembly GCF_025532065.1. Lineage (NCBI taxonomy): Eukaryota > Metazoa > Arthropoda > Insecta > Coleoptera > Chrysomelidae > Leptinotarsa > Leptinotarsa decemlineata. The sequence continues at coordinate 11,590,085 of NW_027412692.1, read as the reverse complement.
ACGTCGTGCAAAGAACTGGCCCTCGTTTTCAATGACTTACACAAAATCCAGCTGGTGGCTGGTCCAGAAGAGACTTGCCATCTGTTTGGACTCACGACGGCTCTGAGTGCCTTGAATTTGGCAGAGGCTGCGAAAGGGCGAATAAAGTCTGTCGATATGATTGATATCTATGTGGGTGTAGCTTTGAGAATTAAAGCTAGTATGCCGAATTTCCTCCATCCGATACAGAGGTGAATAAATATTAAGTGAAATTGCTTTATGATTTATTTTCGACACAGTAGAATAAATATTTATGGAAATATGGAGCTAAATGACATTAAAACGGTCAGAACTTTTGAAGCAACCTATATCATTGTTGGGAATTATCTCAGATATGACCTTTCTTCAATTTGGGAAAGTGTTTATTTTTTTACATGATTTTAAATCATTTCTAAGTACCGAGTGTTCTTGAAAAGTGTGGCCAGTCATGTTTTCATTCCTTTTTCAGATATTATTTGGGTTTGGCCCAGCTGTCGTCAACCAACTCTTGTGATGCCATTCCCAAAAGGTTACAGTGGCTTTTCACGCCGTATGGATACAAATTTTTCATTTCCCACAAGTTCACCAAAGATGTGAAGAACAGAGCACTTCCGTTCAGTTCTATTGGAAATAGCATTGATCCGCTTGCTATCCAAATGAAGGTAAAAATAACTTATAATAATAATAATAATAATATTTATTCATCCTTAAAGACGTTGACAAACGTGTAGGATAGGTCAGCATTAAGCATGTAAAATCACATCAAACGATAAAATTGTAGATCAGTAGATAAAAATAATACAATAAAAATTTATACAACAAAAGTCAGAATTATAAAAATTAAAACAATTGTAGTAATAAAAATTGAATATGTCATGCCAAAGTCGCATGAACCCATTCAGTCGAGATGGACCGAGAGAAATTCATCAATAATAATAATAATAATAAATCGGCTTTATTGATAATACAAAAAAAAAACAATACAAAGATATATTTGAAAATGAAAATAGTTTACAGGAGATTCTGGTACTCCTTGGTGAAGTCTAGCTCAAAGCTACTCTAACTCAACCATCAAGCACCACTCCATAATGCACGCAAACTTACAAAAATAAAAGCAATTAACAGTGATGGTACCACGAAATGAGAACCGTAAATAAAATAATAATTTGTGATTACCTTCTAAATATAGTTGATAAATAATTTGATTTGAATTTTTATTGAAATTGATATTTTTTTTGGTTTTAATGAATTATTTTATTCTTTCATTAGTGATAGGTATTGTTCAATTTTTAATGTTATATGTATATTTGATTTCGTTGGAACTAATATTTTGTGGCATTATTAGAAGTCTTAATTTTTAGATATAACTTGTACTATATCAGTTATCAAGGCAAATATTATTGTCCATTTTTATGCTTAATTCGTGGATTCGAGCGGTCTTATTATTGTATATTTATTTGTTTGCTGGCTTTATTCTTGAAAAATATGAATGAATAATTACAGAGAATTTCAACTTAATTGATCTGTTGTCTAAAAAGCAAAAGTTAACATTATTGACTATCATAGATATAATTTTTATATTTGTATTTGAATTTCTTGATATTGAATCTCTTCAATTGCTCAGGCAATGAATTATAGAGTTTTACAGCACCAAAAAGAAATGATCTCTGAAACTGTGCAGTGCGATGTTGTGGCATAGTTAATTTGTTTTTATGTCTAATGTTTCTTGAGTGAATATTTTCACGCAGAATTAGTTCGTATACGAATTTCATTATGGAATCCAATTGTCAAGATACTGGAAAAATTTGTATCTAACTCTCAGACAGTTTTATTTGAGTCCCTGCGACTATTTAGTGATAGGAAATTTAACTGAACTGAAAGTGCTATTGCTAAGTTTTTGAATATGTATGACAGAGATAATGAAACTTTGGGTATTTTTCTAGACCTTGCAAGGCTTTTGACCTCGTAGACCACAAGACTCTCATAAATTGAAAGGGTATGGTCTAAGGGAAATACGCTTGAGTGGTTTGAGAACTATTCAAATATACGAGTTCACTATGTTGAAACTAATTGTTATGTAGGTGGTGGTGGAAATAAGGCTGTTGATATTTCGGGTGGATACAGGTTTATTGACATCGATAACATCCAAAGATATTCACACGCACATAGATATATACAAGGAGTACGACTATACTACATTTTGTACATTTCATAGATACAACCGCAGCCGCCGATTGATACTAACTGCCCCCAGCGTTTCCTAACCTGGAGACTGTTCTCCGGGCATGCACCCTTAGCCCTATATCAGTGGCGTAGCAGCCACATACATTACACTAATAATTGAACATTGCAGAGATCACACTACCTAGTGGGAATTCCACAGGAATCTATATTGGGACCATTTTTGTATATAATATATGTCAATGATTTTATGGGCAAAAACTGCGCCGTATATGCTGCTGACAGCATATTCCCTGATTGACAGCCAACACTGTCAAGTCAACTGTAGATAAAACCTTTCAAGACTTAACAATGCGAGGGACCGATTCCAGAACAACCATTTCATCATTATACTGGGAACAAGTCCCTGAACCAAATGCAATCAACTGAATTTCTAGGAATGAACATATCTGAAAACTGTAGTTTGAAAATACGACTGATAGAGTAAAGAGATTGCCCCCTTGACCTTACTGTTTATATCAATTACGTAATACAGTTGAAAGAGCCTGTTCTACTTATCTATTATGCCTAAATACATTCCCTTGTGTTGAATATTAGCCTAAATTTGCTCACAAGATGCTTGGAGTATTTTTTTACTTCATAACGGGTTATTTGATATCATTTCCTCAGAATACCTTCTCTCAGACTAATAGAAACATTCTACATTAAAGCAAATTGAGGTTTAAAATCTGTTTTTTCGTTAATCAGATGTTGCCCCCATACGAAGGGCAAGCTAAGGAATAACGCGGTCTTACCTTTTAACGTGTGATTCCTAACACGGTTGCAGAATCATCCCAGCTTCAACCAGATAATTTCTCTCGAGAAAAATATCTGATCGAGGCAGGAATCGAACCCACGGCCTTCCGATCGTGAGTCGGGCGCACTACCACCGCGGCCAATTGCCTGAAACATTGGAAAACTCATCTCAGTGGATTTCAAAAGAATTGTAAAACTAATTGAAAGGGTTATATTTTTAGGAGAGAATAATTTTTGAGAAAGAAACGTTTTGGCTTTTTACATTTCCATCTTTATATAAAAAAAGTGGGGAATCTCCCAAAGATTCCCACTTTTTTTGTATACAATGAAGAAGTAGAAAATGCTAAAACTTTTTTCCCAAAAATTGTAAAACAGTTATGAATCGATGGCTATTTCTCTGTAAGTTTTGGCCCACTTGAAATTTGATATCTTTCTTTCCAATTTGTTCTACTGTCACTAATTACTGATGTTAATTTCAAATATTTTTTTCAATGTGTGACCTACTTTAATGTGTCTTTTCTATATTCTAAAGTACTTATACATACTTGTTAAGTGTTAATTTATTAATGCAAACATATTCTTTTATTACTTGCATTTTACTGTCTAGACTAGTTTGATATAATTGTGTATGATCTAATTGACAACCAATAAATACTTTATTTATAGCCAAGATCTTTCAGATTTACCGCGAACACCTCTTGGAAAGAGCGATGAATATTTTGCTGTCACCTGGACAAAAGAATGACAGTAATCCAGATAAAAGAACAGACATTTGCGATGCTCTTTCATACATCGAGTTGCTTCAAGACAATGTTACAGTCGATGCAAGAACCGTGTTTGGTGAGAATTCAGACCAATGTGAGTCAATAATTAGATTTATTTTTATTGCTGTTGTTTTCTTTGAAAAGTGTTGATTTGAATTTATTTTTTTGCTTTAATTATATCTGTGTAATTGAATCTGTCTAATTATTATGCATTTGTTGACCCAGAAATTTGTCGTCACGATATCTTTGAAGTGATTTTGACTTCCTCCAACTAGAACACGGCATAATAAAGACAGCTGGTGTTTCACATTTTCTGGAAATATATTGATTTCTATAATTGAACAAGAAATTTAATTTTTTTCCAAATATTTCTGAAATGACTGGAAAAATAAAAAGTTGTTAAAAGACCAATTTTATTCTTGACAAAGAGTTTCTTGAAAAATTTCCCAACTTTTTTTCATAATTACAAAAAAGTGACAAGTTTCAACTGAAATAACCTGAATCATTAATTCAACCTTGTAGCGGTCACTAAATCAATCCATTTTTGAGGGAACTTCTGATTAGTTTTCAACTGATATCATTTCAACTTATTTTTCGAAACTTTCCACCGACATGACTCGAATTTTCTGCTCAACTAGAAATTGTTTGGCTCATCTTCTGATTGGACTTCCTCCATAATACATTTTCATAATCATAAGCAATCCAAACAAGTCAATGGCCTCAAGAGTGTTACACTATATACCGAGTTCCAGAGAGATAGTCAACGTTCATCTCTGCAACACTTTACTATTTCCATACTTTTGAAAGCATCCAAAAATCTAGTGTCGTGTTCAGATCTGAACCATTTCAGACAATTTTCATTTACTATATGGCCGTTTTGCGAAGCGTGGCACTAGATTTTTCTGTTCTTCGAAATCGGATGTGCTGCGTGTTCTTTGAAACGAGTTTTAATAGCTCGCCTAGTCTGACCGATATATTGTTTGTCGCAGTCCTCACAGCTCATTTTTTTATCCCCGACTTTTGCTTTTTCCAACATCTTGTCTTGAGTTACCTAACATTTGTTGAAGTGAGCAAAACGTTTTGAAGGCTACTTTCACGTTTAACTTAAATGCGACACATGTAATCTGTTGGTGTGTCTTGGTTCATACAAAAGGATGATTAACTTTGAATCATTGTCGTTTGAAAAGTGAAGGTTCAAGAAGATTCTCCCACAATATACGTTTCCTAATTAACTTATCTACTATATTTTGAAGATACCCGTTTCTTTCAGCCATGTCCCTCAATATTGTACCCTTCTATACTCCAGGGGAATGTAACAAGCCTATGGACGAGAAAGTTCAGTCCTGCCAGAAATCTGGAAAGTAATCTAACCTCTCTTATTTTAAATTGAAATCTGACAAAGAACAGTGGGTTTGCCATTGCCGTGCCTTCGTGCTGTCTGTAGAAACAGTTGTTGAACTGGAATAAATTCTGTTCCATCAGATTTTCATCAATTGTATTTAATCTTTGATTACTTCTCAACTGAGACCATTGACCATTGAGATTTTCAAAAGTTATGAATTGAATAGAAGAAAATAAACTCAAGGTTCTTTTTTGAAAGAATGAAATTTGATTTTTAGGTTATCAAGATCAGGTGGCCCAATGGTGGATGGCGTTTGTTTCTATAGCTTGCCACTGGCTTATGGGAGATGACAGGAGCGAGAATTTATACAAAAAAATTGAAATGATACCTGAACCACTTGCGATTCTCAATGATCCCCTTCCGAAGGCTATTGTAGCAGCTTTTGTGGCTAGGAATAATTATTTGAATCCGCATCCTTCTATTACTCCCAAGAAGATTTTACTACAGTGTGATTATGCCAGTCATTTGCTGGCTGATAGTTTGACTATTACAAGTTGCAAGAAGAAAGATGATTTGGTTTTGGTAAGTGTAATGCTTATTTGAATTATTGTAGTAATAATAATAATATTTATTAGCCATTTCGGTACTTAATGTACATATGGTAAGTCAATAGAAGTACTATATAATATAAAAACAATTAAAATCATGATTTGTCATATATAAATAAAAAAACTAAAACAAATATCACGACAGTATATGGTATCACAGTTATAGAGGTATAAATTAATAATAAGAATCTTAAAATTATAATTTTTGTCCTAAATAATCCTGTACGCTATAGAAACACTTTTCTATTAAGAATTGATCTGCAATATTAGGTTGGATTAGTTCACAATCATAAAGTTCTTAAGGAAATTGGCAACTATAAAATCAATACTGGTGCACCTGGTATAATTATTGATGTTGGTGAATATTCTTGTGGGACCTAACATGTTAGTTTCTAATCGAAATGAATTAAACAAATCCATCATTAATTTGGCATTAAGTTGTGTTGTTTATAACATTTGAATGAAAGAAATATTCCAAACAGTGGTCGCAGTGTCCCAATTTTCTGTTGATTGGTGTGCATTGTGGTTGCATTGCATGTTTTTTTTTTGGTGCAGTGTTTCTGCAGTGCATCCCAAATGATGGAACAGCAGCGGAAGCAGTAATATTGGAAAGTTTTGATGTTATGAATTTAAGAGGTCTGTTCAAAAAAGTTTGCAGTGTTTTGTGTGTTTGACAATTTTCAGCTATCAAAAAGAATGGGTCAAAGAATTTCCATCAAATTTTGTGTGAAAGATAGAATTATATGCTGAAAAACACTTGAATGGTCGACAGAGGCATTCGGTTGTACTCTTGAATCAGAAAAATGTTAACAAGCAGTACAAGCTTTTAACAGAAGGTAAAAACACCAGCACATCAACAACCGATGAAAATGTTCAGAAAGTGAAGAAAATTATTATGGAGAATCACCGAATCACTATTAGAGAAGTTGCTGATAATGTCGGCATATCGGTTGGCTAATGCCATACAATTTTTTGTAAAATTTGAGCATGAAGCCTGTGGAGCAAAGATCATTCCAAAATATCTGACTTTTGATCAAATAAATCGACACTCTAGTATCGCACAAGAATTTTTGAATGACGTCAACGGATAGCCTTTGAATGACGTCATCAATTATTGTTGAATCACGTCAACGGCGATCCGAATTCGATCACTGTCAAGGTTTTGCTCATTGTTTTTTTCGATTACTCTAGTGTAGTGTTAGGTTAGGTTAGGTTAGGTTAGATTAGGTTAGGTTAGGTCAGGAGTTCTTGCCACATGGTTTTACGCTCAATAAGGAGTATTATCTTGAAGTTATGCGTTGCTTGTGAGAAGCAATACAAAGAAAACGTCTGGTATTGTGGAGGAATCTGTTTAAAAATCTGTTTAAAATCTATTTTTCCGTTAATCAGCTGTCGCCCCCATACGATCGACAACTCTCAGAAGTTGAGAAACTTGTTCGAGCTAAGGACTAACGAGGTCTTACCTTTCAACGTGTGATTCCCACCACGCTAATGCACCTACTAAAATAACACCGTAATCATGTCTCAGCTACAGCATTCATCAGATTTGCCTCCATGCGACTTTTTCCTGTTCCCAAGATTGAAGAGAACCATGAAAGGATGGCATAGATGAATTGATATTTTTTGAAAATAATGAACATTCACCTTTTTTGAGCAGACTTCGTACACAAGAAGTCCATCTAAATTGAATTAGTCTGGTAAATGGGGCGTTCGATCAATGAAATGAAAGACACACTCTTGTTAGAGTAAATCTTATTTCTTGTACAGTGAAAACGAAATTGTTTTGAACAAGTAATGCAAACAATACTTGTTTAGAATAATTTAAAAATCGAATAGAAATTTAGACGATCTCAACAATGTTCTTCAGATGGTACGTTTGCTTGAAGCTGCAAGGAAAATCTCGGTAAAATCTACATCTTGTTGAAGAATATATACCAAAATTACCCCATCCCATTCAGGATGGCCCAGACACCAACAAATCCTTAGTTCTAGTGAGGTATGGGTTCATTTAATTGCATTTTTTTCAGTTGGCACAATTGTTGGTTTGTGATTGGCTCCTTGAAACGAGAACCTCATTGTGGGAAGACAGAGTAGAAGATGGTTTAAAAACGCCCGTATCTAATTGTGTTCTAACAGCCTTCCAAGCAGACTTGACTTCGTTAAGATCGCTCACAGAACACATTCCGGTGAGTTTTTAATACTGTTGATAATTCAATGATTTTTGTCACCCCTTATATGATTGATTGATTGATAATATGCTTATTGTTTAAGAATAAATTCCTGTTACAAACACAATGTCATAAATAAATATCAATATAAACATGAAGTATAAGATATGAAGTATAAGTGTATAAAATATAAATGATTAAAATAAAAACTATATATACGTACATATGCAGAGGTTACTTGACAAGAACTAGGACAATGAATAAAAATATATGTTTCACACACACTTCAATCGCAGTTTCATCACATTCTAAATTACAGGGCATCTTCAAAATATTTTTGTAGGTCATAATAGGCTTTATCACTTAATAGTTTTGTACATTTCTTCCTAAATATGATGAAAGGAGTCTCTTTGATTTCATTGGGAAGTTTATTGTATATCCTGATTCCATTATACAGGGCTTTTCATGATGAGCGTTAATTAGCCGTTTCTGGCAAACTATTCAACGGATCAACCTGAAAATTCCACAGTATGCATAAGTCAATATGACCTACACGCCTAAAATATTTTAGACGAAGCGGCGTTGTCGCTTCTACTATAAAGTAGCGGCTTATTTGATTTTTCAAATGGAACACCCCGTATATAATATCATATTATGATTCATTATCACTTTGTCAACAAATTCATATACTATTTCCCTATACCTATCTATTACCGTTTAGAAGATATAAATTAATTTCGATATTTATTTTACCAAACATAAACTTTAATAAATGCTGATAATCTTGAACTCTCTTGCACTAAAACGATCAAATTTGAAATGGAGTGGAGTAATACAATGAGGATCTTGACTCCGAGTCATATTTTCATTTGTCTTAGACAGGGTCTTCAAAAAATGCAGATACTTTGATCTCATGAAAAAATGAGTGGAACTCAATTTTTTCAAATAGAACACCCTGTATATTTCAACATTTTTGAGCTCTACATCCAATTTTAGATTAGCTGAAAATAAGAATTATATTAACAAAAATAAACCTGAAATGTGAAATAATAGTGAAATAAAATACAAGTAAAAATAGAAAGAAAATAAAAATAAAAAGTGGAGCGATTCCAAGTCACGTTAGTTCACGACGTTTCGTCACCAAACGCGGACTGCGATTCCAAGAATTGCATTTACCGGATACCCTGTGAGTGCGGAAAATCCTATATTGGTGAAACTAAGAGGCCATTGAATGTTCGCATTGCCGAGCACAAGAAACAAACACAGCGAGGGGAAACCAGCAAATCAGGAATAGCAGACCATGTTTGGACCCATCAACACAACATCGAGTGGTCCCAAGCTGAGATCTTGCACAGAGAGGAACATTGGTTTAGGAGAAAGTTCAAGGAAGCCGCATACATGTTTTCCAACAACGTATTCAGCCAAGCCAGCGTAGAAATACGCAACATATGGACACCCATCATCAAGCGAAAAATGGCCAACTCCCGCCGAAACGGTCATCTCCCACGGAACCAGTGAAGCGGAAAATGGAAAGCGGGGATAAGTGAAAGTACTCGAACGACCTATAAATAGTCATCTCTCGGAGGAATCAGTCCAGTCATCACCCGAAGACGATTGTAGATACTAACAATCAAAAAGTCGTGAAATAACTTGACTTGGAGTCGCTCTACTTTTTATTTTTATTTTCTTTCTATTTTTACTTGTATTTTATTTCACTATTATTTCATTTCAGGTTTATTTTGGCTAATATAATTCTTATTTTCAGCTATTCATTTTTAATTATTCTTCTTTAGTTGTTTCAGGGATTTCAAATCATTTTATATAGTAGACAATGGAAGTCCGAACTAGTGAAATAGAATAGTTTGATGAACCAATTCATCTGAAGAAGCTACAATGTAGCGAAACGCATCTTGAATAAAATTTTTTGTGAAAACTGATAATCATTATCATGTAGGGTGTATTAATGATTTGACTAGTCTGGTAATTTTTATTTCCAGAATGCTTTACCTAGAGTTTTCCTCTACGAAGCGACCAGCAGATTGATGGCTGGGGCAGCTCCTGGAAGGACCCAGCAACTTCTTGACAGAAGTTTGAGACAGAGACACAATAAACCGTCTATAATTTGTGGAAAGGGTAAGATAGTTTACAAGTTTATAGTGTCACAGCACGTAGAAAGTTCATTCATACAATTTGTCGGATAATTTATAGGAATAATTTTGTCATTTGGAATTGAACAAAAGCTGTTTTGATGAGGATTTGCAAGAGAAACTTTTTGATTCAGAAGAATAGTTTAGCAGTTATTTGAATAACTGCTAAAATTGAACTTCGCCTTTTACTATAACTTTATATATTTGGTTAGAACTTGATATTGTAATTTTTTTGTGGTTGTAGTAATAAAGACGTTTATTATTATTATATTATTAACTATGAATGCAATGTCATGAGTCTCACAAATTATACCTAGTCTTGAAAGAATTTTCTCTAAAAAATAGTTATCACCATCAAAAAATCGTTTCGAAATTGCTTTTTCTACTTTCCACGAAAGTTTTCAGGAGATTTGTTGTGTGAGTTAAGGAACGGCAAGGATTTTACTGTGACCATGAAATCTTCAATGAATGAATGTACGAGGGTGATCTGAAAAGTTACCGACCTTAATATAAAGGTAGCGGCACTCGTAAATAAAAGCTAGTGAATTTCGTTGTTCATCTGTTGATAGTTACTCAACAAAGTTTCAGCCATTTTCGACGCGCAGTTGTTATGTAACAGTCGTTTGAGTGAGTTGATGTGAGTGTTCTTATGAAGATGGACAAAATGGAGTATCAAGCTGTCATTGAATATTTGTTTTTGAAAAGCAATACGCCTACGCGAATCAAAGATGAGTTGAATTCTGTGTATGGCAACTCTGCTTCATCATTTTCTACAGTGAAATTTTGGCCAGCTGAATTTGAACCAGTGTTCTCAACCGTAGCGGAATTTACTCGACAGTAGCGGCGTTGCGGATTTGAACATAAAGTTTCTACAAATAATCAATATTGAAAAGAGAAGAAGAGGCAGTGGACTGGAAGCTGACAGCTGACAATTGAATGCACAGTCAATACGTTAATAGTCTTAGTAGCTGAGGCCATTACATGACGAAAGAGAAGAAGATATTTGAATTTTTCTTTATATAACCTCCAATATTTTAAAACTAAAAGACTAATAGTCTCGTCGTAACGTCATATTTATACTTTGATACTTTTGATGTTATTCAGTTTTTATTGATTTTGAGGTAATGTTCTTCTACAATAGATTCAATTTCAAAATCATTATTTCGAGCCAAGAAATATTTGGTTAACTGCTGTAAATTTGAAAATTAGGTACAATCTACTGAGTTGCACGGTTGATAATGAGCATGATCCTGATTTCTGGCAGTTCCAGTTTTGTGTATCTGAACGGTACACTGTAACTTCTGTGGTGTTTAATTTTGGACTGGGTGCATGCGCGAACTGAATGGCGCCAGATATACAAGCGTAACGGAATATCAAGCAGTGTAGCAAAAATTTGTTTCATGTGTAGCGACTTTATAGTTTATCCAGTTGGCAACACTGATTTGAACGTGGTCATAAGAGCTTGGGAGATGAAACTGCAACTACCGACGAAAACATCGCCAAAATTCCCCAAATGGTGCTAGACGACCGCCGAATTAAAGTGAGAGAGATAGCAGAGGTTATGAACACGTCAAAAGAACGTGTTTGTTACATATTAGATCAACATTTAGGCACGAGAAAGTTGTCTGCGCGTTCGGTGCCGCGTTTGCTCATTTTAGACCAAAAACGTGCTTGAATAAACATTTCCAACGCTCTGTTGGCGCAGTTTAGGCGCAATAAATCCGAGTTTTGGCGCCGATTCATCACTGTAGATGAACCTTGGATATACAATTATACGCTCGAAACAAAAATACAATCCGAACAATGAATTGCAAAAGAGGAACCGGCTCCAAAAGAAGCAAACACATTTTTTTTGGTAGGAAAGTGATGGCGACTGTTTTTGGGATAGTCGTGGAGTTATTTTAATCGATTATCTTCAAAAGAAAAAAACATTACAGAAGCATATTAAGCATTATTACTTGACATGATGAAGGCATAACTTGCGGAAAAAAAAGACATATTTGCAGAAAAAGAAAATCCTGTTTCACCAAGACAACGCACCGTCTCAATCACAGCGGTTGCCATGGCGAAAATCCACGAGTTACGCTTTGAACTGCTTGTCCATCCGCCTTACTCGCCTGATCTATCCTCAAGTGACTTCTTTTTGTTCCCTGATTTAAAAATTGTGCTCGGAGGACAGATATTTTTGTCAAATGAAGAGGCAGTAACTTTCGTCAACAGTTATTTTGCTGAATAAAACGCCGTGTACTTTTTGAACGGGTTACAGAGATGGGAGAATCAACGCGGAAAGTGTAGAGTTAAAAGGAGACTATGTCGAAAAAAAAAATCACTTGTATCTTTGTTTGGTCGACAACTTTTCATATCATCCTCGTATCTATATCGTCCTAGGAATCAATAGTTGAGAAACACGGCTCATAATATTCGTGGTCAACTAATTTTATCACTGTATGAAACATTTTTTCCAACAACTCATCCTGCAACACACACACACACATTACATTATTACTATTAATTTGAGTGACGTGATTTGATTCCAGGAGATAAAAGTCACCAAGAGCTGGGAGGCGAGAGGCAGCATGCCGCCGCCCTTTACATGGCTTGCAAGCACTTACCCGGTCCTCTCCTTTCCTCACCGGGAGAGAGAGCTGGCATGCTTGTGGAGGCGGCGAAAACGTTGGAGAAAATCGGCGACAAGAGGCGGTTGCAAGACTGTTACCAGCTGATGAAAACATTGGGAACTAATGCAGTGAATAATTGAATTGTTCTGTTTTGTTTTCATCTTATTAGTATTGGTATTTATATTGATATTCAAGCTTTTTCTTGTTATGAACGACAATTTTTAAGTTATTGAAGTGTATATAGTTTGGATAAGAGACATAATTTATATATTTTTTTTATAAACCCTCATGTTTTTATTAAAAACTCCACGATGTATTGTGTTTTTTTTCTCGATTCATTTCTTAGACAGAATAGTAAAAGAGAAATGAAGTATGAAATGACCAACAAAGAATTCAACTCAAAAGTTGGTTTCAGTGGAACAAATAAATTAATTCTTGAGTATGAATAGTATCATAACAAAAATGATACAAGAGAGTTAAGTTCCAGGTTGCATTATATTTGACACTAAATTTCATTAGTTCGGACTTCCATTGTCTGATATATAAAATGATTTGAAATCTCTGAAAGAACTAAAAGAGAAGAATTGAAAATAAATTGGTGAAATTAACAATTATTTTGAGCAAAAAACCTGAAATGAAATAATAGTGAAATACAGTGGCGTAGCTAGGTAACCTGGGGCAAATAAAAAATGGGGCCCCACTGCTATCAAAACTGGTAAGGTTTTATGAAGTGAAATCATTAAATATATAAATACTTCAAAAATCCTAAACTACTTTTTCATCAGCTCTTTTTCATGCATTGCTGGGCAGGTAATGAAAATATTAAACACTAACAACATGAATTAGAATCATTTCAATAATTGGAGTTGGTATTGGGCAATAAAACGAGATAGAAAAGATTCAAGGGTTTATTATTATATAAAGATCGGACCTACCAACTGACTAAATAGCTATTATAATCACAATCTTTTCCTAGCTTTAGTTTTCGCAAAAGTATCAATAACTTCGGTTAAGTCCAGACTGGATGCGGTTTTGTTCTCAATTGCTATTAGCTATAAAAACGATTAACTGGTCCATATTTTGAACTTGAAACGTAGTATGACTTTGAAAAATACCTATTATTCTGGTTGATATCAATTGGAAAATGTCCTGAAAGCTGTAAAGGTCCCATATCAAGAATTTGACGTCTTTCATTATCATTTAGTATTTTGTTCATGAAGTTTCCTAAGTCATGAGACGATTTATTGTACACATTTTCGAAAAATTTAGAGGTCTGTGGTTCCTCCAAATCCTCCGTTTTTATGTTTTTATATGCCATACATATGATCAGCGGCGGAGGTATCTTCAATTGCAATAATTGTTGCATCTTCTTCAGTAGGATTCTCAACCAACACTGCAGTTACTACATCATTTGAGTAGGGAAGTGCAAACACTGGTTGTGACGGCTTCTCTTCCTTGCGAGGCTCCTGCTGTCTTTTAGCCAAAGTCTTTTCTACCATCGCTTTGGAGTAGCCATTCCGTTGAAGATCATTTTTGATGATATCTAGTTCCGTCTCGGGACCTTCCTTCGTATTACAGAGCCCGAAACGACGGTCTAAAAAAGTCTTGATGATTCCTCTTTTAGTTGATTGATGGTGGTTGGATTCGTGGTTCAGATACTGTCCCGTGTGAGTGGGTTTTCGGTATACAGATGTTTCCTACTTAGTGTTGGTCCTCTTTACCAATACGTCTAAGAATGGCAATTCGTTGTGGACTTCCTTTTCCATTGTAAAAGTGATTGAATGTCTTATGCAGTTGATGTGTTTCGGGAAGGCGTCTAGTTCAGTATTCCCATGGTTCCATATTATGAAGGTGACACTTTTCAGTAGTAAAGAGACCGGTTTATTATCTTTACGTACTTATATTTATACTCCTGAGATTTTACAAGAAATTACTTCTGCTCGATTAATTGTTGGGGTGTTTTTCAATTCTTGGCACCATATTGATTGATATTTCATGCATATTAGTTCACAAAATAGACCATCAAAACTCTCTTTTCCAAAGTACACAGCCACTTATGGAAAATACCACATACTCCCACCTATTCAAAAGCATCATATACAAATTAGAACTTGATTATCGGTTTAATTTCTTGGCGCATGAAAATGTAAGCAACTTATTTGTTGGGCATTGAAGTTGGTAAGGTTGGTACATGGAAAAAATGAAGGAGGTGTAAATAAACTGAGTTTAAGTTGAAATTATTTCTGTTTTGTAGTTGTTATAACTTTATAGTTATTTCCAAATTTAAATATGACATTGAAAAAACACTTTGATGTGAGATTTTCACTGGGCAGTTTACAAAACTGCGAACACGTGTTTCGCTATACAATAGCATCTACATTCTGCTGTCATGCTTTTATAGTAGTTTGAATCATTATAACTATTAACTACCTGACAAATTTCTACCCGATAAATTCATAAAATATTTACATTTCTAGGATACACTCAAAAAACTGGAAAATAATTGATACAAATCTCACCTGAGACCTCATTTTACCTGCTTTTGAGATTTATCCTAATTATACAGGGTGTCCCTGAACTTCCTCTTTTCCTCTCGGGAATGTATAGATGGGGTCAAAATATCACCAGTACTTCATATAACTTTTTTTCCTAAAATCCTTCGTTACCAAGTAACGGGCCCTCGAAGTTACAAAATGAAAAATGTTTTTCTTTGATAACTTTTCAAGTGAATATTCAAAATCATCCAAATTTTGGTAATTGACTAAACAAATGAATTCCTTTGATGAGCTTTCATGCAGGAGTCAGTTGTTTTGCCACAAAGTCAGGAACGGACTACCCCCGATGGTCCACACCCCAAAACTTTGAAATAACAGATATTTTTCAATATTTTTCAACAAATTAAGGTTACTTGGACAATTTTATAAATAAAAGTACTCGTGTGGAAAGTCGATCGGAGCAACGAGTCTTGATAAAAATGTAGTTTCACTCGACGACATCAAACCCGCTCGTCCACCATTATTTGAAATGAATAATTATCAAAGCAGAAATAATAATGATAACGTTAATTCAACAACATTTATCCTGAGATGTCTACCATTATTCGAAAATATTAGTTTTTAAGGAAAATGGAAATGATAGGTAAAATGTTCATAACGAATTTTTATAATGCAAACACGTTTAACTAACGAAACTCAGGAGCCTCAAGAGCAAACAGAAATTAAAAATCCGCTACAGAAACTGCTCGATATGACCACCTTCTCTCTCTATACATTTTCTTAGTCTGCGAAGACACCCTCTCTGTACTTGAAATAGCATTCCAGGGTCGTTTCGTATGGCTTCACAATGTAATGTTATTCTATTCAACAATGCATCTCTTGTGTGAATAGGTGTAGCGTAAACAAGGCTTTTTAGATGCCCCCACAGAAAGAAATCCAATGGATTTAAATCCGGAGACCGCGATGGCCATGAATATGGCCCACCTCTACCAATCCATCTATTGTGGAAAATATGGTTCAGATGGTCACGCACAATCAAACTAAAATGAGGAGGAGCGCCATCATGCATAAACCACATATCTCTTCGGGTTTGCAATGGAACATGTTCCAAAAGTCCATTCAAATCGTTCTGAATGAACTCCAAATAACGTTCTCCATTCAATCGGTCCTGTAGAACGAATGGTCCTATAAGATGGTTTCCTATGATACCAGCCCAAACATTCACGTTGAATTTCCGTTGGTGTTTGGTTTGCAATATCCCATGGAAATTTTCTTCGGCCCATATATGGAGATTATGAGAGTTGATAACTCCATCTCTACTGAAACCTGCTTCATCAGTGAATAAAACTCGATTAATAAAAGTCATATCCTCTCTTTGCCTATCCATGAACCAATTGGTATATTCCAGTCGTGCTGGAAAATCTTGAGGTGTCATGGCATGTACCTTCTGGATGTGAAATGGGTGGAGCAGTTGTTCCCTAATTATTCTATGAATAGTGGACTTGGATGTATGGAACTGTTCTGATAGATTTCTGATGCTCATTGAAGGATCATCAGCGACGGCTTCCAAAATATTTTCCTCCAATACAACGGTACGTACAGTCCTAGGAGCGCCCTCACCACCTCGTTTTGGCAAAACTGTACCTACAATAATATCGAAATAAAACAATGTGCTCAAATTAATTATCAATTATTACATACCTGTCTCCCTCAAGCTGCGATCGACACGCTCGAATGTTTCTCTTGACGGTACCGTTCGATTGGGAAAATGCTCGGAATACAGACGACGAGCTTCTGCAGCATTACAAAATGCTCGTCCATAAAATACATGCATATCTGCATATTCATTGAATGTAAACTGTTCGGCCATATCAAAAAAATTCAAAATATCCTATAGAATATTGACAATACAATGATAGTCATATGACAACGCACCACTCAACAAAACAAAATCGCATTCCAGTTTCTCATTTTTTATCAAAACTTTCTAAAAGGTTTTTTTGTCAACATCTGTGAAAGAAATGGAACATAATTATTTCCTGGATATTTTTCACCTGATCATGTGCAGCCGTTTTTGTAGTTCATTCGTTTGCTTTTTATTAGTATAGTAAATATTTTTCCGATGTGCGTTTTTTCAGCTAAATTTAGATTCGTGTTGAAGAATTTCTCCCATAAAATTATATTTATCAGTGAAACTCCTCAACAGTTTAGCTGTGAAGAAGAATTTGAAACATTCGAATGCTGAGTTTCATGAGATTCAGATAACTGATCAACACGAAACGTGATTATTCCACACGTATTATGTACATACAAAATATGGAATGAATTCGATATTTCATAGTAGAGTAGCTTGTTAGTTTAAAAACACCACGAATCTACAGAACTTGATATTTCTTTTGAAAAAATATCTGCTATCACAATTGTGACTTAAACTTCCATATAGGTACTGTACTTTTTGTTTACGACTTCATTTTAGCATACTTTGTATTATTCCTGTTATAAATGTTGTTGAATTAACGTTATCATTATTATTTCTGCTTTGATAATTATTCATTTCAAATAATGGTGGACGAGCGGGTTTGATGTCGTCGAGTAGAACTACATTTTTATCAAGACTCGTTGCTCCGATCGACTTTCCACACGAGTACTTTTATTTATAAAATTGTCCAAGTAACCTTATTTTGTTGAAAAATTTTGAAAAATATCTGTCATTTCAAAGTTTTGGGGTGTGGACCATCGGGGGTAGTCCGTTCCTGACTTTGTAGCAAAACAACTGACTCCTGCATGAAAGCTCATCGACGGAATTCATTTGTTTAGTCAATTACCAAAATTTGGATGATTTTGAATATTCACTTGAAAAGTTATCAAAGAAAAACATTTTTCATTTTGTAACTTCGAGGGCCCGTAACTTGGTTACGAAGACTTTTAGGAAAAAAAGTTATATGAAGTACTGGTGATATTTTGACCCCATCTATACATTCCCGAGAGGAAAAGAGGAAGTCCAGGGACACCCTGTATATAGTCTGTAGGAGAAGGCTCAGAATGTGGAGTGTACTCCAGATCACTAAGCCTTAGGATTCAGTGAGGAATAGAGAAAAATACCATCGTGGTTCAAACAGAACTGGCTGGTATCTCAATCGCCACAAAAGAAATAACCAGGAAAGGAATTTCTGGCAAAAACATAACAATCTGCACTGATAGTAGACAAGCCCTATTAGCCTTGAACAGACAACGTGTTATCACAGGGCTAGTACTAAATTGCCACCAAGATTTAACCAAAGCCTTAGTAGATAATAATACTATCCTGTGGTGGGTTAAAGAGCACGACAGGAGTAAAGGTAATTGCCTTGGCGACTCTTTAGCCAAGGAAGCGGCTTAACTAAGAATTATAGGACCTAGTGACACCTACGGCCTGATGACAATTGCGGAATTAGCCAAACCACACCCATGCTCAATCCCTAAAGGGATGGGATGGAATCAAAGGATGCAATCTTGCCAGGATCACCCTGGACGACCTTGGGAAATTGGCGCCGAAGAAATATCTGGCGATGACCAGGAATAATGTAACAGTAGGATTTCCTAAGTTAGCTGGGAACCAAAAGAGAAGAATTGAAATCTGCTCATGCTTAAGAAATTCATTAAGGACCTCACAAGATTTGTACGCTTGATTCTAAGCCTAAGGATCAGCATATTATTCCGAAACACCCTGTATGAACGCAGTCATCTCAAATATACACCTGAAACACAGAAGAGTGAGAAAAGTCTAACTATAATAAGAAATCATAAGATATTTAATGAGTAGATTATTTAGACCATACAATACCTTTTGTTTGGTCTCAAAATCTTGCTAGCGAAATTATTATTTTTTCAAGTGAATTGTGAATCTTAAATTTTTAGATATTCAATTTGTAAGATCAATTCATTACATTTTCAACTTTGTAAGAGTACAGTCATAATAAATCTTTTCCTGTCTACAGTACATTTAGCCAGTTATTTTTTTATCCCATCTTTTCACAAGAGTTGATGTAATTCTTGTGTGCATAAAGCATTCACGATAAAACACTCGTGGGTCAAAACACTTTTACTAAGAAAAATGAAAGTAGTTAGATTCATTTTCCTAGAATCTCAGATACTACTTTTCTCGTACACCAAAACTACGAAAACACTATTTTCGAAAACTGTTTTACTTTTCTCTGTTTCATATCATTTAGTATACAGGCAAAACATTGGAAAAACTCAGTTGTATATCATAAATCACTGTAGGAAATTTTATGATACGGGTTATAATCTGTTCAGCTGTTGCTATTATTAGATTTTGAAGTGCTACGTCTCAACTTCAGAAATGAGTTATCACAATGAAACCAAAAGTTTCGACAAACACATATTCAATTTACCGAAGTTGATTCACCATTTATTCACAATTTGTGCCAAAGTGTAGTAACAAACAGTTTGTAAGTTATAAATAATTCAATTGAACAAAAAAAATGGTGTTAATTTTTTGCAAAAATCTTATGGAGTGTTGCAGATAATCCAAATCTAAACAAAAATCTTCAAAGAGCAGAAAACTCATTAGGTTTTCGTCCGTTTGTATGAAATATAGTACATTTGCCTAGTACTCTGCAATAAAAGCTTGTTTTTGATACTTCACTATTATTTTATCAATAATTCAGAAGATACTGACCTTTGCCTCCCTCACCAATTGATCTCCCTGTATGTGCTTTCTGCTCTGCAGACATGTCTTTATCGCCATTCGTGAACGTGCCCAAATTCATTTCATAGAAAGGGAAACAATTTAGCTGCTAAGTGCAGCAATTCAATTGGAAAACTCACTCGAGGATATTAACTACATAATTTGTATAGGTAGTTAGAGTATATTGAAGAAGCAGGTACCGGTGAAGAAGAAGAGGCAGTAATTTGCGACATGTCGTAATATGCAGTAAATTTGTGTGCCAGGTAATTTCCTTGGTGAGATAGGCGTGAAGCTGAGCAAACCACGCAGAGGATTCACTTCTTGATTAAGCCCTTCATCTTAGGAGAGGAGATTTGTTTTTATTCCCGGAAAATCTTAATAGGTTTTTCGGATTTTTCCTGCCGTAAATTAGGTAGCAGGGCTCAGAATGAAAATCATTACTGCAGATGCGATACATGCTAAAATCGTTGAAGGCAGAGGTGGACTTAGCAAGCAGATCTCTTGTGTAGATCCGGCAAAGTGAATATGTGATGTACTGTGTTTATCTCAACAGCGATAATCCACTTGAAATTCAGTAATATTTAATCAAGTCGATTCACATTCTCTTACGTCAGAGGCTCTTGGTGGATTTACAAATCCTTTCTCCAATCGGCTTGCAAAAAAATGAGTTGTGAGCATGCAGAATTGTCCATGAATTCCACTTTTACTCGACCTAAAAGTACAAGAATTTCGAGGAAAACGCGAGAGTAAATTGTCAAAGTGAAAGTGATTCATTATACATTCAGAAACAAACAATGCAACCTAGCAAATCAAGCAGGAATTTCTTAGGACAACCTTCAAATTCATAAGACGAGTTTTCAATTCCTTGTTACATAATAAACGAGAATACCAGATAGTACAAAATATATAAAATTTTACGGAGAGAAAATAGATGGAAAATTTATGAAGCATTCAGTGAATATTCCTTTAAAATTGAATTAATATTATCTGCAAAATGTCTACCTACATGAAAAACGTAAGAAACTCTTATACAGGGTGTAACTGAATAAGTGTAAAACATTTAAGGAGGTGATTCCTCATCGAAAAATACATAGGATCTTTCATATAAAGAAACTTCATTGGAGCATCCCTTGTTAAGATACAGCCCCTTAAAGTTACAATATTTAAATTAACCAGACGTTTTGTACTACCAAAAAGACACTTAGCCAGTAATTTATTTGGTTTACCCCATGGTTGTAAAGGGTGGAAAATGCAACCCCTAAAATTTATTTCCAATGTAAGATTTTGTCTTATTTGTTCACCATTTAAAATTTTATTTCCGATAGCCTGTTTCATTCTAAACAAAAAATGTCTCTTGGGGTTTTTGCCCAAAATAAACCAGTTCGCAGCAAAAACTTATTTTACGAACAATTACAGAGATACATTGTCATAAATACGAACTGGATTTATTGTTATTTTATAGTTAGTACCTGCATTAAACGATTAAAGGGTAAGGAACAAAACTAATTTATTAATAACAAAACACACAACATGTAGACATCATAGTAAATGTTCAATATGTCTACCTTCAGACAATACGCATGCGTCTAGACGTCGGCGCATTGAAGCACGTATTCGCTTAAATATTCCTGGAGTCTCTCTGATTACCCTGCACGCATCGATGATGCGTTTTCTTAAGTCCTTTACATCGCGAACAGGAGTACGATAAACCAAATGCTGTAAATGGCCCCAAATAGAGAAATCGAGAGGATTGAGATCCGGGGATCGAGCGGGCCAGTTCTGTGGTCCTCCTCGACCTATCCACTGATTTGCCGTTGAGGATAGATTCCAGCATATCTTCTAGAAGCTTCTAACCCATTCCCCTGCGACAGACCGTAAACGTAATGCATATCAGCCATTTCCTCATTTGTGTATGCCATTTTAATAAAGTAACAAATTAACAACAGAACAACAACACACAATTAGTATTAATTCAATTTTGAAAATTCACAAACTGACAGCGTCATACCAATTTAATTGTCACTATCCCTAATAGCGACCTACTAGATAGATTAGTTTCGTATTTTCGCATTTATGACGATTAGCTTACTCTCAAGTATTTCCAATATTTTTGAACTAAATTTAAGAAATCAATTAATGTCTTTCTTCACAACAAATAACCTTTTTTCAGAAAACCAACACGGTTTCACAAAGAACAAAAGTACAGAAACAGCACTTTATGAGTTCAATGAGCATGTGGTTAATGCACTTGATGGTAAATTCCATATTTGCGGATTGTTCATAGACTTCTCCAGAGCTTTCGATTGCGTTAATCATGACCTGCTATTAGGGAAATTGGAAAGATATGGTGTAAGAGGAGTTGCCCTAGATTTAATAAAATCCTACCTGGAAAATAGAGGGCAACGTGTCAGTGTTGGAAACACTCTCAGTCAGTTGGGTGTCCCACAGGGATCAATCCTTGGACCTATACTATTTTTGATATATGCAAATGACCTGATGAAATATTTTCAAGGATTGTCAACTATTCACACAGTAGCGTATGCAGATGACACAAATTTCATAGTGAAGGAAATTGATGTAATGACCCTACAGGAAAGAACCCAGGATGTACATAAACAAGTAAACATATGGGCAGAAAAAAATCACTTAACACTCAATACATCTAAAACTGTGATGATGAAGTTCACAATTAGTAAGTGGCCCGAACATTTTGTTATCCATGAAAATGGGGATTTGCCAATTGAATCTTGTACTTCTACAAAAATGTTAGGCGTCACCTTGGACTACAAACTCACATGGACTCCTCATATTGAGACCCTCTGTATTAAATTGAGAAAAAACTGCTATTCTCTGAGATTCATGGCTAATTTTTGTAGTAAAGAGATTTTACTGAGCTTATACTATGCGACCATAAACTGCCACTTGAGATATGGAATTTTGAATTGGGGTACTGGACCTGCTGCCGAAAGAATATTTATTTTGCAAAAATATGCAGTAAGAATCATTGCCGGTATTGGTTGGAGAGAATCATGTAGAAATGCTTTTAAAAATTTCAAGATACTAACTGTTGCTGGTCTCTATATTTATGAATTGTGTATATACGTTTATAGAAACAAGCATAATACACCTTTCCAGCAACATAATTATCCAACTCGTTCTAGAGGCAAACTGATGCCCAATATTCATAGAACAACTCTTTATCAGAAAAGTTTTCTTTATCTTGGACCAAAAATGTTTAATGAATTAGAAGAATCAATTAAAATATCACCAAATCTTAACATTTTCAAATCAAGACTGAAAAAGGCACTTATTGAAAAAAATTGCTACACACTTGACGAATTTTTAACTGTTTTTTTTATATTTTAATGACAAAATATCACAACTATGTGATAAAATTGACTTTCATTTATTTATAGTTATTTTTTTTTACATAATCTAAGCCAAACAAATAATTATATGTATAAACCTATATGTATCATATTTTTAGATTATTGATTACTACAAACATTATACTCTGTAACGTGTCCTACCCTCAGACGTTTTCCTTGTCACTGTACGTATAACAATGTACTTTTTAATAAGGAAATAATAAAAAATTATTATTATTTATTATTATTATCTCTGTAGTTGTTCGTAAAATAATTTTTTGTTACGAACTGGTTTACTTTGGGCAAAAAATCCAATAGACATTTTTTGTTTAGAATGAAACAGGCTATCGGAAATACATTTGAAAATGTAAACAAATAATAAGACAAAAAGTTACATTGGAAATAAATTTTAGGGGTTGCGTTTTCCACCCCTTACAACCATGGGGTAAACCAAATAAATTTCTGGCTAAGTGTATTTTTGGTAGTACAAAACGTCAGATCAATTTCAATATTGTAACTTTTTTAGTGCTTGTGAAAAAATTGATATACAAATTTTATGTACCCCCTTTAAGGGGCTGTATCTTAACAAGGAATGCTCCAATGAAGTTTCTTTATATGAAAGATCCTTTCTTTTTTTCGATGAGGAATCACCTCCTTGAATATTTTATACTTATTTAGTTACACCCTGTATAGAAATAGAAAGTCGTGGTTTCTAAATTTCGTTGAACAAAAAGAAATTGAAGACGTGATAAATTGTTTAGGCAACAAAAAATCTCCTGGCTTCGATTGGCCCTGATTGGCGAAGGTTCTACCGGCGAGAACAGTTATCGAAGTGATTGAAAATATTGTAGTCAGTTGGCGTGGAGTCTGGGGAGTATGGTGGGCGAGACAAAATCTCGCGCTCAATTCGTTTCGGACGATGATTTGTGAAACGTGTGAACGAGAATTGTCGTGGAGCAGGATCGGATCAGTGCCGGCTGCTGCTGGCGCGATTTTTTGTACACTTAATCGATTTCCTCATATTAGGACTCTGCTGTGATGGTTTGGACCAGTTGCAGAAAGTTATAGGGAATCACACCAGCCGCTGACCACCACACATTGACTATGGTCTTTTTTTGGTGAGTTTCCGCCTTTGTGAAGTGCATGGGTGGCTTTTCGGTGTCCAACCACTGTCCTGAACGTCTCCTGTTGTCGTAGATGACTCATTTTTTATCACTCATGACGATCCGATCCAAAAAAAGATATTTTTGGTTGCGCAAAGGCAAAGAATAGACTCCAAAACGTTACAATTTCTGTAAACTAACAAAAACCGCATGGGAACTGACGTTCAGTTCTTGCGCCATCTCACCCACCAATTTTGATGGGTCAGTCTCCAACAGGGCGACGACTATTCAATCGAGCTGAAGAGTCAGGTAATTGGGAGCTTTATAAAACCACTCTAACGACATACAACAAGGAAATTAATGCATGAATAGTTTATTTTGAAGTGAAATTGACAGATGAAACTTTCGAAATGGCGCGCATCTGGGAAAAAAAATAAATGGATAGTGGGGTCTTGTGACACATCTTTTTGAAGCTCCTGATAAATGCTTCACAACTTTAGAATATAATGTCAATATCTTCAAATACTACAAAATGGCGGAACTTTTAACAATTACCTGAATACATTGACATTTAACTACATAATATGAGGTAATAAGCTTGAGGTCAGTTCAGAAGATGCTCGAAATGGTTGCCTTGAACTTCTTGACATATGAACAGCCTATCCGATATGTCACGCCGAACATTTTCGAAAACAGTAACGTCAATATCTCTACAAATATTTATTATTCTCTGCCGTATATCCAATATTGAAGCAGGTTCAGTTTCGCACACCTTTTGCTTCGAATAGCCTTATAAAAAAGGTCCGAAGGTGTCAAATCTGGCGAGCGGACTGGCCATATTGTAGGACCTCGACGGTCAATCTAACGACCGGGAAAAGTAGTATCCAAATAGTTTTTTACTTGTCTGGAGTAATGTGGTAGTGCTCCATCTTGTTGGAATACAATAACCATATCGAATTTATTAGGATTCGCTTCGACGATTTCAGTGATGAGAGGGTCGACAATAGTTCCCAGCATATTCGAATACAGTTCCCCTGTTAAATTTTGATCAATAAATAGAGGCCCTACAATATGGTTTCCCAATATTCCTGCCCAAACGTTAATTTTTTCTGGATATTGGGTATGTGTTTCCCGGAAAACGTGAGGGTTGGTGTCACTCTAATAACGGCAATTTTGTCATGATTTCGCAGAATTCTGTTCTTCGATCAGTTTCATCTTCAGTTAATTGGTGTACCATTTTAATTTCGTATGGATGATACCTATTCCTCTGCAAAAGTCTCCACACAGTAGAAGGAGACACCTCACAAACATTCGCGACGGAATAAGTAGACTGTTCAGGATTTACTACCATCTCACCAATTATTTGCACTTGCTGTTCTTCCGGAATGGACGGATGACCTGATGGGGGCTTTTTGTTATGTACACTACCGGTAGTTGTGAATTTGGATACAAGCTCCCTCAAATATTTTCTACCGATAGGACGATTTGGAAAACCTTCATTGAAACTCCTTTCGGTCTCGTGAAAGTTACGCGTCGCACCGTAAATAAAAATCGCATAATTTTTTTTTCCAATAGACTAAAATTAACCATTTCAGAGATTGTTAACGTGGTACCTTTCTACTAGTAAAATCGAACACCAAATGAGAATATTCTAACTGAACAATAATGTTCATTGTCGTTGTACGTTAAAAATACAAATGATATAGCGAAAGTACATAAATGGCGTTATCAGTGGACTGTAATTTCAATTGTAATTAATTTCGATACGAGAGCATCAAAGTTACCTGATAGTTGGAGTTTTCCTCTTGTATAAGCTGCAATGGGTTTTCTCAGGAGCTCCTTGGAATGTTTTCCAGCTAACTTAACTGTTGATACATATACTCTTTGACACAACATTAACAAAAGGGATAAATAGCGGTATATCGAGGAGATAGCGAACGAACTGATTATGTCGTTTTCAAAACGGTTGCGATTCAACTTCAAAAATTATTCAGAACACACTCAATCTTCTTTCTGGTGAGTCATAAAAAAAACCATAAACAAAAAACTTTGAATGCTCTGTCTCGCGATAAAGACATCGAACTGAGAATTGAAATGTTGCCGGTTTTCCGAACAGTCGTACTGACATTTTAGTTCGTTTTTATAAACAAAAAATAACTCAACAAACCTTATCGGGTTGTTGGAATTGCCATATGGCAGATAAAAAGGAATATTTCTAGAAATATCTATATTAATGTGTTTGTCTTCAGGAAATTATTAAAAGTTCCGCCATTTTGTAGTTGATGAAGATATTGACTTCTTATTCTACGGTTGTGAAGTATTCGTCAGGAGCTTCAAAATGATGTGTCACAAGACCCCCTTTTTATTTAATGTTTTTCCCAATTTCACTTCAAAATAAAGTATTCATGCATTAATTTCATTATCCCAAATTTCAAGTTTTTGAGTTAATCCGTTCAAAAAATAAAAGGGAGGGGGTATTAAAAAATGCACTGTATGAGACTTCAAATGCATTTATTTAAAGATTACTTGAAATACATTATTACAAATTTATAGCTTTTATCAAATATCCTCCTGATACCCATTGGCTCTGAAACTTTTTAAATTTTCACCAAACGAGTGATTTTGTGAGTCAAGCTGTTTTGGGAGATATTTCATTAATGGAATATTTCTCTGTGTACTTCAGATTCAATCATCTGGATTCCAATATCACAACCGGCGTATTTTTGGTACAGCAAGAAAGAGGACTCTGCAATAATGACGCAATTGCAGGTACTCTTATCTCGAACTGGTCTTATTTGAAACTAAACCAAAAACCGAGATCCGGAACAGCATACTATTGTTGAGCATTTGGTGGAATCGAGCGGTGGAAACAAAGAAATAATCTGTTTCTGGTGAATTAATCCTTTTGATCGGTGGCAGAGATTATCATTTTCTTTGTTCCAAGTTCTTTATACACGCTTCTGTAACTAACACATGCCTGATCTTTTAAAGATCAGCGTTATTGAAGTCAGCGGCGTTACAGATATTTCTTATATACAATCTGTTAAGGAGTGTACCAGTTCTGATAATATTTTCAATATTGTTCTACAGTAAACAATCCAAGAGGTATCATTAGCCAAAACAACATCCAAATAATTTTTTTTCTTTATCGAGTACCTACTTACTTTTTTAATTTTATTTGTTGATCATCCAACACCTTTAATAAAAATCGCCAAGGATAAACATGAAATAAATTAATCTCGGAGTATAGAATCAATTCTGATGAAAATTTATTATAACCACCTACAATGTGATATATTGTAATTGAGAGTATTTATTTCAGTAGTTTAAAAATATTTATTTTGTTAGCAATTTGCGTGGCAGAAACTGTTTTTCAAAAATTACTATTTCTTTTTTCCACGCTTTTTATTTTGTACGCCTCAATCTATCCATTTTTGCTGCAACATCGTTGATAAAAGATTTTGAATTACTTGGTACCCATATCAAAATATACAAAAACTATAAACCTTCATTTTGAGGTGTCCGCCATATTGAATTGAAAATGACCGCATTTAATTAATACTCATGTATTATCAGGAGACCCAAATGCGTCAGTGAAATTCAAACTAAATCGTCAAAAATTCAGTTCCAATATTTGTGCAACAGTAAGTAATTTACTAAAATAAGCTTATAAAAAAGCTTTGTAAACTGACCAAAATTATCAGCTATAATATCCCAAGGACATTGATAACTAACGAAATAATTTTATCACAGTTTTCGAAAGCACGTTATTTGGTAACATCCCGACGCCGAAGGCGGAGGGATGTTACCTAAAATAACGTGCTTGAGGAAGTTGTTATAAAATTATGAGTTATTTGTCAATGTTCGAGGGATATTCGGTGAGAAAATTTTTTGCAATTCGAACAAAATTATTTATTGAACACACAGTTATTAAAAGAACAATTCGTATAATGATATTCCGTTGATCTTGCTGTATTTGCCTCGGTTACTGCATAGGTGTTTCCACGCATTGTCCTTTTCGATATGAAAATAATCAACTAAGCAAGCAGCACCTTCACCACATCTCCAAGCCAATTCCAGCGCTGCTATGTGATAAAATTTGCGTAGGAGTCCTATAGGGGTATTTTCATCCCAAAAGTTTATAATTTTACTCATTTCATTTGAAGTTAATGGTACTGAGCTTGTTTTGCGTTTAGTGGGATCTGTTTGTAAATTTCTTCGTGCTGCGTCGCGTGCATTCCGCGCTTGTTTGAATGCAACACTTTTAAAGGGGTCTAGCATGATATTATACTCCTTGTAAAACTTTTCTTGTAATAATTTGCTTGTTATATTCCATACGGTTTTACCAGTAGCCTCCTTAAAGTCTGTGCTATCCTTTTTTCTCATATTAATCGCCCAATCCTTGAGTATTAATGCAAGCTCTTCGAGAGTACGATTTCCATCCAATTCATATTTTCTGGCGTCACAAAACTCCATAAATATTTTCCAAGTGTATTTTTTACTATTGACAGTATTTTTTGGTGTATTTTCTTCAATGATTTTGTCAATTGCCGCATCATTTTGAACACCAAAGCGAGGAAGTGACATTTTCGAAATAAATTGAATTACTGAAATGTTAAACAACTTTATTGTGTTGGTTGCTTAGCAATGTCATGACATAAGTGATAACTACCCGTGAAAACTATCCATGGGTAGTTATCAGTGTAATGATGGTTTCATTGGTTATTTCGACACACATGACTAGAAATAGACAAATTTGATAGGATATTTTTTTTGGCAAAAAATTTTCAGTGTAATATTTTGAAAAAAAGACATATTCCTGAGGCAACTTTCTCACCCTGTGTACAATTGCTTCTCATTCATTCTTAAACCAATAGATTATATGTATCAATAACTCTTTTTATTACCACGCTCAATCTGCAATTCAAAAAACCCAGCTTCATCACAGCGCTCTCAAATATCTCTTGCAATCCAGATGAGAAGTTAATTAGGCCCTTTGAGAGCGTCTGCCCAGCACCTACGTCATTGATTGCGGGAGTTTGGTGTGGTTTTCCAGAGTCGGAAAGTAATAAAATACAGTGTCGTTGAAGTGTGAAAGAAACGACGTGCTCTTATTCCTTAAAGCGGGAAGGAAACGCTAAATTACCGATGAGCCGAGAATAAAGCCATGATTTACACTCTACTCAACCGCACTGCTTTACTTCATTTCTATGTTGATTTCGATGGCTCGCGGAGTTTTACAATCATTTTCGCCGAAGTTTGTGGACAGATTGTCCTATTTGTTGGTTTCTTTCCGTTTGGTGAGTTCATATGTTTCAAATGGGAGAAAAGGTGTGGAATTCAAGAAGATATAACGGTAGAACCCTAGATACCAATTTTGCATGGGATCACAGAATAATATCAAACCTCAATCGTAATTATAAATATTCATGATTTCTAATCGAAAATTCTTTATATCGGACCTCACAAACCGTACCGCTTGTTTATCAAATCTGAGAATAAATCACAAATTTCTTCATCTGATTTTATGAAGCAAAGTTCATTACTTTTGTAATTAACATTCATCATTGTCATGAATTAGTTCATTTGAAATATTTTTTTTAACCCAGTAAACCACGCGCTTTATTATAAAGCCATACATAAATAAAAATCTAGTAGGTGGTAGAAAAACTCCCCCCATTTCCATAATCATTAATAATAACTCAGATTTCCTGTAGGAACTATTTGAACAGAATACATTTTCACCTGAAATGATTTATTTTATAAATATATAATATCCCTCTGGTTATCAACTAAACCGACTGCCACTGTTTTATGGCCCAACTTACTTCCCGTAAACAAACAAAGTTATGCTGACTTCAATGTAAGGATGGAAAAGGCCTCTCTATTTTCTTTTGTTACTCTGAGATAGACTCTAACGGTGCTGTCAATTTCATTTAATGGGTTTTGATCAGTGACGGCATAATATGGTCTGGCCATTGAAGGGGAACATCGGAAGTAAAAAAAAAACTTTACGTCTTGGCATTTACGTCACTCATACACTTAATGTCAGATATTACGTCATGATGTTTTACGTGTTGCATATTTACATCGTAATTCTTCTTCTTCTCGTTTTTTATAGTCTTTGATTCCCTTCGGCGCAGTAGACCAGTTCCACCGTAATTATTTTGGGATGTGATTTGTCACATCCCAAAATTGTCACTTGGTGCTGTGACGGAGTGGTCAAGAGGTTCATGATCCGCAGGTGGTATATACGAGGTACATTTAAAATGGTCCCCCTTAGATATAATACACGTCTACCAGTTTGGTTTAATGCGTCGTACGGAAGCAAAAGCCAAGCCAATACTTGAAGCAACTCTGA
This sequence comes from Leptinotarsa decemlineata, assembly GCF_025532065.1. Classification (NCBI taxonomy): domain Eukaryota; kingdom Metazoa; phylum Arthropoda; class Insecta; order Coleoptera; family Chrysomelidae; genus Leptinotarsa; species Leptinotarsa decemlineata. The sequence continues at coordinate 11,559,427 of NW_027412692.1, read as the reverse complement.
TATGCACTTTTTGGTATGTCTTTCAGCTCTATCATCTTCTCGGTTTTTATCTGCTCAATCGTCGCAAAACTCCGTCCTCTAATGGGTCTCTTCAATCTTGGGAACAGGAAAAAGTCGCAGGGGGGCAAATCTGGTGAATACGGTCGCTGAGGCATGATAACCTTGTTGTCTATGGCCAAAAAAATTACGAACAAGCAATGACGAGTGAGCTGGTGCATTATGCAAAAGCCATGAACTGTTATTGCATAATATGGGATATTTTCCTCGTATTGCTTTTCGCAAAAGGCGTATAACTTCAAGATAATACTCCTTATTGATCGTACAATCATGTGGCAAGAACTTCTGATGCTCTAGGCCACGATAATCGAAGAAAACTGAGAGCAATTTCTTGACATTCGAACTTGGCGTGCTTTTTGTTCGCCAACAGTTATAACCCTTTTAAATAATGCTCATGCGACGGTTTTTTGATAAAAATTCAGCAATTTTGGAACGAACTTAGCTGCCACTCGCCTCATGCCAAAAGTTTTCGAAAAAAATGCATTGGTTAGATCAACCGATATACCGAGATACTCTAATAGTGATTCGACGATTTTCCATAACATTTTTTTCACTTTCTCAACATTTTCATCTGCTGTTGATGTGCTGGGGAGTTCAAGGCGAGCATCGTCATTGACATCTTCTCAACCTTCTGTGAAAAGCTGGTACCACTCATAAATTTTTTTTTGAATCAAAGTATATTCACCATAGGTCACTGATACTGATACCATAAGCTTGCAAGCCGATCGTTGCGTCTCCGCAGATTTTGGAGTTGGTTCACCACGTGCAGTCCACTCAGATGACGATCGTTTTGATTTTGATATGGAATGATTAAGCCATGTTTCATCCATTGTAACATATCGACGCATGAATTCGGGTTTTTTATGATGAAACGGCTCCAAACACTTTTCGGAATCATCAATTCTTTGTTGTTTTTGGTCTATTGTGAGCTTGCGCGGCACCCACTTTGAACAGAGCTTTCGCATACCCAAATATTCTTGCACATGTCCAACAAAAGTTTTGTGGTCATCCAAAATTATTTTGTGATTTTTTTTTATGTTTCAGTCGATAACAGCCTATTTGAGGTGTCCACTGGGTGCATCGTCTTTAGTGCTCTTTTCACCTCGTTTGAATAGGCTCACTTGGAACCAGCACATCATGTGCGTTAAGTCAAAGATTGAGGGTCGGATAGCTAGTCTGTACCCTCTGATCAATAGGAAATCTAAAATGAGCACGAATAATAATATCACCATCTATAACACGATGTTCAAGCCTCTCATCATGTATGCTTCAGGCGTCTGGGGACAAGCGGCTACGTCCAACATTTCCATGCTGGAAAGGTTGCAAAATATGTTAATTAGGATGATTGTGAATGCTCCTTGGTTCGTGCGGAACGAAGCCATCCGCAGAGATTTGCAGCTGCCTTTCATTCGGCAGTCCATTCAGTCGAGGAATCAGCGAGTTTTTGAAAGCACGGAAACTCAGGAAAACCCGTTAGTCAGGGAAGCCACAGATTATGCTGTAGACGACCCCTCCCGATATAGAAGGCCCCGACATTCTGTCGAATGAGGCCCTCATGTCCCCCGTTATCGGATGAATAACTTTCTCATCCATCCCACCCCAGCTAGGTAGGGGTATCCCGTGAAATCAGTCATGTACCCATTGGTCCTTCTCGCGACCAATAATCAGCCAAAGGGGTAGGGGAGCTGGACTCCAAGCCTGAACGAAACGAGGATGACCTTCCACCTTCCACCTCGTTTGGACTTAGCAAACCGCTTCTCAACGGTTGATTTTCCTGGAGTAAAGTCCAAATAATAATTATCAAGCCAAGCTTTGGCTTCAACAGTGTGTTTTCGTCAAAAAACTATGCTTTATCAACACACGACATCCTTTTTTATCCTTTTTCTTCAAACTAACAGAAATTGCTTCACTCAAAATGTTATATTTCACAAACTAATAGACCGACAACTGTGAAACTTTTTCACGTGTCTCTTGAAGGTTAGGGTTTGAATAAAATCATATGGTTTCAATACTAGTAACGCCATCTGTGTGTCAGCTTGCGAACGTTTCAACCCACCTAAAATTATACTTACATTGTCAAACATACGAGTAATTCCTCGACACATTCCAATTTGAAACTCAATCTTTTGTAATGCTTAGAAATCAGTCTGTCTGTAGAGTAGGGAGGGTGAGTGTAGGCCTACAGCACTTAAGCCACATGTGATCCGTTGTAAATCCTATCGAGGCGTTGTCCTCTAAGTCATTGTCCATCCTGTCCTTTCCAAGAAAGTGAACGGGTCACTAGGAGACATCTCCTTTATATCGGCAGGTGTAGGCCAAGACTCGCCGAACACACACTCTCTTATTGACGATAACTCCGGACATGCCTGACAGTTTCATCTTTCTGTTCACGCATCCTGCATAGAGGTATACTAGCCCCATAATATGGAGGTGTTTCCTCAGTTGGCCAGTCAGAAATCCTACTGTTAGGCGTAGGTTTCTCCTGGCATTTCATCTTTTTAGGGATTGAGTATGGGTGTGACGTTGGCTAGATCCGTAATTGTCGAAGTCATCAGAACGTAGGTGTCACTGGGTCCTAAAATTCTTAGTCCAGCTGGTGCCTCGGCTAAGAGTCGGTAATGCGATTACCTTTACTCCTTCCCTTTCTTTACTCCTTCCCTTCCCTTTAACCCACCTCAGGATAATGTTATTATCTACCGAGGCTTTGGCTAAACCTTGGAACTCTAGTACTAGTCCTGAGGTAACACCTTGTCTGTTCAAGGCAACTAGGGCTTGTCTACTGTCAGTTTTTGCCAGAAATTCCTTTACTGATTATTTCTTTTGTGGCGATTGAGATACCAGCTAGTTCTGTTTGAACCTCGATGTAATTTTTCCCATTCCCCACTCAATCCTCAGGCTTAGTGATCTGGAGTAAACTCCACAACCTGAGCCTTCTTTCTTTTTTGAGCCGTCTGTATATAGGTATGCCTATTGCATTTGTAGCATTTGACTCTGTGTTCTATTTCATTTGTATTTTGTAGGGTTTGGTAAATAAAAACCTTGGTTCAATTGCATCATCGGTTGCCTGCAGCAGAGGTTGCGCAGTGACCGCTTCTCGCCATAGGCTGAGCCTCAATTGACCCATTCCTACTTCGAGGTTTACACCAGCCGTGCGCAATCGTAACAGAGGGGTCAGACCAGTAATTAGTACTTGCTTCGGCGGTACATATACTAAAATTAGAAATCAGTAGATTCAAGAACTCTGAAAATTTACTGAATTAAAAGATTTAACTGAATTCCTTCCCTCTTCTGAATCAGTTATCTAACGTGGAAATTGGGATATGTCTATTTAATGAATTGGCCACATTTTCTTTTATGATTTTCAACTTTTCAATTAGCTTTTACCCATGCTCAGTCATCAAGTAGTTGAAGTATGGTTGAAATCAATAAATTTGGATAAGGAATTCTCGTTTCCCTCAAAAAGAGCCAATAACAGTGAACAATGGATTCCCTGTTATCAAGTTCATAACGGTTATGGAACAAAGACGAATATTTCAATATTCGGCAGGTATTGTTTGGATTGTATCAATCGAAAAAAGCAGAACGTGTTCTGGATAGCACACATTAGAGGACGGTGAGTATTTCAAAACAAACAACAGAGTAGCAGCAACACAAAAGGACTTCGTGATCGGAAAAGGCCTGATAAAAGTATTTTCATTCGGGTTTACTTCATGGATAAATGAACAGCGAGAACAGTAGAGTGTTCTGCTCAGTTGAATGAAATTTTATTTTTTGCCAGTACATTTCTGGGGGATTTCATGGAGCAGAAGTTCAAAATAATGAAATTGTGATATCTTCAAAGGACACTGAAGTTACGAAGGGAATCAACAAGGGTTACGTACCTGCTGAAATTGCTTTATTTGAAAATTTCGTCAAAAATTATATTGTACTGGGAAAGAAAGTTTTTGGTTTTCTACTACTCTATCTTTTACTCGCGGTTTCGCTGGCATTTATGCCATTAAATAAGTGTCACTACAATATAAACGAATCAATATAATAACTATACTTTAATGATTGCTTTATTGAATTGCAACAACAAATTTTAAAATATATTTCACTGTGATAAAAATAACCTAACCTAACCTAAAAATAAAAATGTCAGAGAAAAATAACAATAAATGTAGAAAAATTCCAAACAGCTGAAACAATTTTTTAATCTTACATTTTCTCTGAGTACTGCACTGCACTAGTAACAATAAGGTACTAGATGGGCTGAAAAGTTCGTAGGCCACAATATAGATGGCGTTACTGGTGATGAACTTACATAATTTTTAATTAACCCTAACCTTCAAAAGACACGTGGACGAATTTCATAGCAGTTGGATTATTAGTTTGCGGGATACAACACTTTGAGTGAAGTAACTTTTGTTAGTTTGAAGAAAATGGATGAAACGAGGTTTTGTGTGTTAATAAAGTATAGCTTTTCGGCGAAAAAAAAAACAGTGAAAGCCAAAGCTTGGGGGTGAAATTATGCAAGCAGTAGAGGCTGCTACTGAAGAAGGTATCGAAAAAGTCCACAAAATAACTTGGATGACCGTAAGATGAAGTTGATCGAGATTGCTGAGGCTCTAAAGATATGTCACTGTCACATTGTTTCAGTTCAATGGAAACGATAGTAGAATTGTACGAATTGGGCTTCTAATTGCTTACGCATCCACTGTATTCTCCAGACCTGGCCACCAGCGACTTTTCCCTGTTCTCATATTCCAACAGTGCGCTCCTTGAAAACAATATTCAGCGCTGATGAAGTAGTAATTGTTGAAACTGACGGCTATTTTGAGGCTAAAGACAAATTATACTATAAAAATGGCATCGACAAATTTTCAGCCCGATTGTTACTGTATTAGGAAAACAATCGGGGATTGGAATACAATTACAAATTTACCTACAAATTCATCCATAACTTTGGTGCATATTGGTCAGAAGAACTACATAGGTATTTTTCAATTTATTGTGAAGGAATTATTTTTGTTTATTTTTTGATGATAGTTACTTGGTTATAGAAAGGCAGGTCATGAGGAAGTGCTTTAGAGACTCAAATTCAAGGATTTGAATTGCCAATTGTTTTCTAAATCACATGAAACTATCAAAAGCAATAAACCACTACTTTCAGTTTCAAATATATAAAATATCACTCCTTAGAATTCAAATCCTCACATATATTCGCATCAAGAAGTAATCATCCGAGATATCCGATCCTCTATCTCATATCCAAACATTACTCATTTCCAACAGGAATCAGAAACCGAGACGAATCAAAAGATTTTCTTTTATTTACACACAGGATTTATTTTTCATAACGTCGGAAAGATGCCGGTGAAAAAAAGCAATAAAACCCCTGACGGGTTCTGTTTGTTTAGCAGACTGCTGCGTCTGAAATCAGGGTGACGAGCAGCTTGTTAGAAAAGAAAAGGAAAAGGGAGTTTGTCGGGCATGAGTTTGAATATGGAACGAGCAGAGGTTACGAAACCGGTTTATTCATCACGATTTTCGGTAATACAAGAATATTTTCACGGGTCCTTACTGGCAGTTGATTTATTTCACTATTTACTATGAGAACATGAATACTGCTGCTACATACTACAGGCTTTACTTCTTCTACTTTCAATTATGGAGATGTAATCACAAAAGCTCAGAATATGAATGGTAAAAGAATTCTCCATTCAGCAGCCCCATTTCGTAATATAATCTTCAATAGTAGTAAGGTGGATGCAATTAGACAGATACAGGCTTCATATGATATCGAAACATTGGGTAGGGTGTTTAGGATTACTTAATCAAATTTGTAGCAATTCTGAATTTATTAACGTCTGAATTGTCAGAATTAATAAAAAATAACAGTACTTATTTAGGTTTGACCTAAGGCCCATGATAATGAGTTTTGTAAATTATAGAATATATTGATGTAAACTACTAGTCTTATCACATACGTCACATATTTTTATCACATACGTCTTTCCATTGAAAAGATTCGGAGTATACATTTTGGCGGAATTATAATACGAATAATTGGCGAAAGCGCCACGCTGAAATAATGGCGAAAGCGCCACGCTTAAAACAATGGCGAAAGAACTGCTTTCAATTTTCAAACTGATAAGAGTCCTTTTTTTTTAAGGACAAAACACAAGCACTAAAAGAAAATCTTCGAAGATATCCAAGAGTGGTACCTGTGCAGCGTTGGATTTGAATCGCTGGATATTAAATTCATTTGGGAAAACGTTCTTAGGAAGTTTATTCCACATAAACGCAGTTCTCCAAATGAAAGAGTTCTTTAACAGTGAAGTTCGAGGTGTACTGAGTTGAACCTCGTGGAATCAAATGTGCCTCAAATACTTTAAGTGAAAGTATCTATAGAAGAGAGACCTTTCTTCGATGTTCCAGACTATCAAAGTTGCAATTTATGTTGGTGTCTCCAATCAGGCGGATGACTCTTTTTGGAATGGAATTCAGCAGCTCAAGAGTATGTTTAGGGGCGGAGCTCCATACATGAGAACAATACTCCAAAGAAGGTCTGATCTGGGCTTTATGAAATATCTGAGGTTGCTGAGTTGCTGAGGGGTGTACAGTTTTCTGGTTTGGAACATATTGGTGTCCATTTTGACTTTCAACAAACTACCGAAACAGAAAGCGGAATTCTGTCCTGTCATTATTATATTCAATCCAGAGGGATTTATATTTCTGAAGAAAACTAGTGTCTGGATTTTCGTAGCATTGAATTGAACCGTGAGAAATTCAACTTTTTGAAATCCAAAATTTTCATTATGATACAAAAGTTGGTACCCGATAGGCATTTTTTTCCGAACCTCGTTTTTAAAAGTATTGGGGCTGAATTATTCCAAAATAGTTATTGATTTTCATTCCTGAACAGTACGAATATTTACATTGAATTGATATAGAGGGCCTTCCAACGAAAACATGACCCCCCCTTGACACGTCAATTTTTATTTCTAGGAGGACTAATTCTAATATGGAAATCATACCCGAAACTTCAGTATCCCCCTATTTTTTTCAATAAAAATTCGCTGTCGCTCATTTAATTGAGGAAATCAACAAAAGTGATAAAAATAGCAACACAATCAATGAAAAAAGTGTACAATGACCTCCATCTAGTTCCATACAATAATACAGTCTACTTTTGAAAGCGTTCATTACATTATTGAAGATGTACGGAGTCAGAAATAGGCATTCCCGAACAATTCTCTGTCGCAGATCTAGATTTGTGAAATTCATTCAATTAGTAGTAAACGTTTTGAAATGGACGACACTGTTAGTTTTTTCAGTACTGGTAGTTTTTGTTGAATCTAGTTGTCGCAGAACAAAAAGCAGATAGTTGGACACTGTCACTTCTTCACGAATTATTATTCAGTCATCCTTGTTCAGTGTGTTCCAACATGGTTTATCCTACTGAAAAAAGAGTAGAAATTGTCGCAATCTAGTAACGAAATAATGAATGAGCTGAAGCTGCTGCAAGAATTCATAATACGAGTCATCCAGACCACAACGTTGTCGAACATTTTCGCAATCTATGATGATGTTGAAGAGTTGATCAATTCAAAAATGATTTACAAGAATCTGTTACAGAAATGACTCAGCAAAAATTTCAGGAAAAGAAATGAAAGTATTCATAACTTGAGAACTACAAAAACTAAAAACGTTTACAGTGTTGAAAAACGTTTTTGGCTTTCTACTACTCCATCTTGATATAAAAATTGTTAGTCTTCCAAAGAAAGGTAAAAGGCAATCAATTTCAAAAAAAGTAACTCTATACATCTATTGAAAACACTTTCCCAATACCCGAACAAAAATTACGGTCTCTCGACGCGTGTTTCGCTTACCAAGTTAGCGTCTTCAGGAGATGATTATGACTCAACCATGACGAACTCTCAATTTCTATACATACTTTCAGTTTGACCTGATAAATTTAGCAAATAACAGAATATATTGATGCAAACTCCTTGTTTTTGTTATCATAATTCGAAAATCCATCAGGTACTATTTTCATCACATACGTCTTTCCTTTGCATAGATTCGGAGTATACATTTGGAATGATTGACGAATTATTGGCGAAAGCGTACCGGTTGAATTAATGACGAAAGCACACTGGTCACAATAATGGCGAAAGCGCGAATGGTGAAATAATGGCGAAAGCGCCCAGATTGAAATGATGGTGAAAGCGCACAGTTTTTTGAAATACTGGTGAAAGAATTGGTTTCAATTTTTCAAGCTGGTAAGAGTTCTCAGTGAGAAACCAATTTCAAGGTTTGAGAACTGGGCAGGACGGCTTTTCTTCTAAAAGTAATATCTTTGCATGATCTACACATCTATGTATAGAGTTAATTCTTTTGAAATTGATTTATTCCTTCCTTTCTTTCGACGATTCCCACGTTTTTTGTACCATGATGGAGCAGTAGAAAGCCAAAAATTTTCTTTTCCAAAAATTGATTACTCTCAAAAATATAACCCTTTCAATTCAAATTCATGATGTATATTTGAATACTCGTCCACTCAACGAGGGAAAACTACTTCAACATTTCGCGAATTAGAGCAACAAATGAATTGAATAGAAAATGGGCCCCTGTGATATCGACATCATTTCTGAAAGTTGAGTCATCTAGATGGAAAATATCTCAAAGTTGCTAAATTCTGAAATCAGGCTCAATTTTTTTCACTTGAAGTCTTTCTTTTGATTGTTGACATCAGGACAATTGTGACAAGCAAATCAGGGTAATAGAAACATCATGCAATTGTTAATTATTAAATGTTTATTCTTCAATTATCTATATAATACATTTTGGCAATATACATTTTTATATAAACTGCTACTTACGAAGCATATAATTCGATTCCTATAATTGTTCTTGGAATAACAGAAATTTGTGATTTGAAATAACTAGTCGAATAACTCATTTGATCAATTTCAGTTGTGTGGAAAATATTCTTACATATTTTTGAGTGGCAGTTCTTCAACAGAGTACTTGTCGTTGTTTCAACACATTTGAAAATTTGACATTATTTCAGCTCCCTTTAAGAGTTTTGAGTATAATATAAACCCAAAGAAAACTTATCAAAACCAACACCAACCTCCCCAACTACGCCATTGTTTCCTCGATTACAAAAGCAAATCTCTGTTTAAATATACATATGTGAAACATTTCGTGGAGTAAATCAGAAACAACTATACAACTGGCGTTACACAAGCACGCGGTAACTTGCAGTAAACCTATTATAAACAATGTGACCCTTTGACTAACATGCCCTAACTTAGTTCAAGGCAAATACACCAGAAACAGAACAAATGAACTGCTTCAATTATAGCTTGGACTGTATCTGCTCCATATAAATGATGGAAACCGCCGTTCTCTGGAGATGTAGGTTAGAGCAGTCACCTGTCTTTGTGCAGAAAATTGTTTTGGCGAAAGTAAGATGGAAATGGAGATACATTTTTGTTTTGTCCTCTCAAATATGTTGAGTGAAAGAACAGTCATTCATGATACTAGCATTAGAATACGTATACGAGGGCGGTTTGAAATGTTTCCGACCTCAACATGTAAATAAAAGCTAGTGAACTTCCGTGTTCATCTGTTGACAGTTGCTCACCAAAGTTTTAGCCATTTTGAACGCACGGTTGTTATGCAACAGTGAGCGATTTGATGTGAGTGTTTGTATGAGAAAGGACAAAATCGAGGTATACAGCTGACATTAAATATTTGTTTTTGAAAGTTAGCCTAAATAAATCAAAGATGAAAATAAGATTCTGTGTATGGGGACTCTGCACCATCATTCACTTCAGTTAAATTCTAGGCAGCTTAATTTGAACGTGGCCGCAAAAACTTGGGAGATGATGAACATTTGGAACGTATAAAAAGTTCACCAAATAGTGCTAGACCACCACCTAATTACATGAACATGTCAAATAAATAGTTTGGATCCACGAATTGGTCGGACCTCCTGGAGTCCTTGGAATATGAGTAGATTGTTATATGAAGGTGATTGACAATGTTTCGTGATGAATTTTCGTTAGTTAGGACTTCCATTGTCTAAAAATTGAAATGATTTGAAATCTCTAAAAGAACCAATACAATTTAAAATTAAAAAGAATAGCTGAAAGTAACAATTTTTGCCTGATATAATAAAACCAATACAAATTTAAATTAAAAAGAATAGCTGAAAGTAACAATTTTTGCTTGATATACTTGTTACATTTAGCTATTCTTATAAATTTTAATTTGTGGATATGCATCAGTCTCCTATTAAGGTTAATTCGCAAGTGATTGGTCCACCGTCTTCTTTTTCAGTTCGGTCAATGGACTAAGGTCATTCTTGCCCCACAAATGTGAGTTGCAGTCCTCTTGGTTCTGATTCCCTTTCAGTGGAAGAGCTTCATGAAGCAAGATCCGAATCGATCCATTTACGAAACCCTTCATCACTTGGAGGGATCGATTGCAGTTTGAGAAATGGTTCTGATGCAGATTCACTGGAACATGTTCTTCCTTACGAATCAGTACTCAGTCATCCTGAAAATCTTGAAAAGAAAATTGGATTGGATAATTTAAGAAACACTTGCTACATGAAGTGTTGTTCAGGACGAAGAATTTCAAGAACGAATTTCACCAAACTCAAAGACCTGTTCATGAAGCTGCAGTTTCGTAAGAAGGTATCATATTTCCCTTCAACCGATTTCCTGGAGTCTTTGAAGTCCACTAGATACTCGTTAGGACAACAAGAGGATTGTTCCGAATTCTTGGGGTTCTTGTTGAATACTCTTCGTGAGTAAAACAATAGCAGAATCAATCCTACCGCTCTGGATTGAATGATTCCGTACAGTGTATCTCTTCTTGTGTTTGTAAATCTTTTGCAGGAAAAATCCTTACCTGTTTACTTTGTAGTAAATGTTCAAGAGGATGATCGACTACATTGCCAAACATGCGCCAAATTAACTGACTATTATAAGAAAACAAGTATAGTTGAGACACCAGTTAATCTATTACTAACACTGATTATCTTCAAACATGACTCAACTTCTGACGGAAGCACCAAAATCTTACGAACGTTCGAAATAGATGAACACTTCAATTTAGCAGACCACTTTTATAATATTCATGCAGTCATTGTTCACTGTGGTTCCGGCGTTGAATTTGGTTATTATTACGCCTTGGTCAAAGAGGAAACGGACTGATTTAAGTTTGATGATAGTCGTATCACTAAGTGTTCTGGTGATGTTTCGAATTTATTGGAGCCTCTGGAGATACCCTACATATTGTTTTATGAAAGAGAGGACATTGGCAGATCAAGATCTTCAGATGACGAAGCGCTGTAGGATTTTCCGGGTTTTCTTGCAGCTGAAAAAGCCGCCCCGTAGCGCCAATTAATTTTTGTTGTTGTTTTATAGTTTCATGATTTGTATTTTGAAAGTGTTATTCAAATACAATAGTCAAATTTGTATTGGTCCTTTCAGAGATTTCAAATAATAATAATAATAATATTAAACAAGATGACAGAATGGTACTGGATACAGCCTGTAAAGTCATCAGGAGTTTAGATCCCCTTCTCTGTATGGTCCGTGACCATGAGAGAGCAGGAATTGGAGCATTTCTCTTTAGGGCAGCTGCCCGAGCAGCTGATGAACACGGTATAGTTTCCGACTCTGAACGAGGTGACCACAACTCTGTCACCGAGTTGGTAGCCGTTCAGCAAAAAGCTCAGATAAGAGCCGCAGAGATCACCTTACTTCTGCGGAGACACAGGGATGAGCCAATGCATGGGGTCTTCTTCAATAACATCGGAGACCTTGGCTTATCAAAGCGCCTGCCGTTCGTTTTCTCAGGTCGAGTGGGCTGAAGTCGGAAACTGAGGGGTTCAGCATGGCTTGCCAGGATGATGTCTTCAACACCTTAGTCTACCGCAGTCGCGTGATGGGTATAGAGGTTCCTCACACAAGGTGCAAGGCTTGCCGCGAGGCGCCCCTAATGCACTTGCTATCAGCATGTCCAGCATATGCGGTCTCGGCCTATATCCATCGACATAACGCGGCCCTAAGAGTGCTATATTACCATCTACGGCAGTCTTACGGTATTGACGAGACACCGGTGTTGCCTACGCACCGGGAGATATTGAATCCGTTGTGGGGAACGAGAAGTGCCGAATTTATCGGAACTATTCGTTCTCCACCCTCAGGCTCATACAAGCTAATAAGCCTGATGTAGTCCTTCTCGACCACCAGAGCAAAACGATATTTGTCGTGGATTTTTCAGCTCCTGGCGAGACGAATATCGTCAGAAAATAGAAGGAAAAACTGATACATTATCGAGATTTTCTCTTCGAATTCCGCAGACTCTATCCAGATCTCTCTTTCAAGATGGTTGTTCCGATTATTGGAGTCCTTGGTGGAATGATCCCCTCTCTACTCTCGAATCTTAAAATCATACCGGTTTGCCGCACTAAGGCAGAAATCTTAGCCGTCCAGATGCAGAAGGTTGTCAATACGCTTGCTTAGGGCTCATCATTCTTGGACCCAATGATCATTTACCCCGCGGTGTGGGGAGTGGTCACTGGTTGATAATGCTGACGCGCCCTTCCGAATGTATCGGGGCTTCGGGGGATATGTCCTGACCAGCGCACACTACGGTGAATAATAATAATAATAATAATATTTGACAATGGAAGTCCTTACAGATGAAATTCAGTAGATTGTTGTGTTTCTGCTCAGGCTGTTCAGTTAGTTGTAGAGTGGTGGGTATACCATCAAGACTTGCAGATTCGAGTTGATGGTTTTGATTAACCCCTTGGTTGCAACACTGGCTTGCCGTCGATCATGCATGTAGATGGAAACTCGCTTATCCTATTACAGTCTGGATCCACAAACTGGTCGGACCTTTCGGAGCGCTTGAAGGGGCATTTGAGTAGATTGTTTTTTTGCTAGTTTTTAGATGTCTGGTCGAAAACGATTTAGTAGAAACTGTTGACAGTTTACACGAAACAGCGGTGTTGTCGGATTTGCGATAGTCAACTGAAATTTATTTCTGAAAATATGCCTTTCTGTACCATAGATTGAGATATGCATTCTTAATTTTCAATTGAACGGCAGTGAAAGTGCTAAGAATATTTCATTTGCTGAACTGGAATGTTTTGCCACTGAGAAAATATAGTTTGGGCGCTTTCTTTTTTCTCGATTAGACGTCGAACTTTTCTAGCACACTGACTCGTTTAATTTCGTCATTAATTCAAATCCCAAGCGTTTAATTTATTTATGAACTCAAGAACCTCAACTTTGAATAAATAATGAATATAGCTTTTCCCGATTAACGCCCAAAAGACATTTCATTCAAAATCCCGAAGAAGTTCCAAAGGATTATCTGAAAGTTTTCCAGTTTGTCACAGTCTGAGTGAATCGGCCGAATCGAGGTGGGCATTACTTTAATTAAGTACCAGCTGATGCCAGATTATTCCTAGAATATCCAGACTTCGACTCTCATTTCATCCAGTCTGACATCCAGACAGGAACGGAATTCGACTTCGCCTGTCTTCTTATTAGAACAATTATTTTCCTCTGTTACTGAGATGAGTTTCGTGATGAATTTCGGCTGCAGAATCGAAGGGTCGAAGTTAACATATTCTACAAGATAACGGGGCATCGCTATGTGATTTTTTTCAATGTTTTTCACTTTTGTGGGACTTGTATATGAATGAGAGGAATGTGGCTATATGTATCCTCTTGATACTCTCTATGAATCGACTAGAATCTAAGAGGAAAGTAAGAGAATATTTTAGTGTAACAGAATGTTTGAAGAATGATTTCAGTTTTTTCAAGCAATAAGAGTAATGACCAAAATCTTCAGAGGGGTAGTAATAGTGAATTTGCCTTTGATGAATTGGACAATATGGACATTATTTTAGAAATTGTTAGAAAAAATATGGCATCAGGAATGGGGAATGTTCCTCCTGACGAAAATCAAGTAGTTTTCATAAAAGAGCTCTAAAACAACGCATTTTAAACTAATCATTTTAACCTTTCCCTTCAAAAATTATTTGAATATTAAAAAAAGAGGAATGGAATAAAACATTCAACATTTGAAGGGATTCGTTTCTATTTTACCATTTGGCAACATCGGTTATAGCTAATAAAGGACAATGAATCTGTTACCTGTATGAGACAAACAAAGATGACATATTTCAGAGGCGTGCTGTTCTGTTTACTCATGTTCCGGGTTCCAAGACATTCTGTGACATGCCATTTTGTGCACCTAACCTATCTTCCTCTATATAAAAAAATAACAAAACAACTGTTGTTTATGTGGCTTGTGGAGGTGGTATTGAGCTATAATTTATATTTTGCCTTAATTGTTGATTTATAAAGTAGAATATCTAGGTACGCATAAATTATTTCAACTTGATATAGGCGCTGTTGCCAATATGTGAATTAGAAACAAATCCCTTTAAAAATTGAAACCCAATATTTGAAACATCAATTTGAATACTTTTCGAAGTGAATTTGAAAAACTCATGAATTAAACTCAACTTTATTTTGTTCAAACTTGCATTTGCTGTAATAACCCAAATTGAGGAACATGTTCCATTCTTGTAGAACATCTAGACCTTCGTACGATGTACAGGGTGCAATATAAGTACGTTAGAATATCCAAGTGATTTATTCCTGAGACAGTTCTGAGAAAAAAGTCTATATAATGCTTCGTTTCGGAGATGAATACTGTTGAAATTGAATTTTTTTGTTGGGTTTTTAAAAATAACTTTTGCAAAAAATGAGTTTAGTTACACGAAATTTGTTAACTGAATTTTTTTGACATGGGAAATCATGATTTTGTACTAATATTCATATAACATCGAGAGGGTGCTGCGTAGGTATGCTGTCACTATTTATTTAAAATTGCCCTAACTTTTTTGACAGTAAACTTTTGGTAGTCTACATCAAAAAACTTTCCAACGGTGGATGTGATCGTTTTCAAGAGATTTATCATTTTTTATATCGATGCATTTTACCAAGCTTCTAGGGCGCTGAGCGAAGTAAATGATAACATTACAAAAACTGAGTATGTAGTGGATCTCGCCAAAATAAACAACTTTTTTCTTAAAAAAAAAACTAATCAATAGAGTTTATTGTATGATTTTCACTATAAAGGTTTTACAAAAACCGCGACACGTGTTTCGCTATGCAATAGCTTCTTCAAGCATAACTGGTTATGCTATTGTATAGCGAAACACGTGTCGCGGTTTTTGTAAAAAACCCTTATAGTGAAAATCATACAATAAACTCTATTGATTAGTTTTTTTTTAATATGGATATTCATCAAGTATCGGCCAGTTCTATTCAACTTTTTTCTTTGAAATATATATATATATATATATATATATATATATATATATATATATATATATATATATATATATATATATATATATATATATATATATATATATATCAATATTAAATTCTACAAAAAGGATTTGAAGCTTTATATCTTCTATTAATTATCTGCGAGCGCTCTCGACAGTTGGTAGTACTGTCATCTTCTGGCACTCCTCAAACTCCTCAATATCCAGTATAGTAAGAAGTGAGTTGAGCAGGGTCAACAAACTTCTGAACACGTCACAGTACACCTAGATAATGACAAATGAGATTTTATCGAAACGTCGGCGAAATTAGAGATAATATCTTATACACGGATCAAATACCCGGAAAAACCATACAGTATACATACATATATATATATATATATATATATATATATATATATATATATATATATATATATATATATATATATATATATATATATATATATATATATATATATATATATATGATGAGCTGTTTTCTCGGGTTTCGCTCCGTGTTCTGTGTATTTTCTCCCCATAAGGATTATTTTCACAACGTTTCGGCAAAGTCTCATTTGCCATCTTCTGGTGATGTCTGGTTTTTTCAACTAGACTGATTAATTCGAACTCTGTGTCTCAATTTATAGGGATGGATGTTTCCCTTTACCTGCGTTGTTGCCACTACCTGTGTTTGCTCGACTACCTGTTTTGGTCTTATTACCTGAGCTGCCTCTCCTGTCTCTGTTATTGTACCTGTATTGTCCTGTACCGAGTTTTGCCTCTGGAGTTGAGCAGTCTGATTGCTTGTGCGAAGTGATAAAACGGATCTCCATGTTGATGGTAATCTTTGCGCATCATCCCTCTTGTTCATATTATTAGGTCGTTTTTCAATTTCGATTGCCTCTCTGATTGTTCGTGAGTAAAAGTTTTCGTTGCTTGCTAGCATTTTTGTGTTGTCGAAATTGATGTTATGTCCTGTTTGAAGTACGTGTTGGAAGAGAGAAGACGTGGTGACTTTTCCCTTCACTGCTAGTTTGTGTTCATCTTTGCGAATGTTGATTCGTCTGTTGGTCTGGCCGATGTAAGTCCTGTCACAATCATGGCATGGTACTTCATACACTCCTTGTGATTCCAGTGGTATCTGATCCTTGGGATTGAGACACAGAGTTCGAATTAATCACTCTAGTTGAAAAAACCAGACATCACCAGAAGATGGCAAATGAGACTTTGCCGAAACGTTGTGAAAATAATCCTTATGGGGAGAAAATACACAGAACACGGAGCGAAACCCGAGAAAACAGCTCATCATACTTTATCCGTGAGAATCTTCGAGTTAACATATATATATATATATATATATATATATATATATATATATATATATATATATATATATATAATTCTTTTCGAAATACAAATAACTGAAATTGAAAACTTATGACAAAAACCAACTATGTTTTGAAAAACTTCAACAATTTGTATCTCAAAAACCAATGATTTTTATAAATATTTTATTGGAAAAAGTTCTTTATTTTGACAAGACCCACCACATACTTAGTCTCTGTAATGCTCTCATCAACTTCACTTAGCGCCCTAGGAGCTAAGTCTCTGAAAAACGATCATCTCCAACATTGTTGAGGAAGTGTATCTCAGAGGGCACTTTGGAATCAACAAAAAATCATTTTATATTATTTTATAACAGTTGTGGCGATACAACTCCAAATGCCCAAGTCGTTTGAGGAAAATTAGTTATCGTTAAACATTTAGAAACTTTTTGAACCACTTCATGAAAAAAACTATAGAAAATTTATGTTGTAATATGCACCGATTATGATTCATTATTATACAATTAGGAAATGAAGTATTTAACTAACGAGGAAAGGATAAAAGTCCATCAAATTCAACTGGTCATAAACTACACATCTCCACAAACTTGTGGAGATCAAATGGTAAGGTGTAGTTCATGAAATTACTAAGGATCTTTATCAAATAACGGCCGAATCAGCCAGAAAAAAAATGATAGGTTTTTGAAAAAAATAACAAAATATAACAACTAACGACACGCAAACAGATTATTGATCAAGACGAATTCAATTCTACACTTGCTCGCAAGTTAATGAGGTTTAAAGATAAAAAGCATTTGGATTGGGTTGATTGAGAACTTATAATAGAAAACATAAACGTTTTTACTAGTTTTTGGCAAAAGATTTTGATAGAATGTCAAGAAGTCTGCAAAGTTACGAAAAAAAATATTTAAGTTCAGATATATTCTGCTGAAAATTCCTATTCAATGTTCAGAAAAATTTGTTAAATTCATAGATGGGAATCGGGGCAGTATTATTACTGCCCTTGGTTGGAAAAATCAAATGGAAATTGGAATAGGAAATAAATTTATTTCACTAAAGGATTTTCGAAGTATTCAGTTTGTTACAAATAACCACCCTCAATTTCTTTCTAAAATTTGATGGGTTTGAGAACTTTTATTAGAAAACTACTCACTGGATTAAAATCCTCGCCTGAATTCAACAAACTTTTTCAGTAGTCTTGGATGAAATAATATCAGTAGATAGTATCTATTCTTTCCGTTCTTCTGACAATTTTTGAATTGAAGTTGTTTCATAAACTATCTAGTAAAAACAGTCAAATTTCATAAAATAGAGAAATG
This sequence comes from Leptinotarsa decemlineata, assembly GCF_025532065.1. Taxonomy (NCBI): domain Eukaryota; kingdom Metazoa; phylum Arthropoda; class Insecta; order Coleoptera; family Chrysomelidae; genus Leptinotarsa; species Leptinotarsa decemlineata. The sequence goes on along the minus strand of NW_027412692.1, from coordinate 11,541,335 downwards.
AAAAAACATCCGCCTATGACAAAAATGACTATCCAACTTCAATAATTGTTGCTACTGGATCATTTCTGATATTCCAAGAACAGTTCTGTTAAAGCTGACACAGACGGTATTATAAAAAGAATAACTGAACATACAGCGTAACAATAATATTCAACTCGAATTAATTTCTTCTAGCAAAAAATAGTCGTTCTCACGATATATTGACTTAAAATTTAAATTTATTTATACTGGACATACTTTTGAGTTATTGTTTAGTTGTCACACTCAACTTCGAATGTGTTTAAATATATACATTTCCATAATTTGCGCAATTAATTTCATTCTTCAGTTAATACAAAATAGCTACATGTTACATGTTAGGTTGATTTGTTTGGATGGGTTGAAATACGTATATATTTCTACATGAAATGTTGATACTTTCAATATTTCTTTCGTGAAAATTTCCTCAAGAAGTGTTGTTTTTATAACGTTTAGTGAATGGAATAAATTCACAGTTCTTCCACAGATTCGCAATTTGATAATTTCCAATTTGCTATATCTTCACAGTTCAGTTACGTTTGCGAATAAGTAGTACGAGCTTTCCATTATTTTCCATTCAATTTCCTTTTCAGTGGCTATAAAGATAATTTCTTGTAAAGCCACTGAAAATTGCTTTGCTGTGATGATTCAAGCTTTACAAATCTTTATGGAGGGGTGGTTAGTAGGTACTTTAATTTTTGTGGAGATTGTTGTGGTCATATGCTAAAATCACTTCCTCTATAATCTCCTGCATTAAAAACTACTTCCGTTATATACTAAGTAGTATTCAATCCTTCAACTTATTGTTAATATACAGAGAGAGGCACCGAAAACAAAACAGGTCGAATATCTGCAATACATATGCTTTCTTAAAAAAAAATGCAAAAACACGTCGATTTGTAATCCAAGGGCGACATCTTTCTATCATAACCTCAATAGTCATACTTTTCCCCCCAACCCTCGGTCACTATCATCCAAACAACTTGAATAGGGAAAGTAGTAAGTGTGACACATCATTAAAAAGGTAATTTCATGAGGATTTCGGCCATGTCAATTTTCGATACCTAAATTTTCTATTTTGGCACCCTCTTGCGGTGAAAAACTGTTCCGTATTCCAAATTATGACACTTCATTTGCAAGATAATTTGACATAAATTCGGCGACAATGCATTGAGGAATATTTTTGAGGTAGGAAGAAAATGGCGACTCCACAATGGCGGACAAGATTAGCAATTATGGTCCGATTTGATTCACAATTGATCAGTGGTGGTTTTCAAATTATGCTTTGCAAAAACACATTATGATGGTTCGAAGATGGCGGACGGAATTTGTAATTATGATCCGAATCGAATCAAAATTAGTGTGTGGGGATTTTCAGGGTAGGAAATTATGGCTGTTTTGTTGATGCAAACAGATGGCGGACGATACTTGTAATTGTGGTTCGAATCGATTTAAAATTGGCATAGGGGGGTTTCACAAGTTCCCAGTATGACTAAAAAGTATTAATTGAATCGATAAAAAAAAGGTTTTATACTAATGCTGATCAATTTTGAATCAAGTCGGACCACAATTGCAAATCTTGTCCGCCATTTTGTTTTTTCTTTCAGAAACATTCCATAATACATTGTTACCACATTACTGTCAAGTTAGCTTGCAAATGAGAAAAAAAAAATGTTTGAAATATGTTTTTTCCCTTAGTCAGCTATCGCACCTTTACGAACGACAACCCTCAAAAGTCGAAAGTTCTGCGATATAAGGACCAACGAGGTCTTACCTTTTAATGGGTGATTCTTAATACGGACAGTTGAGGCTATGATAGAAAGATGTCGCCCTTGGATTACAAATCGACATGTTCCTGCATTTTTTTTGGAAAACATGCGTTTTGAAGATATTCGACCTGTTTTGTTTTCAGTGCCTCACCCTGTATTTGCCAAAGGGGGCAAATATATGGAGAATGGAACATTATTGGCAAATCTTTTAAAAAGTTATAAAAATTCATATCAACAACAGAATTATGATTTCTTATGGTAGTATGTTAACCCATCCAACATTCAACATTTAGTTAGTAAATACTCTGAGTGTTATTGAAATGGTGGCTGATTTTATGAGAAATAATGTTTTTTCAGTTATTGGTTCATCAATGTTGATGAATTGTTGAGAAACTCACTTCAAATGAAAGATCAAATGATTCCGAAATGATGTTTTTGAATGAATGTGTATTTTAGGAATTCCACAATTCCTCGAAATGTTATACGAATGGATAGGACACAAATAAATCTTCTATCAGTGAGTGAAATAGTACTATTCACTTGTTTATACACCAGACCACATTTGATTGTAGAAACTCACGAACTGTAGACAGAACATTCATTGTAGAAAAACACTAATTACATCCATATATTGATTTTCATTTTATACTTCCGTTATACTCACACACTAATGATTTTTCCTGGCAATGTTCAACATCAACAAGTGAACAAACCTGTGGACCCATAAAAAAATCAGAATTATATTTCAGTAACACTCCTAATATGTTTGGTAGGCTCAATTGGAAACATATATCAAACACAAAATTATTTACCGAAAATTATGAAATTTCAATTTCTAATTTATTGAAAGTGAGTTAGTTGAATTTGTTGATTAAACTACTTCCAGGTATTCGGCCTCCAAATGTTAAAATAACCCTTCTTCTATACTTTCATTTGGCATTTCAGTGAAAAAATATCATTTCTATACGTCGAAATATCGAACGAAACTTAAGCATTGACTTCCATTAGAATTGATAATAATATACATCCACTGAAATATTTGAAGCCTGAACGTGAGAACACGAAGAATTCTCATGTTACATGAGAATTTTCGTAATTCGAAACTCAATTGAATAAATTTCCGTACTCACTTACTTACTTAAAGTCAGGTTTCTGAGTAATTGAAGTTCAATTACTACCAGTGTGTAATTACTACTTTAGCACTTTTTAACGTCATGTTTATCAGAGTCATCTTTATTGATTATAACATTTTATAATGATACATAATGTATTTTGATATTTGGGTGTGACTTTTTTTTATATTTTACCAACCACCCAATTCTCAAACTATTCGAAATCAAAATATCATAACAGAAACTGGAAATATTTTGAATGACTTTCATGAGTGACTTCTTGTTGCTATTACTCTCATTTGGGATATCCTTCACAAATACATTCTTATTTTTTAATATTACCTGTATATGTCTTGGAAAAAGTATAGTACTCTATTGACGAGAAATAGTCACTACTGGAAGATTCACGGAAGAATTCATCTTCACATATGACGATCACACTGAACTACATTTTTGTGTTCTTTATAATAAACGGCAGATGAAACTTATATCGACTGTGCTAAATTTACATAAAAGAGTGAAAAAATATAAATACTATCATATGAATGCAATTTTTTATATATGATTGAAACATTTGTGATTTTCGATTCACGTCTTAGGAATACATTAATAAGAAAAACATATCATTTCAAATTTGAAGGCCAAATTTTTGAAAATAGTTCGATTCGAAAATACACTCAGGTGCATTTTCAGTTCACTTTTGATAATTTGTTTTCAACAAATAAGAGGATATTCATCTCATAATGATTAACAATAAAGAGATTAATACACACTATATCGATTGTTATGTTTCTATCGTTTAGATTTGAAACACCTTTTGGAGAAGTACAGCTCTTGGATAATACTCAAAACCATTTAGTAAGCAAGCTTGATTCATTCCTTTATTCAACGGTTGAGAAAGAAAACAATAAACCAGTTTTTCAATCCCAGGTGTTACCTCCTGTAGCTTCGACAATAGCTTCCATTCGCCGAGGCATTCCACGAACTAGTATTCGAAAACATTCTTTGAGTTCATTTTTGTTGGTAGTTTTTCGCCACTTTTCATCTAGATAGTCCCAGATAGGATTTGTTATCAGGGATTATGCTTGATCGTGGCATATGATGCTGCAACGCTTTATTCATAATTCATAGATTTGAAACGAATCGTGATATCCAGAGGAACGAAAAAACAATGTATAGGAAATGAACCAAGCTTCCATACAGGATAATTTCTAGTGTCATTCAAAAGTGTAATACCTAGCAAAAGCTATGTATGTTAGAATATTCTAGACAGATGCATTCTTGATTCGGAAATTCAAACGATGGCCCTGTGTCTCATGAAATTTAGCAACATCCTCAAGCCATGAGAACTGTTTATGAAATACATTTGTGGGTTCGTTGCTAGACGTAGAGTCAGGTTTATTCTTCACGTAGTTGGGACTATAACAGTTTGAAATCTATAAATACCTGGCTAGGTTAGGTTGAGTTAGGTCCAAAGTGAGTGGGTCTATTCGACTCCCCACCGCAACCCGTAAGGGTTTATTGTGTCTAACACATATTCACACTCAACCAAATGAACCCAACTTCTTAACGAAGCCGATTAGTTCGTATAGTGAGTGGTCTTTCAGGCCGAATGGTAATAGTACGGTTCTGCTGAGCTCTAAAAACTTGTGATCTGCTGTTTCATCATTTTCCAAACAGAGGCGACACACACTGCCTTTCGACAGTCCGAGTATCTGCTTAAGATGATTCAAATGACAGTGACCTGTGAGAAGGCCTGTTAGAGATCGTAGTTCATCCCTACTGTAGTCCAACAACTGTTTGGTATCAAGCTTTAAAGGGTGAATAAACGTCAGAAGTCCATAAATCTTCTTGTCATCCAGGTGTTGAATCTGTTCGGCAAAGTCTAAAGCGATGCCAATGACAGGTTCTGGTCCAATGAAGCCGGTTGCAGCATCCTCCTTTGCAAGAGAGTCAGGAGCCTTATTGCCTTTCAGACCAGATACCTCAAGTCTTCCTATCGAGGAGAGTCGTTTTTGGCAATTTGATAGCAATTTAGATGTTGACTGTCCAAAAATATTTTTATTGATTTGTGCATGAGATTGAATTATTTCTGGTTTAGCTGGCTAAGCTAAATATGGGTTTTCCATTGAACCACGGCATGTGTGGTCTACTTTTGTTAAGAGTGACACAAAAATAGCAACCGTCTTACTGAGGAGGGGCCATACAGCAATTGAGGATGAGTTTGTTGAATCGAGATCAACTGGAAGAAGGAATAACCTCTCGTGATTGATCGAGGGAGGATTTGAAAAGCTGATGACGATGTACTCATGAATATTTGGCAGTTTTTTTTGAGAACAGTGTTCGGGTAGTCTTTGCCTAAGGCAGTGGTCCCATAATTTTCACGAAATCTTTGGGCTTCTTGGGTTCTTTCGACGGCGAAAGCACTCAATTTGAGTTTTATTCGAGATTTGGTTATTGTTATTCTCTTTTTGGTGGTTTTTTTGTCTATTTTGTTGAATGGTTTTTCTTTGTTTCTCCATTATTTCATAGAATATTTTTTAAGGTTCAAAGCCGGCTTTTATTTTAAAATCTAGCATAGTGACGAGTTCTTACGATCTGTCTCAACTGCAACTGAAGACCTCCTCTTCGTGCAAGAGGTTAAGTTCATTTCGGAATTGCCTTGATATTCAGCAGCTGCCAAATTAATCTGACAAACAAAGTACGGTAATGGAGAGAGGGCACAAAAGGTTTTTGTTTGAAAGTGTTTGACAATGTTTCATGATGCATTTCATTAGTTCCGACTTCCATTGTCTGATATTATATAAAGGATTTGAAATCCCTGAAAGAAATAAAAAAGGAGAATCAAAAATTGAAGAAAAAGAATTTAAAATGAATAGTTGAAAAATAACAATTATAATAACCAAAAAAAAAGGAAATGAAATGATAGTGGAATAAAATACAAGTAAAAATCGAACCATTTGAAAAAAAATAAAAGTTAAGAGGTTCCAGGCCAAGCTACTTCACGACGTTTCGATTGCTAGTATCCCCAATCATCTTCGGGTGATGACTGGACTGATTCCTCCGAGAGGTAACTATTATTGGGTCATATATTTCTTAACCTTGGAAGTAACGAAAATATTAGTTTCTGGTCAAAATTCGATTGTTGTATGATTTGGTATGATCAAATAGCATCTTAATTCATTTACCATCTTAAACGCGTAGTATTTGCTTGGTTTCTATGGCAGGAAAAATGAATGCGTTGATGATATCTGTTGAGAACTGTCAGACGTTTATGAATTTATCAAAGATGTATTCACATGATGAAAGGACTGATATGCTATTCAGTTATTGACCAGTTACAAAAATTATGCTAATCTAGATTGTTCTTTACGAGAAATTTCCCACGAAATGGGAATTTCTGTAAAATCCACCGGAACTATTTTGAAAAAGAACAAATATATATGCTACAGGATACGCAAAGTTCATCACCTCAATGAAAGGGATATCGAACCTCCCAAACAAAAAATAAGAGATGCATGTATTAGTATTACATCTATTATGGTAGAAAATTGCCACAGAAATTGTCTGGACCGACAATTTATGTGCATAGATTGTCATGTAGCTTTGATTTTCCGTTTTGGTTTGATTTTTCCCAATAGTTCATGATAAAATAAATTGTTTTTCTGTTTGATCTTTGTCACTGATGATGGTGGTTATTTTATATAGAACGCTATAAAAATATTAAATGTGATATACCCTTGGATTGTGAATTTATCGCTTTATCAATATCTGTAATGAAAAGGACAGGTCCGTATTTTAAAAATAAGTTGATGGTGGCCATAATTGTAAAACCATTCCGGATTTACTACAAAAGCTGTATTTCACCAAAAAGTGTCTTGAACGTAGATGATAGAGACATAACTTCATTTTCCTCGTATATTATGAATAAATCGGACTTTATCTAAAATTGTTTTCGATATAAATGAACCTGGGATAGATCCTCCTATAAATTGAAGAAAATTGTCGAAATAGAACCAAAAATAAAGAAGTTATTCGATATCAAAATTTCTTAACATTCCAAAGTACCGGTTTTTATACACCTGAGTGTGATAAAATTTCATATATGTTATTTCCAACTAACATGTACCCGATTACTGACTTTTATTTCAAACAGAAGTGTTTGATGATGCATCTCAAATCAGCCTCCCTGATTCCTATTATCAGTTATCTCACGTCGCGGTAGCACTAACACTTTGGTCATTATTGCATACATATCACAAATATGTGTCTGTTCCGTTTGTATTTACACGAAAGAGCTCGAGGACGATGGCCATCCTCCAAGGATTCCTTGCGTTTCAATGTAACGAATGCAGGGTGTGAAAGGGGTGCTCTTTCACGCTCGGAGACCATTTATTAGCTGAAACAACACAGGTCCATTAGTATTCTGCATAAGAGGTCTTGCGAGGTGTTTTACCTTTGTAATACATCTCCTTGTGCATGGAAGGACAGTTGGCATTCTGAAACAAAGACGTCGTGTTAGTGAAATGGAGGAAGTGCAGAAAAAAAAATTGAATATTGTTTTCGATTCGGGTTGGTCTAAAAGGGGTTTTGACTCACGAATTGTGTCACAAGCAGTTAGCGATTTTGTAAAATATATTTTATTCGAATCATTTTTGAGTGCTTTTCAATTTGTACATCCGGTGTACAGAGTGAGCCAAATTGAGCACTTTCAAAGGGAAAATGCTGTTTTTAAACTGCATAGATGAAAACTGATGTTTGTGTCTGTGAGTCAAATTTTATGACAAACTTAATGGTGGAAACCGTATATCGACAGCTGTTATCATTTCTGAGTTGGATCATGTTTTTCAAAAATGAGTGCAAAATTTCTTGTTTCTATGAAAATATTTTCAAAGCACCCTTTCATGTGAAATCCAATGAGATAACAATAGTTATTATTGGAAAACAATTTCTTCTAATGAGACACAGTATACATTTCTACATATTTCAATAGAGCTTAAAGCCACCTTTCCAAAAATCAATAACTATTGTTATCTCATTTCAAAAAACAAGTTCTCAACACCACCGTATTCTACGTAAAAAAGAGCTTTTGAAATGTTTTAATGTAAACAAAAATCCTTTCAACAAGAAAAAAGTTACAGCAACTTTTTGAAAATACACATTTTCAATGATAGATATCGACATGCAGTTTTCACCGTCAAGTTTGTCAATAAAATTTGACCCTGAGACACAGCAATCAGTGTTTATCTATCTAGTTTGGAAACAAGAGTTCCCTTTTGAAAGTGTCAAAATTTTCCCACTCTGTACATGCGTTCCTCTTCGATGTTATCACAATGTTTGGACAGGATCCCACCTGTCATATTCATGTGCTCTGCTTGGTAGCTGAACTTGAAACTGAAATCGTTCTTGTCGATGAATTGAACGCGGACTCACATCATCATCCTGCATATATACAAGCGATAGACAAGACACAACATATCAAGAAATTGAAGATATACAAGGAGATCTTCAGCAGAATGGATACATAAAACTCATTTTCTTCTGCTGAAAGATGTTATGCAAATGTACAATTGGTATTTTCATTCACGAAACTACTTATATGCTCTTTATTTCTCTGGGAAAAAGTTCTCCTTGTATGTCCAATATAGAGTTTCGGCAAGAGTCACAAGTCAACTTTTATACTCCTGATCCAAGCAATCCTTTTTTTGGGTTCAAAAAGATATAACATTACCATACAGCAGACGCTGTCGTTCCTTGAAGTTGGGTAAACCTGTTGCATGGCGTATAATAATAAAATTTTTATCTGTCAAGCTCCCATTGTACTACCTGGACTGAACAGTCTTGGTCCCAACACATATATGACGCTAGTCCAATTGAATTCTTCACTTCTTCAGTTAGTACTAACCTTCGAAAGGAAGCTGTTGAAATTTCATGATATTTTACTGATAAGTTTGTGAGTTGTTGTGCTAAAAGTGACACAACTTTTCTAAACGATACCGATTTTCGAGTCAGAGTGAGTAGCCGTGATGTGATTTCGTCAGACTATACTAAATTCCTTGGTACCTTTGTTGATAGTAACATGACTTGGGAGTCAGCTGTGAGTCAGGTCAGAAAGAAAGTGAAATGTGGTGAGCTGATTTCGATCAGGACAACCAGTTGATTTCAAATAATAGTTAATCTGCGCTCGCGCTGTCCTCTATCTCAAAAACGATTCAACGTATGAAAAAATGTTTGAAACAAAAGTTGTAGAGAATTTAATTCTCTACAATATTGATAATGAATACAATTAGCATAAAACCCATTGGGAACACAATATTGGCAAAAAAAGTGCAAAAAGTCGTTTTTTTTGACTTTTGACCTCCAATTTTTGAAGTTGTGGTCGTCGAATCATATGTGAATTTTGAGAATACTTTCATGATGCCAAAATATGAAGTTTATAAAAATTTACAGTGAGGTGTGTCCACTTTCCTAAGCAAACCCCCTAAAATTACTGGACCATATCTTCATCAAGAGCCACACGATGATTTCAGCGTCGCTCTTACATTTCAATACAACTTTTATGAAACGATTCATCTTTTGCCTCAGCATAGTAATCAGTTTCAGCAATAACCTCTTCATTCGAGAAAATTTCTCATCGGTGAACATTTTTTTAAGGTCTGCCGGTGGTTGTGGTTCAAGATGTTTATGCAGGAAAGCGGGGTTGCAATGCTCTTTAGCTTGTGGCCAGTGTAATGGGCAAGCTTGTCTCAATGCTGTACCATATGAGACCGATGTTAACGAAGATTGGTCCTTTGATCCAGAAATCATGGAAGAATTGGAAACGAATTTTGGTGAAGATGACAATGAAAATGATAACGCCCTTGAACTTTTACAGCTGCGAGAAGACGACGACGATGAAGAAGAAGAAAATTGAAATTGAAACTCATTATTCTTTCAATTATTTTATCTGTTTTTGTAATTCTGTCATTCACAAATGTATCAAATGAGATTTTTCAATAAAAATATTGTTTATAATTTTATTTCTTTTCTATTCATTTTTATAAATTAAAGAATGATTACTATAGATTGGATTTGAATTACAATGTAATAAATATTTTTCCCTCTACAAATTTATAACTACACGGGCAGGTAAGTGTTATTAAATAAATTGATACTTGATTAAAAATGAATAATTGATGAAAAAATATTCAAATATAATGTATTTGTTAACAAAAAACGAAAATCATCTATAATTATTTATTAAGTAATAATTTATAAACCTTAAACGAGCTGATTTCGATTGGGAAAACCAGTTGATTTCAAATAAAATTTAATCTGCGCTCGCGCTGCCCTCTACCTCAAAAACGATCCAACGTATGAAAAAATGTTCGAAACAAAAGTTGTAGAGAATTCAATTATCTACAATATTGATAATAAATACATACAATTAGCATAAAACCCATTGGAAACGAGATATTGGCAAAAAACGTGCAAAAAGTCGTTTTTTTTTACTTTTGACCCCCGATTTTTGAAGTTGCGGCCGTCGAATCATATGTGAATTTTGGGAATACTTTTAAGATGCCAAAATATGAAGTTTATACAAATTTATAGCTGGGTATGTCAACTTTCCGAAATACAAGCCTAAATCGACCTTAAATGAGTGGAAAAATCACGTTGATGAGTAAAGCCAATTTTGAACAGAAAAACGCGTTTTTTTTTTCTCAGGCCCGGGAGTCTTTATCCCATTTGTAGTATATAACTTCTTGTGGTTCTCCAGAGAAAATTGCTTCGTTTTTATCTATCATTAGCAATACAATTCTCGAAAGATGGACGGGAATTCAAAAAACTGCACTTTTTCAAACTTCATTAGCATGAAAATATCTTCAATCCTCATATTGCAGAAATTTCGAAGTTTCATTATTTTCTTCCGTATGGAGACCACTAAAATGTACTAAATTCAGAATTATTCATTTTAAGCTTCGTGTGCCAAAGATAACAATCCTCCTCACCTTCAATTATTTCTTTAAACATATAATAACATGTTCCAGTTTAAAGTTTAAAGAGTAGAGGAGATGAGAAATTGAATTTTAACATACGAATGACAAATATACTACATTCTATGTAATTTTTGCAAACACGAAATACTTTCCAAACTGTTACACAACTTTTCATTGTTGACTATACTGAATAGGTAAATATAAATTCAATAAGGTTTCGAGTTCAAATTACACTCGAGTAAGGTGACATGTGTACATGCAGTAAACAGCCAATTGTTGGTGAAATAAAATACACGCAATTAATGTATACCAGCGGTCCTTAAAGACCAGTGTTGTTTCCTTTGAAGAACTGGTATCTTGGTCGCAAATCGCCCCTTACATTCCTCTAGTCAGTGCTAATGTGCACTTTGCATGTTTCGAGGCGAGTATTGTCGTGATAAATGACTTCGGGGCTCTTTGAGGTAAGGCATAGTTGATGAGGGATTTCGAAGAACACAAGTGGCTTATTTTCAAGCCATCAACAATGATTTGGCGGATAAATTGTGAGAAAATGTGGGATCCTTTCAGTTTCATCATTATTTCTTTCGCTAGAAGCGGATTTTTGAAGATGTGTTCAATGATGTGCACGTAACATTTGATTTTATAATATCACCGATGCTACTATGAGTGTTGTCAGAGGCATAGTTGAGGAACTATGTGGGGATCACACTATTGGACCTGTTAAAGGCCTTTGACTGTCTTTCCCACAGCATTTTCCTCGAAAAACTGTCATATTATGGTGTAAGAGGTACTCCTTCGGATTTGATTGAAACTTACCTGAATAATCGTTTTTTATAACAATACGTTTTCTGAGCTGAGGCCGATTGACCTGGGTGTACCGCAGGGATCGGTTTTGGGCCTGCTTTTGTTCGATATTTACATCAATGATTTTTAAAACTATATGAAGCCATATCACAGTGTACTATTTGCTGACTATACATCCTTGATATACTCTTCTATGGATTATTCGGCTCTTGTTGATAAGTCTATGGAAATACAAGAAAAAGCGGAGCACTGGTTCAGTGTCAACAAACTCATGATGAATAAGGAAAAATCACAATACATGATTGTTTCTATGGCCCTGCCATTACCTGGATTCCAGTGTGTCAACTAATTGGGTTTTACTCTGGACAATAGGCTAAATTGGTCCAGCCACATTTCAAGTTTGAAAAGTAAGCTATCGAGTGCCTTATTTTTACTCAGACAGCTGAAACCAATAACACATTTCACTACAGTCTCACATTTCTCACGGCATTCTACTTTGGGGAAATTCTAGTGATGCCCAATGCATTTTTATATTACAGAAAACAGCTCTGAGAATGCTTGCTGAAATATATTTTAGGGATTCTTGCCGTGAATCATTCACCACTCATGAAATTATGTCGGTGCCTTTTTTGTATGTTTACTCAAGTCTATTAGATATTCACAAAAGGGCCCTCTTATTTCCCAAGCAATCCAGTATACATAATCATGATACACATAACAGCAATTTTATTAGACCTCAACGTTTCAGGCTGATGAAATCACAAGAAAACTCCTATGATTTTAAATTGTATAATACACTTCCTGCAAATATTAAAAATATGAATATGTTTTGGGAAAGAAAGTTTTTGGCTTTCTACTACTCCATCTGATACAAAAAAAGGGCATGAGAGAATCTTCCAAAGAAAGGAAGGGAGTAATCAATTTGAAACTCTATACATGGATGTGTAGATCATGCACAGAAGTAACTTCCAGATACAAACTGAAAGAAAGTCCTCGTGAAACAGCTACTTTCATATAAACATTGAATTACACGAAAGAAAATAATTCTTTCGAAACAAATACTTCTATATGAACACTGAATTATAGAGAAGATACTTTTCTCTACTCAGTTTGTAGTTCAAACATTTGTTGTGGAATAAGAATCAGATATCATTCACATGAGTTCTACTTTGAATGAATGGTAATAAATTGTACCCACATAGAACACTGTCACCCTCACTGGTATACACCGATGTTTCGCTTTAAGACACTTGCCCTAAGGCTCTTCAGTACCAAATTGGATAACATTATAGAAAATACACAATGAAGAGCCTTAGGGCAAGTGTCTTAAGGCGAAACATCGGTGAACCCAAGGGGGTGACAGTGTGCTATTTGAGTACAATTTATTACCATTCATTCAAAGTAGAACTCATGTCAATGATATCTGATTCTTATTCCACAACAAATGTTTGAAATACAAACTGAGTAGAGAAAAGTATCTTCTCTATAATTCAGTGTTCATATAGAAGTATTTGTTTCGAAAGAATTATTTTCTTTCGTGTAATTCAATGTTTATATGAAAGTAGCTGTTTCACGAGGACTTTCTTTCAGTTTGTATATAACCCCTTCAATTCGAATATATTTTGTTTTAAAAAAATTATAAAAAAATATTGAAAAAAACTGTTTTTATTCCAGTTCAGAATATTTAGAACATGTGCGTAGACACACTTTTGACGCAAGGAAGATGCTTGTCGAACCTCCACACTTAATTTGAATATGTTGTTACAAATTTTTACTGTTTATTTTATTTTATAGAAAACTTTGTATCTTGCACCTATTTGGTTTTCTGACTTGTCATAAATGTATTTTATACATAATATGATCAAATAAATATATCTATCTATCTATCAATAATTAGAAAAACTCACATTTCTAGACCGAAAATTCAATATTTTTGAAGATATCTTCTGAATGTGTTAATTAATTATCGGGATATGATTCTAAATAGAATTAAACGAGCTGTAATTTCAAAAACGGTAGGTGGTATATTTAGTAGGTCCCTTTTATTAATATAACATTCATTCCAGACTTTGTCTTTATCGAAGGATGGAAAGTTTTAATTTAATTTTTATTTTATCTCGGCCAAAGAGAAATTCAAATTCTTGCTTCCCGAATGATTCTTTTTTCAGCAAATATAAAGAGATTTTGGGACCGATTAGCTTTAATGAGTATATTATACCCCTAACTCGATCATTCTATAAGCAAACCAGTATCATTTTCCATACCATGAAACAAACCCATTCTGCCAGAAGTCCATAGATCTTCTTGCTTTTCAGGTTTGTTTGGCAAAGACTAAAGCGATGCCAATGACAGGTTCTGGTCCAATTTGCTCCCAATTTGGACGTTGCTCGGTAAGAGCCACAAGCTTCACATGCCGCTTGACTGTCCGAGAATATTTTTGTGTATGAGGTTGGATTTTTATAATCTTTCCGCACACAATTCAATAGCATAAATTTTCGCTTGAAATACAGTCGCATAGGCGGGTTGATATCTCTGTCCTGGGTCTGCAACTGAAAAACACCTACACGAGAACGTGAAGATGTTGTCCAACAACATATTCAGCCAAGCCAGCGTAGAAATACGCAACATATGGAAACCCATCATGAAGCGAAAAATGGACAACTCCCGCCAAAACGGTCATCTCCCACGGAACCAGTGAAGCGGAAAAAGGAAAGCAGAAATAAGTGAAAGTACTCGAACGATCTATAAATAGTCATCTCTCGGAGGAATCAGTCCAGTCATCACCCGAAGACGATTGTAGATACTAACAATCAAAACGTCGTGAACTAACGTGACTTGGAATCTCTCCACTTTTTATTTTTATTCTCTTTTTTCATTTCTTTATTTTTATTTATTCAATTGTTCTATTTTAACTTGTATTTTATTCCACTATTATTTCCTTTCAGGTTTATTTTGTTTAATATAATTGTTATTTTCAGCTATTCATACTCAATTCTTCTTTTTTAGTTTCTTCAGGGATTTCAAATCATTTTATATAGTAGACAATGGAAGTCCGAACTAGTGAAATTCATCATGAAACATTGTCAATCACCTTCAAACAAATGACCAAAATAATGTTAAGAATATTAAGAGTTATCAGCAACTATTTGATGTATTATTTTTTTCTCTTCTCTGTTATTGTCATGATAGTAAAGTATATTTATTATTATATTCTTATACTCACTGTATAATTTTTGGGAGGGGTATAAGATAGCCTTTGGCTAACCCTTTTCCTTTTATGTATAAATGTATTTTTATGCATAATAAATGATATTATTATTATTAAATAAAATTTATTCTTTCGAGACAGGTCATTGCAGTGCTTTTATCTATCTCGTCTTGCCTCTTTCCGCTTCACAGGTTGAGCGGAATATGACTGTTTGGCGGAAGTTGACCGTTTTTCGCTTTATTATAGGTTTCTATATGTTGCAACATATGGAAGAGGGGATAGGGGAAAGCACTCGAATTACCTATAAATAGTCATTTCTCGGAGGAATAAGACCAGTCATTAAGTGAAGATGATTGTGGATACTAACAATCGAAACGTCATGAAATCTCTTAATTTTCAATTCATTTTGATTGCCCAATTTTCATTTTTCCCTTGATTTTCATCTCATTGTAATTTCTTTTCCAGGATTTTTTGCTTAATGCAATTGTTATATTTTCAGCTATTTTTTATAATTTTCATTTGTTATTCCATAGATTTTAAATCATATCATATTAGACAATGGAAGTCCGAACCAATGGAATTGGGCAGAATAGTGTTATTATTAACTTTTAGAATGCCTGAGCTTTGTTCTACTTCAGCATGAATAATCTAGGAAGTTCACAGAAATACATACTAACTAAAAATAAATCAATCAATATTCCATTCACATTATAGCGTTTGATAGACCTTGGAACAACTTTATAGAATGTCATAAAAAAATAAAAGCTAGTGAATTCAGTCTAGCACTCATTGATAATAGCCTCTTTCTTCATTCCTGATTTTCCCGGAGAAGCCAATTAGGAAATTCTCACTTCAAAGGCGAGCCAAATGCCACCTTTTCCCACCTCGGGATGGTTTCGAATGCAATATAGACGGTCGTGTTGCTCTTTGAGAAACCCATATGATATTTCATAAGTTACATTTATGAGATAACTGCGTTCAGGTCGGTGTTTTATCACTAATATGCGCCCGAGTGTAGAAAATTGGTCTGATGATATAACAAGGTGATTCTTGCCAAGAGGTTGTTACATCAATTTCGAAAAATACATCAATTTGAAATGTGATAATCATGAATACCAGGCATACTTATTTTTATTTGAACTCGCTTTCACTTTCAGTACACCGGAAGCTGTCGAAAACTTTCATATTCAGAACAGAACACCCTATATAATTAGTGAGTTTTGAATTTATTTTTCGATACCGAAGTTGATTCGGAATAATTTTGTTTCGTAGACACCGTTTTGGAGATATTTCTTTATATATTTTGCAATTCGGATGGAAAGATGACGAAACTGAAAGGGGTATATTTTTTTGAAAGATCAATTCTTGAGAAACAAATGTTCTGGCTTTCTATTTTTCCATTTTCATACAGAAATTGTGAGGAACTCCTGAAGAAAGAAAGCAATTGATTTGGAAATAAATTCTTCTCAAAGATGTGTCCATTCAGTTTGTACTCTAAACATTCGTAATGGAATTGAATCAGATATCATTCAAAGGATTGCTACACAACATAGTATATGAAGGAGGTAAAATTTCACTTACATGAAACCTTGTCACCCTCATTGACGTATATCGATGTTTCGGTATAAAAACCGTGCCTTATTGTCTTATTAGAACCAATCTGGACGATACTTCAAACTGAACCACTCAATTCATTCATAAAATTATAACTTTATGTCGTAATTGTAAATGTTCATATCCCTGAATGGTGAATTCAATAAGCTTTCAAATGAGATATCACACGACTCATATTGTCGTTTAAAATAATAACGTCATCATGCCCATATGAATAACATCACTGGTAGGAGACTTTAGAACTTTGAAAAATGGTAACGGCCATCTTGTTGAAGCTTCATCTGTCAAATCAGTTGTCATTCATTCAGTCTGAAAGTTGATTATACAGGGCTATTCAAATTCGTTTCTGTACATGAGGATCTCTTAAACGAAAAAAGATACAGTGTGGCAAAGTTGTGTATTTTGGAGACCTATTCAATGGTGTGAAGAAATCGAATATAGCTCTTTTGGTTCTGGAGATATACAGGAAAAACCAAAAAATCCCAAATTATTTTTTTGCCTATATCTTCTTTATTCGCAGACATCGAAAATCTATCCACATTTTGCTATTGGCCCTTGATGTGGGTCTCAGAATATATAAATGAATCTTTTATACAGGGTGTCATCTGACTTGAGTCACCCCCATCTTTGAATTTTTAAATACGGACCTGTATTTTTTGTTGTAGTTTTTGAATCGTAGACGTTCACTTCATACTGAGGAATTAAATTCCTCAGTATGAAAAAAATATGAATAGGTACCTAAAAATGAAAAAAAAAAACTCTCGGAAAAAACTTTACGATACATAGGGAGACGTGGAAGTTGCTATTATATTTGTATTCAACTCAGTCAACCAATTTCCAGGGCCGTAATTTAAAAGGGAATAATTCACACGATTATAATCGAATATTACCGAAAAATTCCGAAATATAAAATCGAATTTGATTTCTCAGTATGAAGTGAACGTCTACGATCTAAAAACTACAACAAAAATACAGGTCCGTATTTAAAAATTCAAAGATGGGGGTGGCCCAAGTCAGATGTCACCTTGTATAAAAGAGACATAGATATATTCTGAGAGCCCACATCAAGTGCCGATAGCAAAATGTGCACAGGTTTTCAATATGTCTGCGAATAAAGAAGATATAGGCAAAAAAATAATTTGAAAATTTTTGGTTTTTCCTGTATATCTCCAGAACCAAAAGAGCAATTTTTTTTCTTCATATCCTTGAATACGTCTCTGGAATACGCAACTTTGCCATAATTCAACCGACACTCTATCTCTTATCGTTTACGAGATCCCCATGTACAGCAACGAATTTGAAAAGCCCTGTATAATACATAATAATTTAAGAAGGTAAGTAAATGGTTTTGATGTACTTTTTGTACATAATTTACATACATATATCATGAAATGAAATACAAATGAATATATATGAGTGACAATTTATAAAAACATATGCTTGTCGTGGAACAATGAAAGAAAAAAAAGATAGAAAATAATAAAGGATGAAGGTGTATACGTGCTGACGAAAAAAACGATTGGAAAATACATATACACACACATATACACACACGCATACCCATGCTCAATCCCCAAAGAGATGGATTGAAATCAAAGGATGGGAAGCTGGCGCCGAAGAAATATCTGGCGATGACCAGGAAAAACCGACACTTAACAGTTGGATTTCTGATTGGACATAATGTGGAGGAAACACCTTCACATTATGGGGTTAGTGGACACACCTCTATGCAGGATGTGTGAATAGAAAGATGAAATTGTCAGGCATGTCCTATGCGAATGTCCGTAGTTATCGTCAATAAGATATAAAGGAGATGTCTCCTAGAGACCTGTCTATCTTTCTGGAAAGGACAGGGTGGACGATGACCTAGGAGGACAACTCCTCGGGAAAATGTACAATGGGTGATGAGTTCTCTCTTGAATAGGCTTAGCGAATTGATAGTTTTCAGTTCACTGGGAACTGCATTGTATAATAGGGGTTTGAGGAAATATGATGAACGTTGGGATATTGTTTCAGAGACGGAAGCCACTGCGAGGTGGTTATCTCCTTTTCGAATAATATATGTGTGCACGTAGTAATTTTCGGATCCTCTTTTCTGCTTCACTATTAAGACTTTTAAAAATAATTGTTGAGTATCTGAAATTTTCGCTAGTTGATAAATTCTATCACTGAAATATAATCGATCTTCCAAGTATATTATCCTTAGTATCCATTTCTGGAGTGCATCGAGTCCGTTCATTTGACGGCATAAACACAGTTCTCCAAATGAGAAAGTTCTTGAACAGTGAAGTTATGTATTTTGTGATATTGATGAGTTATTTATTTTGTGGAAATTCATCTTCAATTAAATGATATAGATATAGAAATGAAATACTTTGTCTAAGTTTCACTTACTTGATGTATTGATATTAATACGAATACGGTTTCGGTTTTTACACCATTCTCAAGTATTCTAACACTACTGACTTAAGAGAAATATCGGGGTATATATATATATATATATATATATATATATATATATATATATATATATATATATATATATATATATATATATCCGAGAGTAGGTAATAAGATATATCCCTACATTTATGATTACCAACTACATAAACTTCAAACTGTGATTAATTGCGTTGTCTTTATAAATTCAAAAGTGGAGACCTACACAAATCTGTTTGTTCGTTAAGGGTTCTATATTTTGAGTTTTTAATTGATTTATTGATTTCCCTGGCTTCCAACAAATTCATTTTCCTTCCTTCACTATATGTATGTTAGATTTTGAGGTTTTCCTTACTTATTTTGTGGTTTGTTTCTTCGTACATAGAAGATTTTTTGTCTACACCGACGTGTTGACGGAGTCTTACTTCGAAATTTCTTACGGTTTGGCCTGTATTTACTGCATACATTCATTACATTCTATTCTATTTAAAGAATTCTGGCTTATATAGAATAGAATGTAATGAATGTAGTTGGTATCAATGGATGTAGGTATATATCTTATTACCTACTCTCGGATATATACACCCCGATATTTCTCTTATGTCATTAGTGTTAGAATACTTGAGAATGGTGTAAAAACCGAAACCTTGGTCGTATTAATATCAATACATTAAGTAAGTGGAAATTAGACAAATTATTTTATTTCTATATCTATATCATTTGATTGAACTTATGTAGTATGCGACTAAATGTCAATTTCTCAAAGACGAAATCTGTTCCACCCTCCCCTGACTATAATACGAACCGTAATCTCCATAACTTATGTAATAGATATAATTCCCTCTATCAACAAAGTTATCACAATAAAGCGGGTTCTAAATCATAATATTGACTATTTGTGGTGGAACATAATCACCTCGGTAGCATAATAGCTGTGGCGGCACCTCAGTTTCAATTACCCGAAGCCCGGACTTCGCCGGGGGCATAAGATCGACTCCGGAAACGTTAATGGCTTCGGCTGGGCGAAAAAGCGGGTGTCAGCAAGTTAAATATGCCGTCTTTTTCTGAACTGGCATTATTCGATTATATTCGCGAACACTGATCTACTGTTTTAGAATTGTGCCGATATCACCAAAATTTGTATTTAGATTCCGTCTGTCAACTCGTTTCTAGAATATTTTTGGGAAAAGAATCTTCCAGAAAAAGCAATTGATTTCGAATTAAACACTACAAAGATGTATAAAACGTGCAAAAAAGTAACTTTGAGACACAAACTGGAAGAAGAGTCCTCGCGAAACAGCTCCTTGAGCATACTTATAAGAATCTCAAACAACAGGGAAGCTGTAGTAGCAGGGTTTTGTGACTTTTCAAAAGCCTTCGATTGCGTAAATCATAGACTTCTTTCAAAGGAGCTCTGCTTCTATGGTTTCAGAGGTGTTTGTTATAACTAATTAGTTGAGCAGTAAAACAAATGGTACAATCGAATTGACAACTATCATCCAGTAAAGAGATCTTATATAGTGTCCCACAAGTATCCAATTCTTTCTCTTTTGGATTTAAATGTTCTGGCTTTCATTCCAATGAGAGAAAAGTTTACAATTTTTGTAGATGACACTATGGCATGAAAAAATTTCCAGCAAGTGAAATATATCATTAGTGACCTTGAAACGTTAAAAAATCTATTATTTAGATATAAATGATAGATAGGGCAAAATTGTAAAATTAATTTAGGTTGGTATACATGTATGGGTGGTACGCCTGGATGGTTTACTTGTATGGGATACCTATATAGCATAAATAGGGTTAGCTTCGCATTAGTTTCTAGTTTTAATCTTTCTCTTTGAATATGATCACTTGGTGATCGAAACACGTGTCGAGGTGTTAAAAATAACGATTTGGTGTTGAGAAAAAACTTCCTTTTAGAATTTTTAGGTCAGGTTAGATGTTGAGGATACATAGTTTTTTTTAAATTCTAAAGTAAGGTTAGGGTGAGTTAGGTTAGGTCGCGTTAGGTTACGTTGAAATTATGGAATTTCAATCTAATTTCAAGAAACTTGGCAATAAGTGAATGAAAAGGGATAGAAAATAGTGCGGTGATATGGAAAAAAATTTGTTGAATGAAAAATATGTGAATTGCAATCGTTTATTGCTTAATAAAAAAGGTAAAATATGACACCATACAAACTTTTACAGGCTATATCTCGAAAACTAATTGAGTCTGTCAAAAAATAAAAAGTGTTCTGAATTCCTACCATCACGTAGTATCATTCCAGAAAAAATCGCGAAAATCCGTGAGTATCCCATAATGTAAAATTTTCCCTCAACTTGTTAAACTACTCTATTGTATTTGCCCTCTTGGGATTTCCTAAGATTGCCCGACAGATCAAGTCTGATTCTGTACTATTTCTTTCCGTGTATTTAACCTCATAAACTTCAGTGGCCTTTACAATCGGCTTCAGTAGCAAATACTTTCATGATTATTTACGTCTAGCTGTAGGAACTTAAGGTTGGTATTCGTGAATCTTCTCATCTATCTATTCAGATGTCTGACTAATGACGTTCTTTCACCTCCGAATCGTTCTCCCACCATACTAACTTGCCCGAATCTAAGGTTGATATTGTAGTATTTGAAAATGTGTAGTATAAGCTATAACATTGTATCGAACAGTCGCTATCTGTGCTATCTTCGCATTTCTTTTAATTTGACACAAGATTTAGTGTAAGCCTCGTGTGTAACTCGAATACGGATGATAAAACAATCGTATCATGTTAGGAATCACACGTTAAAAGATAAGACCTCGTTAGTCCTTAGCTCGCATAAGTTAAGACTTCTGAGGGTTGTCGTTCGTGGGGGTGCGACAGCTGGTTAATGAAAAAACAGACAAATTTGCCTGGTGGAATCTTGCAAATTCAATAATTTTGCCTTGACTTCTCAGGGAGAACTGTCTATTTATGTATATATTGAACAGGATTGGACCTAAAACAATACCCTGGGGAACCCCTTATTCAAAGTTACATAGATTATTTCCGAGACTTGTTACCAGTACGATTATATTTTTGAGCATCGTTCTTGAAGATTATTCCAGACAGAAGGTGTGACCGCAGGCATGGAATGAAAGTACGGTTAATATATGCATTACACACCAACACTAAAGTAAATATTATCTTCCCTTCCCGGCCTCCGAAATAAAACACTTGATCAAAGGGCTTGTACTCCTACATAAATACATATCAAAGAGCGGAATGATATTTCTGGAAAACTACTTCTATCAGGACTGCGCTCCTTTATACGGCGTATAAACATTCGATGAAACATGGGCTTTGAGATCTTTGAGTTTTTGAGGCACTGTGAAGTGTGGCATACTTGGGTGGGTAGCTCTTGAAAGGAAGTGTAAAAACAAACTTCTCCCTTACGTTTGCTACCTTTCCTGCCATTATATTGTTAGTAGTGGATCTTATGTATCTAATTCGTGCTTTTATACGAGTATCATCACCCGAATGCGGGTGATGCCTGATGATTGTGGACACTAACAATCGAAACGTCGTGAAGCAACTTGGCTTGAAACATTTTTAATTTTCATTTAATTTTCAATTGTTCAATTTTTAATTTTCTGCTAACTCTCATTTTATTGTATTTATTAGAATCGAATAGAATAGAATATATATTTACAATATTTGATACAACACAACATTTGGCAAGTCCGAATAAATTCAATAGAATCATTTGAGAAAATAAATGATGAAAAGACAGATTGAAAACTGAATCATCACATTGTTACACATAAAAATATTTAAAAAATATGATTGTATAATATAACTTATACTTGTAAAATTCACAAAAAAAGGTGTATATGGGACAAAACAAAATATTTACACTGCACAAAAAGTTTACACAATTGCTCAATAAAGTTGTTATACTTATCTATTCATTTTAATTTTTTATTTTATTTGTTCTTTAGAGATTTCGAATCATATTATATCTATCATATTAGACAATGGATGTCCGAATCAGTTAAATTCACAATTGAACATTTCAAACAAGCTCTTTGGTTTTCATCTTCTCTATCTTTATACAAAAAATGTAAGAAACTTTTGTGAGATGTGTAAATCACGCACAGGAGTTTTCTCCAGATACGAGCTGGAGAAAACCCTTCCGAAACAAATACAAAAGAGAAAGTTCTTGCAAAATAAGAACTTTTATATTACCTTAATACTTTCTGCATTAAGTCTTTTCTCTTCTCTAAATATTCGTTACTAAATTGAAACAGATTACTATGTAGTTTATTCAACGTATCGCGAGCTGTGATTTCATAAACGTTATCCAGCCTCGCGTTATAAATTAGGGTAATGTTCAAGGGCCAGCTAGTGCTAATTGTAGACTACAGTCGGAGAGGAATGTTAGATCAAATAACCTTCAACTTCAAGGGCTAGCTAATGCTTATTGTAGACTGTATTTTCTTAAACGGTATCCAGCTCTGCGTTAAAGATTGGGAAAATGTTCAAGGGCTAGGGCTATTGCTCATTGTAAACTACAGTCGCAGAGGAATGCTGGGTCAAATAACCTTCAACTACAACGGCTAGCTGGTGCTTATTGTAGACTATAGTCAAAGAGGGAGACTGGGTCAACTAACCTCTATTTTCAAGGGCTAGCTATACTGCTTTGTAGTCTGTGATTTTGTAGAGTGATAGAAAGAGGGATGCTGGGTCAAATAACCTCCAACTTCACATGAAATGATATTTAATAGTATCAAGGATTACTGCACAATTTTAAGCAGCTATTGAGCATATCAGATTTACAATTCAAGTGGGTACCCAAATTATACTTGATGTTTATATAGTTTAGGTTAATATGAAGACTCGTAATGCAGAAAGCCAGTGTAGCAAGCAGGTATAGGCGCTAAGTAAAAGCGAAGGAAGATATCACACCCAGGGCACTTGGTCTGACCTTTGGTGATGAAAAGGTTCATGTAGATTGATGTGGGCATAAATGTAGATATGGAGTTGCGTTACCTAAGTCCTCTCAGTTTAGTAGGGGGGATTGTTCATGCAAATTGGCTCAACGAAAATTAGCTCAACGAAAGCAGGCAGGTGGTGGGTGGTCTTGGAGGATTGAAGTATTATAATATGTTTTCCTGGAGAAAATGAGAATGCGGCAATTCTAATTGTTCCTTTTCTCAACTCAAAAATCAAAATGAATGTGTAATGAAGCACTTGCTTCTACCAGAGATAAGTCTTGGGAAATAAATATGAAAAGAGATAAAACTCCTGTTCCTTACACCTGACAGACATATGTCATGTGTCATATGACAATTATGAAGAAAAGATAACAAAATCATGAAAAATTGACGTTGGAGGGATCCACATCGACATAACCTTAGGTTATGTCGGTGGGGATCCACAACCCACAATTATACAGGGTCTGGGATATTTCACAGTTCTTTCTGGTGAATTAGGACAATTATTGAAGTTTTTCTTAGTTTCGAAATTGAATAGAAACGACGAAATGCATTTGTTAACCAATTCGTTTTATTTGATACTTCTACAGTGATTATCAAATTAGAAGTATGAGCACTGTAACAAGATACCATCAACAGGAAAACTACAGAACAAGGTGAATGAAAGCATCCAAAAGAAATTTTAGTTACCTAGGAATCTAGCCTTCTTTGAGGTGTACTTTTCGAAGTTTTGGACTCAAAACACTTGTTTCCTACAAGATCAGCGCCTGCTCGAACCGTTGAAGATAGAAACACACACATTTTTTCTTTTTTTCGGTAGTTTAGCAATTTTGTTTGCATGAAGATGAAGTGAAAAGCCAAAAATATTCTTCCCAAAAAAATAATATCTCCTAAAACTTTTTTCCTTTCAAATCAAAAATGATAGTTTTGTATTATTCATTGTATTGTATTAGAAAATGAGGGTACCACTATCGTAGTGGGCAGGGGGGGGGGGTAGATCTGCCCTACCCCCTGTCCCTGAATATCTTCAGGAGTTTTGTGCATATCGTATCTGTTGTGTATATAATTTCACTCTCCAACAACTGTATTCATTGCACAAAGTCAATATCAACCCGAGTATGAAAAACTACAGGGGGCAGCAGAATTACTATTTCATGGGGATTTCAACAATTTGAAACACCTCAATACTCGCACTTTCTTCATATAAGTACCCTCCCGCCACCGTTGCTGTCTCTTTATCCAGGATCATGATATGTTGTTTCGAAAGTTTTGTTATTGGTTTGCGATATTTTGTTCCGGTGATTTTAGCCCCAAAGGTGAGCTACGAAATGGTTGACCTATAATTTATCCAAGACCGTGAGGACCCTGGTGGATACTGACCCATCACAAACGGTACGTGGGATGGCGGAAGAAATGGGCGTTAGCTCGCATGCGGTTTTTGATGGTTTAAAATATATGAGAAAGGTCAAGAAGTTCGAAAAGTAGGTGCCTCACGATTTCAACGATTGAAAACTCCCTCACCGGTAGAATCTCCTTCAATCAGGAGCACGCAAAACGGCCTTCGTTTACTTCATCGAATCCCAAGTACTCATTTAGATTTTATTGAGTTAGTACTCCTGAGATATTTCAGTTTCCAGGAGACTCATTGAAATAGAATGAACTTTTGAAATAACCTGATAGATGCGCAATTATTGGTCGGAAAAATCAACAAAGATGAAAGTGGATTTTCCTGCCTACACGTTTGTAATATTTTCTATATGAAAATATATTATCAGAATTTACGGTTTAGAATCCTCGGGAAAAAATGTTTTTCTACTCTCTCCATTTTGAACTAATTATTACGTGTTTAACAGCAAGTAGGTAATGGCTCATTTAGAATACTCGTGTATTCTAAATGATTCTGTAGGATACTTCAGAAAATAATGAGATATGTAACATTTACTCTTATAAATATGATCTCATGAATGCATTCAATTGTCCAAAAGCAAAAATCATTGAATTTTCTCTCCAAATTCTAAGTAAAATCGAAATAAAAATCGTATTATCAGTAAATTCATTGTTCAACAGTTTGTGGGTTGGCAATAAATCTAGTTATATCCGTAAATCAACAACCTCTTGTTTCAATCACAATCAGACATCCCATTGGCAATCGCCAGAGTAGCTCAGCGATTAGGCGCTATAACACTATAGTTCAAATCCTACTGCTGAAAGTTGTTTTATGTGGATAATATAATTATATGCAAAATGTACCAATTTTAAAATCATTTGACTGAGTTCTGAATGAATGACTCAATGCGTTTCTTATCCACAGCCATAGTCTCAAACAAATATTTGTACCATTTCTTTCAACGGTGAGTCGTAGAAAAAGTATAGTACGCACCTCAAGGATAAGGCCAATTACGTCAACTCGCGAATTATCGCACTCGGCTAACACCTCGGGCTTACAATTTTTCGCTCGTGGGTTTCTTATCCTACTGACGTAATATACTATTCTATGTCTCTGTCAATTTCATCACACTTTCCCAAAACTTGTCACAGGTCATTGAATACTCCAGTACACTTCCTGATGATCCATAATGGCAAATCGATGTTACAATATCTCTATCTTGAAGTTTTGAGTGCCCAAGGATCTTTCTGGGCTGTTTCTCCTAATCCTGCATGTTTCTCTAGAAGTCATGCAGAGGCCAATCTGCGGTATGGAAAATGTAAGCAACTGAGAAACATGATTCTGATGAGATATTATGAAAACATTGAAATATTACAATTTCACGTCATTCAAACAGAACCGTCGGATATATTTAGTTGGATCCATTGACGTTAGAAATTGGTATCCCTCATTTTCAAGAGATCCTCACGGATATATCTGGTACAGATACCCTGCCAATTTGTCTACATTCAATTTCTTCGTGATTTCCTTTGAAGCAACATATGACCAAGTACATCATCATGCATTGCAACACAACCTCAATACTCCTGGTGAACTTCCCGATGCAAAACTTCTAAATTAGTTTCTGTCAGTTTGTAAAGGAGTAGGTATCCGAATTAATATTCAGTTCCATACTTCCCTTGGGAATTTTATTGATGTAAATATTCAAAGAGAATCAATCTTCGGAGGGTATTTTTCTGGAACAACTTTTCGACTTGTTTCAAACTTTCTAGAAATAATTAATGGTTTGAAGTTTGTCGTTCGAAGACCATACTGTACTCATTGAAATTCTTAATCAATCTTTCCCGTTGTAATTATTTCGAATTAACTTCCACAGTTATGGAGGAAACTTGTCTCCCGTGCTCTATTGTCTGGAATATCGCGAGTTTTGAGATATAGTTTGCAGAAGTTATTGTCTTTGTTGGCATTATTCGAAAGAAGCGAGTAGAAAGTAGACGATGACTATCAATTTTCTTGGAAAATGGAGTATTAAACTTTGTGAGAAGGCAATATGAGGATGAATTAACTGGTGTGATTGATATATTAACAAGCGTTCCGTATATTGTAAGATAGCCCACAACTCAGTTTGCTTTAGAATGGAATTCGGCGTTCTTTCTTGTGTAACCTTCTTCCGCAGTTCGGGCAGTTCGATATGGCAGCTAATGAAATTTTCCTTGAACATTTCTGGTCTATAAAAAACTGAACCTAAAGATGCATCAACCCAAGCTACATTTTGTCATATGTAGTTTGCCTCTCTAGAAAAAACAATTCAATAATAATAATAATAAATGAATTTATTGACAGCTGAAATAACATGATACAATATGGAGAAAAACAAAATACAAAATTGTCAATAGGATACAAGATTGAACAGAGTTCATTCTTCCTCTTGCACCTTACAAAAAAAAAGAAAATGATGAAAAACAAAAAAAAATAACAAAAGACCTAAAATAAAATTGGAATTGTGATAGCGGGTACAACATTTAATTCATGAGGCGGATATCGATACAAACATAAGGATTTAAAGAAATTTCCCTTCTATGTCTTTATCTCTTTATTGAATCAGAATGTAGTGTATTCAATCTGACGTGGAATTTTATACGCATCAACAGCTCCGCAGGGCTCCGAAGACGAGGACCTGGAAGATAGAACGAAGATAGGAGTATTCATGGAATTACTAGGGTGCTGCATGCGGAACTGCTATTTCCAAATGAAAGACAGTTACTTTAAGCAAAATGAGGGACTACGAATGGGATCAACCCTTTCAACAGTTATAGCCAACATATATATGGGGTGTTTTGAAATTCTGGTCACTGAAGGAGCCCACTAGAAGCCCGAAATCTGGTTGAGGTTCGATGATGACACCTTCATAGTATGGAACCATGAGAATACACAACTAGATACCTTTCTGAAGCAGATCGACAGCGTTTCCATCACCTTCACATTGGAGAAGGGACTCTACAATTCATTGTTATTTTTAGACCTATTGGTGAAGAAAACCGATACTACGGAAACAAAGGCCAAGAAAATCTATAGAGAGAGAGAGAGAGAGAGACCGATACTAAGTGGGAAACAATCTGTATATCAAAACCCAGTATTTGAATCACGAATTCAACCATCATCAATCTCCCAAAAGAGGAATCATCAAGACTCCAGGTGTCGAGAGGGAACTAGGCATCATCAAAGAAGATCGTCAGCGGGATGGTTACGCCAAAGTGATTGTGGAACAGACTTTGACTGGAAGACAGCAAGAGCATCGCAAGGAAGCGAAGCCGCCACAGCCAATGCCTGAACTTCCTTACGTCAGAGTATTGTTGAGAAGGATTGAAAGAATTGAGTCCATGTACGATATCAGAACCTACTTTAGATACGGAAATACCATTCGTACCAGCGTCACGAAAACCAGGCCACCAAAGGCTGACTGCGATTCCAAGAATTGCATTTATGGGATACCCTGTGTGTGCGGCAAATCCTTTTTCGGTGAAAGTAAGAGGTCATTGAAAGTTCGCATTGCCGAGTACAAGAAACACACACAGCGAGGAGAAACCAGCAAATCCGGAATAGCAGAGCATGTTTGGACTCATCAACATAACATGAAGTGGTTCCAAGTTGAGATCATCCACAAGGAGGAACACTGGTTTGAGAGGAAGTTCAAAGAAGCTGTTTATATGTTGACTAACGATGCTTTCATCCAAGCTAGATACGGAATATATGGAAACCGGTAATCGAGCGGCAATCGATCAACTCCCGTCAAACGGTCAACTCCCGCTAAATCGGTGAAACGGAGAGAGGGAATAGGTGAAAGCGGTAAAAAAGTTAGGGCAATTCGAAATGAATAATGACAGGGTACGTATAGGGGTTGCCAAGTTCTTGAAAATTTCAAGATCTTGTCTTGATTTCAAGACAAGATCAAGACAAGGAGTAATTTTAGATTTTAAAACAAGATAAAGAATTTTATGTCAATACCAAGATTTCTTGTCGAAAAAACAACAAATCTTTGAAATATCTTGACTAACAATGAAAAAGATAATATATTCTAACATAACATAATATATTTTAATTTATTGAACACTTTTGTTGCTAAAATGTTTCACAAGAATGTAAATAAGAAATCTTAAATATTAACCTAATCTCGTTGAAAATAAAATAGCAAACTAGAATTTATTTTAAATAACAAATTTAGCACATTTTCAAATCGTAATTGTTAAGCCAAGAATTGGGGCACACAACACTTTTTATGGAGTCAACGCCTAGCTGATTCCTTGGCTTTGTTATTGTTAAAGCTGCTCTTGAAAATAGCCTTTTCGTAGGTACAGATGTTGCTGGCGTTCCGAGAAAATCCTTGGCCATTTTCGATAATGACGAGTAGACATTTTCGTGTCTTTTCCATCAATCAAGTATATTGTGAGAGTCTTCTGAACTAGGCTCATTTAATTATTTTTTAATTTCATACTTTCAAGATTTTCGGTAGCGTCTTTATTATTTTTAATATCAAGTTCATGAGCTCATATTTCCAGTTTGTCTAAAAGTGAGTTTATTCCTAGTTTTTACTGAAAAGTCACTGTAACTCATGGTAAAAAATAGGAGATAGTTTTAATATAATGTACTTTTTATCAACAATATTCACAAACTCGTAACAAAAATATAACAAAACGGTACAGACTACCACTTTGTAATATTAACCTCACTTAACTAAACGGAATGAAGCATGCAACTAACTGCACATCAATTTTGCCTTCGGGAATCACCGGGTAATCACAAAATTTCAAAATTTCTTGAGTCAAAACAAGAATGTCAAGAAAATGTCAAGATGAGATTTTTTAAATTTTTTTAATTTTTTCTCAAGACAAGAAGTTGTAATCAAGACAAGAATTCTTGTCTTGTCGACCCCTAGGTACGCAGCGTCCTCTGGATGTTACATACAAATTAATTCAAAATTATGATTTCACACGTCAGAAAAATTCCGAGTACCAAATTTAGTGCAAATAACTCATTTTTTGCAAATGTTATTTTTGAAAAACGAACAAAAAAATTCAATTTCAACACCCTGTATCTCCGAAATGAAGCATTTCCGGACATGAGTTTATATAAACTTTTTTTCTTAAAACTGTCTCAAGAATACGTCACTTCGATATTTCAACGTACTTATGTTACACCCTTTATATGATTAATATCACGATTTGCCCGATTAAATATGAATTGATATTCGCAATATTTGTTTGTTGGGCGTTGAATCATCGAACACATGAATATGTTGAGTCCTAAGTCCCTCTTAACTAATTGGGGACTCCTCTTTCAAACGCAACTTCCGGAAATAAACAGAAAATGTCCAACCGTATACAAAACCATACCGCTACCATTGAGCGTCCGGTCTTTGCCGACCCGATGGAAACAATAGTGAAGTATAAACTGGACGGAAATGAGAAATACACACTGTCGGACTCGCCGACATATTCAAGCGACTTTGAAACAGGAAATTGGAAACCAGACAATGCAAATTCCGTGTTTGTTCTTGCGGAGATTTGTTGACTTTCTATGCTAATTTTGATTGATGTCTTCAAATATTTATCATCCAGTTTATGTTTCTGTCCTACTTGTCCTCGCTTGTGAAATATTAAATTTCCACAATGATTATTCATAATATAATTCAATGTTTGATGTATGGATTGTTGATAAACTTTTCAATAACGTCCGAATGAGCAAACTATTTCGATATATATAAATCGGTTCAATTATGGATTAGAAATTTGGACTTTCTTTTTTCAATGTTCTCCAGATAGCGCATTAGCTTGAAGCTGCAAGGAAAATTTCGGGAAAATCTTGTAGAAGAATACGAGATCTGTTGAAAAAATAAGGTGAATTTTCATTTTTCCCAGAGAATATCCATTTATGGATATTTCGACAAACCAGCATGGTTTCATGCAAAACAAAAGCATGGAAACAGCTTTATATGATTTCATAGAACACCTAGTAACAGCCTTGAATAACAAACTACAAATTTGTGGTTTGTTCATCGATTTTTCTAGAGCATTTGACTGTGTGGATTACTGTGTACTAATCCAGAAAATGCATCGCTATGGGGTTCGTGGAGTTGCCCAAGACTGGATGAGGTCCTATCTAGAGAACAGGTCACAAACAGTGATGATCCAAGGTGTTCACAGTCAGTCCTTGGCCTGACCCACAGTATAGACCCACAGGGGTCTATACTTGGACCACTACATTTTCTCATTTATGCGAACGACTTGATACAATACCTATATAGTCTTTCGAAGATACATATAGTTGCATATGCAGACAATATAAATGTTCTGTTCACTGATTGTAATACATTAGCACTTGCAGAAACATCAGAATCCATATATGAGAAAATAATGAAATGGGCTGATGAAAATCATTCAGCACTAAATATCAGAAACTCTCAAAATATATGAAGATAGCCAACTGGAAGTGAACCAACCCAGAAACAGAAATGCTGGGTCTAATTCTAAATCATAAGATCAATTGGAGTCCTCACTATGTGAATCTATATGATTCACATAGTGAATCTCCCTCTATCAGAAGAGTCACCTATACCTTGGACCCAAACTATATAACAAGTTAGATGTTTCAATAAGGACTTAATGAACATCTGCATCTGCATAGACTTCTTCCTTGTTATTGTATGTAAATGTTTATTGTAATGCTTTCATACTGTTCAACAAGTGAAATAAATATTATTATGATTATTATTATTTATATTTAATTCTCTTCAAAGTAGCGCCCTCAGATATAATACAATTGTGCCTGCATTTTGTTCAATCCTGAAAGCAGTTCTGATATGCACTTTTTGGTATGTCCCGGAACTCTCTCAGTGTTCCGGTTTTTATCTCCTTAATCATCGTATAATGCCGTCCTTTCATGGGTCTTTTCAATTATGGGAACAAAAAAAGTCGCAAGGGGTCAAATCTGGTGAATACGGTAGCTAAGACATGACTACAGTGTTGTTTTTGGTAAACTGCTTCTCGCAAGCGAAGTATAACGCGAAGTAATACTCCTTATCAACCGACCATATGGCAAGAACTCCTGATACATTACGCCACGGTAAACGAAGAAAACACTGAGCAAAACCTTGACATTTGATTGAACTTGTAGTGCTTTTTTCAGTCTTGCCTCTACTGGGCTCTTTGTTTGGGATGATTGGACTTTGGATCAATGGTCCGATTTGTCCCCAGTTATGATCCTTTTAAGCAAATCTGGATAGCCAGTGATGCCATTCAATAATTCCTGAGAGATGCACATGCGGCGGTTTTTTTGGCCAGAACTCAGCAATTTTGGAATGAACTTCGTTGCCACACGCTTCATGACCAAAATTTCCGAATAACTCGCATGCCATGAGCCAACCGATATGTCGACATCTTCAGCAACTTCTTTTTCAGTGATTTGACTATTCACCAAAACAATTGTATTCTTTTTATAAAGCTGTTACCCTCAATTTTGATAACGTGGACTTTAGTTTTGATGTATTTGCCTACTTTCAGTTCATATGAGGAAGTCCTTCCACCAACTTCAACTATAGTCAACCATAGTTTCAGCAGAATCGAAATATCATCATTATGTGTAATATTCCACATACATTTTTGAATTGATATCATTCTTTTCTGTGAGGAACTAATTGAAATGCGTCAAACATTAGATGTTTAGTGAAGCTTACCGCCCCCAAATTGGATAAACGGGCACAAACGCACAAATGAACGGATAGGCAAACAAACAGAGAGACAGACAAACAAATGAATAGACAACTGTACAAATAAACAAATAGACAAGCAGTTACTCAGACAAGCAGACAAACAGACAAATAGAATAACGGACAAACAAGGAAAAAAACAAGCTGAGACTCAGACAAGCATATAAATAGAATAACAGACAAACAGGCAAACAGACAAGCAGATACTCAGACATGCAGTTATTCAGAGAAGCAGACAAACAGATAACGGACAAACAGGCAAACAGACAAGCATACAAGCAGTAAATAGAATAACATACAAATATGCGAACAGACAAGCAGATACTCAGACAAGCAGACGAACAGACAAATAGAATAACAGACTAACAGACAAACAGACAAGCAGACACGCAGATAAATAAACTGACAGAAAAACAGGCAAACAGACGAGCAGATACTCAGACAAGCAGATGAATAGAATAACAGACAAACAGGCAAACAGACAAGCAAACGAACAGGTAAATAAAATAACAGGCTAACTGGCACACAGACAATTAGACGGCGATCAGTTACACATTTATTATATGTATTGATTTATATTGAGATTATAGAAGTAGTTACTAGAATTTTTGAATAGTTAGGTGAACAATTACATTATATTCCTGCTGATGCCTTCTAGAATATTTTCCATCCGGTCCTCACCAACTCGATCATTTTCCGCAATGAGGCAAACTTTTAAAATTATTGTCATTTCAACCTGTTTCATTCGAGGCACGTATTGCTTTACGCCATTATCACATACATATTAAAAAAGATGCAATTATTCTGGAGATAATTGCCGAATAAACTTCTCTGGAACGACTTCTAATTTTTGTATTTTCTACTTCCTTGCAATTTAATGCACGGTAATGTTATGTTGCCAATTCACAATGAAATATCTCGAAACTCACAAGCACGCCATTATTTTTATCGTTACAGGCGACTTTCAGTAATGAGGTGCGCTCAACAGAACTTTTCTGAAAATGTTATCCAGTTACTGTGCAAAAGTGAAGAAATTGTGATATTGGAAATGAGGTTTTGATCATATTGCAGTTTGTAATTCACAAGGATTTTTGTGGGTCGACGACATTGCCTCTTTTGGTCATTAGCCTCGTGTTCTGGGTATGCTATGCTGATGACTCCCCGAGCCACACAATGATTATTTGCAGTCCGGCAGACATGAAACATTCCAATATAATCCCAACGTGATATAGTAATGTTACCGAATTTATAGGATAGTCGTGCTCAAGTGGACAATATATACACAGACTTAACTGAAACTTTTAATAGTCTCACATCCAATTCTTCGAAGAACCCAAGAATATGATTTCGATTTTCATACCGATCTGATGAAATTTTTCAGCTCATATCTAACCAATCGAAAATAAAGTGTGATAGTTAAAGGGCATAAGTCCAGTCCATTTATTGCAGCGTCTGGAGTTCCCTAGGGTTCCACCTTGGGTCCTTTGTTATTTATTATATTTATCAAGTCTTGTGAAAAATATCACATCTTGTTACTTGTTGTTTGCAGATGATTTGAAAATTTTTAGAAGAATATCAACAGTGCATGATTATGTACATCTACAAAACGATATAAATAACATCGTTGAAGGATCAAAAAAGAAAAAATAGTTTTTCAACGAAAAAAGTCAGCATAACATACAGCTATGAGATGCATGGTATAAAGGAACAGTATTTTATACGTTATTTCGTTAATTCGAAAATCAACTCTCCATTTCATCTGGTTCAGTATTTTATACGTTATTTCGTTAATTCGAAAATCAACTCTCCATTTCATCTGATTCTTTCTTTCTTCTGCTTCCTGAATCATCCCCAACATCTTGGCGCCTCTGGTTGTTTCTTACCAAATTTCAGCTGTCTGCAAAACAGCCCTACATTGTTCTTGGTTCATACAAGGGTTGACTTCAACTCCTGTGAACTAATATAATACATCATATACAACCCTGAGGATCTAAATGTTAATGTAAGCCGTTATTCAATATGTCGGGTCAGTTCCGGTGCTCAAAATTAGTTGTTCATTCCGGAGGATTTAGAAATGTGTTGGCATTAAACTTTCTCAGTTGACTCTCAAAATAATGTATTTTTTGTCCGATAATTTATATTCGTGAAGCTAGGGTGGGTAGTAACATGTGATACGGATAGTAAAATTAGAATCAAGGCTAATACAGTTAACTACACCTATAAAGTTTCGAAAGGTTACTCAGATGCATCAAGACCACCGATATATGCTGTATTCATAGCTGCGTTAGATTTCAGGAGTACAAATATTGCTTCAGATGAAATGGATACGCAGTTGAGAAGGCTTACCTTGTACAAAGAAGCAAAGTTGAAGAAGAAAATCAACAAGATGATACAAAACATTTTAAAACTGAACAAGGTGTATTTAAAAATGATTCTCAAGTAAGATACTTTGTTATACCTTCAGAAATCTGGAGTATCTGTAGATGGACTGTTGGAAAAGGCCAAGGTCCCACACTATACGAAATCGAGATCCATCAACTGGAGTGGAAGAATGCTGCTACATTGAAGCAAATCAGCCGATGAAAAGAATGGTATCGATTGGATGGGACGACAAATTGCCAACATCTCAACCACGGAGGGAAGAAGTGGAGAGTATGCGAATGATAAATGAACAGTGAGAGTTTTGAGTGTGTTTTGAGATAGATGAGGTTTGCAATGGATTTTATTGATGACAAAACTAGTTCAGACTCTGCAACCATGAAGAAAGGAGAAATTCCTTAACTGATACTTATAATATATTTAAATGATTATTTTCAAAGGAACCATACTTATGGACTATAGAAGAGAAGACGATAATCTCAAGCTGCCTAGAAACTAGCCCTATTGACGATTCTACTTGATTAATAACGGGGCGGTCGTCAAACTTTACTGGGTTCAATGGGACTCTCCAATTTTCCCAGCAGAAGTACATCAGCTCACCTCAAAAGTTTCCTATAGAGCAACTCTATAGGATTCGAGTAGAAGAGGCATTAACTAGTTCAGACTTTGCAACCATGAAGAAAGGAGAAATTCCTCCACTGATGCTTATAATATAATCAAAAAATCAGTTTCAAAGGGACCGTACCTACTTTCCATTTTTTCCCAACGGAAGAAGGAACACCAAGTGACGTCCAACGTCCTCTGTATCTGTATATGTAGAGTAGGGAGGGTGAGTGTAAGCCCACGCACTTAGGCCACATGTGACCCATTGTACATCCTCCCGAAGAGTTGTCTTCCTAGGTCGTCGTCCATCCTGTCCTTTCCAGGAAGGTGGACAGGTCGCTGGGAGACATCTCCTTTATATCGGCAGGTGTAGGCCAAGACTCGCCGAACACACACTCTCTTATTGACGATAACTCCGGGCACTCGCACAGGACATGCCTGACAGTCTCATCTTCCTGTTCACACATCCTGCATAGAGGTGTGTCCACTAGCCCCATATTATGTAGGTGTTTCCTTAGCTGACAGTGGCCAGTCAGAAATCCTACTGTAAGGCGTAGATTTTTCCTGGTCATCGCCAGATATTTCTTCGGCGCCAGCTTCCCAGGGTCGCCCGAGGTGATCCTGGCAAGATTACATCCTTTGATTTCATCCCATCTCTTCAGAGATTGAGCATGGGTGTAACTTTTGACTAGTTCCGCAATTGTCGAAGTCATCAGGCCGTGGGTGCCACTTGGTCCTAAAATTCTTAGTCCAGCCGCTTCCTTGGCTAAAGAGTCGGCAATGCGATTACCTTTACTCCTGTTGTGCCCTTTAACCCACCTCAGGATAATGTTATTATCTATCGAGGCTTTGGCTAAATCTTCGTGGCACTCTAGTGCTAGCCCTGAAGTAACACGGTGTCTGTTCAAGGCTAATAGTGCTTGTCTGCTATCAGTGCAGATTGTAATGTTTTTGCCAGAAATTCTTTTCTTGGTTATTTCTTTTGTGGCGATTGAGATACCAGCCAGTTCTGTTTGGACCACGCTGGTATTTCTTCCCATTCCCCACTTAATCCTTAGGCTTAGTGATCTGGAGTACACTCCACATCCTGAGCCTTCTTTGGTTTTTGAGCCATCTGTATAAATCCGTATTGCATTTGTAACATCTGACTCTGTGTTCTGCTTGATTTGTATTTTGTAGGGTTTATTAAACACAAACCTGGGTTCAATTGCATCACTTGTTGCCTGCAGCAGAGGTTGCGCAGTAAGCGCTTTCTGCCACAGGCCCAACCTCAATCGACCCATTCCTACTTCTAGGTTTACACCAGCCGTGTGCAATCGTACCATGGCCATTAACGCAACCTCCTAGACTAACTCTTTAGGAGCCGATTAGCTCTTTGGCATTAACAGGAATCTAACACGAGGTCACTAGAAGTTATTGTCAACTATAGCCGAGACTTGAAAAAGTAATGCAGAAAATGTGATTTTACTTCCTTGAAGAAAAAGCTCACAGAGAATGGAAAAAAAACTGATGGATTTGCAAATCAGAAGAAAAAAAGGAAAAAGTTCGTAGTTACAGCAGCGATTGAAATGCCCCTAGTTATTCAATATAAATAAGCGTACCACTTATTCATTATCAAGAACTGAAATATCATTTTTCAATCAATAACAGTAACAATAACAAAGACTGTATAAGGTGAAGTTGGAAAAAACTTTGCAGTGACAGTTCGCATTTTTATATTTAGTCTGATAAACAATTTCAAAAACATGAAAAATAGAGATAAAGGTCCTAAAAATATGAGCGGTAGCTCATTCGATTCGGAAGCACCTCTAGAAAAATGTTTTTGAAGGATTTTGGTGCAGGTAAAAAACTGCAATTGTTATTAACAAAATAAGATTTGAAAAAAATGGTATTTAGTTTTTTCGTTAATAACTCAAAAAAATATTGATATTTGAGCAATTGTGAAAAGAGGTTGTTAAAGAGGAGGAAATTTCCGATAAAAAAGTCTCGACTCCCGAAACTCTATCTCCATTATTTATAATTTTGATTTGACGTTGAAAATAGGGTTCCGCGCGGCTGTTACGGCATGCGCGCGCTGCCGCTAAAGAGAGTTTGTCAAAAGAAATTATTTTTTTATAACATGAAATGTCATTTTATGATATAAAAAAATGTCTCTTTCTGCCAAACTATTTAAAAGTGTAAATTATGATTTTTAAATGCAAAATTATTTCTTAACTAATTATTTAAACAATCGAAATATAAAAAAATCGATTTTAAATAATTAAAAATCAAAATTAAGACAATATTTTTTTAAATCATAATTATCTTTAAACAACAAAATAGCAAAAAAAATTTTTCAAAAATATTGAATTTCACTATTTGTTTAAAACAATTTAATGTTATGTTAATAGCTGCCATTGTTTAATGTGAAAACAGACATAGCTAAATATCAATTGAAAAAAAAAATTATCAACAATTTTTAGATATTTCATTTTGCAATAGTTATAAAAAATCATAATTAACAAATTATCAAATTTTTATGAACTTTTATCGTTGATCGTATGAAGTATATATATCGAAAGGGCTCCACGAAGTTTAAAATTTATAATTCTAAAGAAATGAACTTCAAACGTTCAAGCCAGTCTCGAATACACCTACACAGTAGGTTAAATGGACTGACGCCTATCAGAAAACAACTATTTTCCTGGCTAATACCACGAAGGGTGTAAGATAGGGTGAAGGGTGTAAGATAGCCTTTTATGTATACATGTATTTTTATGCATAATAAACGATATTATTATTGATATTGATAGATGTAGCCGTTACTACGTGGTAGGAGATCATAATGAAAAGAGAAATGAAAATTTCTATGTTTTTCATCACTTTTAACAACTTAAAAGTGGTAAAAAACATAGAAATTTTCATTTCTCTTTTCATGATATTATTATTATTACTTCTGGAACCTCTCTTGTATACTATCGAGGTTCTCAAAGAAGAAGTTGAACTTTCCACATCTCCGTTTCGGCTGTCGCTGCATTAAGTGAACACGAGTAGGTCTTCTCGCTAAAGTGTCATTCTGAAAATTTAAAGTTCTACAAAAGTTTTAAAATGACATCATTTCTTCAGGTAATACATTACCCAATTGAAGCACTCTCAGGTCGGATCGGAACATGAAAATTGCAAACACGTGTTTTGCTATACAGTAACTTTCTCAAGCTTTTCCATACTGTATTTCAAATATATTCTCTTCGTTCGTTTTCCACTAGGAATAATAAACGAAAACGTGGTGGAAAAAGGAATTCGCCGGAAGGTGGAAAACATTGTCAGCCCGTTACGCCCCTGATTCTGGCGCAGAGTTTGGTTGAGAGCTGATTCCTTGCCGACAGCGAGGAGCATTCGGTTAATGTCATTGGAACACGAGGTCATTCAAGCATTCCTCGAAGAAGGGAAATAGGCAATTGACTTTTCAAATCGGCACTTATTTAGGTAGAAACTGCTAAATTCCATTTGTGCTCGAAAGAAAACCTTTAAATGTTAACCGAGATGTTAACGC
This sequence comes from Leptinotarsa decemlineata, assembly GCF_025532065.1. Taxonomy (NCBI): domain Eukaryota; kingdom Metazoa; phylum Arthropoda; class Insecta; order Coleoptera; family Chrysomelidae; genus Leptinotarsa; species Leptinotarsa decemlineata. The sequence goes on along the minus strand of NW_027412692.1, from coordinate 11,501,777 downwards.
ATAGCGTGAAAGAATGTCTGGAATACAATAAATGGATTATGAATGGTGGGAGAAAATTAACTCGGTAAGGGATGCGACACTTTTAAGGACGAGAAAAAGACATACAATTTTGAACACTTCATCCGTTGATTGTGTTGCCAATGATATCACTTTTGTTGATTTCCTCAATAAAAAGAGCGATAGCGAATCTTTTCTTAAATATTTTTTTTTAAATAAAACGTTCAACATTTAATTTCTCAATAACGAATGAACCAATTTCGAGAAATATTACAGAAGTAATAGAGAGACAAAATATCTTTCAAATGATGTATTACTCGACCCCCCATGCTATTGAAAAAAATAAGGGGGTTAGTTGCTGACTGCGGAGGGGTGAAAATTCGGGTATGATTTTCATATCACAATTAGAACTCTAGAGATAAAAATTGACGTATTCATTGAAATTTTCGATTACACGCCTGTTTCCGGCCAATAGCGAAAGGTCAAGATTATATTCAACAGCGAAAAAGTCACTGTTTGGTGTGGATTTTGGGCTGGCGGCGTAATCGGTCCATATTTATTTGAGAACGAAGTTGGCCATGCCATCACTGCCAGCCGCAAGCACTATGGGTAAACTAACCAATTTTTTTCAACTCAAAACGGGACGTCCATATATAACATACCTATGTATGTATGTATGGTCCATACAGTATGGACCAAACTCCATACTGTATGGCCAGGCCATCACTGTCAGCGGCGAGCACTATGGGTAGACTGACCATTTTTTTCAACTCAAAACGGGACGTCCATATATAACATACCTATGTATGTATGTATGGTCCATACAGTATGGACCATACTCCATACTGTATGGCCAGGCCATCACTGTCAGCGGCGAGCACTATGGGTAAACTGACCATTTTTTTTTCAACTCAAAACGGGACGTCCATATATAACATACCTATGTATGTATGTATGGTCCATACAGTATGGACCATACTCCATACTGTATGGCCACGCCATCACTGTCAGCGGCGAGCACTATGGGTAAACTAACCAATTTTTTTCAACTCAAAACGGGACGTCCATATATAACATACCTATGTATGTATGTATGTATGTATGGTCCATACAGTATGGACCATACTCCATACTGTATGGTCAGGCCATCACTGTCAGCGGCGAGCACTATGGGTAGACTGACCTTTTTTTTTCAACTCAAAACGGGACGTCCATATATAACATACCTATGTATGTATGTATGGTCCATACAGTATGAACCATACTCCATACTGTATGGCCAGGCCATCACTGTCAGCGGCGAGCACTATGGGTGAACTGGCCATTTTTTTTTTCAACTCAAAATGGGACGTCCATATATAACATACCTATGTATGTATGTATGTATGGTCCATACAGTATGGACCATACTCCATACTGTATGGCCAGGCCATCACTGTCAGCGGCGAGCACTATGGGTAAACTAACCAATTTTTTTCAACTCAAAACGGGACGTCCATATATAACATACCTATGTATGTATGTATGTATGGTCCATACAGTATGGACCATACTCCATACTGTATGGCCACGCCATCACTGTCAGCGGCGAGCACTATGGGTAAACTAACCAATTTTTTTGAACTCAAAACGGGACGTCCATACATAACATACCTATGTATGTATGTATGTATGGTCCATACAGTATGGACCATACTCCATACTGTATGGCCAGGCCATCACTGTCAGCGGCGAGCACTATGGGTAAACTAACCAATTTTTTTCAACTCAAAACGGGACGTCCATATATAACATACCTATGTATGTATGTATGGTCCATACAGTATGGACCATACTCCATACTATATGGTCAGGCCATCACTGTCAGCGGCGAGCACTATGGGTAGACTGACCATTTTTTTGTCAACTCAAAACGGGACGTCCATATATAACATACCTATGTATGGTCCATACTGTATGGTCAGGCCATCACTGTCAGCGGCAAGCACTATGGGTAGACTGACCATTTTTTTCAACTCAAAACGGTCCATACAGTATGGACCATACTCCATACTGTATGGCCAGGCCATCACTGTCAGCGGCGAGCACTATGGGTGAACTGACCATTTTTTTTCAACTCAAAACGGGACGTCCATATATAACATACCTATGTATGTATGTATGTATGGTCCATACAGTATGGACCATACTCCATACTGTATGGTCAGGCCATCACTGTCAGCGGCGAGCACTATGGGTAGACTGACCATTTTTTTTTCAACTCAAAACGGGACGTCCATATATAACATACCTATGTATGTATGTATATACGTCCATATATAACATACCTATGTATGTATGTATGTATGGTCCATACAGTATGGACCATACTCCATACAGTATGGACCATACTCCATACTGTATGGACTCATTAAAGCACCATTTAATAATAATAATAATTCGTCTTTATTATTTCCAATATTAGGTAATTAACAGTTCAATACAATATTTTTTATTACAGGAAACTGAAAGGCGAAGTTCAGTTTATTTCCATCCGAGGGCGATGAAAATACTGTTCTTCCAATAAAGATGGTGATGATTTTAAATAAGAGTGAAATTCTTGACATGTTTTGTTTATATTGATCTTCGTTATCAACATCGCCTTCAGAACTGAAAACCACAAGTGATTTTATTCAGACGTCCACAAATTATTCATAAAAGGAAATATTTTCTCTACTGGAGCATTTGTAACAGGTAGACATAAAATACAAAAATTTTCATGTTGCAGATTGTTGGTACGAAAGGTTTTGAATACTTCCAGCCAACGAGTTTCTGTGTGAACTTTTTTGTATTATTCCAGTCTATAATTTTTTGTGGAGATATCTAGCAACGGTTTTTTTAGAGATGATTTAAGAAAACGGGACTATTTTACGTCCCAGATCATTATTTGGGGACCACGGGACAGATGGTCGAATAAAGGGACAGTCCCGTTTAAAACAGGACGTTTGGTCACTTTAACTATGGGTCGATGATTATCGATTTATTTTGGTATAAATTGAATGATCAGGACATCAACGACATGTTGTGTCAATAGCACGGCCTAAGTGAGACACAGCTCATGCCACATTGGATATTTTGCTCTAATCTCTTCAAAAACAATACTCTCTCCTATTCAAACAAGGTTCGCATGGCCCAGATAGAATGAAATGAGCCAATAAATGTCACCATGTACTGTCATCGTGTGACATGAATAAATTCAACTCATCCATGACATAAACTCGTAATGTTATGAATGAATTGAAGGCTTCATCTCAAGTTATCCAGTTGATGATGGAATTTAATGATCGAAACGTCGCATTCCAAACTAGTTTATATAAGATCATAACAAATATGATATGGTGGCGCTAGAGTGGAAAAACAAAATAAATTCAACAACCCTAGTTTTTGGCGAATATTTCGAAAACAATCACCGATATTCTTGATCTAAAAAGAGGATATTCTAGTTCTCCAAAATTGAAAACTTTTGTCAGATCCAACCGACCTTGTAAGTCTTATCGTTTCCCAGATAGCAATAGTGGAATCTGCTGAAAAAATGGCCCTGTATACCAGTCGGAAAATAAAATCAACCGAACCCAATCTCATTTGAATAGAGGCCAGGGAAATATGAGCAACGAGAAAATACGGCCGTAGTTTCACAGAGTGCGCCCATTCCACATGACAATTTACCTGAAGTAATAAAAGTAGTAGGAAGAAAAGTACTCACCTCGGAGTTTCTGAAGTTAATATTTGTCCGAATAGTTCTTTGGTGTAGGGGTTGAACGGGACGGGCGTTATTTCCCAGGGGAGCCTTCGGCGCCTCCTCAGATCCTTGCATTAATTTCCGCAATGAGTATAGCTGAAACCGAAATATTTTTCAGGTGGAAACAGGAATTCTTGTGGGTAACTTTTGATGGAAATGGAGGGTGACTGAATTCGATGAAGTTTTTCAGGAAAAGCAGTCTTTGGGAGTTATGTATCGTATTGATGGAAGGCGGTTTCACTTTCAATTTGAACGTGAAGTTTAAAAGTGAATAAGAATTGTATAGGGCCGCGATAACTACCAGGGTGTTTTGAAAAGTTTGCGACCTCAACATGAAGATAGTATCACTGGTAAATGAAAGCTGGTAAAATTCGTTGTTCATCTGTTGAGAGTTACAATTTCTACTTATTTTTCTTTTAGTTGTAGCATTCTTGTTTTTTAATTAATTATACTGTTTTGCATATAATTTCATCAACACCTTTGTACATTTCCTGTAATTGGGTGAATGCCTGTTGGAAATAAAGTGCTATCTATCTATCTATCTATCTATTACTTGACAAGCAGAACTTTAGGAAAAACGGCCACATTTGCCATGGTTTCACCAAGAACTGCTTGACCATCCGCCTTACTCACCAGATCTACCCCCAAGCGATTTATTTTTGTTTCCTCATCTATAGTGGAACCAATAATGATTGAGAGTAAAGCGCGTTGTCATATCTAAATTTTACGTTACCAGTTTATAGCAGAATCAAAATATAGTAAGCAGTAGAGTTGTAGGTTGTGGCAAATTATAGATAATACACAATACTAGTACGATTAAAACGTATTATTTATGACAAAAATCAGTAATGAGCTTGTAATGAGTAATACTTATACATTTCCTGATTACTGATCAGTTAAAATTCATTATTTTCTGTATAGTGTTAGATATTTATTACAACTAGTGGCAACGCTGTACGCAACGATATTTCTGTCTTTGTCACTTTACCGTAACTTCCATCTCATCGTTGCAGTCCTCACTAATGTACTTGCAGCCATGAGCGTATCATTGGTTTGTGAATTATACAGCGTGAATTGTACGTTTTACAGTTAAGTTAGTCAGCAATCGACGTGTTGTGATAACAATTGGTGAAAATAATAGTGCTAATAAGTGTTTAAGCGTTACATAATTATATTTCTACACCGTTCTCAAACTACTCAAAAAATGGGAGACATGGTCGGGCCTTCCACGCCGAAAAAGGTAAAACGGTCGGAGTCTCGGTCAGTAAGAGAAAAACAAATTGTACTGCGAGTATTTCACTGTCTTGAAAGAGATCATCAGCCACCAAAAGATGACTTTGTGCATATGTGCTGTAATTGTACGTGTGTACCTCCGAATAACCAACCGGGCATTTCTACGTCATTAAGTTCCACAATTACAAAAGATAAATTAGTTGATATGTGCTCTGATTATACCGGTGTACCAAAATCATCGATTTACAAAATACTAAGAGAAGCAGAAATTCATGGGGACGTACAAAAGCCAAAAACTAGTAGCGGACGAAAAAAAATCACAGTTGATGAAGAAGCCAAAACCAGTATACGCAGAACTATTCACAGTTTGTTTTTCAGAAATGAGCTGCCCACACTACAAACAGTTCTGGAGGCACTTAGCGATCATGAATTGGTCCCAAATATGGGTAAAGAAACTTTTAGGAAACTTGTACACGAAATGAAATTTACGTACGGAAAAGTTGACAGGAAAAGCATTCTCATTGAACGTCAAGAAATAATAGCATGGAGAAGAAACTATTTAAGAAAAATTGACGAATTTCGGAAGCTCAAAAAAAATTGTGCTTCATGGACGAGACATGGGTTAACCAAGGACATACGGTCAAAAAGTATGGCAGGATGGTAATGTAACAAGTGCACCACAAGCCTTCATTGAAGGTTTGTCAGTTGGGTTGAAACAGCCATCTGGAAAAGGTAGTCGTCTGATAGTTACGCATATAGGAAGCGACAGTGGATTTTTACCAAATGGTGAATTAATATTTAAATCTAAGAAAACAGGCGACTATCATGAAGAGATGAATGCGTAGGTGTTTGAAAAATGGTTTGAAGGCATCATTCAACTTGTGGAACCTGGGTCTGTCATCGTCATGGACAATGCCCCATACCATAGTCGACATTTAGAACCATTACCGAAACAATCATGGAAAAAAGCAGCAATCCAAGAATGGTTAATTAATAAGAACATCCAATATAACAAAGATAGTTTAAAGGCGTAACTACTCCAGCTAACAAAATTACACACAGACAAATATAAAAAATTCACAGTGGATGAAATGGCGTTGAGTCGTGGAATTACAGTTTTAAGGTTACCACCATACCACTGCGAATTAAACCCAATAGAATTAATCTGGGCGCAAGTAAAAGGACATGTGACACGAGAAAACAGAACATTTAAATTAGTGGACGTGCAACATCACCTACAAGAAGCTATTCGAACTGTTTCTGCAGAAGACTGGAAGAAATGCATGCAGCATGTTTTAAAAGAGGAGCAAAAAATGTGGGACGTAGACAACCGTATTGAACACAATATCGAACCAATCATAATTCACTTTGATGATAGCGGTAGCAACAGTGACGAATCTGAGGTTGAAGATTAGACGAAAATTTGTACATTTACATTTATATTATATTCTATTATCAAAAATTTGTAATTTGTATTTTCTAGTACCTCTGACGATGAGTTTAAGTTACTCGATAGCTTGAGAATAGTTATAAAGAGTTCACTTATCAATTGCTGCAACCCAATAGTGAAAAAAAGTTTTTGTTTAATTTTTTGTGACGTTATTGAAGGAGATATTGAAGAACAAAAAACACTTTTCGATTGTCACTTTCCAAGCTGTGTAAGACAGTTTTCATAGCTTTTCAATACGTTTTCAAAACAAACAGAACAATTTTTGTTTTTTATATGGACCTGAAAAATTATAAACCGTTTTACGTCAGCCTTTTGGTCACAACATCGTTAATGTATCGCACAAAATCAAAATTTCCTTGATTTCAAATTGTCATTCATATAAAATTCAAAATATAAATCTATTTCAATCACAATTTTGATCTACTGCAAATGTATCAATGGTATGTGAAGTGTTGGAAGGATGAATATCGAATATCTATCTGAAACCAAAAAAATAATTGATCTCTACCAATTTGACACACTAAATAACCACGTTTGCCTGGAAAGTTCGATCAAATATCAAACAAATGCCTACAGTTCTCTTTGATAATCATGGCGTGGTGCATCACGAGTTCTTGCCATATGGCCGTATGGTCTTGGTCTTGCGCTTATGCACCGCTAGAGAGAAGCCATACGAAGGAAATGTTCGGTATTGTGGAAAAACCAATTCATGGCTTTTTCAATACGATTATGCGTCTGCCCACTCGTCACTGCTGGTTCGTGATATTTTGGCCAAAAACAATACCGAATTTTACCTGTCCCCAAGATTGAAGAGATCCATGAAAAGAAATTGATGAATAGATGGATATTTTTTTAAATAATGAAAATTCACCTTGTTTTTCGAACAGAGCAGTATGTTACAGAAATATTGCAAATCAAGGTCTGACCCGACAAGTATGAGAAGGCTTCGAATGTAGCGGAGAAAATTCTTGCTTCAGTTCGTTTAGTAGCAGAAAATTGCTGAAACCAATCGAGTGATCACCTACAGAACACTTTCGATGTATTACTCCCTGCCAGTGTCAGACCAATGATCACTTATGGTGCAATTGCGTTAAGAAGCCGATTAGTTTGTATGGTGAGTGGTTCAATGTTTGTTTGGTGAAACCTGAAGCGATGTCAATGATATGTTCTGGTACGATGAAGCTGCTTGCAGCACTCTCCTTTGCAAGGCAGTCAGCAGCCTCATTGCCTATTCCAGGCCAGTATGGTCAAGAATCCAGACCAGAGACAATTTTCCTACAACACCACAATATTTTAAGTGAGAGCCAGTTTGGTTTTCAACACAATAAACACACACATGATGCCATTTTTTCGTTTCTTTATGATATTTATTCCAAGTTTAATTCTGGTAGTGTAGCAGCTGCGGTCTTTTGTGATCTTTCTAAGGAGTTTGATTGCGTTGATCATAAGATCTTGCTAAGAAAATCTCACCAATACGGCTGCAGAGAAATGACGCTCAAATGGTTTGAATCTTACCTTTCATGAAGGAATCAAATGGTAAGAACTTTTAGACTTTTAGTAAAAAAAAGAGAAATTTTGTGTGGTGTTCCACAAGGATCAGTTTTGGGACTCATCTTATTCATATTATATGTCAATGACATTGCAAATTTGAGCATTTCTGGAAATTTCACTCTTTTCGCTGATGGCACTACGATATTGTGGAACAACAAAAACTCAAATGATTCACACAATGCAATATATACTGATATAAAAAAAATCAAGGAGTGGTGTGATGCTAATTTGCTATCCTTCAATTTCACTAAAACGAACATTTTATCATTTGGAGGTGTTCTTGATGACCTGTCATTCGGTGTTAACTTAGTGATCAGGAAAACAAGACTCAATCTAAATTTGTAGGTATTCACATTAACAACAAGCTCAAATTTATTGAGCATATTAAACAACTTGAAAGTAAAATTTGTTCTGGATGTTATGCAGTGAGAGTAACTTGAATAAATTTGGGAATCAAAACTGCCAGAACGATGTATTACGCTCTCGTTGAATCCCACCTACAATATGGAATACCGTTTTGGGGAGTATGCAATTCATGAGCACTTCTGTCTGTATTAGTACTGCAGAAACGAGCAGAAACGAGCAGTTGATAATATTTTCAAACAAGTCTGTACACAACCATGTTGAGACAAAATTTCGATATTGAACTATAGTGTATGTTCTGACTTTTTTGTAGGTGTTTTTATATTCACATTTTATATTTCTATACTTACATTTGTATATACTTCTTACAAGCTTTGTCCACAAGATTTATTCTTAATGACAATAAAGTATATTATTATTATCAATCTGTTAAGTCTTTGTATCGAGGAGAGTCGTTTTTGGCAATTTGCTACCAATTTAGACGTTACTCGGTAGGAGCCAAGAGCTTCCATAGGTTCCTAGGCAGCTTGATATCTCTGCCCTGGGTCTGCTACTGAAAACATCTGCACCAAAACCGGAAGATGTTTTTGATCCATCTGTGAACCAACAACTATCTGCTCTTAATATTTTCTTTCTTTGGAGGATCCAGTCCTGCCTACTCGGGAACCATTATAATTATATGGAAGGAATAATAAAATCCACACCAATCAAATATAACGATTAATGTGAAATGTCTCAGAATGTCTCAGAAATATTGACGTTGGTATAACTTGTCATAACCAAAGATTTATGTTCGTTTCAATTGGTGTTGAACAGGTCTAATGCATTTGATCTCTTTGCAACTCTGTAAAAGCTACTCAGTCTTCCACTTTTCCATTGTTTTTATGAATTGAAATGATTATTTGAACAAGACAAATGAACGTTATGTACCTCATGCTTGGTAATATAAATGGGCTTATTAAGGATGATCCAAACGGTGGTCTCCCAACATCCGGGATGCGTCGTCGAGCCCTCGTACGTCATGAAGTGTTCTGTGTCTGGCAGGAGACTTCTTAGGGATAGATGTTTTATGGGAATATAGGCGCCTGTAACAAAAGAAACACTTGAGAAACAGGAGTCAAAACAGGGTCATAAAATATCTGGAGGATTGATTTATGGGGATGTTTGTCGCACAATCGCAATGCAAGGCTGACAGGGTTTTGTTATGATTATATATGTATCTTTTTTGGGATTAGATCTTTCATTGTGAGTTGGGAATTAGTTTCAGACTCACAACCGCATACTGATTTATCAGTTAGTGAAGTATAGTAGAGTAATGTGGTATTACTTTCTAGATCAAACCATCAAGTAGTATTGCATTTTCAATAGTAGAGGTCAAGTGTAGCAGCTTTCATATTTCACTCAGTAGGTGAAATCTACCTTATTCTATTGTTTCACCATTTGACATTTGAAAATTGACTGACACTGGGTAAATTGTAAAAATGGTTTAATAAATATAGAACTGGAAATTGTAAATATAAATAATACGAACAAGAACGACCAAAAACTAACTCTACTTATATTGAGGAAATCGCGACTTATGCTAAAAAAATTGGTTTATGTTTCTCTCGAACCGTTCAGAGCGAATTTTTACACCTTTTTTAAAACCTTTGTTCTTTGTTTCAGTGCACGATTGTTCTGTGAAGACTGTTAATTCATCAAATATTTTCTTGAGTTGGCCAGAATATTTTTTATTTGAAGATCTTTTTTATTTTATATTTGCAAATATAATCGGAATAGAAATATCTTCGTGGAGTGGCGATGATCAGGAAGTTTTTTCTCGGCGGGAATAGCAGAAATAGAGGATACCTCTGTGGATTCTCTCTAGATACCAAAATTATCCAGGTATGTATTTTTCATAAAACTGTAAACACTTATAGTTTGTTATACTTTCAATACAAATAAGTATTTTCAATAAATATCTCGAAATTACGGGAACAACTTTTAATACGTCTAGTATCTTCCTATTACCCAAGCTTCTTCCTGTTGTTGATTTAATAATTGAACATCAACTAGTTTTCCTAACAACCAACAATTTATTTCTGTTACTTCGAAATTCTAATTTTTTTATCTATACAATTTTCATTGCTACATCTTTGCTATCTGTTTCAGTTTTACAACAAATCTCTCATTCTTAATTTCGTACAAACTTTTCCAACCTCACTTATTTCTATCAACATGAATTTCTCACTATCATTTCATCATTCCCGTATCCAAGAAAATATTTTTCAATTGAAATTCCTGAATTTTCATAATTTTAAAATATATACAATCAGTTTATGTTGTATCTTTTCATTGTGTTTATCAGATATCACTTTTATTCCTAGTGACAATAATCACCAACTTTTATCGATTGCCTTTTACATATAATCTGATTAATTTTGATACAGAAGTGTGGAATTTTGAATTAACCGCTTTCATGAATGTTTTTGACAAGTCTCTGGAATGTTACACTCGTACAGGGTGATTCATCTGTACTATTTATAGGGTGATTCAATTTTAATTTTCCTGAGATGTTAGAATTTTCTTCTTTTATGATTAGTCACACATATTACTATTGGTTATATTTCCAATGTGTGAACAATTCAATTGTCCTTCAAAATAGATAATTGTTGTCTATTTTTATCGACTAAATATCGTCTTTGTTTTCGAAAGGGCAATAGTATTATCAGTTAAAGAAAATACGAATTAAATCTTAAGAAATGAACTTTAAACGTTCATATCTTCAGATTTGTTTACTGCCAGTCTCCAAGCATAGTCTACTGACTAATAAGAAAAAAATACGAAATAGTTTCAAGTGGATCATTTACTGCAGACTTTCCACATTTCGAGCACTCATTTGATTTTTTCCTTTGTTTCCTTTATTCTTTTCATTTTCGACAAAAAGAATTGGAGAACAAAATATGTCATGTACAAGTTTTATCTCGAACTCATTCGGATACTTTAGTTTGAGGTGGTTGTGTTTGTGGGCTCAGTAATGGACTTACCGGTTGCCTCATATTGCACTTCAACGAATATGCTGTTCAACGTTCCTGCCTTCTGAAAATCCACTTACCCGATGTTGGTTCAGTAATTAGAAAGGCCGGAATTAAAGGCGTTGCATGAGAGCAGATGGGTGCATGAGAGCTATGAAACTGAGTGCAGTTTTCGAAAGGAAAATTCTCTTAACAGTCATTTCGAATTAAATAGTAATTGGTTCAAATGGAATGTTCATGATATAATTGTGGAAAAGTGATCTAGAAATAAAATAAATAGACTCAACAAAATCAACTCAAAGTTAGGATTAATTTCGAATCAAATAGTAATTGGTTCAAATGGAATGTTTATGATATAATTGTGGAAAAGTGATCCCAACATAAAATCAATAGACCTAAAAAATTAACTCAAAATTATGGAAATAATATGCAGGTTCGTAAAAAATTGGTGCCTACGATTTATTCAGCCGCTGCCAGCAGAGCAATCATAGCATCAGAGCATATATTTGATATATATTAGCTTGTTTCAGGAAATTTGTCTCCTCCACTGTCATATGTTTTTGTAGCTCTAGTGAACTACACTAAAACAATGAATCAGACTGACTCTCTTCCAATTAGACTATATAAACTTATGCCGGGAGACATTCACCACAAAAAAAATGGAACACTATTGAAAAAAATCACTTCTTGTAAATCCAATTCATGATATTGAAGATTTTTTCTCCCATATACAGGGTGTAACTGAATAAGTGTAAATCATTTGAGGAGGTGATTCCTCATCGAAAAAAAGATATAATCTTTCATATAAAGAAATTTCATTGGATCATCTAGAAGATATGCTGAAATGTATTCTCAATGGCAGTGATTGAAATTGTGAGAATGATGTTCAACTAGGCCTTGGGGGTCACCTATGATTGAAGAATAATGACATCTATCGCTGTTGGCTGGAAGTGTTTTATCGCTGTAAACCTCTGGTTTTCAATTTTTCCATCATTTCATCGATTTGAAAGAACTAATCACTATAAAACTGTATTTTGGTGTACTAGCCTTCAATTTTCTCATCTTTTTATTGGTTTGAAAAAAATGACCGTAGTAATGCGTTATCGGCACTAATGTTTTGACTGAATAGAAGTGAGTTGGTTATAGAATTGAATTTTATTGTTTTCAAGAAACAAAAAAGGATATATTGTGAATTCAAAAGGTTTCAATGTCAACATCACTCTGATACTCATGATTGCTAACTAATAACCAGTCTACTCTATTACTGTCACACTTGACACTGACGAATACGGACAGGAAACTGAATTGAAATCGATAATTACATACCATTAGTGAAATCCAAACAACGACACCAACAGCTGTTATCGGTTACTATGACGATGGCATATCAGTATATCTATTCCAAAATTATTGTTCATTTCAATATGTCAATTATTCCCAAAAATACGAATAGTAGTTGTTCCATCTTCAACGTTTTTATTTGGAAGGCTTTGATAAACGAATTTTTCCCTGAAGGCAAATTGTATTTGTATCACAATTAAGTAGATTCGGAAGAAGTAACAGGATTTTCATAATATACAGGGCTTCCCACTTGACCTTTGTTGTTGAAAATATGACACGAAGTGTTCCTTGTATTGATTCCATAATTTCAAGATATAAGAAAGTACAGAAAGCCTGCAATAGACTGATATTCAGCTTGAATTGAAGAGATAATGCGACCCCTTCAATCAATCGATTGAATTGGTTAAAAAAGCATTCATAAACTGATAAAAAAACAACAACCCTTAGATTTAACAATGATTTTGACATTTCGAATCAAAACAGCACTACCTATGAACGATCTTTCACGTATCATGCCGTATTCAGTGAATCTTTGAAAAATTCATCACTATCGCTATTCAAAAATAAACTTAAAACTGAATTGCTGAGTCAACAGTGATCCAAATACAAACATTTGTATTTCATTTCACTGTTGTCCTGAAATTGCCATATATTTTTTGTAATGTTTCTTTTTTTTAAACGTGGTTGGGTGGAAGAATAGCGATTTGCCGAACTGTTATAATCTTTTGGAAAAAAAAAGATTTTGGCTTTCTACTTCCCATCTTCATAAAAACATGTGGGAATCTTCCAAAGGAAGGAAAAAACCTTTTGATTTCGAAATAATCTGTAATCCAGTTTCAGTAAAGTCGTATTTCTAATTGCTTAATCCAAATAAATAATAAAAATTGCACAAAAGTCAGTGGCGTACATGTTTAAGTCAAAAATATTCGTTCAAATCCCGCTCGAGACGCCACTGGACTCAATAAATTGAATCACGTTCGGGCTACATTAGCTCCTTAATGTTATAAATACCATTGCCAAATCACAACAAAATTAGGTAAAGGATATTCAAGATATTTACGAAAAACTTTTTTTTTAATTTTCATTTCAACACCCTGTATCTTGAGAACGAAGGATTTGCGGACCCATGCTTATATGAACATTTCATCTTGAAATTACCTAAAGAATTGTGTTACATTTATGGTACATACTTAATTAACACCCTATATAATGGACAGCCGAAGCTACTGAACCTAGAATCTTGAATCATGCAGGTAGGTTTTTTGTATAGCGTAAATAAGGACCAAGAAAGGAAATCAGGAATTTCCACCCCCAAAGAGAAAAATTAGGGTTCAAAGATTGTGTTGTTATATAATTTTTGCAGAAAGTGGACACCTAACTTCTTATAAAACAGTGGGGCGATGCAAAAACCAATATTTCCTAATATTATGCGTCCAAAATGGCTGGAACGTTGGTGAGTAACTGTCAACAGACTAGCAACGAAATTCATTTGCTTTCATTTACGAGTGCTGCCATCTTAATGTTGAGGCCGGAAACTTTCCAGACTACCCTCGTATATACACCTTCATGTTGTATTTTCCATATTTAATGTGGGTTCTGGTGGCGAATGAGAATTTAGTAGAACCGAAGATAGTCCGCAACAAGAGGAAAACCGCGTAACGGAGATAAACACAGCAACGCGCCGAACTGCACCGCTGTCGCGCATTTTTATTTAATTTTAATGCCTCTGATAATTAAAATGGGGTTTATTTTAGTGTAGAACCATAAATCTCCTGCTGGTATCCGGCAGCGCACCGCAGCGTGGCGTCTATATCTGGCAGTAAATCATAGCATTGCTGAGTGCAGATAGCGACGCTCTTAGCTGCCCAATAAACAACCCCCAGTCCGGAATTCAACATCATTTTTCACGGCATAACGATACGGCGACACAAAAAGTCCGCACATCCTCCGATGTTTACCAAAGGAAAGTTCTGCTTTCGTTCGAATAAAACTGATTGTGCTGAAATTTTGAGATCTGGAGTGGCTCTCGAAGGGAGAGGAGTGACTTTCATGGATTTTTATTGGATTTGACCCTACTCGTCTTGCGACGAGACGTGCGAAAGTCAGTGAAAAAGAGAATTCTGAATATTACTACGAGAAGTGAGTGTTAATGGGGTAAACGGAGTCGTACCGGGAGAATATTTTAGATTTGAAGTGCGTGTGCGTCGGAAAATATTTTTATTTGAAGAGGAAAATACTGGGGAAAGCCAAACGAATGGTTATCACGTAATGCTGACGAAGTTGAATGAAAGATCAATTGAATCGCACAGGGTGTTATTCTAAAATCCTGAAAATGACCCATTAATAGTTAGAGCATGGTTGCACAGACTTATGAAGACTAGGGGCCACTCAGGCAAATCATGAACTGATGGCGGGCCGGCCGCCAGAAGTATAGGTAATTAAAGACAATAAAGAATTGATAATAATTTATTAAAATTCAAAAAGAATTTATCAATCTGAAGCGTGGCACTGCATAGTGCTTACAATCTTTTTTATATTTGGCTCAAATTTACTTGTAGCAACACGTAAAACTGCTTCCAAACTTTCATTTGCAAGGCGGTTTCGATTTTTTGTTTTATTATTATTAAGTATTGAAAAAGTTTGTTCACATACAGGCTGATTCACGGTGGATGGCACATTAGACGTTTCTGGTGAACCAGACAACGGATCACTTTGAAAATTTAATGGAGGGCATATTCGGACATTCTCTAGCCAACTAAAATATTTTCGACAATGCGGTGTTGCCGCTTCTATTAGAAAGCAGCAGCAACTTTGATTTTTCAAATGGAACACTCTGTATATAATATTATTTTTGGAATCTCCAACAATTGCCCGACAACTTTTCTTGATATTTTCCTATACCTATCTGTTACCGTTTTCGAAATAAAAATTAATTTCAATTTTTTTCTTCGAAAATCATGACTTCTAAAAATGCCGATATCTTTTAGTTAAGAAGTACTATGATATCGAAATTTGGTTTGGAGTTAGGTGATACTTGGACACTTCCCACACGTTAGCCTAATCTCCGTTACTTTAATACAGGGTGGTAAAAAAATACAGTTTTTTCGTTTGCTTGAAAAAGTTGCTGAAATTTGATTATTTTAAATGGAACACCCTGTATATTATTAAAAATTCGGAAAGCTGCTGAAATTTGCTTTCTTTCTATGTATATCATACCTATACCTAACTAGTCAAGTTTCGGACTTATGAACATTTATTTGTGAAAATGTCCCTTCAGAATGGTATTTCCATTCGGTATTTGGTAAGCAGGCCATGATTACTATTTGAGAGTAGCGTTGTGACATTCTCCTAATAATATCGACATTTTCGTCACTTCAGAAGTTGCAAATACCTTCAAAACGATGGAACAAAACTATTCAAACGAAGTTCTTATGAATTTGTTTATTATTTTTGGACAGTGTGACAAAATTATCAGCAGAACATGTAGAAAGTTCAATGAAATGTATCCGAATCTACCGTCAATGAACCTCAAGAAATTTATACGAATTCAGAACAATTTCAATGCATTTGGATCAACTTTAAAAGCACCAGGAAACTTGCCTCGACCCGTAACTTTCGAAGACAACCAGATTAATGTCTTAGCATATTTTCACGAATTTCCCGAGTCATCGATAAGAAGTGCTGAAGAAGATTTGGGTATAAAATATTCATCGGTTCAAAGAATCTTGCGAAGACATAAAATGCATGATTATAAATTCACCAAAATTCAAGCAATGAAGCCTCAAGATCCTCAACAGAGAGTAGAGTTTTGTGAAATGTTGTTGACACGCATTCAAGAAGATCCACTTTTTTTAAATAAAATTATTTGGATTGATGAATCGAAATTTTCGAGAGAAGGGATTTTCAATAGAAAAAATCGTCATAATTGGTCCAGTGAAAATCCTCACGTCACAAAAGAAGCCGGATTTCAAGAAAAATTTAGTTTTAATGTCTTCTGCATGTTGATGGACAACAAATTGAGGTACGTGATATAGGAGGAGTCATTAACATCCAGAAGCTACCTGAATATTTTGGAGAATACTGTAGACAGTTTCGTGGATAATCTGCCACTCGAAGATCATCGAAACTGTTGGTATCAACTAGACGGAGCTCCTGCACATTGCACAAGAGAAGTGAGCGCAGAACTGGATAGACTATTTGACGATCGGTGGATGAGGCGCTTGGGACCATGGAATTGGCCAGCGAGATCACCCGATCTTAATCCATTAGATTTTCATTTGTGGGGAATGTTTAAAGAAAAAGTTTACAAAATACCCGTGCGTTCGAGAGATGAATTGTTAGAAAGGATTGCCCAAACATTTGAAGATTTGGATCCCAATGAAATCAGATCTGCCACCACGAAAGCAGTCAACACCCGCATTTTAAAGTGCTTGGAAGTGAACGGCCAGCGATTCGAACATATTTTGAAATATTCCACATGATTGTTCTACTTTTTTATAATTATTCATATCAATATTTCCAATTTCAAGTTTCTTGATGCTTTTTTAAAGTTCATCCAAACATATTGAAATTGTTCTGAATTCGTATAAATTTCTTGAGGTTCATTGGTGGTAGATTCGGATACATTTCATTGAACTTTCTACATGTTCTGCTGATAATTTTGTCACACTGTCCAAAAATAATAAACAAATTCATAAGAACTTCGTTTGAATAGTTTTGTTCCATCGTTTTGAAGGTATTTGCAACTTCTGAAGTGACGAAAATGTCGATATTATTAGGAGAATGTCACAACGCTACTGTCAAATAGTAATCATGGCCTGCTTACCAAATACCGAATGGAAATACCATTCTGAAGGGACATTTTCACAAATAAATGTTCATAAGTCCGAAACTTGACTAGTTAGGTATAGGTATGATATACATAGAAAGAAAGCAAATTTCAGCAGCTTTCCGAATTTTTAATAATATACAGGGTGTTCCATTCAAAATAATCAAATTTCAGCAACTTTTTCAAGCAAACGAAAAAACTGTATTTTTTTACCACCCTGTATTAAAGTAACGGAGATTAGGCTGACGTGTGGGAAGTGTCCAAGTATCACCTAACTCCAAACCAAATTTCGATATCATAGTACTTCTTAACTAAAAGATATCGGCATTTTTAGAAGTCATGATTTTCGAAGAAAAAAATTGAAATTAATTTTTATTTCGAAAACGGTAACAGATAGGTATAGGAAAATATCAAGAAAAGTTGTCGGGCAATTGTTGGAGATTCCAAAAATAATATTATATACAGAGTGTTCCATTTGAAAAATCAAAGTTGCTACTGCTTTCTAATAGAAGCGGCAACACCGCATTGTCGAAAATATTTTAGTTGGCTAGAGAATGTCCGAATATGCCCTCCATTAAATTTTCAAAGTGATCCGTTGTCTGGTTCACCAGAAACGTCTAATGTGCCATCCACCGTGAATCAGCCTGTATATAGGTAGAACCAAATAAGCTGGCACATTTCAGAGCGTTTATGCGCAACTTTTCGTACATATTTTTATAAATGCAGCGGTAAAAGTTCAGCAAGTCTCCTTCGTTGAATTTCTTGCGTAAATCTTGATCGTTTTGAATGTCGATAATTTCTAACTGCATTGACTCTGGCGCATTGTCAACTGAAATCGTGAAAGGATTGCTAAATATGTCCAACAGAGGTTTCACTTTTTTAAACTCCGAAAATCTGTCTTGAAAAGATTGAATCAAAATATCTAGCTTTTCTACATAACTGAAATTAATCGCAGTTTTGTTGAATTTTTCAGCTATTTTCTTATAATTCGGAAAATGATTGTAATTTCCAGAATTCAATTGTGATCTGAAAAGTGTCAGCTTGCTTCGAAAGGATGATACATGAACGTAGAGTTGAGATATCAGTTGATTTTTGCCTTGAAGCCGTGTGTTCAAGACATTCAAATAATTTGTAATGTCAACTAAAAAAGCCAAATCACACAACCAATCAGGATTTTTAAGTTCCGGGACATCCCTTTGCTTTTCCGCCAGAAATATTCCAATTTCTTCTATTAAATTTAGAAATCGTTCCAGTGTCAATCCACGGCTTAGCCACCTTACTTCTGTATAATACAGTAAATCTCCGTATTCGCTTTCGATGTCATCAAGAAATCGTTTGAATTGTCTGTGATTGAGTCCTCGTGATTTTATGAATATTTACAGTCGAAACTACCACTTTCATGACATTTTTAAATTAAATTTTTTTAGAACAGAGGGTTTCTTGGTGTATAATGCAGTGAAACTGCATGAGATCTTCAGCGTTTATGTTTTTTCCTTGCAGATGCTTTTTCAGCATAGTAACTAGCCCGGAATTGACACCAATCATCGAAGGAGCACCGTCAGTCGCAACTCCCGATAATTTTGATAAGTCCAAATCAGTTTTTGAACACTCATCCAAAAGTAAATTGAGTATATCAACTCCTTTGGTTTGACCTTTCAATGAACACATTCCGAATAACTCTTCTAAGACTTCAAAATCTTGAGTAACACCTCGTATGAATATGAGAAGTTGAGCTGCGGAACTAATATCAGTGGATTCGTCGAGCGCTAATGAAAAAAATTCAATGATCTTAGTTTTTTCAATTTATTGTTCCGCAATATTACCTGACAAAGACATAATTCGTCTTTGGATAGTCATACGATTCAGTTGAATTTTCTCAAACTTTTTTGCTGCTTCTGGACACATTTTCTTAGCGGCAATTACTATGCATTCTTTTACAAAATCGCCATCATTGAAGGGGCGACTTCGCTTTGCTATCATTCGAGAAATTTCATAACTAACTTCTGTAGCTGTTTCTGAATCTTGAATGGGTTTTGTAAACATAGCTTGCTGACCAATAAGCTCCCGTTTTAAAGATAACATTTTTTGCTTTCTTAATTCGCCTGTAAACTTGGTAAAAGAAGGATGCTGCGTTTCATAGTGCCTTTTTACATTATCTACATTATCTAGCTACATCAAGCCAGAGGACTTATTATCGATGTTGACCACAATCTTGAATTAGTTTAAAACTATTTTACATTTCCACGTACCATTTTATGTAACTCCTTTATTTGATTTTAATTAGCTTTTTTCTATTTTCAATTGTTTTCAAGTTGAATGCTGTATTGTAGTGATATGAGAGTGTACTATAAAATTCTTCGAACATTAATAGGTATACCATCATCTTTTGTTTATGTTGAATAAAATCAATTCTGCATGGATATTCCAATTTCAAATTAATCATAAATGACGAGTACTATTCGTTCGAAGAATCCTACACCCTTCAACTAATCTATAATCATGTAAATACAAAACCATTAATACTCGAACAATCGTCCCCGATCCCGACATTTATTCATTCAGCGCAAAATCAATACCGACCCAAATGTACGCATACGGCAGGACGTAAATAAGTATAAATAACAATTGGAAGCATTTGCGTCGGCCGAACGTATTTGTTGAAGTGGTCCAAAGGGGATCTGTCCAGCCAACTTGTCATTGTCACATAACATGAGCCCGTACACGACAAATGCACACCCTCTTTTCAATACGGAAATCTGTTTTGTGATATGATGGAATAGAATTCGCAGCGCGAGAGGATGATGAAAAATTAGGGTTCTCATAATTGTCAACGGGTTTTGCTCGTGTGAGAAATTTGCATTCGTTTGTTGGGGACGTGACCGAACTGCTTTTTGGAAAATGTGGTTACTGCATAACTAGTTGCGGCAGATTGAATTTTTCATTTCGTTCGCAGATGGAAGATAATCATGATTCGAGTTGAATCAAAAAATTAACACTTTTCCCAATCACCAGGAATGCAATACCCTTAATTCATTGGTGAAACTTGGTTGGTGAAACGAGCGTCGAGAAAAGTATTGCATTGATGATGGTTGGAGCACGTGCTTGTTTTTAGATTGATTCTACACTAGAAGTTCCGCGAGAGAATACTTGTCTCTAATACTTTCACCATCAACGTAACCGTAACCAAATAGTTTGTTACAACGGATACAAATCAAACACAATAATTGCTAAGTTGTTTTTGATATTTATCAATGATTTAGGCACACAAATGAATTCTATGAAACTTTTTTTTGCTGATGATCTGAAAATACTGAATTCTATCCAAAATGTGAATGATTGCATAACACTTCAGGAAGATATAGATAATGTGCAGGCTTGGTGTGAAATTGATAACCTATATCTGAATATAGGTAAATGTAAAGTCATATCATTTACTGGAAAACATAGACATATTGAACATCCATACAATATTGTTTGGACCGTAAGACCGTCATCAAGTGTTATTCCCAACAGTTTGGCAGTTGATCCATTGGTAAGATTTTTGTTAGAGGAGAATGTGATGGTTTGGGTTTTATCTTTGTTCATTTTCAGTTGATTTGTGTTAAACCAGAGTTCTGCTCTAGATTTCGTGGCTGTCATGTGTGTTTTGAGTGTAGTGAAGCTCTGATGTGAATTGAGCAGAGAAGTGTCGTCCGCAAAAGCAATACACATATCTGGCAAGAGGAAGTTAAATATGTCATTGATATATATGGTGAACAATAGTGGCCCTAAGACGGAGCCCTGTGGTACTCCGTATTGGACACTTGCTTCTTCAGAGTTACCCCCATTGACAGAAACACATTGCAGTCTATTGGATAGGTAAGATTTGAAAATGTTAAGTGGGCTTCCTCTCACGCCATAGTGTTCTAGCTTTGTTAACAGTAGCTGATGGGAAACACAGTCAAAGGCCTTGGAGAGGTCGCACAGCGTGACACCTGTTAGTTCACAGGACTCAAAACCCTCAATTATCTTTTCAACCACCCTGCTTACTGCTTGGACTGTGGAACGATTAGTACGGAAGCCAAATTGACAATCATGGATTGTGTTTTGTTTGTCAAAAAATGAATTTAAACGAGTTTTTAAAATCATTTCAATAATTTTTCCTAGAATTGGAATGATTGAAATAGGCCTATACTTGTCGGGTAGGTCTTTATCGCCTATTTTAAATATCGGTATTACCTTAGATATTTTGAAGATATCAGGGAAGACTCCCTCCACGAAGCTCAAATTAATGAGTGCTGTCAATGGATCCACAATACTATCCCTCACTTCTTTTATGATTTTGCTATTTAGGCAAAATATATCAAAGCTGGGAGAATTTTTTAATCTTTTAATTGCTGACCACACTTCATGTTTAGTGCCAGGTTCTAGAAAAAAAAAATCTTTCGGTTTCGAGGTGCGATCTAAGAAATCGATAACACAATGATTGTTCTGTGGTAACTGTTTAATTATAAAGTCAGCCACTGAAGAGAAAAAATTATTGTACTCATCTGCTGATAGATTATTACTATGTTCAGTGTTGCCTATTTTTGCTTTGTTTCTTTCGAAATTTATTAGCTTCCAACAGTCTCTACTTTTATTTGCTGAATTTGATATGAGGTTGCTGCAAGATTCTTTTTTTGCTAAGGTAATTTCCGATAGATAGTGATTTTTGAGCTTTTTATAAGCAACTTTATCTTCTGTGGTACCTGTGCAATCAGACACATCTTTAACTGCATGCACTTGTCTCCTCAGTTCTCTCAGGTGATCATTATAAAATTTTACAGGAGTTTTATTGTTGTTTTTCACTCTCTTCGTCGGTAGAAACTTGCATACTAGATTATGTAAGCTGTTTGTAAGAAATTCAGCTAAGTCATTTACGGGTGCGTCTGTAGTGTAAAAAAATTGAAAATCTATTTCTGCAAGACTGTTTTTTATTCTATTCAGCCCTTTTTTGGTTACAGGTCTAGAGATTCGAGAACATTCAGCATCGTGCTTGCATTGAATATCAATATATTGTCCTAGATGATCAGAGATACAAATGTAAATGACACCAGAATCCGTGATATTATACAACGAGATTTGTGAGTATGTTGTCTATATGGCTTGCCGATTTAGGGGTTGCCCTTCGAGTAACATCTAGTATGTTAATTGAGAGATCATAAGATTTTAATATGTCTTTCCATGATTGAGAAGTTATATTCTCCTTGTTTAGGTCTATATTAAAGTCTCCCGCGACAATAATATTTTTGAATTTATCTGATAAATGTTTCATCATCTCACAAAACAGTTTGATAAAAACTTCATAATTACCTTTACAACTCGATCTATACACATATATTACAGCTATGTTAGATGAGCTCAAAAGAATTCCGCAGAACTCAGCATGCAATTGGCTAGAGAATGAGCTGAGGTCAAGGACTTTGTATTTTAGATCATTTTTTAAAAAGATACACACTCCCCCATGCAAAGTGTTTGCCCTACAGTACAAGGATGAAAGGGTATATTTACATAAATTTACAGTTTTTAAGTTTGTCTCAGT
This sequence comes from Leptinotarsa decemlineata, assembly GCF_025532065.1. NCBI lineage: Eukaryota > Metazoa > Arthropoda > Insecta > Coleoptera > Chrysomelidae > Leptinotarsa > Leptinotarsa decemlineata. The sequence goes on along the minus strand of NW_027412692.1, from coordinate 11,478,662 downwards.
AAGCCAATGTTCGCTCAAGCAGATAACACTATATTCTAGAGCTCCTATTTTATTTGAGAGGCATTGTATATTCAAATGTAATAATCTGATAGAAGGTTCGATGCCCCCATCACTTAGAGAATTAACATTGTTTAAAATATTTAAGTTAGTGGTCATACTGTCGGGGATTTCGTTCCTCTCCGGTATAAAAAACGTTGGACAACAGCATCCTCCGGCCAAATTGCTGGGTTCATCGCGGTTTTGAAGTGTTTGTCATACATAGTTACCTTAAATTATGAGTACTTCTGTGGTTGCAAGGATTGTAGTTTCTCACAGATAGCCTCTGGAAAATTGGGTGTTAAATATTCTTTGAGATTTTCCGTCGTTGTGTCTGGGTTTATTCTTGATACATGGAGTGCAGCAAGCTTGGGAACTCCTTTCAGGAGTTTTTCTTACACGAAGGATCTCGCAGACATCTGGCTTCCATTATTTCGCAAAACTCAGTTCTGCGATCTGGATCGTCTTCGTTGAGTTCATGTACCAATTGTACTTTATAAGGGTGATACTTTTCACTTTTAAAAACACGCAATATCGAACTTTGACTTATGTCGTAATCGGCGGCAAGTTGTCGGGTAGATTTATGTGGATTCTCCTCGATGTCTACCAAAATATCCAATTTCTTCCCATGGTCAATTAATACACTCCTGCCTGGTTTTGAAATATCTTTGACAGTCCCAAATTCATGAAATTTCGTTTCTACTCTACTAACGGTAGATCGAGAAATGTGATGATCAGGGTATTTATTATTGAACATTTCACTTACATTCTTCTGGGTTCTAGTTTCGTCCCCACATCCTAGTAATATTAACACTTCTACTATTTGACGTTCAGTCAAATGAGACATTGCTAGAACTTTTAGCCTATTATTTGAAAGTAATACTGAACAAGAAACACAAACAACAGCTGCAAAACTGTTTCTCTTCAGCAAGTTCACAGAAAACATACAATTTTTCACTCAACTGTCACGGCTGACAAACAACGGTTGCTGAAAACAAAAAAAAATGGAAGGTGCATGGCAGCGGACGAATTCAATGGAATACCTACGTGATACCTTTCAAAACTTTGAAATTTTAGTTTCATTATGAGGCATGCACGAAATTGAAAAATAAAGATATTGCTGTACAGAAAATTGAATACCCTTCAAAATGAGGTATCACTTGACCCCCTTTTGCATTTAAAAGAATTAGGGTGGCGGCTGTAACTTTGAGGGGGTGAAGGAGGGGGGATTTTTTATGTTTCATAGTGTCTTTTCGAATACATAATTAGACAGGGTTTTTCTTGAAAATGGCTAATAACGTAGAAAATGAATGCATCCGTTACACACGGTGCTCACTGTATAAATAAACTTTATCCACTCTCACCGTATGATAAGGCGGGTTTTTCACTTATTCTCCAGACACGGTCCTCATTTTGATCATGTGCCACCTGGTTTGAATCCGCCATTGCTCACCCAACAAAAGATGACAGCCTCACGAACGATATCGAACATTTGCTAATATGTACGTTATGTGGTCTTATGTACTGGGAATATTCAACTGTCAAACATATTTTGATATTGGTAGAGTGCTGGGAGATGTATACGTCGGCTTATAATGCGAAAGGCATAATGGAAGCAAAAAGTTCGCTTCGGTTGCTTGAGTATTGACGAGTGACAAATCACTCTTCTTCTGATCCAGAGGGAAGACCCAGGTAATATCTGTCAGTGTGTCCTCATTGGGATTCATTATGTTTTGGAGAAAAGATACAGGTGTGTCTTCACGAGTTTCATGTAGTGAATCATCATGATAATGGTATTTTCATCCTGAATTTTGTATTATTACAAACAATAGTTGATACTATTTTGAATATTACTGGAGTTTTATAGAGTTGAGATCAATTTGATGATGTTGATATATGTTTGATCAACTAACAAATCAATATATTGTTACGTACTGCTAGTTCCTTCTTCAGTATAACATTTTCTTGAAATATATACAGGATCTTCATTATGTACCTACTTGTGATGCACTGTTTGGAATCTTTGGTGTAGTAATTAATATTACCGGAATTTTTTTTCAACACCAATACGTTATTTTTAACACTTCGACACGTGTTTCGATCACCAAGGGATCGTCTTCAAGAGGAAGATTGAATTGAATAATCTTGGTGAAAACTAAGTCAAAATAAACAACTTTTTCCTATAAAATGTTTGATGAAAACAGCTATATTGCAAACAAAATTTTGACAAAAAACAACCATGTTTTGAAAAACTTCAAGAATTTGTAGCTTGAAAACGAATGATTTTTCAATCAACATTTTATTAGAGAAAGTTGTTTATTTTGACGAAATCCACCACATATTCAGTCTTCGTAATGTTCTCAGTAACTTCACTTAGCGCCCTAGGAGCTAAATAATAATAATAATATTTATTTGGAGTTTCTTATTACATAAAAACACAATAATTATTCAATTTATAAAAGTGGTAAAAAATGCAAATGAGGCTAGAAACAACATGTATCGGAAGGGAACTGTTGATCTCAGTTCTAGCCTGGGAAAGAGAAAAAAACTAAATCAGAGAAAAAACAAAAAAAAAGATAATAAAAAAAAGGAGAGAGGAAAGAGGGAGATAACACATGTTGAATATTTATACTAAAAATTTTTCAGAAGTATAAAATATATGAAATCAATGACTTTCTGATTGAGCAGCGATGATATATTTTTTGTAACAGCACTTAAATAAGAAAATTTTACTAACTTTATATTTTTATGAAATATTATTATACAAACCATACATGTTATAACTGAAGGATCATCGATCTTATTTTGTTATACAAATATGATGGACATTTGATAATTAATATGTATGCATCGATATAGAAAATTGTAAATATCTCGAAAACGATGACCTCCAGCGTTGTTGGGAAAATGTACCTTTTTCACTTGGAAAAGCTGTGGGAACTAGGATTTTCAATGAAAAGTACCAAAAGTGTACTGTCAAGAAAGTTAAGGCAATTCGAAATAAATAATGACAGCGTACGCAGCGCCCTCTAGATGTTACATATAAATCAATAAGAAATTATATTTTCCTACGTTAAAAAAACCCTGGTATAAAATTTCGTGCACATATACTCATTTTTTGCAGAAGTTATTTCCGAAAAATGAACAAAAAAATTCATTGGAAACGAAGCATTTCCGGAAACAAGTTTATATAGACTTTTTTTCTTAAAAGGGTCTCAGAAATACGTCACTTGAATATTTTACTTATGTTACACTCTGTATTTGAGAAAATTTGTTTCACGTTTGTATCTGGAATGAAATTCCGTGCATCTCTGTGAATAGTTATCAGAAATACTTGATTACTTTCTTTCCTTCTTCGAAAGTTTTCAACTTTCTGTGTAATGATGGAGATTTGGAGAGCCAAAAGAGTCTAAACTCTAAATTTGTAAAAAGTTAAAAATTAGAAACGGCATAATAGAAGGATGAGAAATGCAGGCAGTCATTATGAAGCGGACTTTACGGAATTTTTCCGGATAAAAAAGGTAGGGGTGAAGGATACCCGTCTAGATCTGATATGAAACTATTGGAAAACTCTAAGCAGGAAGTTTATTATTCTGGAGCAGTTATGGAAGATCGCTGGGTTCAATAATATAATACGTTGGTAATAGCAGTATCCATATTACTTCTAATTCCACTTCGATAACTTCAATGTCCTTAAAAAGTGGATTTAAATTTCGAAATGAGTGAGAACATTCGTCCTGTTTGCTTTATAATGATAATAATATCCACCATGAAAAATGAGATTTGAACACTTTCATTTGTAAATAACGTTACTGCAGTTTCGTCCTATGAGGACAGTTTCAAACTTATACATTGAACTAAAAATGATTGATTACATTAGCCCTTATGTAACACCACTGTAGGTAATAACAGTGGTACTTGAATCAATTGAGTACTTGAATTTTGTTTACATGTGAAAATGTGGAAACGCTAATTTGAAATCCGGTGAGTAAACAGGTTGCACTCGCAATGTTTATGGTTACGAATTTTCAAGGATTTCATATAATCGAGCAACCTTCTTTTACACTCCGGACACTTGAGCTTATAAATTCCAGATTTATCCAACTTGTCCACTTTGTCTTTGGCATTGAAAAGGAAATCAGATAACCTGGCATGTGGTCTGAATGCCACTTCCACATTGTTTTTTCTGAAGAAACCCGCAATTATTTATGTTATTTCAGCAAAAATGTTAGGGTTACCATTTCTTGATTTCTGATTGTTTAATCTGGGGGTATTTTAATCGCTAAGTGAATTGACGACTTCGTTTTCAGGATTTTGTTTGCGTTGAAATTAGCAGACAAAGGTAGAGAGAATGCTCTGTGCAACATTGAATTGTAGACTGCTAATTTATGACTGTCTGGATGGAAAAAATCACTTGGAAAGTTAGAATTTTATACAGCGTGTACGGTAATAATCCGTTCAACCGCAGCGACGAATAAAAATTATCAACAATCAATTTAATTCATGTATCATCTAAATGCAACAGTCAAAACAATTCATTTTTACAAAATACCAATTATTAATATTCCTTCGAAATGAGCTGAACTATTTCGTTTGTTGAATTTCAGTGATACATGAATTAAATTGATTGTTGATAATTTTTATTCGGCGCCACGGTTGAACGGCGTTTTGTCGTACTATAGTAGCATGTTGCCATATGTACCACTTGAAGGTTTTGATAAATCCGCTCGATACCAGCGCCGAATTAAAATTATCAAAAATCGTTTTAAATTTATCTTTCAAATACAACAAACTTTTTAAATCATCAAAAAATTTAATTCTTTGTCAGAAATTATCTTTTTAAAAAGATTGATGAAATAAAATGATACTTGCCTGAGAATGTTTTGCACAAAAGTTGTAACCAAATTTTAAATTGAATGTATTAAAATCAATGTTGGAAATATTCAACACTTTCAATAAAATTAAAATATAACAATCTTTATTATTCATAGAAAAATATTTAGTATGGAAAGTTAATTTGCTATATTTTCAGACAAACGAAAGTCTATTTTTATTACTTTGTTTCATGAGAAAACTTTGACAGTCATGCAAATATATTCATTGAAATTTTTTTCCCAAACTTACTGTTAGAAAGTGAATTCAAAGTTTCATTATGATTCAACAGTCATATAAATAACTAACATTTTATTCAAAGGTCAAAATTATATGCGAAATTGAAACGTTTGTTGAATTTATTCATTGATTGTTGAATAAAAATGTTTGTTCATTGCTGAGTTGAACTATATGTATATATATTATTTTTCAGCATAATATATAGTAAATTGGCGTTTCATTTTCCAATACTCTGAAACACTATTTTCTTCGGAATTAATAAAAGCTTCAATTTATTTCATTAGTCTTTTATATTCAGATAACAATTTTATTCATGTAACATTTTAAATTAAGTGTCATTAAAAATAGAACAAATTTTGGGAACAATCGTTTTCAATGTGTCCAACAAATGCATGAATCAATTAAATTCAAACAAAATAAATTGTTAGGTGAATAAATTGAGGAATGAATATTTGTGACAATAAAAAGTAAAACGGCGTTCCATATCTAAGTGGATAATTTATGTTAACGTAATTGGCCACTGAATGTTGGTCTGGGAATAAAATGATATCGAAATCATCCTATTCACTACAATCAATTGATTTATTTTTATTGATACGAAGCAATTCACATGCGCAATCTTGTATGGTCGACTGTACATTGCTTGTATTCATAAATAGATGGTCTGATATGGTTCTACTGGAAAAGATATATTCAAATATTGATTTGTAATAAATATTGAAGTCGATCTGCCGCACAGTGAGTTTGTGAAGAAAAGGTCATGTGAGGTATCGAGAGTTACTAGACTGATTCCTATGTGGGACCGGTGTGAAATTGGTAGCCATTTTTCGGCAGCCATGTTGATTCCATCATCGAAAAGTTTAAAATTTATATGACAGGTCAAACAAAAAAACACTTCGAATGGATTTATGTCTGGTGTGATTCACTATAACCCTCTGCAACCGGGCCAAACCATCACAGCAGAGTTCTGTTTTGAGGAAAGAGACGAAATATACCGAAAATTGCGTCAGCAGTAGCTGGAAGTGGTCAACAAAAGAAGTCCGTTTTTGCTCCACTACAGCGTCTGTCTGCACGTTTCACAAATCACCGTCCGAAAATTGAGCGAATTGAGACTTCAAGTTCTGCATCAGCCAGCATACTCCCCAGAGCTCAAGCACATCGATAACTTTCTCACCGGACCAGACAAAAACGGTTGTCGTCGTGCTGACGAAATTAATAGACTTGTCTTAAAAAAGAGCGAAACTTTTGAAATAGGAATGCTGAGAATCCAGTTTTCAATAGTTTTCCGAAAACCTTCGACAGATGAGCGGTTGATGAAACCGGCCTATGAATAACGTCTGTCACCCCTTTTGAACACTGGACTTTTTTACTATGGAAGTTTTGAAAACATTGGTCATATATATGGAGTATCCAGAAAAAAGCCGTTTGCTTGATTCAGTTGGGGGAAAACCGATGCCTGGGTTTTTGTGGCATCGAATGGAACCTGATTACTTTCACCCCATAAATATTACAGGAGTTTTTTCCCAACACCAAATCATTATTTTTAACACCTCGACACGTGTTTCGATTACCAAGTGATCATCTTCAAAGAGGAAGATCAAACTAGTTACCAACGCGAAGCTAACGCTATTTATGCTATATAGATATCCCATACAGGTAAACCATCCAGGTGTACCACCCATACAGGTATACCAACCTAAATTAATTTTACAATTTTGCCTTATCTATTATTTTACAATATATGTTTAACTGTTATATAGATCTTTTTGTCTGTCCATAATATTTTTCATCGCAGTCCTTACATTCAATTTTGTAAATTACTGACTTTTCCGAATTCTCGACTTTGTCTTTTGGACTTCCCAAAAGGCTCTGAAGTGTATGACTTGTTTTAAAAACCACCTTCATACCTAGTTCCTTGAAAATCTTTCCAAAGTTCTTCGTATATTGATGGTATGGAACTGAGATGTATTTATCTTGGTTTTTGTCCTTTCTGAAAGTCGAGATTTCGTTCATTCTTAACCTAAACTTCTTCTTTCTTATTATATCATCTACAATATCCCTCGAGAAACCGTTAGTGGCTGCTATTTCCTGTATTGTACGTCTTTCTTTTGTGAACCTATCATGTGTTAGAGGGAAAGTCAAAAGACGATGCACTAAAAAATTCAACCCAGCACGTTTGTGCTGTCCACAGTGATGTGAACTGTCAGGAATATACCTGTACGTGCTTGTTTCTTTTCTAAATATATCGTATTCTAACCCTCCATATTGGCTCCTCATTACCAAAACGTCAAGAAATGGTAGTTGTCCCTTATTTTCTAACTCATACGTGAATTTTATTGATGGACATCTATTATTCAAAACGGAAACAAAGTCCTCAATATTCGATTTTTTGGTATCGAATATCGCGAAAATATTATCCACATACCTTAGCCAAATCCTAGGAAAATACTTCGACTTTTTTTTGGTTTCCATTTCGAATCTACTCATGAACATGTCTGGCAGGTAGGGGGACAAGAAGTTTCCCATGGCCGTTCCTTCCTGTTGTTCATAAAAGCAACCTTCTACCTGGAACCGATTTTGTTTCACAAACTAGTAAGAAAAACGAATTCAATGATTTAGTTCTTATTGAGATTATTTTTCTCTAGTGATTCCCTGAGGTATTGCAAGGTCTGTGGAATTGGGACGCTAGGATATAAGGAACTAACATCAAAAGAAACAAAAATCTCACCTTCTTGCAGAACCATGTTTTTTGTATGTTGTATGAACTCTAAGAGTTTTTTATACTAAAACTTGGTTTCGCAATAGACAAGGTTTCAAATTCCTTAGTGAGCCACTTTGCTATTTGGTAGGTAGGAGCTCCAATAGCTGATACGATGGTGCGCATTGATTTTCCCGGTTTGTGGATTTTTGGGAGGCAATATAGTTTCGACACCGTTGGGTTGGAAACTTGTAACTTCCGTTTCTGTTGAGGATTAAGTATGTTGCCGCATTTCTTGAGGACGTCTTTTACTTCGGCAATCATCTTTGGTAACGGGTTCCTGGACAATTTAGCATACGGTCCGTTAGTAATGAGAGTATTGACCCTTTCGTAGTAGTCCAATTTATCCAGAAATACTACTTTGTTAACTTCGTCGGCTTTCAAAAAAAAAGAAGTCTTTGTCTTTCAATCGTTTAATAAGTTTCTTTTGAAGATTTATCCAGAATTACTACTTTGTTACCTTTGTCGGCTTTAAAAAAAAACGTTCTTGTCTTTCAATCGTTTGTTAAGTTTCTTTTGGTTTTTATCGTTGTTTATTGAATGCTTCCGTTTATCTGTTATCTTGTTCTTGGAGATTTGATTCCTGACCTTTTCTCGGACTAGTCCCTTCGAAGAAATCGGGCATATATTGAATCGAACTTTCAACACTAGCAACGATATTCTCAAGAACTTTCTCGGAAGGCGGGATGCCAAATTTCAAACCGTTGTTCAAAAGGTTGATCTCTTCCTTATCAAGCGGTTGTAATGAATGATTTTCAACAATATTTGTGACTTTCGGACTGGTTTCTTTCGGTTCATGCTTAGATGTGAGGGTTTGGAGTTTCTTATTCAGCGTACACATTTTTCTGATATATTCTGCATTCTTTTGAATTTGATTTATATCGTGCACCAAATTATCCTTGATTTTTCCGAATGTCGTAAGAGTAGTATCATCGGCGAAGGCAAAACAATTATGGGGTGATATGAAGGAAAAGAGATCGATTATGACTAAAAGAGGCCCCCGAACCGAGCCTTGGGGGAGCCATCACACACAAAACGTCTTAACATAGTTTATTGTTTCAGTTTTTTTGTCAAACACAAGCTCTATGACTTGGCTCAGTGACTTGTCATGTTTATTTCTGCATTTCTTCTTGTTTATATGTATATCTATTCAATCTCATGAAATAAACATTATTATTATTATTATTATATACTGTTGGCAATACAACTGCCGTAGTCGGTTTTCAATAATTGGAACACGCTTGCAAACCGGTATCGGGCTGTTTTTTATGTACATTTTGAACATTTATTCAAACAAGCCTTAATACTTCCAGATAGCTCAAACAATTCTGTATATTTGAAGTGTATGAATCTAGTGACAATACTAGCCAAGTTTTCACGATGAAACTCCCACCAAAGTTAAAAAAAAAGTGTTTACCTTCCAGGGAAAATATACGCACGTCTACCCTATTCGACAGACTGAAAGAAACAATAGGATGTGGAACAAAGCACTAGATGGATGGTGTAAACGCGCATTAACCGCACTGAAATTGCTTGTTCATGGTTTGTTTAATAATATCTCATTTCGGAATCATAGGAAACACGAAGCATCAATCCGCTTGAAGTGGTTGATTTCCATATGTAGATATGTGTTCACATAGCGAGAATTCAATAATGTAAATTAATGGCAACTTTGTAACGAGATCAGTTCGGTTTGCCGGAGCAGCACACTGCACAATCCAAGTGTTTGGTCAGATTCAATGACGTGCGTTTGGTGGGATCAGGGTTCTGTTTTGAAACTGGATATTTCAGCAATTTCTCGTGAACGTGGTTGACGTTGTCGACACAGATCAGGATGCACTCGACTTTGATTGATGTAGAATAACACAGTCAATGAAATTGTGAAAGCAGAGGAAGAAGAATGTTGTTGCTCTGGGCTAACGATTATGGAAATACAGGATTGCTTACTTACATATATCGCACGTCAAACAAGCGCCGAGTAGATGTGACGTAACACTGGTGACATATTTAGTAGCTGCCATGAGACTGTGTGTTATTTTACCATTTTTTGAGGATTATTTCCGGACAGTATTATATTCTTTTTGTTTATTTTGATTGAATTTTTATTTAACTATACCAATTAGGTTTCTGAAACATTGAGTTTGTTATTGTGAAAGTCGTATTTTTTGTGCTTTTAGATATTTTTCAAACTGGTGTAACGAGTAGACGCCATATAAGACTGTTATTTTCTTCCGTTTTGTGGTTTGTTTTTTGCCATTGTGGAACTTTTTTTTGTTTTTTGAACATTGTTAAATTAAAAAAAAGTAAAAATTGGAAATTTTCACATTTTTGTAAGTGATAGCAATAATTGTCTAACCATTAAATAACCTTGTGATTTTTAGATATAGGGACATGTATATCATATTGAAGCATTTTTCACCATCTTTTAATTTATCGAATAATATACATAGGGTTTCATTTGAAAACATGAACTTTCGACTACTTTTATGCACAATGGAAATAATAGTAATTTTAGCACGCCCTGTATGATATGGATTCCATTTCTTGGTGTTATTTGAATATTTCGAGTTTGTCCAAACTATCATCAAAATATCAATTTTTCATGAATTGAGAGTACTGATGTACTTAATTTCAATTAAGGCTGTGTTTTGGACCATATTCAGCACACTTTATTTTTTATCTCGAAAACAGATAGAGATAGGTATAGGACATTATCAACAAAAAAGAATTAAAAATAATAGAGTGATTCCAAAAATGTATTAATATATGGGGTATTCCATTTAAAAAAATATAACTGCTAAGACTTTTTGATAGAAGTGGCAACGCCGCAGTGCTGGAAATATTTTATATCGATAGAACAGGTAAGGAAATGTGAGAGGTGAAATTTTCAGAAAAATCATGCTATGCGTTTTCCAGAAACGTCTAACCTACCATCGACCGTGAGTGACTGATTGTCTTTTAAAATGTGAGTCTTCTTTGTTGAATACTGTATACTATCCTTCACATAAATCACAACACCCCCGGTTTGCTGATTTGTAGAATCACATCGAATGTGACTATAACCATCCAGTTTGATCTCTGAATCTTCAATTTCACTAGTTATTCTAGCCTCACAAAGTAACTAGAATTATTTTTGGGGAGTAATATAAAATGCTTATTTGAATTTGGTCAATTTTATGCAGCAAACTTTGGGCGTTCATGTATATGATATCAGTAAAGAGGTGGATATAAGGGTCCTTTATCGGTTTTTTTGTTGTGAAGTAATATTTTTGTTTACTATGGCTGGTTTATTGTTGATAAATTTTATTGTTTTTGAATTATCACCATTTCTAATGAACTCTTCAAGTTTAGCTTTAATACGTTAAAAATATTCTTGTTGAGCTTTGGTTTGGTCTTATTTTTTTATTTTGGTTTTATTCCCGGGATTTTTGTTGATTTATTTTTTGAAACAAGTTTAGCATCTTCTGGAGAGCTCAGAATAACTTTAAGTGGCCTAATTTTTGCTGTATTGAATTTTCCAAGCCTGAATAGTTTAATATTGTTTTTGTTAACATTATAATCCTCTAAAATGAATTCAACTGCCTGCTTATCTTCTGAGTTACGTTCATTTCGCGTATGTTTCTGGGATTCATTAATATTTTAAATTATTAAATCATAGAGAAAGGTTTGAGACTCGTCTCTCTACTTTCGATACTCTCATGGAAAGTGTTATATTGACTTCGACTGCTTGGTTTTACCCTGTGCAATATGTCAGTAGAACATGAGACAGCGACAGACATGTCATAGATCACAGAACAAACCAGAACAGAAAGGTTTTGGCCTTCTACAAAAAAGTAATATTATACATCCCCACATTTTTTTATATAAAGATGGAAAAGTAGAAAGCCAAAACCTGTCTTACACAAAAATTAACCTCTCCTGGAAATATACCTCGTTCAATTTAGAACCAGAACAATCATATGATCTCAGTAGAAGGAACCACCAAAAAATTAACGAATTTCAACCAATTCGTCGCATTCTTTAAACTTTAGTCATTTGCCGATAATGGTGGAAACATCACAAATTTGAAAAGACACGTTAGCTGAAAGTTTCTCTATGTCGCCGAAAGATTTATATACGATTCACTTAAAGAAAAAATTAAAATTGCCAACACCCTTGAAGAATTATCTGATGAAGACAATCAATGTGAAACGAAAACTTCTTGTTCCGAATTCAACAAAAGGCATTTCAAACAAATTGAATTCCTACAATATTATCAGTTGCTCGTATTTTCAAGTAAATATTCTGTTTCTATCTTCTGTTTGAATTTCAATATTGATTAAAAATGAGGAATTAAATGTTTGAAATTTTGTTCTACAAAGAACTGTGATAAATCTCAGAATTCTGTCCAGTCAGTAAAATAAAACAGTATTTTCCGGACCTGTTACATAAACTACTATTTAATATGGATGCTAGTGGAAAAGTGCCCGTACTATTTCTAGCTAAAACCTCCATGAATCAAAACATAATTTTTCGTAACGGAATCAGCTTTTTAATTACTTCAGTGATTAACTCTATGTCCACAACACAGTGTATTTTTTCCGCAGATGTCTGTTAAACGTGACAGTGAATGTTAATAAATGTTTGGATACCCACAATCACATGCTGGAAGCAGGTATTTAATTCCAGTTATTTCATGCATTTGCACAAATTTTCTGCTGTACGATTCTGTGAAAATGCGGTCAAACAAATACATATTGAAGCGAATGGGAATGCTGAAATTTTCGCAAACATGTCATGAGGATTCCATTCGAATGTATGTGGACAATTGACGAGTTTTGAACTCGTCTCCCGTTATACGGTTATTTCAAACTAAATTAGACTAATTATTAGATGAGTGAAGTGAAATACTGCACTATTGATTTGATTAGATGAAAAAGGTAACTATTTTATTCCTTTCATTGCATTTAAATATGTACAAAATTCGGTTAACCATTCACCAGATCTTTGACAACGGTTTAGGTAACTCTTTTGATCAGGTAAAAGATTTAGATGGCTCTATTTAAAAGTTTTCGTATCCAGAAGGACCACGGAGTGGGCGACATCTAGGATCAATAAATCAAAAGTCAAATTCGAGGAAACCAATGGTTATTGATGCGGGCGACATCTAGGCTCAATAAATCAAAAGTCAAACTCAGGAACTGTAACAAACATAGTGACAGATATGAGGGTATATTACTGGAGTTTTTTTCCCAACACCGAATCGTTTATTTGAAAGCCGACAAAAGTAACAAAGTAGTAATTGTGGATGAATTGGACTACTACGAAAGGGTTAATACTCTCATTACTAACGGACCGTATGCGAAATTGTCCAGGAACCCGTTATCAAAGATGATTGCCGAAGTAAAAGACGTCCTCAAGAAATGCGGTAACATACTTACTCCTCAACAGAAACGGAAGTTACAAGTTTCCAACCCAACGGTATCGAAACTATATTGCCTCCCAAAAATCTACAAACCAGAAAAATCAATGCGCCCCATCGTGTCAGCTATTGGAGCTCCTACCTACCAAATAGCAAAGTGGCTCACTAAGGAATTTGAAACCTTGTCTATTGCGGAACCAAGTTTTAGTATAAAAAACTCTTTAGAGTTAATACAACATACAGAAAACGTGGTTCTGCAAAAGGTGAGATTTCGGTTTCTTGTATGTTAGTTCATCATTTTCTAGCTTCCAAATTCCACAGACCTTGCAATACCTCAGGGAATCACTAGAGAAAAATAATTTCAATAATAACGAAATCGATGAATTCGTTTCTCTTACTAATTTGTGTATGAAAAAAAATCGGTTCCAGATAGAAGGATGCTTTTATGAACAACAGGAAGGAACGGCCATGAGAAACCCCTTGTCCCCCTACCTGGCAGACCTGTTCATGAGCAGATTCGAAATGGAAACCAAAGAAAAGTCGAAGTATTTTACTAGGATTTGGCTAAGGTATGTGGATGATATTTTCGCGATATTCGATACCAAAAAATCGAATATTGAGGACTTTGTTTCCATTTTAAATAATAGATGTCCATCAATAAAATTCACGTATGAGTTAGAAAATAAGGGAAAACTACTTGACGTTTTGGTAAAGAGGAGCCAATATGGAGGGTTAGAATACGATATATTCAGAAAAGAAACAAGCACGTACAGGTATATTCCTGACAGTTCACATCACTGTGGACAGCACAAACGTGCTGGGTTGAATTTTTTGGTGCATCGTCTTTTGATTTTCCCTCTAACACATGATAGGTTCACAAAAGAAAGACGTACAATACAGGAAATAGCAGCCACTAACGGTTTCTCGAGGGATATTATAGATGACATAATAAGGAAGAAGAAGTTTAAGTTAAGAATGAACGAAATCTCGACTTTCAGAAAGGACAAAAACCAAGATAAATACATTTCAGTTCCATACCACAAATATACGAGGAACTTTGGAAAGATTTCCAAGGAACTAGGTATGAAGGTGGTTTTTAAAACAAGTCATACACTACAGAGCCTCTTGGGAAGTCCATAAGACAAAGTCGAGAATTCGGAAAACTCAGGAATTAACGAAATTGAATGTAAGGACTGCGATGCAAAATACTATGGACAGACAAAAAGATCTATTAAAGTAAGATATAGAACACATAGCACAATTAAAATATGGAAGACCTAAAAAATCAACAGTCGCTCATCATATTTTGCAACAAAACCATTCCATAGACTTCAGTTCATTAAGATTAGTTAGACAAATTAACAACAACAGGCAACTAGATGCCTATGAGAGTATAGAAATAAGTAAACACAATAATATTATGAATAACAATGACTGACGTATACCAAAGAGCATACTATATGGCTTGTTAAAATAATGTTAGGTTTACTGATTACTGCATAAGGACACATTGCAAAAATAAATTTAGATAGGCAATATTGTGAAATTAATTTTATGTAGCTGAAAATTGTTTTATATACAGCTATAAAAGTTAAACATATATTGTAAAATGATTGATAAGGAAAAATTGTGAAGTTAATTTAGGTTGGTATACCTGTATGGGTGGTACACGTGGATGGTTCACCTGTATGGAATATCTATATAGCATAAATAGGGTTAGCTCGGCGTTAGCTTTTAGTTTTAATCTTGCGCTTTGAAGATGATCACTTGGTGATTGAAACACGTGTCGATATGTTGAAAATATTGATTTGGTGTTGGGAAAAAACTCCAGTAATTTTCATTACTACACCTAAGGTTCCGAACAGTGCATCATAAGATATGAAAGTGATTTGAGTTCTTGATGAAACCAGATGGTGCTATCCTAGGCTATTTAGAGAGGCCATAGAAATACATAAATGAAAAAAAAATTCCAACCGTAAGGAAGAAAGCTCAAACATGGGTACCGACACTTCAAAATACAAAGATTCTCCCAAAACATAAAAAAGCCTTGGGCTGATCAGGTACAAGAGGTTTCATTATAAGTACAAATGCACCAGGACCATTTTGAATTTAGACATCTCAGCAAGGTATTGAAGATCACTTTGACCGTTCACACATCGCCTTTGATAATGTCCGCCGCAGTAATAGACGAAACGGCAAGTACAGAAACCTATAGACCACGACACATGTGTTATCAATGAATTCATGTACTATGAGAAAAGTTCTTACATTATATTAAAAGTGGGAAGTTATTGTTACTGTAACTGAAAAAAATATTTCTGAATTTTTACAGAAATTTGACATTATTTTATGTTGTTTATCGAAAATTTTTTGATGAAACGCCTAACAGAATAATTTCGCCGGATACACTTGTTCAATATATCTCTCATAGTGTGTCGTTTAGGGTCTTTGTTAATCATTCAAAGTCACCATTTTCATGGTACTCGGCAAACTCGATGTGAATTTGAAATATTTTGTCAACTCCCTAATTAGTGCACCACATTCAACCCTCTCAATGTATCAGAAAATTTCATGCTGAATCAACATGGTGAGTTTAAATCTACTCTTTTGTTTGCTAACGAGATAACACCACTAAAATTGGGTTATCTACAGATTTTGCGAACAATTAACGTTTTTTATGGTCAACGCCTGTGTTGGATAGTTTTGAATATGTGCTTTGTGAAACAATTTAGTAGTTGATTACATCGTTGTTTTGTTACGGTCTTCATTAATAAGTTTCGGGAAAAATTACTTGTAATTGCAGTAGCTTGGAAACATTTATCGTAAATTATGCAATTCAACGAAAACTCCTGATTTGCTCGGGTGGTGTCGAGTTTGTTCCGTCATGAACGGAGAGCTGTATACCATGTTTTGCCAATCGTTGTGATTTCAATTGAAATTGTTTCGACGTGAATAAATCTCTATGGTTTCTTGGTTTGGGCGCGTGTCATTTCTGAATTTTTTTTGTCATAGTTCGTAATTTTCACTGCCAGTAAAGCAAAGCAGCAAATAATTTGCTCCTTTCAAGTTTTTCAACCGTAGTCTTCAAGTTACTTACCGCTGCATCACATTATTAACCTATCACTAGAATATGGAACAATGGACAAACTAAAAATTGCTAATGTTGTACCAATTTATAAAAAGGGTGACGAAAATGTGTATGAAAACTATAGGGGCATTAGTTTGCTTTCTAGTGTATCAAAAGTATTTGAGTTGAATATCAAAACTCAATTAATTTACTCCTTTCCTATGAATAACATTCTCTCATCAAACTAACATGGATTCACCCTACCAAAAGCATTCCGACCAATTAGTCTCACATCGTTTTTCTTAAAAACCATGGAGAGGCTATGTGAGCGGTATATAAGAGATGAAGTACTTGTTAACAACCCACTTCATCCAAATCAACATGCATATACCCCGGGAAGGTCTACTGATTCGGCCCTTCACCATGTGGTTGGCAGAATCGAGAGATCATCGGACAACAAAGAATCCACCCTAGGTATATTCATAGATATTGAGGGAGCGTTTGATAAAACAACCTTTCCAACAATTACCCAGCAACTACACTCCAGGAATGTACCCCTGGTAGTAGGAGAATGGATACTCCAGATGCTCTCTAGCAGAGCAATAAGTATTAATGTAGAAGACATCACAGTAAAAGGACTGGTCATGAGGGGATGTCCACAGGGAGGGGTCTTATCACCCCTTCTCTGGAACATAGTTCTGGATACCCTAATTAATCACCTTAACAAAAATGGATTCTACACAATTGCATACGCAGATGACATAGTTATCTTGCAGACCGGCAAATTTGTAAACACACTGTACGATAGAGCGCAGGATGGGCTCAAATTAATAGAAACACGGTGTAAGGAACACTCACTGTCGATCAATCCCAAGAAGACTGATATGGTTCTTTTCACCAGGAAAAGAAGTTTAACGGGCTTGAAACCTCCCGAAATCTTCAAAAGCAAACTAAACTTCTCTGAAGAGGTGAAATACCTTGGTATTATCCTCGACAAGAAGCTAACATGGAACTCTCATCTACAGAGTAGAGCAAAAAGAGCATACGTGGCTTATGAGCAATGTCGGAGGACAG
Source organism: Leptinotarsa decemlineata (assembly GCF_025532065.1). NCBI lineage: Eukaryota > Metazoa > Arthropoda > Insecta > Coleoptera > Chrysomelidae > Leptinotarsa > Leptinotarsa decemlineata. Next base: position 11,461,214 of record NW_027412692.1, on the reverse strand, counting down.
TGGGACGCGCATGGGGTCTTTCACCCCGTATAGTCGCCTGGATCTACACTGCAATAATAAGACCTATGTTAACGTATGGAGCCATTGCATGGGGACCGAAAGTTCTACAAGCAACGGCCATCCAAAAATTATATCAAATACAGCGACTGGCTTGCTTAAACATCACAGGAGCCATGATAATAACACCAACCGCGGCACTGGAATTAATCACGGGTCTGACCCCTCTGGATCTGTACGTTGAGGAGGTTGCGTTAATGACCATGGTACGATTGCACACGGCTGGTGTGAATCTAGAAGTAGGAATGGGTCGATTGAGGCTGGGCCTATGGCGGGAAGCGCTTACTGCGCAACCTCTGCTGCAGGCAACAAGTGATGCAATTGAACCCAGGTTTGTGTTCAATAAACCCTACAAAATACAAACTAAGCAGAACAAAGAGTCAGATGCTACAAATGCAATACGGATTTATACAGATGGCTCAAAAACCAAAGAAGGCTCAGGATGTGGAGTGTACTCCAGATCACTAAGCCTAAGGATTAAGTGGGGAATGGGAAGAAATACCAGTGTGGTCCAAACAGAACTGGCTAGTATCTCAATCGCCACAAAAGAAATAACCAAGAAAAGAATTTCTGGCAAGAACATAACAATCTGCACTGATATCAGACAAGCACTATTAGCCTTGAACAGACACCGTGTTACTTCAGGGCTAGCACTAGAGTGCCACCAAGATTTAGCCAAAGCCTCGGTAGATAATAACATTATCCTGAGGTGGGTTAAAGGGCACGACAGGAGTAAAGGTAATCGCATTGCCGACTCTTTAGCCAAGGAAGCGGCTGTTTAAGAATTTTAGGACCAAGTGGCACCCACGGCCTGATGAATTCGACAATTGCGGAACTAGTCAAATGTTACACCCATGCTCAATCTTTAAAGAGATTGGATGAAATCAAAGGATGTAATCTTGCCAGGATCACCTTGGGCGACCCTGGGAAGCTGGCGCCGAAGAAATATTTGGCGATGACCAGGAAAAATCTACGCCTTACAGTAGGATTTCTGACTGGCCACTGTCAGCTAAGGAAACAGCTACATAATATGGGGCTAGTGGACACACCTCTATGCAGGATGTGTGAACAGGAAGATGAGACTGTCAGGCATGTCCTGTGCGAGTGCCCGGAGTTATCGTCAATAAGAGAGTGTGTGTTCGGCGAGTCTTGGCCTACACCTGCCGATATAAAGGAGATGTCTCCCAGCGACCTGTCCACCTTCCTGGAAAGGACCGGATGGACGACGACCTAGGAGGACAACTCCTCGGAAGGATGTACAATGGGTCACATGTGGCCTAAGTGCGTGGGCTTACACTCACCCTCCCTACTCTACAGATACAGAACATGGATTCACAAGGAATAAGAGTACAAAAACAGCTCTATCTGATTTGAGTGAATACAGTATAAATGCTCTTGTTTGCAAATTACATATTTGTCGTTTATTTATAGATTTTTCATTTTCAAGAGCTTTCGACACCGTGAACCATGAACTACTGCTACAGAAATGTCTTTATGACGCTTGAGTAAATCTCCATTTTGCGTCGTGGGATCCCCTACTATTGGGTTACTTGTCGATAGTACTCTCACTTGGACCTGCCATATTGACCAATTGAGTAAACAATTATCTAGAACTCTTTTTTCATTGCGTCAGTTGAGAAATATAACTACTTTCGATACACTGAAAATGAAATATTTCTCCCTCTTCAATTCTCACATAAGCTAGGATGTTATACTCTGGGGCAACTCAACTGGAACTGTAAAAATTTTTGAATTGCAGAAAAAAACTCTCAGAATAATTACTAATTCTGGTTATAGAATTGTCTACCTCTGTTTTTGAAATTGAGAATAATGCCGTACCGATATTATTTTTGCCCAACGTTCTCATAGAAATTCATGAAAAATCAACTTCATTAATCGAGCAATCAGACCTTCATGACTATGATACCAAACATTGTAACAAATTTCGGACACACCGCTATCATTTGAGTAAATCACAAAAGAACCCACTGAATTTTGATCTCTACAACTATCTTCCCGGTAGTTTCAAAATTCTTAGTATGTCCAAATTCGAAGAAACATTTTAAATATTTATAATGTCAACATACATACTCAATTTTGTTCTTATATTTTTGTATTTGTGTTTCTCGTTTGTTTTTATAATATTTTGATTGTCAACAAATAACTTTCATGCTATTTTTTGACTTGCTACAAATATTTTATTATGTAACGTGGTGAAACAAATATCTTATCTTATTTTATCTTTTCTTGTCTTATCTTATCTTTTCTTTTCTTATGGTACCTTACCTTACCTCACCTCACCTCACCTTACCTTACCTTACCTTACCTTACCTTACCTTACCTTACCTTACCTTACTTTACCTTACCTTACCTTACCTTACCTTACCTCACCTCACCTCACCTTACCTTACCTTACCTTACCTTACCTTACCTTACCACCTTACCTTACCTTACCTTACCTTACATTACCTTACCTTACCTTACCTTACCTTACCTTATCTTATCTTTGATATATACCAATATCTTTTCAAATTCCGATAAAATATTCAATCGAACAAATTCCCCATCTACATTCCGTTCGTCTATTCGTTAATTTTTTTCCCCATCAAAAGCTTTTCAAATTTAAAAAACACCTTATTTATACCGAATATAATATCGTCACTGAATTCTACCCATTATAATTGGTCAAGTTTATACACAAACTCATCAGAATACGGTGAAACAAATTTGTTTATTCGGAATGTTTTTCTCAAAGCATGTACACATCCATCAATGAATATCTCGTTGAATGTTTTTCATGCAAATTCCTTCGAAACGAAAACTTATTTTGTATATCAAAGAGCGAGTATTATGTAAATCTGAACGTGAAAGATGTTCATTAAATTCAGTGACTTTGTAAATCGCTAAAGAGATAAATATTAGAAGAGGAGATGGGACTTTTCTAAATTTTCTTTTCCTCAATAAACTCCAGTTTGTTTTTCCTCATGCCAAAGTAATTCACTTTAAATTGGCCGATAACGATGTTGAAACAACAAGTTGATAAGACGTTGTTTCAACGGTTGTTTCAAAAGTGTTTTTTTATGTTTTTGTTGCTCTATATCACAATAAATATCTCTTCACTGTATTGTGGTATATCGAGTGGTCCAACGAAAAGTATGCACCTTGCTTTTCTCCTTTTTTTTTGTAACTTAACGCAAAAATGCTCCTACAGGTCAATTTTGCTTTTGAAGGGGACACATTTTAGATGTATTTTTCTACTTGTACCTTCAACCTCCTAGCGAGGGTGAGTAACAACCCTAAAATTTTAAAAGGAAAGTGGGGTCGAGTGATATATCATTTAAAAGGGCACAAAATTCTCTTTCCAATTATACCTAATTTGTTGTATTTACTTGAATAGTTATAAAGAAAGCAAGAACATTTACTCGATGTTTTTGGTGTTAATGAAAATGCGGAAAAAACGGCATTTTTAATACTACTATATTCCTCAATTTCTCTCGTGCGTTTTTTGGTCCACATAACAACAGCAGATGAGTGTACAAAAAGAATTTAGGCAAACGTTCATTGATTCAGTTCGGTTGCTTTTGAAATTATTTCAACTTTACTGTAGAAATGGTTTATTCCATTCCTGAACGAGTTGAAATTGTTAAACTTTATTATCAACATAATAGTTGTGCTAGACTTATTGCTCGCCTGTTTAATAACACTCATCCCGGAAAAAAAGGTGAATGATTCGTACATTGCCAAGTTAGTCCAAAAGTTAGTCGATACCGGATCTGTCTGTAATGTGAAACACCAGCCACGGAAACCGATCAGAAATGAAGCAGTGGAAGTCGCTGTTTTGGGACATGTTGAATTGGATCATACTCAAAGTACCCGTCAGCTTGCTGCAGCCTCAGGGGTCTCCCGTTCGTCCATAATACGGATATTAAAAGCCTACAAACTTCATCCGCACAAAATTAAATTAGTACAGGAACTTAATGAAGATGATCCTGATAGAAGGCTGCAATTTTGTGAACAACTGAGCCAGCTACTAATTGATGATCCGCACCTATCATTCAACACGTGCTTTTCCGATGAGAGTGCATTTTTTTGAATGGAGCTGTGAATAGACATAATTACCGTTACTGGGATGACAGTAACCCACACTTATTCCGAGAGGTCCATACCCAGTACCCTCAAAAAATCAATGTCTGGTGTGGCATATTAGGTAGTCATATCGTAGGGCCACTTTTTATTCCTGGGAATTCAACTGGTGAGGTCTACCTGAACATGCTTGAAGATACAATTAATCCTCTTATTACAGAAATAATTGAAAATGACCAAAATCATAATGATGATCGGCTTCATTTCCAGCAAGGTGGAGCACCACCTCACTATGTTGCTCCGGTAAGAGAGTTTTTAGATGACCGGTTTCCTGGACGGTGGATTGGAAGGAGAGGCCCCATCGAATGGCCTGCCAGGTCACCTGATTTATCGCCTTCAGACTTTTTCCTTTGGGGACACTGGAAAAATAAATGTTTTTCTACGCAGCTCGAGTCCATAGAAGATCTTCGCCAACGAATTACAGCAGAGTGCAGAATTATAACACCTGATATGCTACAGAATGTTAGGAATAGATTTGAACAAAATCTGTATTATTGTATGGAAGCAAATGGGTCACATTTTCAGCACTTGCTGAAGTAGGATTCTACTAAGTCAATTACACATTTCAAAGTACTGTGTTGTAGTTATTTTTCTTCATAATACCTACATGTTTGAGTGAAATACAACAAATTAGGTATCATTGGAAAGATAATTTTGTGCCCTTTCAAATGATATATCACTCGACCCCACCTTCCATTCAAAATTTCAGGGTTGTTACTCACCCTCGCTAGGGAGTTTAAGGCACAGGTAGAAAAATACATCTAAAATGTGTCCCCCTCAAAAGCAAAATTGACCTGTCCGAGCATTTTTGCGTTAAGTTACAAAATAAGGAGAAAAGCAAGGTGCATACTTTTCGTTGGACCACTCTGTATACTGATCGATAGATAATTTTGTACTGTATATATTGATGCTCTTCATATTTTCCAAATTTCAATTTTTTGTCTCTTTTCAGCTCATTACTATATTAGGGTGTTGAGTGATTTTGTCTACGAATTCGCAGTGTTCGACATTGGTTTGCGAAATTTTGGTCCAGAGATTTTAGGCTCGAAGATGAGGCTCGAAGTGGTCGACTTACAGTAATCTAGGACGAGGATTTGAGGGTCCTCGTGGAGACTGGCCCATCACAAACGATTCGTGGGATGACGGAAGAAAGGCTAATGAAACCCATACTGAAAAGGTCAATGTGGCAGAACCTGAAATGTGCATGAGCTAGCTGCTATTTTTATTACTGTTGGTATAGCAGAGCCATATCAGAAACTTGAAACACATCTCGTTAACTTTGAATGGTTTTTGAAGTTTGAATCAGGAATTCCCAACACCAAGTTAACATCTTCGAGTACTTGCTATTGAAATTGATTATGGAGGATGATAACTATGTCACAGCTATTTTCAAGGTTTGTTAGCTTTGTTCTGCAGGTATTCATGCCTGTCGTATCATCAGAACAATTGAAGGATAACGATGACACTGCGTCTGTTGCCTCTTCAATCAATCGATCAATCAAACAATCAATTTATTCAATTTACATACCTATTCTTGTCTATAATGCATGTTAGCATATCTTCAATAATAATTACAGTAGATTAAAAAAATTAAAAAAATAAATAAATAACGAAAAATAAGTGGTAGTATTCAGTTCTTGGGAAACGCCTAGGCAAAGCTTGTGTTGCGTATTTTCCCAGATCTGAACACAACCATGAATGTGAGAAAAAAAGTCATTCCTCTCAGTAAGAAATAAAAATTTATAATAAAAAAAATAATAGGAAGCAATGATCAACCTGAAGAAGAAGTATTGAACCAGACAATGAAGCGAAGAGAAGGCAGAAGTGAGATAAATGAAAAAAAATCAGACTTGATCCATAGAGTTGATTCAAATATTTCTTTTAAGAAATCAAAGTTGTGATCAAAGAAGGATCTGATTGTTTTCTTGCGTTCGTTAACATTTTTTATGTTTCTTAGTTCAATTCAATTGACAAGTTTCGGTCCAAAGTAAGTAACAAACCTTTGGGTATATACGTTTTTACAAAAAGGAACACTAATTGATCTCTTGGATTTGGCTCGGGTGTTGTGTATGTGTGTCAAATATGTAAGAGGCGAGTTCAACGTCATAGTACACAGTGTGATAGGTGTATCATTTTCTGATATTGAATAAACTAGCCTTCTTCTATGAGCTGTCAGTTGGATGTCTTCTATCTTTCTTCAGTACTGTTTTAAGCAATGTGTTTTGTATCACTTGAAGATTATGTAATTCTGTTTTATTCAACCCACCCCAAACAATAATACAGTACTTTATAACTGATTCAGCTAATGCATCGTATGTCATCAGTAATAAATGTTTATTTAGTATATTTCTAAGTTGGTAGAATTTAAGAATAAGTTTTCTAAGTCGTTCCACGAGAAAATCTACATGTTTGTCCCAGCGTACATGTTGGTCAAGTATCACACCCAGATATTTTATTGTATCCGTTTTCTCTATACGTGGACAAGAAGAAATTAAAGGAGTTTGGCAATTGAGAGTATGCATGAAAATGTTTGCCTCTAGTGGTTGGTCTCTTATTGTTAATGAAAAGGTGAAGAAATTAGTTTTATCGACGTTTAGACTCAGGAGACTGAAATGCAGCCACGAGAATATAATGTTCAATCCGTTTAGTGCACAAGCGCGTACAGAATGGATGTGCTCTGTATGTGGTGTACCTCTATGTTCATCTAAAACTAAAACTTGCTTCCAAGATTTTCATGCAAAGGTAGTATTCAGCGGAAACTTTATTTTATCGTATCTGATTAAAACCATTATTACAGGCATAGTGGTACATATAGTGTACCACCCCCCAGGAGTTCCTGAGCTCGTTGGTGACCAAAACCTATATTTTTTCAGATTTACATTTATTGAATGAGTGTAATAAAAGTTGCAAGTATGTCAGTAACCAATATTCATTTTCGCGTGACGCATGGGTGAAATACTGGGTAATTTTCTTGTGGCTGAAAGAGTTAATGCAATACTAGTGTTGGTCCCATGGGACCAACGTGGCAGGGAATCTGTTAATATATATTAGAAATAGAATTGGACCCACGACATTGCCCTGGGGAACACCCATGGCGACTGGTTGTATCTGGCTATAAGTGTCGTTTATTTTGACCCTTTGGGTCTTGTAAATAATCAGCTAGTAGTTCTAGGCTTAACCCTCACTCCCACATTTCCTAACCTCTGTAACAAAATATCATGCATGACATTGTCGAAGGCTTTGTACAAATCTAAGAACACCGCCTTTTGAGATGTCCAGAAGAAACGCCAGTTACGAAAACTTACGGCCTAGTGCAACAACATATCGTGAGTATCAATTCAACACTGCTATTCCCTGTCGTGGAGGCGGGTTGGCTGCCCTTGTTCATCTTTCACTGCCTAAACCACTGTGCATGCTGTTTTTGGCGAGTGCATTGGCATGGAATGTGGGAGTTGAGCAAACCAGCCATTGGATGCCTGCTTCCACGTAGCCTCGCTGGATACGGCAATGACAGAATCACTTGTGGTTCTGTACCTTCCTAACTGAATGGCATCCCAACGACGGCTTAATTCTAAGATGTGTGTATCCGTGCCGAGAGGATGAATGACCCTGAGCCTATCAGCTGTCTCTACGGAACCTTCGAGATACCGGACTCCCTCTCGTCGTAGCATCGCCTTGTCACGGTAATGCGGGGCTCTGCCGTGATTGACCTTCTTTCCCTAGCTACTTTTATGGAAGAGTAAACTCGAAAATTTTTTCTGACGCTGAGTCTACAGCGGAGATGAATATCGAGCATACGACTCCATCTGACCTCCCTGTAAATTTAGATCAGGAGCGAGAGGTTCTCAACTCTCCAACTCCTGATCCGATAACTGAACCTGAAAAAAATGTTTGGTGGTGGAGCTAGGAAACGACTGAGTCGTCTCCTCAAGAGTGGGTACCTTGTGAAACCGCCTTACACCAAATTCTTCAGCGGCGTACGCAGAATTTGTCTCAGGTGGAGGAACAAACCCCCCATGAGCAGGTTAGCAAATGTTTGCGCTCAAGTGATGACTCACCAAAACCAGAGGCGAAAAGTCCTGCACGGCATCGTCAGGTGTAGCTGACGTGCAAAAATCCTTATATGGAAAGGTTGTCGCGGGTATCAAGGTGGCACTTTTGCACCTTGACTATCCGACTATCCTATTTACGATGAAACCGCAGATTATATTCTTTGTGCCTGCCGCGCTGGGGACCGAATCAGGTTTTTAGAGTTCTGCAGAGCCGTACTCTTATCATCTGATTTGAAAGACTACTCACCATAAAAACCAGTCGGCTTTGTTAAGAAGCTGGGTTCAATTGGTCGAGTGTGAATATGTGTGAATCACAATAAACCCTTGCGGGTTGCGATGGAGGGTTGAATAGACCCACTCACTTTGGACCTAACCTCACCTAACCTGTCGTGGAAGTGATCAAAAGGATAACTATACTCCTTACTCAACTCAAACTAAATTTTGGATGAGTTTTGGAAATTGAATTTTTGTCACAGAAACTTTAATTAATAATTGTAGCAAATAGTAACATACGTTGGTGAACAGTATGTTTTCAGTGTTTTCAGCGGGGCATGTAATTTACTTATGTATATTCCATATGCTATTTCACATGAATATTGCAGTAGATATTGATATTATCATAAGCCAACATATTCGTGAGGTATTTCTTTGCGTTCGTCACAGATATCAGTTCCGCCGTACATTTCAAAGAAAAAAGTTATGATTCTCATTCGTATGCAAATTTGATGAATTCTATTATTGACGTTACGATTGTACATTTATTTGAATACTAATGGTCTCAGTTATCAGATCAATTCGACATTCATGTTCGAAGGCTTTCATTAGAGGGTGAATAATTCACGAAACACCGTATTTTTCTGACAACGGTTAACGCAGAACTGTATTCGGGGGTCACCCTATAAATGAAATGTGAAGTATCTTGAAAATGTTTTTTTTTCTAATTCAAAATTTCAAAAGTGTGACTTTGATATGAATCTATCGTTTACTGAATGTTGCCAATTCCTAAACTCGTAAATCAAAAACCTAGTGGTATTTCAAAAACAAAACAAAACAAAAACAAAAACAAGGCAAAAGCAGAAAAGTCCTTGAATCATTGTCAAACCAGTTTCATACAAGAAGGCTAGTTTTCTTTCGAGTGTACCATAAACATGAACAAAATAGAATGCAATCATTTTATTTCCTTGAGACAGTACATGCTACATAATAATAATAATAATAATGATAATTGCTTTTATTGACAGGAACAAATACAAAGAAAAAAAAATATATATATAAACAAAAATATAACCTCCTATCAAATGGCAGGATTCAATTTCTGACCATGCTACGGAGAAATCGCAACATGAGCAGACCTTGCTCTTCCATAGAAAAAGTCGAAGGTTTTAATACAAAATGCATATACCAGTAACAAACGAATGGCAAACACCTCATGAAAACATAAAAACAATTATAAATACCAGGTAATTGAAAGCAAATGCTTTGGAGCCCCGACGTGTGGGGCATTTTGAGTTATTCTAAGTTTTGTTAAAGGTACAATAAAGTTATTTTCATGTCTAGTATTATACTCATGTTAAGAATCAATTTGGAGGAATATACCTTTTTTTGTACATATATATACACAATTTCAAAATATGAAGTGAGGATGAGGTTGATATTTCCAGGTCTTTGTATGCGTTTCTGTATGAGTTTCGAGAGCTCAAACCCAACATTGAACGAACAATACGTTTTTGTGCTATAATAACACAAGCCGATGAAGTTGATGTTCCTCAAAAGCATCATATCGTAATATACCTTCTACCCGTGCATATTAGAGCTGCAACAACTGATCAGGACTCAAAATTCCTTTTATATTCCCGAACTGAGATGGTTATCGACATTTGATCTCATAAACTTCGTTCTTGTGACATCAGTGGAGATCATCATAGGCGAAGATATATTCACAGGTTCTCTGGGGCCCATGAAATCTGAGGCTTTTTGTTTTATTGATATTTAGAAAAAGGAAGTTTGCCAAGAACCAAGTAATCACTACGTATGACGTTTCGTCATAGTTTTCCCTGATGGAACTTTCACGGTTGTTGGAGATGCTGGCACAGGGAATTCATCAATGTCCTTGATGTGAATTATGAATAGCAAAGGTCTAAGTACTGACCCTTGTGGGACACCCAGATAACTCGTTTTCAATTGAGGCATACTGCCATCTGAGAGGATTTCAATGGTACAAAAGTTGAATTGTGAAACTATCTCTACTTCGTGAACGCGGTGATTCGACTACGTATATTGATGTCAGATTGTCAACTCGAGTATATATCTACTAAGTTTGTAATTACAAATAGAACAACGAAGAAAATATAAATAACAACATCTTCTTTTGTGAGAACTGTTCTGTAATTGTTATGTTCTGTGCATTGATTCTGGGTTAATTCAGAACGGTTCTATAGCAGTTCGAAATACAGAACCAAAATAAACCTATTGGGTTTTGAACAGACGAGAATCTTGTTGAAATGCAATCATAAACACTTATGCGGACCATGTCAGATATCAGACAAATCAGATTGGTTAGCAGATCAGTTCAGAACGGTTTGCAGACTGAGCCATATATGCGACTATCAGTGAAGAAATTAAATAAGCATCATATTGATACATGTGTGAGTATAATTGAGTCTATAGTACTGGAAATATATGAGGAATAGTTGACCAATTGTCAAGGTGAAGGAATCCCTCAGCGACCCACTAGTAATTACCAGGGGCGTACCCCGAAGAACAGAATTGGTACCCATTTCATTTCTGCTTTATATGAAAAATATATTAAAAAACTTCAATTTCCATGGAGGAATGACTTCATTTGCTGATGATACCGTTGTCACTCCTCTCTTGGAAAACCATGGGATGCGAAATATACATTCAGGCTGAAATAGGCATCAAAATGATTTTCAACTGGTTGAGTTATAATTTATTGAGTGTCAATGTCGAAGAAACCAAATTCATTGCATTTACTCCAACAAATAGAGACCAACTGACTGAAAACATTATGGAAATCCAGAAAAGAACAACCTTCATAACCATAAAACCATTCATTGTTGCCACCTTCTTCATTCCATTCAATATAGTGAAGATTTGCAATTTTCAACTACGAAGGAATTTTCTTTCTTTTTGATTGAAATAAAATGTTTCAAACAGGAAATTCTTTCTTGTTCGAATCCTCCTGATGTACCTCACTTTATTCAAACATCAAATCCTGGAATGAACAACAAACACAATTCCAGTTGTACGAGAAGTTATCGCGAAATGATTTCTGAGTAACGCAGATGTTCTTTCCTAATGAGATCCTGTGAATGTGGCATTCCAACAATTGAGAGCGGCATATATTTTGATTTTACCAAGACTATTCATTAACTGGTATTAGAAATTTTTGGGAGCTCCGAGTTTCTCGATATGTTTACGTAAATAGCTGAGGACTGGTTTAAGTTTGACGATAGTCGTATCACGAAGTGTTCTGGCGATGCATTGAATGTATTGGAGCCTCTGGAGACACCCTACATTTTGTTTTATAAGAAAGAGGACATTGTTAGATCAAGATCTTCAGATGATGTGGTGCTGCAGGTTTTTCCGGGTTTTCCTGCAGCTGAAAAAGCAAATGCGCCACTGGAATCAATGAAGTCGCCCCGGAGCGCCAATTAATTTTTATTGTTGTTTTTATTTTATTTTTATCGTTGTTTTGATAAACATAAATACTCAATTCTATATATATATATATATATATATATATATATATATATATATATATATATATATGATGAGCTGTTTTCTCGGGTTTCGCTCCGTGTTCTGTGTATTTTCTCCCCATGAGGATTATTTTCACAACGTTTCGGCAAAGTCTCATTTGCCATCTTCTGGTGATGTCTGGTTTTTTCAACTAGACTAGTCTAGTTGAAAAAACCAGACATCACCAGAAGATGGCAAATGAGACTTTGCCGAAACGTTGTGAAAATAATCCTTATGGGGAGAAAATACACAGAACACGGAGCGAAACCCGAGAAAACAGCTCATCATACTTTATCCGTGAGAATCTTCGAGTTAACATATATATATATATATATATATATATATATATATATATATATATATATATATATATATATATATATATATATATATATATATATATATATATATATATATATATATATATATATATATATATATATATATATAGAATTTTGGTCTTGTCTACGTTGAAGGAGAGTAAATTAGAATCACACCACTGTTGAACTTTTTCCAAATCTAACGATATCGTATGTTTCAAATTGTTAGTATTTTTTTCATGCCATGTATTTATTGACTGAAGATTATTATTATAATTATTTACTAGGCGTTCAAACTCTAAACGACTTTGCCGACATGAATGGGTTAAATCGTTCAAAATATCGTGACAAACGATATCACAGATGGATTTTTTCTTTGAGTTGAAGATGTTGGGCAAAAAACTGAACCCTAATTAGATAAACTGAAAACATGTTACAAATCAATTAATCTAACATTGTGTAAATGTAAGATATATTTTTTGAGTATTTTCAACGATGTATCTTATTGTTTTTCTTCAGCTCATGTCCCATGAGATATTGAAGTTCCAGTTTTTTCAGAAAACATAATATTCATCGGTTCTGAGTTCAAAGGAAGTCGACTAGCTTTTTTATATGAATCGAGGCCTTTTTGTGAGGCAATATTTTTTGTACTCTGTGAAAGAGCGACACAAGTATTTTATTGAAATAGGAATGAAAAAGATATTTTTCTGTGACGGGAAAAAAATTTGACATTTTATATTAAAAATATTAGATTTTCGCTTCTCGGTTTTTTGTCTCCTTCCGCTTCGCGTCGAGCTAAAACTTCGAGCTAAAATCTAATGCTTTTTCCTCTTGTATAATAAATAACTATTTTTTGAAACAGAAGTGGAAAATGAATTTCCGACAGCAGTAGGCGATTTCTTCCTAGGACTTGGAAAGGAAAGGAAAGGTTGTTAACTTCAGCTACAACCCCAATGAAGTAACCTGAATTTGGAATAAAAAGTAATAATCCGATTATGAAAGTCATAACGACACAACTTCGTTAGATTTACTTTTGTTCCAAAACCGTGCTGGAATATATTTCTCTCCGTATTAAAATACAAATTATATAACTCATCTCGGGAAAGACCATTAAAATTCTATGAGCATGATGAATTATCACGTACATGTTTATGTTGTTTGCATTGAAACTAAACAAAAAAGTTTCACTAGTCGTAAAATGTACGAATATGACTGTCACTCATTTTATACCGAAACAAAATAATATTCATGATTTGCCCGAATTCGCTTCTGAAATGAATTGATGATGTTTGTGAACCGTCATTTGTGGTAGGTTTGAAAGGAATTACACTTTGAAAGAAAATTGTGAGGGAACCTATGAAAACAGTCCTGCATTTTCATTGTAGTGATTTTGAAAAACAATTTTGATTTATGTAGAGTTGAGATTGATTTGATGATTTTAATATACACATAAAGTCCGCATCAAATGGGATTTTTTTTGTTCATCTCTTCAAGCAACTTTTGATATCCCTATCAGGTTGTGCTTTAAAAATGATGCCAAATGACATGCATATGACCGATCAAGTGATTTTTCTTTTCTGTCCAATTTGACATTTTTTCCAAAAAATGTTCAGAAAAGCAGTTATTGCTCGAAATTTCGAAAATCGGTTAAGAGATTAGATGATTGTTTTTTAATTTTTTACCCATATACCAATTTTCAGCTCTCTAGTACAAATTTAGTTTTTTTACTGTTTTTCGAAAATTTGACATTTGCCGATTTCTCAAATTTTGACAAACCTCAACAAAGCTAGTGCTTTATGCCTAACTTATCTTTCCAACGCATTTTTATTACCAATTGCAATTCTAAATACAACTTATTTCGCAAAAATTTAAAACACCAGAAAAAATTATGCAAAGTTGATACAGTTTTTAAAAACAAATAAATATTTCACTTTATTTCTACTTTTTGTGAAATAGCTTGATACATAAGCATAATTAAAAAACAATATCAATGAAAAGTCAATAATTTATTCTTTACTGCACTTTTCAAACAGTTAAACTTTGATTTACTCATTACGAAAAATTACAACGAAATTAAACTGAGGGTACTGTGGAAACAATTGAACTGAACTGAATAAGCAAAATATTTTATTGTCATATGACATTTGTTGAACAACTCAAAATAGTGTTTATCAGTTTTAGATTTAAAATAGTTTATTCGTTGTCTAGTGTGTTGTTAAAAATGCTGAATCTTCAAGAGAAAATTGAAATCGTTTCAATATGCGGCGAGAATACCGGTCACCGACAAGTAGCATTTTCAATGCCAGACATCCTGCAAGAAATATTCATCAGTCAACAGTTAGTAGGATAATAGCTAAGTTTAAATCTACTGGCTCCATTGAGAGTAATTTTAGAAGAGCACATCAGCCTTCTAGACATACTAAAGAAGTGGAATTTGAAATATGTTTGGATGTTGTAGAACATAAAAAAATAAGTATTCAAGATATTGCAGATAGAACAGATGTTAATCGAGAGAGTGTACGACGTATTTTACACAAAAATAAATTTACGCCTTATAAACCGAAATTCATCAATACATTAAAAGAAAGGGACTTCGATATGCGCTTGTATTTTTCTTTTTGGTTTCAAGGGAAAAAAAAAGAAAATTATCAGTTTCCTTATCAAATTTTATGGACAGATGAAGCGACCTTCTCTTCAAATGGCGTTGTGAGCTCGCAGGTGGTGGACAAAAGGAAACCCACATTTCGTAATCGAATGTCGAGATCAATATTCGTTTAAGACGAATGTATGGTGTGGCATATTAAACGATCAAATTATAGGACCATACTTTTTTAGACATAATTTAAATTCTGCGGACTACCTACACTTTGTGAATACCGAACTATCTGAAGTTTTGGATAATATGCCCCTTCAAGTAAGAAATGTTGTGTGGTATCAGTGTGATGGTGCACCTATTCATACTACAAGGGTGCTTGTAGTATGAATTTGAATTTCCAAAGAGCGTCTTTTGGAAATATTTAGAGGCAAAGTAATCAGTAGCAATATGGAACACTTTTGGCCGCCTAGATCTCCTGATATAACCCCACTAGATTTTTTTTTGTGGGGTTGCTTAGAACAAAAGGTGTATAGGCAAAGACCTTTTCGAGATATAAACCATTTAGAGGCAGTTATTCGAGAATGTGTTGTAAGCACGAAACCCCGTAGTATAAAGAATGCAGTTGATGATGTTTTAAAAAGGACAATTGATTGCATTGAACGTGGTTGAAGGCACACCGAAATGTGACTTTTTATTTTGTATTTATATTGATATTTACATGGTTTAGGCATATGTTTCGATTTGATTTAGTGTTCTTAATTTAAATTATAACTTTATTTTAACAGATGTTTGTTAGATTTTTTACGGTTTAGTTTTCTAGGCATCAAAATCTAAATTGATTTCTGAAGTAACTGAAGTAAGTAATTTTGTTCATTCATACCTCATTAAAGATATTTAGTAAATGTGAAATTACTTTCGTAAAATTCCTTCCCTTAGTATTTGCGTTGTAATTTTTCGTAATTAGTAAATCAAAGTTTAACTGTTTGAAAAGTGCAGTAAAGAATATATTATTGATTTTTCATTGATATTATTTTTTAATTATGCTTATGTATCAAGCTATTTCGCAAAAAGTAGAAATAAAGTGAAATATTCATCTGTTTTTGAAAACTGTATCAACTTTGCATCATTTTTGGCATAATTTTTTCTGGTGTTTTAAATTTTTGCGAAATAAGTTGTATTTAGAATTGCAATTGGTGATAAAAATGCGTTGAAAAGATAAGTTAGAAGATGGTCATTTGTTGATTGAAATGCGTTAAAAATAACGGTTTGGTGTTGGAGTTGAACTCCAGTAATATTCATTTCTATTATGGTTCTTCAAAGACGGTTCTTTTTTGGTAAATCTTCCACTTCTGTATATTTTCAGCACTCTATATCTAAATTTCATGAATTGTAATTTAGTGAAACTTTCAGTCAATAATCTCTTGAATCTCATTGACGTGAAAACCAATAGTTTTATGTGATTTTTTTTTATATTTTCAATTCTTTCCAAACTATAGGTTTCACTTCTATTCAGCTAAATGTCAATAGCAGATAGTTTATTCACGATATTATTATCATTCGAAGGTTAGATTAGGTTAGGTTCATTTCATTCATTCATTTAGGTTCATTCAGGTCTACAACCTTGAGCGGAAAAAATATCAAAAAATCCAGAGGTAGGTACGAAAGGTAAGACATTTAATGGTTTGCGTAACAAATTGTGAACTGAATAGTATTCCCTTCATGTCGTCTATTCAAAAATCATTGAAAATAAGGTCGTTCAAAATGGAAAATTCGTCGTCGAATTTCAGCAACATTATTTTCTGATAAGCAGTGGTCTAATAAACCAAAACCGGTCGTAACAAATAACAAGCAATGGTCTAATAAACCGAAACTGGTCGTAACAAATAACAAGCAATGGTCTAATAAACCAAAACCAGTCGTGACAAATAACACGCAATGGTCTAATATCAATCAATCAATCAATCAATCAATCAATCAATCAAATATACTTTATTGTCTGAAGAACTACATCTTGTAGACAAAGTCATAAATAATATGTAAGATACAAAAATCTACATAAAAAAACATACACAATTTGAACAAAATACAATAAACGTAAGCTAAAAATGTGAAATACACTGAGATATTCAGCTGGAATAACAAGACATAGAAATAAAAGTTAAGATTCAAGCGAATCGTCAAGATACTCCTGAACTGAATAATAGGCCCTATCAACAATTAGCATTTTAACTGCTTTTTTGAATTTGTTAAGCACTATAATTTCTTCAATTCTGGCTGGTAAGTGGTTAAACAGTTTGATCCCGTTGAATATAATTGAATCCCTAACAAGGGAGCTCGCAGGAATAGGCAGATCTATGTTACTATTGTGGCTACGAGTATTATATTAGGAAGGGGGAGATGCACAAGAATATTTTTTTTATCAAGCAAATTGATTCCAAGATAAACAGGGGAGCTACTGTTAAAATACCGTGAGCTATGAAAAGAGGCTTGCATGGATCCCTGGGAGCTGCTTTGCACATATATCGGACAGCCCGTTTTTGGAGCACCAAAATCATTTGAAATAAATCTCTAGAACAGACTCCCCAGAAGGCAATTCCATATTCAATATGGAGATCTATTAGAGCGAAATAAGCTGTTCTTGAATGGGAGTAGCCTAGTTCTCTAGAAATCACTCTTAGTGCATAGCAACCTGAGGCAAGCTTCTTGCTTAAGTTTATTGTGTGATTTTTAAATTTCAGTTCATCATCAATGTTCAACCCTAGAAAATTATAATTATGTACCCTGTCTAAGATTTTGTCAACAAGGCAGATCTCAGGTAAGTTGCAGTGGAGAGTAAGTATGCTAGTTTTATTGATATTAAATGATAACTTATTGCAGTCGCACCATTCTTTGATTTTGTTGATGTCAACTGAGATGGCATCTTGAAGGGTAGGAATGTCCTTGTTGTGCCACAATAAAGTGGTGTCATCAGCAAAGAGAGTAATTGTGGCTGTTATATCTATAAAAGCTTAGTCATTTATGTAGATAAGAAACAAAATTGGGCCAAGGATCGATCCTTGTGGTACACCACATTTGATAGTTTGAGCAGAGGAACACTCGGTTGTTTTAACTACCTGTTTGCGACCTGATGAGTGCGAATGAAACCAGTGGAGAGTGTTGCCTCTGAAGCCATACTGTTGCAACTTATTAAGAAGGATCTCATGGTTGACACAGTCGAAAGCTTTCCATAGATCACAGAAAATAGCAGCGACTGCTTCTTTAGCGTTATATTCGGAGTATATCGTTTCTAACAGAGAGAACATAGCATCACTAGTACCCTTATTTGCTTGGAATCCAAATTGACGAGAAGTAAGGATGTTATTATCATTGCAAAAACATATCCCTTATACAAAGGGATTATCAGAGACGTCTTCAGAAACGATGGGAACTCGCCAGATTCAAAAGACTGATTTATGAGTTGTCATAAAACCACTGAGGTTGAATAAGGTAGATTCGCAAAAATTTTAACAGAAATATCGTCTATACCTTTGCTATTCTTGTTTTTGATATTTTTGATAACTGCTATTATTTCCTCGGGATTTGTTTCATAGAGGGAGAAACTTTCTGATATGTCAATATTGGAAAGAAAATTCAAGGGATTATCAGTTGATGATATATTTTCGGTGAGTTTGTCCGCTATGGTGCAATAGAAGTTATTTAATAAATTGGGATCCAAGCCTACTTCGGATGAATGTTTATTGGACTTTTCTCTGAGATCGTTGATAATGGACTAGATGTAGTAGATCTGCTTAGCATGCTTCAAAGTAACTTTGTAAATTGACCTATATAAATGAAGTTGATAAATGAAGTTTGGTTAGGATCTATAAATTTTCTTATATAATGTAATGATCTTAGGTTCTTGGCAGAGATTTTAATACCTTTAGTCAACCAGGGTTTTCTATTTTTTATTTTGATTTTTTGTAGAGGAAATGATTTATTAAAATTTTCTAATAACCCATTGTAGAATGCCTCAATAAACAATAAACCGAAACTGATCGTAAAAAATAATAGAAAGTAGTAGAAATTAGACAAAATTCATTTTCTCCACTCTACATTTGATATGAATATCTACGAAATAAATAGGTCATCAATCGAACAAGTGACAAAAAAATATTTGATTCAGTCTGTTGGTATTCAAAGTTTTGGGATTAAGATTCGCAGAATTTCGAAATTCACCCAATCCTAACAATTAACAAAGCAATCGTCGAACTTCAGCGACATTGTCGCTAAAAGATATATAGGCAATTCACTCACAAACAAAATCAAAATTGCCAAGACTAATAAAAAATGATCACATGAAAACAATCAGTGTGTTCTGACTTCATTGAAAGGCATTTGAATAATAATAATGATAATTTATTGAATTTTCACAATATGTAAAATGCCGAGCAAAAAATTCAATCTCGTCAATTTTAGCAGTTGCTCGAATTTCCATATAGATGTCAAAAAGTTTTTGTTAGTACCTATCTTCTGTTAAAATTTTAATATTTGCTACAAATAAGAATTGAAGATTTTGAAATTTTGTTCTACAAAGGAATAGATTGAAGAAATGTGTCTCTATGATTTGTTATCCTGCACGGATGCCAAAAAAATAGTGTACGCAACACGCTCGAAAGCTCTACTTGTCCAAAAAAGAGTATTTTTCGGACTTGTTGAATGAAATTACTATTTTTCCAGAATCACTCTGTTCAAGATCAAGTTACACATTCTATCCCCATTTCTGAACAGAAAAATCTCGCGAAAATTGTTATATCATATGAATTGTGTAATGTAATGAAAGAACAGTTTGATTCGATTTGGAGTTTATTTTTACCAATTCTCGAAACAGTCCTGATATTCACTTTTCGTATGTCCTCGAGCTCTCTCAGATATTCGCTTTTTGTCAACTGTTTTTGAGCATTAAATTCCACTTTTCACAGAAAATTTTGCAGAAACTCACCGAACACCAACAACTCACCAACAAACTAAATAGTTGAACTCGTGAACGTATGTTTAAGACGTGTGTGCCAACAAAAAAATTAAAAAATCGCTAGTCGACTATACGTAGCATGCAGAATTTAAACGCTCACCTGAATGAAACCTCATAATAATGAAATGAGGTAAATTCATTGTGAAGTGTTGTGATTTCAGGAATACCCTATTCATTCTCTTGCCATTTCGTTGAGATGTATTTTTCGACAAAAGAATATAGAAGCCGAAACATCCTCATGACTTCAACAGAGTTAAATTGCAAATGAAATATTACGAATATTCCATCAAGCGAGTCTGGAAAGTATTGAAAATAAGGATGGCGTCTTTTTGTTCCGGAAGATTTATGAACTCATATATTAGATTCGCAAGAGGAATAAATCAAGCAGAAAATCTACTATGAGATGAATAAGATATGTTAGTCTTATCTTATTTTATTATTCATTTTCCTGCCAGACTACCATTAGGGCCGATTTGTTAGAAACACCCACATATGGAGATCATTATTCATTCCCATGGAAGCTCTTTTACTCTCTCCGAAGCAGGCGGAGCACTTCGTTTTGCACTGTGAGCTGTTGCAGAGTATTATTCCTCAGATAAGTACGCGTTGAATCGAGTGAAAAAAGCTCACCCGAATATAAATCATGCGATGTTCTTGGAAAAAATATATCACATATTGTAGTATAGTCTATCCATTCCCAATTGGAATGGCAATAAAAATAAGAGTACAGCCATAAACATTTCTTGTCTGTGGCCCCTAGTCGCCCAGATAGTAAACGTGCTATTAAATGTAGTTGAGGAGTAAAGGCTCGACTAGCTGCACTGGCTGAATACTAATTTTTTGTCCGTTTCAAAATAGTTCTTCATCAGTTCCGTGTGTTCGTGGGGTAAGATGAGGCAGTGAGTGGTTTTGAAAACTGATTTTTGAAAACTTTTTCTAGAGATCAATTACCCTAACACCAAACTGATATTTTTGCAATCGACGCGCGTTTCGCTAACAAGGTTAGCATCTTTAGGAGAAGTAAATTGATACTGAATCTGAAGACAAGGGTTAGCTGTTTATATACCTAAAGTTTTTTGGTCCGATGTGGACTTTGTTTGTTAAATGATGATTATCCCAGTTGATTATTCGGTAATTAACTAGTGAAACCACTACCTGCAAATTAATTTGTCCGCTTTTTAATCTATTGTTGATAAATTAATTTGCAGGTTCCACTAGTTAATTAAAGAAAAATCAATTAGGATAATCATCATTTAACAAAGTCCACATCCGAAAAAAACTTTAGGTATAAGCTAACCCTTGTCTTTAGATTCAGTATCAATTTGCTTCTCCTGAAGATGTTAACTCAAGTAGCCATGATGAAATATCAAACAATCTTTTTAAAAATGAATGACACGTAAATAATAAAGTTTGAGACGACAACAATACTTCACAAAGACATGAAACAAATGGAAAGCTTTATCTATGCGACTGATAAGGTGGGGTACGTCTAAATCAACAACAGAAAAAAAGAGGATTGAAAAAGGGGAATTATTCAGGTATTCTACTGAAATAATGCAAATATGCCATATTGGGGCCATCGACTTACATTTTAGTACCAGTATTGTGTTTGTCAATCAGATAACAACGGTATAATAAACAAACATAATTGTCACTATTGAACCCTCATTGGGTGCAAGAAACGAGATTTCAGTCTGTATGGGGGGTTAATGCTTGGTGCGGAATCATTGATGGTTATTTGATAGGACCTCATTTTTCCGAAGGAATTCTCAATGGGGAGAGGTACTTGGTTCTTCTACAACATGTGTTGCCGAAACTCTTGGAGAATTTACCAGTACAAGCTCGACTGAATATGTGTTTTGAACAAGATGGGGCGACTCCACATAATAATAGAATAGTTACCCAATATTTGGATGATACTTTTAATTATGAATGGATTGGAAATAAGGGTCCAACACCATGGCCAGCTCGAGGTCCAGATATTACTCCCCTAGATTTCTTTTTGTAGGGATATATCAAAGACTTAGTTTATATGCGACGTCCACAAAATGTAGAGGATTTGAAAAATAATATCACAAATGTTTGTGCTTCCATAACGTGAGAGACGCTTTCAGCTGTCACAAATCGGGAATTACTAAAAAGATGCAATATGTGTATTCTGCGTGAAGGGAGGCAGTTTGAACACTTACTGAAATGATTCTTGTTATCACTAATTGATTTCGTTATCATCATGTTAGACGAGTTATGGTCAAAGTAACATATTTTTTTGGTCATTTGAAACATTTATTTCAATTTGTACAGAAATACGCAACTAGATGAAATTGAACAGACAACGAAATCATAACTGATGGATTCATTATATTTAACTCGTAATGTTGCATTTATTTTGACTTATTCATGGCCCTCTTTATAATATTCAATAAAATTCCCTTTTTTCATCAGTTTCAAAGGAAAACTACAAGTGTGCTATATGGCTGAATTCAGAATTCAATGCAGAATTCAAAAACGAATAGGAAAATCTAGGTTACCATTTAAAAAAATTAGCGTCGGTGTCGCGACGCCCTAATGGATGACGCCTATTGCTGGATATGTTCGCAAATAAGAGGACTCTTTGACATAAAAATCATCTGCCTCCACGAAATATGTATATTCTCTCTCATTTTTCAGATATTTACCCGCGGAGTTTTATATGGGACACCCTGTATATACTCGTACAGACTACTCCATAAGTCAGGCAGACTAGTTCAGCACACGGAATAGTTTGAAAGCAAGATAAGCGGCAGTGAACAAGAGAAATAACTGTTATAATTTTGGAGTATGAATATAGTATGATGCTCAGTTGTAATTCTAAAACATTGAATGAACTTGAATTTGAACACCGTACCACTCATTCATCAACAAAAGCCTCCCCCCATTGAAATACCATCCTTGACAGCACCGTTTATGATATTTTTCATGCGACATGCATGCTAACAAAATAATTTTTTTATCAACGTCATTGTTCTCTGCGTCGTGCATTTATTATTCTCATTTCCGTCATATTATAATTACAAACGTCAACAGCAACAAAATAAATTTTCCTCCCTGACATAAATTAATCCATCACACCAATTTTCAAAGAGCAGATTTTCGCCGCCGAAAATTAATATTCATTCAAAATAACAACATTTTTAATCTGCTCAATTATCCGCAGTACTCTCGGGAGATGAAAGTATTAGGCGAAATGATTGCAGCAGTGCCGGATCCGAGTATGAATTGCGACATTATAACAAGAGTATATTTGTGTGTAGTGTTACACAACATTTAATCAGGTCGACAGAACCGCGAGCAGGTGCTAATCTCTGCGGATTAAGTCGCTGGCTGGATTCGTTGTTACTGTCATGCCTGCATCCTGCTTGTCTTAATGCGATGTTCCAACTGTTTAATGATGATTATCAGAAATTTGCCTACAGGAGAAACAAATAGGGCATCATTATGTTAATATCAACAGCGAGACAATGCTCGATCATAAGTACACTCATATTGATATTTTAACATTTTTGATACGAGGGGGATCCCAGATGTACCCGTCTTGACCTGGAGATGGGTGTAGTTGTTTGAAAAATATTACTGTGATAGAAAGTACACAATCTATAAAGCAAATGTGTCGAATTTGAAAACGTTACGTTGTTTACTATTTGTTTGGCAACCATCAATAGCAAAAGTTTTCGGTGAATTTATGAAAATAAAGACAATTCGTCATTGTGGTACAATACTTTTATTTGAACGACTTCAACCCAACCACTATAATGGCCTCTGAATTATAGTGGTTGGGCTGGCCTCTCCAGTTGTTAATTCACTCTTGAAAATGCACTTTCATTTGATGGCCGATATCAATTGTCAAAGTTCGAAAGTTTCTGCTGGAGGACCCTATATAACAAGTTTTTTGGAATTTGTTATTTGAAAATAATGCAACCAAATATAACATAAATTTCACTAGTTCGG
Source organism: Leptinotarsa decemlineata (assembly GCF_025532065.1). Lineage (NCBI taxonomy): Eukaryota > Metazoa > Arthropoda > Insecta > Coleoptera > Chrysomelidae > Leptinotarsa > Leptinotarsa decemlineata. The sequence continues at coordinate 11,437,292 of NW_027412692.1, read as the reverse complement.
ACTTCCATTGTCTACTATATAAAATGATTTGAAATCCCTGAAACAAGTAAAAAAGAATAATTAAAAAAGGATAGCTGAAAATAACAATTATATTAAGCAACAATAAACCTGAAATGAAATGATAGTGAAATAACCTACAAGTAAAAATATAAAAATTGAATAAATAAAAATTAAAGGAATGAAAAAAGAAAATAATAAAAAAGTGTAGAGATTCCAAGTCACGTTAGTTCACGACGGTTCGATTGTTGGTATCTGAACTGAACTAGACGCCTTCCTGAAACGCATCAACAGCGTGAGACCATCCATCATTTTCACAATGGAGAAGGAAATCCACAACGAATTGCCATTCTTAGACGTTTTGGTGAAGAGGACCGACACTAAGTGGGAAACATCTGTATACCGAAAATCCACTCATACGGTACAGTATCTGAACCACGAATCCAACCACCATCAATCGACAAAAAGAGGAATCATCAAAGACTCTATTAGACCGTGCTTTTGGGCTCTGTAATACAAAGGAAGGTCTCGAGAAGGAACTAGACATCATCAAAAATGATCTTCAGCGGAATGGATACTCCAAAGCGATGGTAGAAAAGACTTTGGCTAAAAGACAGCAGGAGCCTCGCAAGGAAGAGAAGCCGTCACAACCAGTGCTTGCACTTCCCTACATCAGAGGATTATCGGAGAGGATAAGAAGAATTGGTTCCAAGTACAACATCAGAACCTGTTTCAGATCCGGTAACACTATCCGTAGCAGCCTCACGAAAACCAGGCCCCCAAACGCGGACTGCGATTCCAAGAATTACATTTACCAGATACCCTGTGAGTGCGGAAAATCCTATATTGGTGAAACTAAGAGGCCATTGAATGTTCGCATTGCCGAGCACAAGAAGCACACACAGCGAGGAGAAACCAGCAAATCAAGAATAGCAGACCATGTTTGGACCCATCAACACAACATTGAGTGGTCCCAAGCTGAGATTTTGCACAGAGAGGAACATTGGTTTAGGAGAAAATTTAAGGAAGCCGCATACATGTTGTCCAAAAACGTATTCAGCCAGGCCAGCGTAGAAATACGAAACATATGGAATCCCATCATCAAACGAAAAATGGCCAACTCCCGCCAAAACGGTCATCTCTCACGGAATCAGTGAAGCGGAAAATGGAAAGCAGAGAAATTGAAAGTATTTCAACGACCTATAAATAGTCATTTCTCGGAGGAATCAGTCCAGTCATCACCCGAAGACGATTGTAGATACCAACAATCGAAACGTCGTGAACTAACGTGACTTGGAATCTCTACACTTTTTTATTATTTTCTTTTTTATTCCTTTAATTTTTATTTATTCAATTATTATATTTTTACTTGTAGGTTATTTCACTATCATTTCATTTCAGGTTTATTGTTGCTTAATATAATTGTTATTTTCAGCTATCCTTTTTTAATTATTCTTTTTTACTTGTTTCAGGGATTTCAAATCATTTTATATAGTAGACAATGGAAGTCCGAACTAGTGAAATTCATCACGAAACATTGTCAATCACCTTCAAACAAAAATTGAACATGAATATCACAGTTTTCACATTCCAACACAATCATATACCTTCTTTGTGACAATATGCCTTTGGTTGAGGTACAGCACTGCTGGCCTTATCCAAGTTGTTGTGCATAGCACAGCTGCGAAAGAAAAGTATTCGTGGATATTTGGGAGATATTTCTCACATATGGAGTTAGCGGAAATCTCAATGTGACACCCGTGCTTTCTGGTAATAGCGAACGTAGATATTTGCTACTGGTTACCTGCAGGTATGTATCTGTATTTGTAGATTAGGGGGGGTGTGTGTAAGCCCACAACACTTAGGAGTTGTTCTCCTAGATCAGCGGTCGTCACACTTTTCTGGCCAAGGGCCACACAGGACAATGTGGGTGTCAGCGCCGGGCCGCTTCACATTAGGTCGCACAACAACCGCGCGTCACTTTTTAGTATGAAAGTCGCGCGGCAACCGCGCGACCTGATGTGAAGGCACTCTAAGAGCGTTTGCCCACTTGCTTAACCACCTGATGGCCGTATGTAAGATAACATCGCTATAATTATAGCTTGTAATTCTTCAAGAAGGTCTTTGAATTTTCGATGATTAACTTAGCGGGCGCGAATAACATTTATAATACTTACATCTTTCAATTTGTTTTTTCAAATTTCACATGCCAAAATGTCTTGACGCTGCATGTAATGAATAGGCAACAAATTAGGTATTCGCCAATCCTTCTTCATTAAAGCAATCAAACCATTAATTGCACCCACCATTGACAGACAACTATCAGTACACACTGAAATCAACTTTTTTACAGGTATTTTGTGTTTTTCCACAAATTTTTTTAGAACTTACATAAAATCACAACCTCTCGTACGACCCTTCATTGTAATTACTACTAAGAAGTCTTCTTCTATGATTCTCAAAAATTTCTCATTAAAATTATTTTCAATAGAGATTATACCTATCCGTCTGGAATACTTTTCGCAGAATCTAAATTCTTTACATGTAGACATCTATATTTTCAAAGTCTCGCTATGTATCATAGGAAATATGAAACAAAATTATTGTCTGTGGATCACTTGCACGATACCAGATTCAAGCACAAAACCTCAAGAATTCCTAAAGTAAGTACATCTTGAAGTCAAAGATTTCTCACATACTTGTGCCCTATTGCCTATGCAGAAGTTCCATTCGAAATTAAGTCTATTACAAGTGATAACAGATTTAAAAAAGAACTGAAATTATGGCTAACGAATATAACAATAGGTAAGATAAATGAAATATTGGAACGAAAAAAAATGAAGTAGTGATACAGAAAGAAAAATCACATGTTCTCACAAAAAATAATGTAAATATTTAAAGTATAAATGGAAATAATTTCACAATTCATGATATACACCAGCTTCATACTTATATTTGAACTTTTATTCATATGTTCTAATCCACATCTGTCATTATTGTTCATCATATGCTGTACTGTCGCAATCTTTCTGAACAAGGACTTACCTTATAGAATAGACAGCGACTCTACAGAAGTGCAGTGAACAAGGACCATATTAAGAACAGAACAGTAAATGAAATATAAGATATATGACTTTCATTTGCTATACGTATATGGTGTATGAATGATGAATGTTATGACCGATAGTTTAGTTTGTAATGTTTGTTCACTGATTCATGTTCATGATATCTTTATTTATTTTTCCCTTTCAATTGACATCACACACAAAACGTGTCAACTTAATTTATTGTTTCATTTTAATTTCTTCATTTTTTTGTCATACACAAGCTCTATGAGCTTCAGTGGCTTGCCATGTTTATTTCTGCATTTTTTTTGTTTATATGTAAATGTATTCAATCTTATGAAATAAACATTATTATTATTATTATTATTATTATTCCATCCATTGGGCAGTACCGAAGAAATAATGACCACTGAGACATAGAAGTTGTATCCGTACTGGAATCACAAGCAAGACTGCTTGTGATTTCAGTATGTTCCAGTTCGTCAAGGAATGCCTCAAGCATTTTTTTTCAAATATCTTCAACATGGCGGCGGTAGATTCAGAAAGCGTAGGGGAGAACACGGCAATGGGAGCCTACTAAGGGGAAGTTTGAATAAAAACATTGTTAGTCAAAATTCTGGTTATTTTTTATTATAAAATCTTACCTTTGTTATAAGAGAACACTTCAATCATAGTTATAATCAACTACAGGCATGTAGATAAGGTACAATCACAGTTTTACAAAAAAAGTCAGTCGCTCCTATTACCCGAGAAATGCGGCTAATGAGAGCCCATCAATTTTTCCTATTTCAAAAATTTTGAAACGACGTTTGAGAACTGGACTATTGTCAGTCACCGTCACCGGATTGGAACCCAAAATCTGTTTTGATTTTGTTTATGACATGTAGTTGACTATTGAAATAATTTACTTTGTCGCGGGCCGCAAAAATACTGGCCACGGGCCGCAATTTGACGACCACGGTCCTAGATCATCGTCCATCCTGTCCTTTCCAGGTCACTTGAAGACATCTCTTTTATATCGGCAAGTGTAGGCCAAGACTAGCCGAACACACATTCTCTTATTGACGATAACTCGGGGCACTCGCATAGGACATGCATGACATTCTCATCTTCATGTTCACACATCCTGCATAGATGTGTGTCCACTAGCCCTATATTAAAGAGGTGTTGCCTTAGTTGACAGTGACCAGTCAAAAATCCTACTGGTGAGCGTAGGTTTTTCCTGGTCATTGCCAGATATTTCTTCGGCGCCAGCTTCCCAGGGTCGCCCAAGGTGAACCTGGCAAGGTTACATTTTTTGATATCATCCCATCTCTTTAAGGTTTGAGCATAGGTGTAACATCAGGCATCGGTTTTTTTCCAAACAGATGAATATTCCCGAATAGGATATGTTTATGTTGAAGGCTGAAATGGAAGTTGAGTTTGTTGGCTGCCTTGGCTGAAGAGTCGGCAATGCGATTACCTTTACTCCTGGTCGTCGCCAGATATTTCTTCGGCGCCAGCTCCCAGGATCGCCCAGGGCGTTCTTTGTATTACATCCCATCTCTTTTGGGATTGAGCATGGGTGTAACATTTGGCTATTTCCACAATTGTCGAAGTCATCAGTCTAGGTGCCACTGGATCCCAACATTCTTAGTCCAGCCGCTTCCTTGGTTACAGTCGCCAATGCGATCACCTTCAATCCTGTCGTGTCCTTCAACTCACCTCAGGATAATGTCATTATCTACCGAGGCTTTGGCTAAATCTTGGTGGCACTCTAGTACTAGCCCTGAGGTGACACGTTGTCTGTTCAAGGCTAACAGGGCTTGTCTGCTCTCAGTGTAGATTGTTATGTTTTTGTCAGAAAGTCCTTAACTGGTTATTTCTTTTGTGGCGATTGAGACTGCAGGTATGTAATAGACAATTATTATTAGTTTGGCTTCTTGCTTGGTGGCTGGGTACTGCTAGGTATGCTGAACTTATATCTCCTTTCAGGGTTGTTTCTTGTTGATGTACCTACACACTCCTAAATAAATTGTGATAACGTTTCCTCCAGTGGTTTCTGTTGCTGACTACGTCTCATGCCTTCTCCATGAGCCACCTAGAGTCTATTTTGTATAATTTGTGAAACAGTTATTTGAAAACAATTCATCACCACACTGCTTAACGAAATAGACTTCAAAGAAAAGTAACGCAGGGTAATCAGCGGATTGTCCTCTCCAGCAAATAATAGTCCTGGAATGAAGACGCGGAATGAAAAACATCAGAAACACTATTAAGGAAATAAAAGCAAAGACTTCCATAATGGTCATACCTTTTTGCGAATATTGAGTGGTTTAATGAACCGACTGCAGCATAGTGAACACCGGAAATTCTCGAATATACTCCACATTCCAGTCCGCCATAAATCAAACCTACATCTGAAATAATTCCAACCGAAGCAAGCCCTTGCCTTATATATACCTCGAGAACAGCGAAGATCGCGATGATTCATCCACAACTAAAGCCATTACGCTTTCGGATGCGGAAATAAAATGCGAAAATAAATCAAAAATCTTATAAACATATTTCAGAAAAATATATTCAGTAGCTCGAATGTGTATGAGTATGGGACGGACGCAGAGCATAGCGGCGAAAGCTTTACATTAGTCAGATTGCGCTCGCAAGCGATCTGTCTGCCGTGTAATGGCCGTCATTTTTAAGAGGGCAGAATCCGAACGCTAGAATCATTTGTACTGGACGACGTGTTGCTATTTATCCGCTCGACATAGCAGTTAGTAGTTGGCAACGTACACATTAGTGGAATCTCTGATATTTGTTCGGATGGGTCGGAATCAGTAACGCGGCACAACTACAACATAGTCTATATACTGGGTGAAAAGTCACTTCAGTTAATTCATTCTTGAAAACTCACTTTCATTTGATATCAATGAAAGTCTTCAAGTTTCAATTCAAAATATTCTTTACTACTTTCTTATCAGTCAGTGAGTTAGCTTGAAGATAAGCAGTAAACAAATCTAAAGAAATGAACTTTAAACGTTCAAGTCAGTCTCGAATATACTCACACAGTAGGTTGAATGAACTGAAGCCAAACTAAAAACAACTGCTCCCCCGGCTAATACCGCGAAGGGCGTTGGATTATATCCGACAGGCGTCAGTGCAGGAATCTTCACAGAAAATTTCCTACATATGATAATAATAATAATAATTCATTAAACCACTGTGGTATAATATATATATATATATATATATATATACATATGGTACGTCAATTAAATCAAACTATTTACCCTTAGTACATATTTAAAATGAAGCATAAAAAAAATTGTGAACCAACAAAAACGATATGTAGTAAAAACACAAAAGAATAAAAATATAAACACTTACAAAAGCAATTGTCATGCATCTGGCAATGAAAGAATCGACCTTCAATTTTGGAACGGGCACACTTGCAGACCGGTTTCGGGCTTATTAGCCACTCATCAGTGCAAGATAGTGGCCATCATCGACCTAAAGTCAATGATATTCCATAATTGAAAATCGGATTTCTTTCAGAGTATTTCATTCCTCTTCCTAAGTTGGAGCGAACAACAAAATGTCACTCCATCTAGTGGACGAGGTACTGACCAACTGCATATCCGGAATTTGCCCAATTCCTCTGTATAAGGATGAAAAACTTTCTTATTAGTCAGTGGTATATGCTTGAAGACTGACAGTAAACAAATCCAATGAAATGAACGTTAAACGTTCAAGCCTGTCGCCTGACGCCTTAGGGATATAATCCAACGCCTTTCGTGGTATTAGCCAGGGGAGTAGTTGTTTTCTGATAGGCGTCAGTCCATTCAACCTACTTTGTAGGTATATTCGAGACTGGCTTGAACGTTTAAAGTTTATTTCTTCAGATTTACTTTACTAGTTGTTGTCCGCGGCTTCGCTCGCATAGAATTTGGTATGTCACATTAAGTTTCGTGACAGAACATTTTAAACAAATAGAATATTTTTTCAATAACGCAAAACTTCAGGTTTCCAACTTCAAAACTGACGAAATTCAATACAATCTTCAAACCTCTATTTTTCCCCTTAGGGGTGGAAATTCCTGATTCCCTTTCTTGATGCTTATACAAATAACCTACCTGCAAATTTTAAGATTATAGGTTCAGTAGCTTCGGCTGTACTTATTAACAGTAACAGAATTAAAAAACAAAAAAAAACTGAAAGGATTAGAATGAAATACGTTGGTTTCCCTGCATTTCATTGGTTCGGACTTCCATTGTTTAATATGATATGAATTGATGTGAAATTCCTGAGAGAATCTATGAAGAATTGAAAAAATTGTATTGAGCAAAAAAACTGAAATGACAATAAAATGGAATACACTCAAAAAATCGAATTATTAACACGGCTGGTGTAAACCTCGGATTAGGAATGGGTCAATTGAGGCTGGGCCTATGGTGAGAAGCGCTCACTGCGGAACCTCTGCTGCAGGCAACCAGTGATGCAATTGAACCCAAATTTTTATTTACTAAACCCTACAAAATACAAATGAAATAGAACACAGAGTCAGATGCTACAAATGCAGTACGCATACCCATATACAGACGGCTCAAAAACCAAAGAAGGCTCAGGGTGTGGAGTGTACTCCAGATCACTAAGCCTAAGGATTAAGTGGGGAATGGGAAAAAATACCAGCGTGGTCCGAACAGAACTGGCTGGTATCTCAATCGCCACAAAAGAAATAACCAGTAAAGGAATTTCTGGCAAAAACATAACAATCTGCACTGACAGCAGACAAGCCTTATTAGCTTCGAACATACAACGTGTAACCTCAGGGCTAGTACTAGAGTGTCACCAAGATTTAGCCAAAGCCTCGGTATAAAACACCATTGTCCTGAGGTGAGTTAAAGGACCCGACAGGAGTAAAGGTGATCGCATTGCTGACTATTCAGCCGAGGAAGCGGTTGGACTAAGAATTTTAGGGTCCAGTGGCACCTACAGCTTGATGACTTCGACAATTGCGGAACTAGTCGGATGCTATATCCATGCTCAATCCCTAAAAAGATGGGATGTAATACAGAAAATACCCTGGGCGATCCTGGGAGCTGGCGCCGAAGAAATATCTGGCGACGACCAGGAGTGAAGGTAATCGCATTGCCGACTCTTTAGCCAAGGAAGCAACTGAACTGAGAATTTTAGGAACCAGTGGCACCTACAGCCTGATGACTTCGACAACTGCGGAACTCTTTAGCCAAGGAAGCGGCTGGACTAAGAATTTTAGGACCCAGTGGCACCTACGGGCTGATGACTTCGACAATTGCTGAACTAGCCAAATGTTAACCCATATTTAATCCCTAAGGAGATGGAATGGAATCAAAGGATGCAATTTTGCCAGGATCGACTTGGGCGATCCTGGGAAGCTGGCGCAGAATAAATATCTGGCGATGACCAGGAAAAACCTACGCTTAACAGTAAGATTTCTGAATGACCACCACTGTGGACACACCTCCATTATATGGGGCTAGTGGACACACCTCTATGCAGGATGTGTGAGGAGGAAGTTGAGACTGTCAGGCATGGCCCATGCGAGTGCCCGGAATTATCGTCAATAAGAGTATGTGGGTTCGGCGAGTCTTGGCCTACACCTGCCGCGATATAAAGGAGATGTGTCCTAAGTGCTGTGGGCTTACACTCACCCTCCCTACTCTACAGATACAGATACAAGAAGAAAATCAAAAATAATTAGCAAGCAATCAAACTGAATTGAATTAAATCAATAAAATATAGTAGCTATTACACTTAGTCATACTCAATTGAAATTATCCTCATAGAGTTTTTCTGAGCTATAATAAGGTCTCACAGAAAGCAAGTCTTTTAACTCTTCCGTAAAAGCACTAAGGCCAATTATGGTCCTTATAGTTTGGAGATGATAATTGGACATTTTGAGAGAAATTATCTCTCCGGACAAATCAACAAATCAGCTCTCATCAAAGAAGGTACATTATCTCATTAGAAGATACAGTAATACTCGATAAGTCTCTGAATCACCATCCAAGAGTGAATAGAGAGGCGACAGAATTTCAAAAACACAGGGGTTATTTCAATAGAGAAGAAGAGGCAATGAACATTATTGAAATCTAGCTACCTGTACTTGAAGGTACACAAACAAGGTTAGGTCTAAGAGAAACCAAACCACGCCTACTAATAATTATATAAACCAGAATCAAATACTATTATCGTAGTTTCTGCGTTGGAAACAACAACTTGAGCAGCATATCGGGCACTGTTACCATTTCTCCTTTGATTATGTCCACCGCAGTAGTAAACGAAACGTCAGCCATCAAAATCTGCGAACTACGTCCAAAAAATCAGGAAAATAGTTTCCACACAATAAAATATCTGCTCAAGTGTAATGAAGGTCAAACTAATGTTACTACTCAATGTTACTGCTTAATATAAACCTCAGAGTAATCGAATCAGTCAGTTACTTGTATCATTCATGAATTTCGTATATCAAATGAGATGAATCAGTGGAAACAATAATTCACATGTTTAGATTATTTTCACCCAAGGCTTACGTTTCGAATAGCATCTTTTTTGATATCAAAACTAATTTTTTTAAAGTAAATTTGATTAATCAATCACCTTAAAATAATATACTACGCATTGGTATAATCTAGGCTCCAATATGCCATACTCATTTGGGGTGGCATATTAGACATCCACCTGAAAAAAGTTGAGGAGCTACAGAAAAAAATAATTAAAACTATGTACAATAGAAAAATGACTACTCCTCTAATTATATTTTTAGAAATTCAAAGCTACTTGATGTACGACAGTTATATATGTATAATATAATATTGTATATCTTCAAAAATAAAACATCTCTTCAGCAAATTGGTCATGATTATAATACTCGCACTAAAACAAAAGGTAATGTACAGCTTAACGCAACAAAAAAGTCAATTGGGCAACACTCTTACAAATACCACAGTGCAAACATTTTTAATAACTTACCTGATCTGTACAAAACATACATTCATGAAATAAATAATATTAACCTGATGAAAACCATCTTCAAAAAGTATGTATATAATACTAATAGAAATATTGTTCATGATTTACTCATGAATAAATAAATAATCCTTGTTTGTACTTTAGAAATGAAATATCTACGTTGTCATTGTTCGTTCATACTCAATTACTGCTAAATGTATTTTCCTTTATACATTTATACATTTATATAACATACCTTTTTTTTTTGAGTTGAGGCATCGACTACAGTGGTCATTAGCCTTGTATACTTCAGACCGGAATCACATGTGATTCACACCTTTTTCATTAGACCTGTTTCATTCAGAAATTGTATTATTTTCAAGCAATTTTTTTCATTTCTAAGACATTGTTGCAGTGTGTCAGAAAGGGAGCCATTGTTTCTAGCTTGGGAATATATCGGACACACTAGGAGTAAATGTTCTACAGTAAGTTGTACGTCGCAGGTGTCGCATATTGGGGGTCTTCAGCCACACAAAAGGAAGCTAGATGTAATATGAGTATGTCCAATTCTCAATCGTGTAAGTGCAATCTGTTCTCTTTTTTGTTGTGATGGAAAAGGTAGTATCTCGTCGACATTGTATTTATTATTTTCAATTTATGGTTACTCTCATTCCATTCTTGATTCCATTTGTCTCTTATTTTATTTTTCATATAGGTTTTTATGTCTTCAGTTCTAATTCGGATGTTATTCAAATAATTTTGTCCAGTAGCATCGCGGGCAGCAGTATCAGCAAGTTCATTACCGGCTATTTCCATGTGTCCAGGAATCCAAAAAAATATTATTTTTTTGCCAGAGTTCTGGAGAATGTGGAGTATATTTGATATGATCTGTATTAAAGGATCGGTATTGTAACTATTTTGTATGCCTTTGAGTGAACTACAAGAATCGGATAGAATCAACTAAGTTCCTCTTTCCAATGTCTCGATAAATCTCAATGCTTGGAGAATGGCGTATAATTCAGCTGTGAATATCGATGCTATTGTGTTCAATGTCCATTGGTGAGTTTCTCCATTGCAAAAAAATGCTGATCCAACTCCTTCTGTAGTTTTTGACCCATCAGTATATATTATGGTACTATTTTCATATATGTTCATGATCTCATGGAATAGTTGGAAAAATTAAATTCGATTGGTATTTTCTTTCACGAATCTAGTACATTCAAAATGAAATTTTGGGGTAGCTAGCATCCAAGGGGGTATTTCTCCGAAGGAGGAAGGAAAAATTGGTGGTAACTCAATATCCAAAGAATCTAAACCATCTGCTACTCGTTTTCCTACTGATTTGTTCGCTGGTGCTTCATTGTAAATGAACGAAAGATTAGGATGACTTGGTTGGGACCATATTTTAACTCCATAATTCAATAAAAGTTTTCTTCTCCTATGGTTTAATGAACTGATGCCAGACTCACAGAAAATTGCTTGATTTGGGCTAGTACGGAATGCTCCTATTGCTAGTCGAAGTCCTTACGTGGCAAGAATAACTTTTCGATCGGCACCCCAATTTATATTAGAGATACATCTAATGACATTAAGTGCTCTTTTGCATTTGGCGGTCAGGTATTTTATGTGAGGTTTCCAGTATAGTTTTTAATCAAAAATTACTCCGAGTATTTCCATAGTATTCTTGACTTCTATACGGGTTCCATTCATATATAATTCTGAATCATTATGCCTCGTTCTTAAACGGCAGAAGTCAATGCAATGTGTTTTTGTTGGTGAAACAAACATACCTTTCTTTTTAAAAAATTAATCATTCATACGTGTCCTTTAGTAGTCCTTTAATATTAAATTTTTGTCATCGCCTTGTTTAAATGTAAAATCAATTCTGCACATCAGTTATGCATTGCGCAACTAAAGAAATCCCACGCACAACTTTGGTTTTAGTGGGATTCTGCATGTTTGTTTGTATTGCTTTGTTTACATCTTGTGCTGTTGTATATTTATAAACATCATTATTATTATTATTAATAAAAATTTGCAGCTTAAGACAAATATTCGGTACATTACGAACAATAAATAAATATATTCATCTATGTATCAATCCCAATTTTTACATTCTCTTACATTTTTCAGTCTATATCGGATAAACATAATCGAATTAGAGGGAAAGCAATTATAAAAGGCGAATGAACGAGAAAACGAAAGAAACAGTATCAACTTTGAGTGGTACATGATTATGACTGGAAGTCATTATGATAATCAAAATGAAACGTGAATTAGAGTCAAACGAATGCAGGATCATATCTCCTCCTGAAATTAATATCGAATTAAAACCATTCCTCAACGATAATGATCTCCATTCATCCTCTTGGATAAAAATGAAGCCAACATCTGCGTTCAATCAGAATGAACTCCGGCGTAGAGATTTTTTTCATTAGATGTAATTAAAATGTCGTTTCTCACAGGCGCAATTCGGGTGATTTATAGAGTTACCCAAGTAGTATGCGCGACATTTGCATTTGTACAGATAACGATGTTAACAATCCCACAACTGGAATGAATTGTAGGTTTGTTTGTTATTACTCAGAGTATCGGTGGGCGATACTGATTTTGCAAATGAAGATGATATAGTTGAGAACCAAGTCTCCGTACTCCACTAGGGAATGCATCCAGTAATTATTGATAAAGAGATATGGACAATGAAAAGTCAAAAAATGAAAAAAAAACAAATAATTTTCTCTTTTGTTCCATTGATTGATCATCATTTTCCAGAATCAAAATGAATACATATATAGGGTGTTCGGAAGAAGGAAATATTGAGAGCAGATGGATCAAAAACACCTTCCGGTTCTGGTACAAGTGTTTTCAGTCGCAGACCCAGAACAGACATATCAACCTGCCTAGGAACCTATGTGACTGTATTTCAAGCGGAAATTTACGCTATTGAATTGTGCGCGGAGAGATTGGAAGAATCCAAACAAGTCAACAAAAATATTCTCGGATAGTCAAGCGGCGTTGGAAGTTGTTGGCTCCAACCAAGCATCGTCTAAATTTGTAGCAAATTGCTAGAGACGACTCTTTTCTATAAGGAGACTTAACAGATTGTCTCTGGTCTGGATTCCTGGTCATACTGGTCTGGAAGGCTATGAGGCTACTGTCTTCCTTGCAAAAGATGCTGCAAGCAGCTTCATCGGACCAGAACCTGTCATTGCCATCGCTTTAAGCTTTGCCAAACAAAGATTGAACACCTGGATGGCAAGAGAATTTATGGACTTCTGGCAGAATCTTCCAGGAATGGCTTGATCCAAGGAGTTTATTCACCCTTCGAAGCTTGATACCATATAGTTGTAGGACTACAGTAGGGATGAACTACGCCTTCTTACAGGTCACTTTCATTCGAATTATCATATGCAGAGACTCAGAGTATTGGAAAACAGTGGTGTCACCTCTTTATAATGAGGCAGTAGTAGATGTTTACAGCTGATTCTCGGCCTCCCCCCACCTCTATGACGTATTAATTGCTTATTTTTGTTGGTTCAGTGAAATCAAGGTGATGTGATCTTGAAGTGTCTGGTGCATGGACCATTCAGAATTTTTTCGAGATTTTGTGTGTGTGTGACGTAATGACGTAATTGCATTTGGTTGTTGGGGCAAGTAATGAATGTTCCATCGGTGTGAGTCCACCAAGCGGTGTGACGTCACAGCAGGCAAGGTACAGGGTTTATCATGTGCATGTCTGTATACTTCAAAGATCCTCCAAGTAATGAATGTTCCATCGGTGTGAGCCCACCAAGTTAGTGATGTGACAGCTGCAACCGTTCAGCAGTAGGAGAGCGAGATGTGCACTCCACGGCGTATGGCTGAGTAATGCGTATTCATCGGTATGTCCTCACCTCTGTCTCGATGCGGTGAAGGCTGTGACGTAATGCATCGCTCTACCCTCACGGTAGATGGTGACACGCAGGCGGCGAGGAATGTGTTAACGTCTACCCTCTTCGAGAGCGCAACGACCACGGCTTGTTCGTATCGACACATCTGCTAACGCATCCAGTGTTGAGACGTTGCGATGGCGCATGTATCTGGGAGGTGGGGAGAATGTATTTAAGAAGCGGACAAGTGTTGCTTATGTCAGTTCTGCAGCAGTTAGCAATTGGTAGAGTGTTCAGTTCGTAATAGAAGGAAGACGAAGAGTGTATTTTTCTGTTGGAAATTGTTTATATTTTCATACATATTTTCATCATGTCCGTTTCAAAAGTAGACTTGAATGAAATCAATAATTTGATTGTACAGGAGGTTGAAATATTAGAGCAAAAGGCCTTATCATCATTGCCAATTGATGAAGTGTACATAATTAAAAATATGTCAACTCATTATACAAGGTTTGGTAAATCAATTTTATTAACTTTGGAAGATGTGAGCAATGATAAATTATTTAAAACATGGCTACCAAAACGAATTTCGTTGCAATTCAGTGATGATGATATAGCTTATATCAACTCATCGGGTGGTAAATTTACGATGGTGTATTTAGGTCAGAGCCCACAAAGTTTTGCTGGCATGAAAACGCGATCTCTTGTCAAATTCAATATGATTGAATAATAATAGTAATTATTTATAATGAATTTCTTTTTGTTTTATTAATATTCATATATTAGATAGTTTAGATATTAATTATATGGAAATATAAACATTACTAACATAGTTGAATACACTCACTTCATAACTACAAATAAAATGGAAATGGAAAATGATGAAACAGTAGAGAGCACATACTTTGTGCCTGTCCCGCTGGGGACTGAATCAGGTTTTTAGAGTTCGGCTGAGCCGTACTTTTACCATCTGACCTGAAAGACCACTCTCCATACAAACTAATCGGCTTCGTTGAGAAGCGCTGGGTTTATTTGTTCGAGTGTGAATAGGTACCTTGCGGGTACCTTGCGGGTACCTATTCTTACCCTTGCGGGTTGCGGTGGAGAGTGGAATAGACCCACTCACTTCGGACCTAACCTATCTATGGTCTTTCAACAAGGACTTCAGAACTTTGCCAATTGATACCAGCCATCTGGTATCAATCAGAACAAAAATAAATGACATTCAGGAATATTTAAACTCTGTCATATAACGGGTGATTTTTTACGAGGTAGGTATAGGATTTGATTTTTAAAACAACACAAAACTTTTGAAAAATTGATGAACTCTTCATTGGAATCGATACAACAATGTTTGAAGATAATTTCATGTAAATGGTGTCCGCGGCTACATTTTAGATGGCCCATGCGGGAGGTCCAATTTTGGCACACTCTCTCTAACATATCGACTGGTATTTCACGTATGAATGCTTCAATATTGGCTTCCAGAGCGTCAGTCGTTGCTGGTTCATCCCTGTACACATGAGCGTTAACACAAGAAATGATCCAAAAGTGTGAAATCACATGATCTAGGCGGCCAATTGACGTGCCCCAAACGTGAGATAAACTGTTCACCGAAGGCGGTTCTCAATTGGGCCATTGTTTCGCGTGCCGTGTGGCATGTGGCACCGTCTTGCTGAAACCACATGTCAGGCATGTCCAATTCTTCAATTTTTGGCAACAAAAAGTCGTCAATCATCACAGTATAGCGCTCGCTATTCACAGTAACGTTCCGGCCTTTGTCGTATTTGAAAAAGTACGGCCCGATGATGCCACCGACCCATAATCCACACCAAACAGTGACTTTTTCGGGATGCATCGGTAGCTCTTGCAATGCTTGTGGCTGGTCTCCACTCCAGATGCGGCAATTTTGCTCGTTAACGTATCCATTCAACCAGAAATGAACCTCGTCGCTGAACACAATGTTTCGATAAAAATGTGGATATTCCTCTAACTTTGCCAGCGCCCATTCACCAAATGTTAGACGTTGTGGGAGGTCGGGTGGCTTCAATTCTTGCATCAGCTGCATCTTATAAGGTTTTACACCCTAAAACCCAAATCCTTTCGCAAAATTCTCCACGTAGTGGAGTAACAGAGGCCGAATTGCTGCGAACGGCGGCGAATCGACACTTCACGGTCATCACGAACACTGGCGGATACAGCTGCAATATTTCCTTTGGTCCTCACTCTACGTATGCGTGTTGGTGGTTTAATGTTCAATAATGTGAACTGGGTTCGAAATTTAGTCACAAGCTTCCGAATAGCTCCCTCAGTAGGCCGATGCAACTGCTCATAAATTGGAAGAAGTGCACGATGCACTTTCTTCACCGAGCATGAATTTTGATGATAAAATTCAATTATTTACAAGCGTTGTTCATTCGTAAGTCGATTCATGGTTAAATTATAGACCAAACTGAACAAGTTTGACAATGACACAAGACACGATTCACGCGTGATCTGTCAAAAACAGTGTTGCCGAAAAGATAACAGCAAAAACTCACTCATTATCACAAGGAATACATGGACATAACTCAACTCCAAAATAGCCTAAGTTACATCAAGAAAATAGACCATAACCCACATTTTGAATTTTACTAATTATGAATATTCAACGAAAGTCATTTTTTGTGGAGGAAAAAATCAGTTTTTTATCGACCTTTTTTGGGTAATTGTTACCTTCCACAATCGGAAAAATATAAAAATTATAATGGAGAACTTTATACAAGTGTAGAAGGGCAAACTTTTTAGTTTACCCCGATAAGTTACTGCGTAAAAATCAAAGTATTTTTCACAAAGAAAAATCTTCTATTTATCAGTAATTTGTCGTATTTAACAATTTTGCCTATCAATAAAATTATTAAGAAATAATACTTATCTTTTACCTTTCGGAGGCCAAAATCTGACTCCGTCTTCAGAAATGGATAAAAAAAATTCGAATATATACGCAGTTATTCCTTTTTTGATAGCTTATTTCTTTACTTCTTCGACAGATGTCAAAGAAGTTTTGAAATATGAAATTATGTAAATGTTGTTGATTGACAACTGAAACATTCGATGTAATACAAGGTACTCTCCGATATCAGTTTGTTGCCATTTCGCCACTATTCAAAGTTTTCTTCAAGATGGGTAGCCAAGTACGGTCTATTTCTAAGGAGCTATTCGAGATACAATTCTCTCCAGACATGAGAATATACGCTGATTCTTTTAGCTTACGTCTCTTAGAATGAGGCTCATTGGTAATCTTTCTTGTCCTATTACATTCCACCCGATATTCACCGTCTGATTTTAAAATGTGTTCTGATAATTTTGATCCTGTCAATTGTCTATTTTTTATATAATCTCGATGTTCATTCTCACGCACTTTCAATGGTCTTGAGGTTTCACCAATTTAACTTTTACCACTAGAACAAGGTATTTTATAAATACAATTTTTTGTTTTTTCTTCAGTGTTGTTGGGTTTTGTATGTGTGAGTATAGATCTCAGTGTATTTTTTGTTTTGAAAGTAGTTCTAACATCATATCTATTTCCAATTCGTCTTATTTTTTCAGATAGTCTTGGAATGTAAAAAACTAATTATGAATTCCGTCAATTTTTTTGTCAACATACTGATCAAACATGACTGAAACCAATCAACTTTTTTAGGCAATTAGTTCTGCTTGGAACTCGCGGCGATGATCGATATTCGTCTCCAATCATTTATCAGTAATGGTGTGTCACCAGTGCGTTTCCGAGTATTCAACACTATTCATTTGGGCCGGTTGGCGTCCCCTCTTGCATCCATAACTGATACCATGATTAATAACGAGCACGCTAACAATTCATCTTAGTTGTGGCATTGTTTACACCACCGGCTGTATAAGTGCAAGTGTTGCTGGAACTAGTCAAGTTGCCTACGGCATATGGTTAGAAATTAATGATAAGGAAGGTCGCAAGATTCTGTCGACGGAAACTTGAGAGGAGTTTCTTTCGAAAAAGGAGATGACACTGAAAATTATGGGAGTGTGGAAAGGTCGTCGTATACTTTTATGTCTAGAATTTCGACTCTGAATTTGAACTCTTTTCGACATGGATTTCACATGAATTCGTTCTAATTTCCACAATGGGCTGACACATATATACTTGTAATGCACTGTTTGGAACCATTGGTGTAGTAATGAATATTACTGGAGTGTTATCCCAATAGGAAGATTACTCTTTCTCTTAAAGATGATCACTTGGTGATCGAAACACGTGTTGAGGTGTTGAAAATAAGGGTTTGGTGTTGGAATGAAAACCCAGTAATATACAAATGAGCTTCTATAATTCGAAAGGACTCGTTACAGAATTCGCTTATAAAAGTTCCATTCAAGTTTTTTATCGAGATGTTGAAAAATATGTTCAAATTTGACGGGCTACGTACATCCGATTAGTGATTTTATTACATCCCCAGCAGGTCAGGCACAAAGTATATGTTCTGCTGTTTCATCATTTTCCAAACAGATGCGACACACACTGTCTTCCGGCAGTCCGAGTCTCTGCATATGATGATTCAAATGACAGTGACCTGTAAGAAGGCCTGTTAGACATCGTATTCACCCCTACTGTAGTCCTACAACTGTTTTGTATCAAGATTTTCACTAGTTCGGACTTCCATTGTCTACTATATAAAATGATTTAAAATCCCTGAAACAACCAAAAAAGAAGAATTGAAAATAAATAGCTGAAAATAACAATTATATTAAGCAAAATAAACCTGAAATGAGATAATATGGAATAAAATACAAGTAGAAATAGAACAATAGAATAAATGAAAATAAAGAAATGAAACAAGAAAATAAAAATAAATAAGAAGACGAGACATTCCAAGTCACGTTAGTTCACGACGTTTCGATTGTAAGTATCTACAATCGTCTTCAGGTGATGACTGGACTGATTCCTCTGAGAGATGGCTATTTATAGGTCGTTCGAGTACTTTCACTTATCCCCGCTTTCCATATTCCGCTTCACTGGTTCCGTGGGAGATGACCGTTTTGGCGCGAGTTGGCCATTTTTCGCTTGATGATGAGTTTCCATATGTTGCGTATTTCTACGCTAGCTTGGCTGAATACGTTGTTGGACAACATGTATGCGGCTTCCTTAAATTTTCTCCTAAACCAATGTTCCTCTCTGTGCAAGATCTCAGCTTGGGACCACTCGATGTTGTGTTGATGGGTCCAAACATGGTCAACTATTCCTGATTTGCTGGTTTCCCCTCGCTGTGAGTGTTTCTTGTGCTCGGCAATACGAACATTCAATGGCCTCTTAGTTTCACCAATATAGGATTTTCCGCACTCACAGGGTATCCGGTAAATGCAATTTTTGGAATCGCAGTCCGCGTTTGGTGGCCTGGTTTTCGTGAGGCTCCTACGGATAGTGTTACCGGATCTGAAGCATGTTCTGATGTTGTACTTGGAACCAATTCTTCTTTTCCTCTCCGATAATCCTCTGATGTTGAAAAATTATCACAAATGATATTAGCTTTCAACAGAAGTTTGTGAAGATATGAAAGACGAACGACGCTAGCCCTGAATGTCACAGCACATATACAAGCGATGAAAATGTTAAGAAAGTGAAGAAAACTGGAGAATCGTCGACTCATTATTAGAGAAGTTTCTGAGGATGTCGGCATATCGGTTGGCTCATGCCATGCATTTTTTTTTCAATTTTGGCCATGAAACGTGTGGTATAGATGTTTGTTCCAAAATTGTTGAATTTTTACCAAAGAAACCGTCAACGGTGTCCTACATTTGCTCAAGAGGGGCATAACTGGTGACGAATCAGGGGTAGATGGTTATGACATCAAAACCTGAATACAATCATCCCAATCTAAGAGCCCAGGAGAGCCAAGACCAACGGAAGCACGCCAAGTTCGATCAAGTGCTCACTGTTTTCTGCGATTACTGTGGTATGGTGTACCAGGAGTTTGTGTCACTCTTGAAGTCATGTGCGCTTGAAAGAAGCAATACGAAGGAAGTGGCCATTATTGTGGAAAGTCAGATGGCTTTGCATCACGATTATGCACCTTTTCACTCATCATTGCTCGCTCGTAATTTTTTTACCAAAAACAACGCCGTAATCATGCCTCAGCAAATGTATTCATCAGATAAATTGATCGATGTAGCCGTTACTATGTGGTAGGAGATCATGATGAAAAGAGAAATGAAAATTTCTATGTTTTTTACCAATAAAAGTGGTAAAAAACATAGAAATTTTCATTTCTCTTTCCATCGTATTCATCAGACTGTGCGCCCTGTGACTTTCACCACTTCCCAAGATTGAAGAGAAATATGAAAGGACGGAATCTTGTGACGATTGAGGAGAGAGAGTTCAAGGATATATCAAATAGTGCATTTCAGAACTGCTTCGAGAATCTTTCATTCTTGTTGGATTTGAATTGCTTCAGAATATATTAATTTGGAAAATTACGCCATATATGCCATTACGTCAAATACGCCATTTTTCAAATGAAGCATTCTTGAAAAGTATGGTTCGGAGAGTTCATCTGAAGACGAAGCTTCTTACATGTGAGCAATATTCAGAAGAAGCAGTATGGTCCTTGCTGGATGAACGAGAAGCATCTGAGAGACTATCATTTGTGAGGTAGGTTAGGTTAGGTTAGGTTAGGTCCAAAGTGAATGGGTCTATTCGACTCTCCACCGCACCTCGAAAGGGTTTATCGTGGCTCACACCTATTCACAGTCTACCAAATAAACCTAGCTTCATAACGAAGCCGATTAGTTTGTATGGTGAGTGGTCTTTCAGATCAGAACTCTCTGCTGAACTCTAAAAAACTGATTCGATCCGCAGCGGAGCAGGCACGAAGTATGTGCTCTGCTGTTTCATCATTTTCCAAACAGAGGCGAGGTACACTGTCTTCCGACAGTCCGAGTCTCTGCATGTGATGATTGAAATTACAGTGACCTGTAAGAATGCCTGTTAGACATCGTAGTTCATCCCTATTCTAGTCCAACAACTGTTTGGTATCAAGCTTCGAAGAATGTATAAACGCCTTGTAGTGAGCTAATTCTGGAAGATTCTGCCAGCAGTTCATAAATCTTCTCAACATCCAGGTGTTCAATATTCGTTTGGCAAAGCCTGAAGCGATGCCGGGTTCTGGTCCGATGAAGCTGCTTACAGCACCCTCCTTCTGAGAGGTAACTTCCATATATGTTTTTCGGATATAACTCAATGTCTATGGTGATATTAGCCAAGAAAGTAATTGTTCTCCAGCAGGCAGTTACCAGATCCTACTGCTTGTGAGACCTGGAAACTATGTATTCCATAAACGCATACAAACAGTTCTAATCCTCATCCATGTTGGAAAAGAGCCGTTCCTGAGTTCCTCACTCGACTATTCGAAAGGATTTCTGAATCAGTGCACCTCAAAGCTGGAATGCAACATCTGCTTCAGGTTCTATGAGCCAACGGATACAAGACGTTAGATCAACATGCACTACGAGAAGGTCATGAGATATAATTTGAAGAAACAGACGTACTCTGAACCATGAAGCCATAGAGATTTGAAAATATAGGAACAACTCCAGAAGAGAATGAATCACATGATTCGACCAAACAAGGTATTCAGCTCTTCGACGATTCCCTATAGTGCCCGACAATGCCCGAGCAAATCAGGAGAATCCTCCACACTACACTCTATCTATGAATATCAATGACACACCATATACGATACGAGTATGGTCTCATTAACGAGTCTACCAACGAGAAAGTTGCAACGCATTGCTGCCAATCAGTGCTAAAGATGCCATCTGGAATATGAGCGAATGGGAATATGGGAGAATATCCCGCGACTGCAGTAGACTAAGATGTTGGAGACACCATCCTGGCAGGCCATGATGGACCACTCAGTTTTCGATTTCAGCCCATGTGACCTGAGGAAAGCGAATATGCTTTGGCTCATCCTTGTGTTGTGGAGTGGAGTGATCTCTGCGAATTTCATCGGGGCTTCTGCTGAACGAGTGATAGAGTTGTTATCACCTCATTATATATCGAAAACAACACCAATTTTATCAGCTGCTCAAGCAGTTGCCTTGAAGAGAGATGCTCCAATTCTTTCTCTTTCATGGTAGCAGACCATGCACAGAAAGGGATCCGAATTCTTGCCGGCTTCATAGGTTACAGTACCATTTTATTATTATTCGAGGAAAACCCTTTTCTTCAGAAGTACCTTATTCTTACTACATTCAAGTAAGAATAGGGTAGATAATTTTCCAAAACACGACTATGGTAGGCATGAAACTTACTGTCAATAATGAGAGTCGAGTTATGAACTTTTGAAAATTGCCCATTTCAGAAAAAACAATGGTTCCACGAATGGGATGATAATACATTTTTCCAAGATGAATAATCATTCTTCATTTTCATTTATATAACAAGATAGACTAAAAAGTCTCTATCATCATCATTATTTCTTTCGAAGATCTCCAATTGACGTGTCAATTTTGTTTCAAATTAACCCGTATAAACGATGCGAGATCAACAGAATCATCCGATTTGAAGTAATGAAACCAAACTACACCAAAATTCACTTCGATTTAATAAAGCTAGTATAAATCATTTTAACAACATAGAGAGTGGGAGTTTCATCCACTTGGGGACAATCAATAATTCAAAATTAGTTGAATGTAGAATATCCCTCACCTGCTTACTAGATGAATAATATATGCTTCCCCATAACGTACTGTTTCACAGTTAGCATATTGTATTTGTAATTGTGAGCACGGGATTAGTTAGAATCACATCATGATATTCTGTTTGTGAACATACAAATTAAATAAGAGTAAATTTCACTTGAGTGATTCAAATTGATTTTTAATTTCATCAAATGGATAATTGTATGAATAATCATAAAATGAGAGAAAATCATCAGATTTCCTCCACTAGATTCCGTGTTAGGAATCACGCGTTCAAAAGATAAGACCCCATTAATCCTTAGCTAGCACTAGTTTCGACTTCTGAGGGTTGTCGTTTGTAGGGGTGCGACAGCTGGTTAACGGAAAACATATTTTAAACACAGATTTTTTTTAGTCTTTATATCACAGATTTAATCGTTGAGATATCTATATACATCATCAACAGTTTCATAAACTTTTTATACAGAAGATTCATTATGATAATTTATGTCACAAAATTCTCAAATTGTTGTATTTCACCTAATACATTTGTCACTGATTCACTCTATACATTTAAACTTTCATTTATATGTCACATTAGTTTTAAAGTGTAATCATATCTAAGCAGCTGAGCAACACCTGAGTTGTATGGCAACAAGGCTATGGTTTGTGTAACAAATCATATATTTGTTAATGTCAAATGTCACTTTTAACTTGAGGTTTGTTATTGGCTGGTACTACACATGTACGAAATAGTTACACGTCATATGTCAATTTCATAGTTTGATATTTCCACATGGTTGTCTCCAAAGAACAACAGATGGTTTTCTTATTTTTGTTTTGTTGTGTTTGTCTCCAAGTTCCTGAGGTTATTTTTTGGTCTCTACACCTATATATGTTGCGTCCACATTTCAATCATCCCGCCGCCTTAGCGCAGGTATTTGTCCTCTCCTTTCATCCGGATGTCTCTATAAATTTACCTGCACTTCGGTTACATCAGGTAATATTACATCAGGTAATATCCTTTGTGTTGGTGTTTCTCTAGGTTCATGTTATGTCTTATTGTGTATTGATTTGTATTTGTTCCTCGATAAGTGAATTATGACTTTTGAATTTATGGATGTTTAGGTTTTTCCAGATGTTCATACGGTTTCCTTTATTGACTTGCTTTGAGAGTTTGATGTTTTCTGGTGGGGGAAGTTATGTTTGTTTTATATGACGTGTGTTGCCGATATCATAACCAAGAAAATGTCGCAAACTATTCGTTTGCGGGGACAGATAGTAACTCATGAAACTGTCAAACAGAAAAATGAAGGAGACGTTCCAATGTCTTGAATACTTTCGCTGAAATAATTAATTTGGACACGATTACCAAAGATGGTGACTGCTTCAGTTGACGTTTGTTTTTGTAACGAGTCGACTTCTCAGCCGAACCGGAATAACTAATGGACTTTTAATAGACGACACCGTCTTCTTGGCGTAGTGTCACGCACCGCTCGACTTGTTAGCCACAGATATGTTTCATTATGGTAAAAGTGTCACCGACGCGTTTCAGCACGCTAGCTCATCTAAATGTCGTGTCATAAATAATACAGTTGAGGTTCTCAGATATTCGTGACTGGAATGATTGACCTCGAGGTAATTAGCAATAAATCAGAATGTCGTCGTACAGAGGTCGCGCGACGAACTGTTACGTTTTCCATGGTTGGAAACAATATGGGGATGCACTATACATTCATTCAGAATTTTAAGCCAGTTGCGTGTTCTGGAATGGATGAGCATTCATGAAACAACAATAGTTATGGCCTCATGGATTTGGAAGTGGGTATACATTTCTAAACCACATCAGCACGTCACATTCCGACCTGAAAATCACGATAGAAGTCGGAAATTACAACTCACTTCCATTTCTGGAGGTTCTCATCACAGAGAGAACTACGTTCTCTTACACATATATATTAGACTTATTGACAGTCAAAATAGATCCAAGGAACTAGACAAACTGAAATCCGCCCTCTGCCCCAACCACTATCCCGAATCGCGAATCCAAAGATCCATCAAACTTCAGCAAACTTGTATCCACATCCCAAACAGCTTGATGAACAGAAGGACCACCACTTTTTATATTCATGGAGATACAGACAAAGTGAGTCGGATTCCGAAGAGGCACTATTTTAAAACACCATTCACAGCCAACAAATCAAATTTCGACCTTTCTACGAACACCTAAGGACACAAACGACCTTCTATCTCATGTCACCCATGTCTGGAATAACGCAATCCAGAAACGTGAAGGGTCAAGAGCTATTGCGCTTGATATTTCTAAGGCCTTTGATCGTGTGTGGCAAACTTCGATGCTATGGTTTGTCGGATCATTTTTTGTGTATGGCTTTTCAGCTTCCTCAAAGAACATTCTCTGCAAATAAGTTGATACAGATGAATGTGAATGCTCTGTGGTTCGTGCAGAAAGAAGCCATCCGCAGAGATTTGCAGCTGCCTTCCATTCAGCAGTCCATTCAGTCGAGAAATCGGCGAGTTTTTGATAGCGCGGAAACTCACGAAGTTCGGTCAGTTAGGGAAGCTATAGATTATGCTGTAGATGACCCCTCCCGATATAGAAGGCCCCAACACTCTGTCGAATGAGGCCCTCATGTCCCCCGTTAACGGACGAATAGATTTTTTATCCATCCCACCCCAGCCAGGTAGGGGTACCCCGTGAAGGGCGGTACTGCTGTCTTAGGACTTCATACCGCCAATATCTGGAATCTAAAAATCCAAAATCTGTTTATCCGTTGATCAGCTGTCGCTCCCATGTGAACGACAACTCTCAGAAGTTGAGAAACTTGTGCGAGCTAGGGACTAAGGAGGTCTTACTTTTCAACGTGTGATTCCTAACACGGTTGCAGAATCATCCCCGCTCCAACCAGATAAATTCTCCCGAGGAAAATATCTGGTCGAGGCGGGAATCGAACCTACGATCTTCCGATCGTGAGTCGGGCGCACTACCACCGCGGCCAATCTCCTCAGTCATGAACCCATTTGTCCTTCTTCGACAAAAATCAGCTGAAAGGGTAAGAGAGCTGGGCTCCAACCTGAATGAAATGAAGACGCTTGGTCAGTGAACCGACAGAAGACGCTTGGGACTAGGCAGATTGAGACCCTTGCAGACACATGCAAAAGGTAAGATTATATTTCACTGTGGATCAAGGAAATTATTTTCAGAGCCATACTACGTTAGTTACTTAGTATAAACATTATTTTAATTCAAGAATTACACTTCATATTAAACTTAGTGTACTATGATACTGATTTGCATCAACTGAATGTATTGGCATCATTGATAATTTGACTTTGAAAGAAAACAGAATTATAATCCGTACATTTCGACTTCGGATATTCTCTTCATTCCGTTACATCGTCGCAAAAATTTCAACAATAATAACTTTCATTTTAGCCCTATTAGCCTTGAACAGACAACGTATTACCTCAGGGCTAGGACTAGAGTGCCACCAAGAATTAGCCCAAGCCTCGGCAGATGATAACATCATCCTGAGGTGGGTGAAAGGACACGATAGGAGTAAAGGTATTCGCATTGCCGACTCTTTAGCCAAGGAAGTGGCTGGACTAAGAATTTCAGGACCCAGTGGCACCTACGGCCTGATTACTTCGACAATTGCGGAACTGGCCAAACATCACACACACGCTCAATCTCTAAAGAGATGGGATGAAATCGAAGGATGCAGTCTTGCAGGATCACCCTGAACGACCCTGGGAAGCTGGCGCCGAAGAAATATCTGGCGATGACCAGGAAAAATCTACGGTTAACAGTAGGATTTCTGACTGGCCACTGTCAACTAAGGAAACACCTCCACAAAATGGTGCTAGTGGACACACATCTACACAATGAGTCTATGAAACTGTCCGACATGTCCTATGCGAGTGTCCGAAGTTATCGTCAAAGAGAGAGTGTGTATTTGGTGAGTCTTGGCCTATACCTGCCGATGTGAGGGAGATGTCTCCCAGAGACAATGGTTCACATGTGGTCTGAGTGCTTTGGGCTTACACTCGCCCTCCCTACTCTACATATACAGATAAAGAACTTTCATTTTAGTATTGACTGTAATTGACTGATCATTTTCTAGATACTCCAAGATTGTATAGGTGAGTCAAATTTTTTTGTACATACAGGTGATAATTTTTCCACCATTTGCAAACAACTTCATGAACAATATGAGTAGTTTAATCAAAACTCAAGCACTACGTAAATAGCACATTTTTATTTTTGTAGTTTACCTGATGAGGACAATGAAAAGTGTAGAAATATTGAAACAAATGTCATAATAGTATCATTTTGCAATCTGGGTACTCCAAAAGTTATATTGAAGTTATAATAAAACTACCAAGGTTTTGTCCAGATTTCCTTGATGAAGAATAAATATTGCTTGTTGTTGTTGTTGTATTTATTCATATTTCAGTTCATTATGATATTAGACATGTCAATAATAAAATTAAGAATTAATGAATATATACCTATGAAATGAAACAGGCACTATACAAAACAGTACAAGCGACATATTCATGCAAATTTCAAAATCATAGACAAATTATTATAAAACAACGTAATATAATTATATACAATCAAAAGGTTTTCCATAAAAATAGGAAGGAAAAGCAGTGAGAACAAGTTATATCAAGACATCCCTTTGCAGGAACTCATCTAAGCTATAATAACCCCCGTTCGTCAATAATTCTTTGATATGGTTCTTGAAACTTACTAAGTGTAGGTCCTTGACATCCTGTGGTAATGAATTAAAAAGTATGATGTCGTTATACCTAAGAGATTTCTTGAATGCCTACGTTTTGTGTTTTGGGATGGTCAAGTGTTTAGTTCGTGTTGCATAATTGTAAGTGACTGACCCGTGATTGAAATGAACTATGTTGTATTTCACATGAAGCAGAGCTTCATACTTATATCTACAGGGTATAGTTAATATTTTATATTTTGAAAATAAAGCTCTACAGCTATACCTCGGTGTAATGTCAAATATGATTTTCATGATTCTTTTTTGTAGAATAAATACACGTCTTGCGCCAGCAGAAGTACCCCACATTAGTATATTTTGAGCCATGCGAGAATAGGCCAAAGAATAATTGACCATCTTGATACCATCTAAGTCTAGCAACTCTTTGAGCTGGCGTATTGCAAATATTGCCTGATTCAATTTTTAACAATTTTATATCTAAGTACATCTATTTGCATTCTGTTTCAGTTGGTTTCTGTCACACCAAGAAACCATAGCGTCCATGACTGAGTTTATATTGAATTCTAACTCATCTATTGTGTTACCAGACACTGTTATGGTAGTGTCATCTGCAAACATTTCGTTGTAACCATGTTTGATATATTTTGGGAGATCATTTATATAGATTGAAAACAGCAGCGCTCCTAATATTGAACCTTGTGGTACACCATGCATAATGTTTCGAATATTAGATGTAGTGTTATTTAGAGACACAACTATTTTTTTGTCAGATAAAAATGACTCAATCCATTTGAGTACGAATTCTTTGATACCAATGTTGTACAATTTACTGATCATAATTTCATTTCTTACTGAATCAAAGGCTTTCGCTAGATAGCCTGTAGCTAGAGAAATAAGATTGAGACTTATTACTTTCCCTTATCAATGTTATTGTGAATGAACTCAAATTTACTAGCAATAGCTGTTTAAACCGATCTAGCTTTTCTAAAGCCATTGGTGATAATTATTGACTTGCACTATTTCAAACATAAATTCACATACATAAATGAATGTTACCTTTGTACTGGACCTTGTTGAAAACACTCGTGATGATCCTCAGCTCGGGATTTGGCGTGTCACCAATCTGTAATCGTGACAAGAACACATTTAACATATTATTCAGCATATAAATATAGATAGACCTCCCAACCCTTTGCCCATCCCAATGGCGTGACTAAAATCACTTCTGATACTTTCTCTCCTCACACATGCTATACACGCATACTTGGACATTCCTAGAAAGAAATCCTATTTGCATTCGTATTTGCTTCGCCCTCAACATTTTTTGTGATGAATTTTTACTAGTTGGAGTTCTATTACTATGTTTGATCTATTATTATGACAGCATTCTGAAGCTCATTAACAGTTTCAGCATCATGTGTTATTTTATGTGTTATTTTACTCTCGTTGCAGTCAGGATATTTAAAATCAATATGTTATTATTATAGTTATTGACGTTACAAGATGGATATGTATCAAATAACGGATGTGGTTATTTATGTATTTTCAGATTTGGAAAATTATTTTTGTTCTTTTGACGAAAATCTTAAGGATACACACCAAAAAAAGCAAAAATTTTGTCTTGGAGGAGAAGTAACTTATTTTTTGATAGAGACAGATGATCATACATCGTTGCTTGAAAAAGTTGTATTGGCAAGGATAAATTCCGACTTCCTCACGTGTGGTAAGGTCTGTCATTATTTGCTGCTGAGTTGGAGTATACAGGCTGATTCACGGTGGATGGCACATTAGACGTTTCTGGTGAACCAGACAACGGATCACTTTGAAAATTTAATGGAGGGCATATTCGGACGTTCTCTAGCCAACTAAAATATTTTCGATAATGCGGTGTTGCCGCTTCTATTAGAAAGCAGTAGCAACTTTGATTTTTCAAATAGAACACTCTGTATATAATATTATTTTTGGAATCTCCAACAATTGCCCGACAACTTTTCTTGATATTTTTCTATACCTATCTGTTACCATTTTCGAAATAAAAATTAATTTCAATTTTTTTCTTCGAAAATCATGACTTCTAAAAATGCCGATATCTTTTAGTTAAGAAGTACTATGATATCGAAATTTGGTTTGGAGTTAGGTGATACTTGGACACTTTCCACACGGCAGCCTAATCTCCGTTACTTCAATACAGGGTGGTAAAAAAATACAGTTTTTTCGTTTGCTTGAAAAAGTTGCTGAAATTTGATTATTTTAAATGGAACACTCTGTATATTATTGAAAATTCGGAAAGCTGCTGAAATTTGCTTTCTTCCTATGTATATCATACCTATACCTAACTAGTCAAGTTTCGGACTTATGAACATTTATTTGTGAAAATGTCCCTTCAGAATGGTATTGCCATTCGGTATTTGGTAAGCAGGCCATGATTACTATTTGACAGTAGCGTTGTGACATTCTCCTAATAATATCGACATTTTCGTCACTTCAGAAGTTGCAAATACTTTCAAAACGATGGAACAAAACTATTCAAACGAAGTTCTTATGAATTTGTTCATTATTTTTGGACAGTGTGACAAAATTATCGGCAGAACATGTAGAAAGTTCAATGAAATGTATCCGAATCTACCGCCAATGAACCTCAAGAAATTTATACGAATTCAGAACAATTTCAATATGTTTGGATAAACTTTAAAAAAGCACCAAGAAACTTGAAATTGGAAATATTGATATGAATAATTATAAAAAAGTAAAACAATCAGGTGGAATATTTCAAAATATGTTCAAATCGCTGGCCGTTCACTTCCAAGCACTTTGAAATGCGGGTGTTGACTGCTTTCGTGGTGGCAGATCTGATTTCATTGGGATCCAAATCTTCAAATGTTTGGGCAATCCTTTCTAACAATTCATCTCTCGAACGCACGGGTATTTTGTAAACTTTTTCTTTAAACATTCCCCACAAATAAAAATCTAATGGATTAAGATCGTGTGATCTCGCTGGCCAATTCCATGGTCCCAAGCGCCTCATCCACCGATCGTCAAATAGTCTATCCAGTTCTGCGCTCACTTCTCTTGTGCAATGTGCAGGAGCTCCGTCTAGTTGGTACCAACAGTTTCGATAATCTTCGAGTGGCAGATTATCCACGAAACTGTCTACAGTATTTTCCAAAATATTCAGGTAGCTTCTGGATGTTAATGACTCCTCGTATATCACGTACCTCAATTTGTTGTCCATCAACATGCAGAAGACATTAAAACTAAATTTTTCTTGAAATCCGGCTTCTTTTGTGACGTGAGGATTTTCACTGGACCAATAATGACGATTTTTTCTATTGAAAATCCCTTCTCTCGAAAATTTCGATTCATCAGTCCAAATAATTTTATTTAAAAAAAGTGGATCTTCTTGAATGCGTGTCAACAACATTTCACAAAATTCTACTCTCTGTTGAGGATCTTGAGGCTTCATTGCTTGAATTTTGGTGAATTTATAATCATGCATTTTATGTCTTCGCAAGATTCTTTGAACCGATGAATATTTTATACCCAAATCTTCTTCAGCACTTCTTATCGATGACTCGGGAAATGCGTGAAAATATGCTAAGACATTAATCTGGTTGTCTTCGAAAGTTACGGGTCGAGGCAAGTTTCTTGGTGCTTTTGAATGCATTGATCCAAATGCATTGAAATTGTTCTGAATTCGTATAAATTTCTTGAGGTTCATTGGCGGTAGATTCGGATACATTTCATTGAACTTTCTACATGTTCTGCTGATAATTTTGTCACACTGTCCAAAAATAATAAACAAATTCATAAGAACTTCGTTTGAATAGTTTTGTTCCATCGTTTTGAAGGTATTTGCAACTTCTGAAGTGACGAAAATGTCGATATTATTAGGAGAATGTCACAACCTACTGTCAAATAGTAATCATGGCCTGCTTACCAAATACCGAATGGAAATACCATTCTGAAGGGATATTTTCACAAATAAATGTTCATAAGTCCGAAACTTGACTAGTTAGGTATAGGTATGATATACATAGAAAGAAAGCAAATTTCAGCAGCTTTCCGAATTTTCAATAATAAATAGGGTGTTCCATTCAAAATAATCACATTTCAGCAACTTTTTCAAGCAAACGAAAAAACTGTATTTTTTTACCACCCTGTATCGAAGTAACGGAGATTAGGCTGACGTGTGGAAAGTGTCCAAGTATCACCTAACTCCGAACCAAATTTCGATATCATAGTACTTCTTAACTAAAAGATATCGGCATTTTTAGAAGTCATGATTTTCGAAGAAAAAAATTGAAATTAATTTTTATTTCGAAAACGGTAACAAATAGGTATAGGGAAATATCAAGAAAAGTTGTCGGGCAATTGTTGGAGATTCCAAAAATAATATTATATACAAAGTGTTCCATTTGAAAAATCAAAGTTGCTACTGCTTTCTAATAGAAGCGGCAACACCGCATTGTCGAAAATATTTTAGTTGGCTAGAGAATGTCCGAATATGCCCTCCATTAAATTTTCAAAGTGATCCGTTGTCTGGTTCACCAGAAACGTCTAATGTGCCATCCACCGTGAATCAGCCTGTATTTTGTGAATTAGGCAAACGATTTCTAAAAGGAATAAACAAGGTACAGTAATAATTTTCTGACTGATGAAAAGTGAATTGCAGTGGTCTTGTGATTTTGCCCTGCATATGTACCTGACAGCCCTTTTTTGTAGAACGAATACTGAATTTAGTAGTTGCTGACTAAAAAAGTCCCAAAAGGCAATTCCATATCTCGAGTGGGACTCTATCAAGGAAAAATACCTACACAGTTCCGGCTGAGGACTGATTGAGTTCGTTAGAAATAATTCGACCTGCATAGCAACCAGATGCTATTGCTATGCATGAATTTGTTATATGCTTATCAAATTTTAATTAGTCATCTATAAATACCACTCAAAATTTTGTGTGAGATTTTTTTAACTATAGCGCGATTTTCTATAAGTATGTCGTCAAAATTGAGTTCAAAGCAAACTTTGTTCGTTTTATTCGTGTTGAAACATAAGGAGTTTGAATCGCACCACTGTTTAATCCTATAGAGATCCAGAGTTATGTAGTCTCTGAGATTATTTTCATTTGCCACACGCCAAAGGATCGTGGTGTCATCCGTAAAAAGTGGGAACGTTCCTTTAATGTCAATGGTAACCAGATCATTCAGATAAAGCAGTAAAAGGATAGGACCCAGAACCAAACCTTGTGGTACACCTGATGTATTTCCTTGGAGTTTTACTAACTGCTTCCTGCCTGTAAGATAACTGTAAAGCCAGTTATATGACAATCCTCCAATGCCATATTACTGTGTGGTATTTTAGACGCCTGTAGACGTGACGAACTTGTTAAGCTGAATGTGGATGATTTTGAAAGCACAGTTTTGGTTACATTTAGGTATACTTGAAACAAAAAGAACAGGGTGTTCGTCATTCCCAAAGAAAGACTTCTTTTGCGGCCTTCAAATTTGGAAAATGGGCGATTCTTCATTGGTTTTAGAAATGGTAAATGTGTAAAACAAGTTGTGGGTATTCATATTATTGGAGCTGTTCCAAAAAAAATTGCAGCATTCTTGAAACTGGAAAACCCTCTGCTCTACACAGGGCACTTGTTTCGCAGATCCTCGGCTGCGTTAAAACAACTTGGAGGTTGGATTTCCTCAACAAAAAGTTAGGATACTGGTGCTATAAATGGTGAATCTTTCATCAATGGAATAGAAATTTCAAATATTAGCAATTGTCAAATTACTTCTCGAATTCATAAGTAGTTAGTGTTATTATAATTATTGTCATTATAATCAGAATAAAATTTCTAAAGAAATATCTGAACGAATAATTTCTTAACAGACGGAGGCTGTTAACATTAACTTTTCAATTGTCATCTGAATACCGTTAAATCAAAATAGCAGTATGAGATTGAGCCGTCTGTGTAAATCCGTATTGCATTTGTATCATCTGACCCTATGTTCTGCTTTATTTGTATTTTGTAGGGTTTATTAAACACAAACCTGGGTTCAATTGCATCGCTTGTTGCCTGCAGCAGAGGTTGCGCAGTAAGTGCTTCCCGCCACAGGCCCAGCCTCAGTTGACCCATTCCTACTTCGAGGTTTACACCAGTCGTGCGCAATCGTACCATGGCCATCAACGCAACCTCCTTAACGTACAGATCTAGAGGGGTCAGATCCGTGAATAATTCCATTGCCGCGGTTGGTGTTGTTCTCATGGCTCCTGTGATGTTTAAACAAGCCATTCGCTGTATTTGGTATAGTTTTTGGATGGCCGTTGCTTGTAGAACTTTCGGTCTCCATGCAATGGCTCCATACGTTAACATAGGTCTTATTATTGTAGTGTAGATCCAGGTGACCACACGGGGTGAAAGACCCCATGCGCGTCCCACTGTACTCCGACATTGCTCATAGGCCACGTATGCTCTTTTTGCTCTACTCTGTAGGCGCCAGCTGGCGCCGAAGAAATATTTGGTAATGACCAGGAAAAATCTACGCCTAATAGTAGGATTTCTGACTGGTCACTGTCAACTAAGGAAACACCTCCATAATATGGGGCTGATGGACACACACACCTCTATGCAGGATGTGTGATCAGGAAGATGAGACTGTAAGGCATGTCCTGTGAGAGTGCCCGGAGTCAATAAGAGAGTGTGTGTTCGGCGAGTCTTGTCCTACACCTGCCGATATAAAGGAGATGTCTCCCAGTGACCTGTCCACCTTACTGGAGAGGACAAGATGAACGATGACCTAGGAGGACAACTCCTCGGGAGGATGTACAATGGGTCACATGTGGCCTAAGTACTGTGGGCTTACACTCACCTTTCCTAATCTACAGATGCAGAACAGTATAGAATTACGAAAATAACTTCTCATAACTTGATTGAATATGCAGTTATTTTCATGAAAGTTTCGTTTCTGGAATGGAGAAGATATTGAAATGAGTTGGCCTCTTTGATCACCAGACCTGACTCCGTTAGATTTTTTTTGTGGAGATATTTGATAGAAAATGTTTATAGAAATAGACCATGAAATTTGAACGAATTTTGAAAGAGGGGATAAGGCAAAAGTGTGGTGAAATAACACCAGGCCAATTGAGAGAGACTTGCCAGAATTTGAGACGACGTTATGAAAAATGTAGAGCCTGAAGGAGGATATATTGGTAACTCCAATATCTGGAAAAACTGTTCTATTTATAATTGACTTATTTCTGCTGTTGGTAATTTTGTAACTTTGTAGCTGAGTATGCGATGTATTATTTCATTGAATGGTTACTTCTGTAAAGTTCATAGACTTTCATACAAGGTCAGTCATAAACTCAGGGACTTGGAAATTTGTCATCATGTAACTAAAACCCTGTATGAGATATTGGGCTGAAACTGGAAATCTAGATGTTCGAAATATGCCCAAATCGAATGGGGTATCCACTTCTCTAGTGAAAAAATGCCTAATGGTCATTCTCGAAATTTCAACCCATTTTGCAAGTCTTAGTAAGCCTTGAAAATGAGGGTAATTCAAACTGTCAGAATGTTTGGATAGAGCTCGTCGAGTACCATAATTTGAAATAGTCATTTTTCAAAATCGGTTCATGGGTTCCAAAATAAGAGGGTGTTGCACTGTGTAGATATTTGAAAATAATATGAATTTTATTTGTGAAATTATAAAACGATAAAAATAAAAACAACAATAAACATTAATTGGGGCTACGGGAAAACTATATTGATTCCAGTGGCGCATTTGCTTTTTCAGCTGCAGGAAAACCCGGAAAAACCTGTAGCACCACATCAACTGAATATCTTGATCTGCCAATGTCCTCTCTCTTATAAAACAAAATGTAGGGTGTCTCCAGAGGCTCCGATAGATTCAATACATCGCCAGAACACTTCGTAACACGATTATCGTCAAACTTAAACCGGTCCCTTTCGTCTTTGACCAAGGCGTAATAATGACCAAATTCAACGCCAGAACCACAGTGAACAATGACTGCATGAATATTATAATAGTGGTCTACTAGATTGAAATGTTCATCTATTTCGAACCTCCGAAAGAGTTGCTTGCTTCCGTCAGAGGTTGAGTCTTGTTTGAAGATCATAAGTGTTATTATTAGATTGACTGGTGCTTCAGCTATACTTGTTTCCTTATAACAGTCAGTTAGTTTGGAGCATGTTTGGCAATACAGTCCATCATCACCTGTTAAAAATTCCATTTCAGATTAGTTGCAGTCCTCGTAGTTATGGTTCCCCTTCAGAGGAAGAGCTTCATGAAGCAAGAGCCGAATCGATCCCTCCACGAAACCCTTCTTTACTTGGAAGGATCGATCGCAGCTTGAGGAATGGTTCTTATGGAGATTCTGTGAAACATGTTCTTCCTTACGAATCAGTAGAGAGTTGTCCCGAAAATCTGGAGAAGAAAATTGGATTGGATAATTTAGGAAACACTTGCTATATGAATAGCATTTCACAAGTGTTGTTCATGACGAAGAACTACTCATTCATCAAACTCAAACACCTGTTCATGCAGCTGCAGTTTCGTAAGAAGGTATCATCTTTTCCTCCAATCGATTTCCTGGAGTCTTTGAAGTCTACTAGATACTCGTTAGGACAACAAGAGGATTGTTCCGAATTCTTGGGGTTCTTGTTGAATACTCTTCGTGAGCAAAACAATAGAAAAATCAATACTCCTGACCGCTCTGGATTGAATGATTCCGTACAGTCCATCTCGTCTTGTGTTTGTAAATCTTTTGCAGGAAAAATCCTCACTTTTTTACTTTGTAGTAAATGTTCAAGAGGTAGCGAAAACTCTTGTGAATTTCTGGAACTTCAACTAGCGTTTCCTAATATGACTAATAACCAGTTTGTGCAAAGCTGTAGATATTTTCTAAGGTTCACGATATTTTTTCAAAAACCAAGATAATTCGGTATTATTGACCACTAGTCAACTATGCGAAGTGTTATCAATTTGATACAACACTTCTCAATCCTCTGTTGAAGTAAGAAACCTTGTTATGAAAGAAACTTTCAGTCATTACAATCAGCGTAAAAAACCTTTTTTCTTTGACTGCATGCCTCAGTGTGATTCTTGCACGGTTCACACATTACCTAATTGGAACGGCGTTTTCGTCGAAGAGGATATTCATTTCCATCCACAATCGAAATGGGTGCAAGGCATTTATTTCATTTTCGGTTGTGGTTTTAATAAACTCCGGATCACAGGCACTAAATGTAACCAGTATTCAGTTCAAACGTAGCGGATATATTACATTTCCATATTTCGTGTAAATAAGCTTGAATTGCAAATATTGACACTGATATTTACTGCATTCACAAAATTCAAACGGTTTTTGGGATGTTGTAGGTTTCTCGGTTCGTCATGCGTTTTGAATTATTCATCAGGATGAGCTTTCATTTTTTAAAGTGATCTCTCTGTAAATTTCGTTGATCATAACTCTGATTATACAAACTTTTGCTGATATTATCAATTGTTCAAAATGTCTTTTAGTGCAAAATTCTGATGACGATTGAAGAAATCCAGATGCAGTTTCGTAAGAATGTGTCATCTTTCCCTCCAACCGATTTCCTGGATTCTTTGAAATCTACTAAATCTACTCGTTAGGACAACAAGAGAATTGTTCCGAATTCTTGAAGTTCTTGTTGAATACTCTTCGCGGGCAAAACAATAGCAGAATCAATACTCCTGACCACTCTGGATTGAATGATTCCGTACGGTATATCTCGTCTTGTATTTGTAAATCTTTTGCAGAACACTATTATAATCTTCATGCAGTTATTGTTCACTGTGGTTCTAGCGTTGAATCTGGTTACGCCTTGGTCAAAGACGAAACGGATTGGTTTAAGTTTGACGATAGTCGTCTGTTCTGGCAATGCAGTGAATTCAGTGAAGCCCTACATTTTGTTTTATGAGAGTGGGGATATTAGCAGATCAAGATCTTCAGATGATGTGGTGTTGCAGGTTTTTCCGGGTATTCCTGCAGTTGAAAAAGCAAATGCGCCACTGGAATCAAAGAAGTCGTCCCGGAGCGCCAATTAATTTTTGTTGTTGTTTTATAATTTCATGATTTTCATTTCAGGATTGATAGTTCATTATAATATTACTTGTAATGTTCTTTTTTCACGGTGTGAAAGAAAATGTTTGGATAATCATTTTCTTACAAAATATTAAGCAGTATATACTGCACTATTCAAAATACTCTAAATTGCCAGTGATTTCAAACTCACACGAATTAAATTTGAAAAACGTTCGAGATTTGCCTTCAACCACTGGAAATTAGTGTCGGATAGTGCTAAGTTATTGATATGACTCCATTTTAAATAAATTTGTGTTTTTGTGTTGTCTCCCACACAGAATCTGTATTTTTGAGTTCTCCAAAATATTTTCACCGCATAGTTTGAGAAGTTTCGTCTGAAAAATAGCTCTTGGTGATGATAAAGTTTCTCTAATAATTAGGATAGAGTGATCTGAATGGAGGCCGTGGAGTTCGAAGAGGAAATCTAGATATTCTTTAGTTTTCTCTCCTCTTTTCTGATGATATTTTTCTCACCATCACTGTAAATCTTTTATAGGTGGCAATAACGCAATGTTAGGTTTGCGTTATGTCGATGAATGTGAGGTGAAACTGTATCTGTTGGATATATCGACAGCCAGTGCATTAGAGTCTCAGGTGTCCCTTGGCAGGTTCTGCACCTGATGTCAGGGACCTTAGGCCCATCAGGCGACTACACTAGATGAAGGTGTTGGAGCCATCATCCTGTCAGACCATAATGAACCCCTAAGTTTGTTTTCCTCACCTGAGGAAAGCCGAATTATAAAATATTGTTGATGAAGATCCAATGCGTTGGCTCATTCTTGTGTTGTCTCAGGAGTGAAGTGATCTCTGCTCATTTTTTGCCGGCCTTTCACTGAACAGGTACCAACTCGGTGGTAGAGTTGTAATCACCTCGTTCAGTGTTGAAAATAAACAAAACCCTTCGGGCAGCTGCTTAAAATAAAAATGCTCCAATTTCTGCTCTCTCATGGTCGCGTACCATGCAGTGAAGGGGATCCGAAATGATTCCTGATGACATAACAGGTTTCATCTAGTAACATTCTGATATTCAGAATGTGGACTCAAAAGTCCACGTTTTCCTGTTGTATACAACCGTGAAACTGACGATTTCGAATGCAATGGGAAAGCATCTTCTCCTCTCCTCTTCACTACTCCAAACGAGTAGAGTGAAATTGGAACGGCAGGCATATTCATAGCAGCAACTTTTTTCTATAACCGGATATGTCGAAGTGTGTGCTGATACTTGCCGCGGAGAGAGTTCTTCACTGCTGTTACCTCTTATGAGTAGCGTTGTTCCATCCCTATCCCAGAGAAAGTACTCTCCAGCATCCAGATGGTGCAGAAAGCTTCGTCCAAGAGCTGCACATCCTCTCCGTGATTTTTTCATCGTCCTCTCCTGAAATGTACCATTGGACATTTGTCTTTACCATTTTTCATACCCATAGCATGTATATACCCTTCCACCATCCTCAAGGACTTATGGAGATTATTTTCTCTAGGAGCATGCATTTTAAGGTCATCCATATGAAACAAATGAATGACTTCAGGCCTCCGGTGTGCCATAATTATATCTTTGATCATTTCTGAGCGCAACGGATGATGAAAATAGTGAGATGCAAAAAAGAAGAGTGATCATTTTTGACCAAAAGTGACTCTTTTTGAACACTGGTGATGCACCAGAGTGTTGTAATGTTAGACATTTGGGCAAATACAACATGAGCTCAATCGATGTTGTATTAAATGTCTTCTGGTAATCAATCCGGGCCATAGAGAAGTTACGATTATACTGTATTGAGTGCTGCGCTACACATCTATCGATGAGGAGGTTCTCCTTATATGCAGCGACTTCTCTCTTCCACCCTCTCTGCTCATATATTTGTTCGAATACTCGGTCAATTGTGGTGAGTATTATTGTGTATGATATGCTCGTTGAGAATCAATCAATTCAAGCATGTTATCCGTCTGTAGTCCTCAGGAATCGTCGAATTTATTTCGAGGAGATAAGCTAGGAACTCTGGCCAGATTTCGGTAGTTTTTTACATTAAAAAGTGTTCAGCTCATCTGGGCCTGGAGCAGCAAACTTCATGGAATCCATGAAGACTCTTGAAGCTAGGCTGTTGAAGCTTTCTGCTGGAAATTCTGCGCTAGAGCTGGTGTGCCTGAGTTGAGTGGCTGTGTGTTATAATAAATATCCTTCCAGAAGAATTTCAACTGATCCACTGTCGGCGGATCATTCAGAATGCGCGGAGGCTCTTTGAATGAACGAGAAGGTTTCTTGCGGAACTTGAGGTCTTCCGCATCGCTGGTCCGACTTTTTATATTATTATACTTATCATATTCTGATGATTGTATGATCATTGTATTCTATCGACTAGAAGTTTTTAATCCTATTGGGTATATCAGTTCTCAGTTTTTTCACATGAACTGTTTGAGTTATCATCATACATACAAACAAACATACATATAGATACAGGTGAAGCTAATATAAAGTGTGTAAAATCAGGGGAAATAAATGAAATAAGAAAGGAAAAAAATGAAAGAAAAATTATTCATTTAGTAAACAAGGAATAACAAAATCATTGTTTATCAAATGTAATAAATAAAACAACACAACAAAAAAATATTTTTTGAATGTTTCCTACACTAAATTAGTCAATTTCTACTAATTTTGGGGTGATAAAAACGAAAATAACAATGAAAAATTTTTATTAGCTCTGGTTTTTGAGATACACAGTACTTAATCTAAAAGAGTAGTTATACTATACGTGAAAAGTGAAAGTACATAAAACAATATTGTTATGTTTCTTTTAGAATATTTTAAGTACAAAATTAATAAAAAAAAACATTATTCTCAGTGTTTTGACAAATAAAAGAAGTTTGTACCACCAAATTTCAATTAAGTCCATCCGATTCATTGTAAGATCGCTGTCGTTTAGCTTGTCTTTTATAAAACACTTCTGGAGCATCCCTACACACAGACCAGCAGTAGTCTGCAAGCATTGCTTCATTCCAACGGCCCTGATATCTCTGTTCCATTGAGGCGATGTCTTGATGGAATCTTTCTCCATGTTCGTCACTCACAGCTCCACAGTTTTGTGGGAAGAAATTAAGATGAGAGTGAAGAAAATGAATTTTTAAGGACATGTTGCATCCAAGTTGGTGGTAAGCTTGAAGAAGCTCTTTAACCAATGCTGTGAAGTTATCATCTCTTTTGTTACCTAAAAACCCATGTACAACCCCCTTAAAGGCTTCCCAGGCTCTTTTTTCATTTCCTGTTAAAATCATGTCAAAAGCAGGATCATTTACGATTTCACGGATTTGAGGCCCAATAAAGATGCCTTCCTTGACTTTAGCATCACTCAACCTGGGAAACTTTGCTCTCAAGTACTTAAAAGCTTGTCCTTCCTGGTCCATGGCCTTCACAAAGTTTTTCATTAGTCCCAACTTAATATGTAATGGGGGAAGGAGAACATCCTTAGGATCTACAAGAGGCTCGTAAACTACATTTTTCTCATTAGGGTTTAGGTCTCGTGTAGGCCAGTTCATTTTTTTATAGTGAGATTTTCTATCCCGACTGTCCCACAGACACAAAAAACAACAGTACTTGGTGAACCCTAATTGCATTCCTAGGAGTATAGCAATGACTTTCAGATCACCACAGATGTGCCACTTGTGTTGTTCATATTTGATTGATTGGAGAAGTGTTTCCATATTTATATACGTTTCCTTCATGTGAACTGCATGACCTATAGGAATAGAGGGTAGCTGATTTCCATTATGCAGAAGTACAGCTTTTAAGCTTAGTTTTGAAGAGTCTATAAACAGTCTCCATTCAGATGGAGTGTGATCCAAATTCAAGCAGTCCATCAAACCATTAACATCAGAACAAATTACGAGGTTTTCTTTTTTCTCAAAAAAAGGAAGCAAATCTTTTTGACGCTGTCTGTACTGAGATATTTTCACATCATGTTTTAGAAGATTCCACTGTTGTAGTCTTGACCCTAACAGCTCAGCCTTTTCCTTAGACAAGCGAAGATCTCTTATAAGGTCACTCAACTCTGCTTGACTAATTCTGTGCGGATCACTAGACCTATCGCTTACCTCAAAATCAGGGTCATAGGATGTAGAAGGATGGGTTGCTCCTTCTAAACAGTCTTCATCACCTTCCTCTAAAATTCCATAGTTTCGGGGTTGAGAAGGGACTGGCAAATTGTCTGAGTGTGGTACAGGCCGAAGAGCAGATGGGAGATTAGGGTATTTAACCGTTCCTCTTTTCTTCATAGATAAACCTTGCTTAATGGGAGGAGTTGAGCAGAAATAACAGTCGTCTGTATGATTGGTAGGCTCACGCCAAACCATACGTACTGCAAAAGCTATTGCCCGGTTTTTATTTTTCAGCCACTCTCGCAATATGACGGAACAAGAATTACAACATATATGAGGATAATAATGTTCACAGGCTGTCTTAACGATAGGTGTCATTTTACGTTTCTGAGCCTCAAATGTTATTTCACCACATATATAGCAAAAGCTATCGACAGAATTCACACACTTTCGAGGCATTTCAGATCAGCACTTAAATTAATTTTAAAATCAACTTCACACGATAATTTCAATAGCAACCACGTGCGTACAATTGACAAACTCACATAGGTTATGTTTACTACTTAAGAACAGCTGATGAGAGGGGTGTTATGTAAACAAACATGTGTACCAACTGTTGGTGATGAAATATTTCATTTGTTGAAAACTCAATATACATATATATAATATAATGATACTATATCTTGAAAACAAGAGCTAATATATAATTTTTATGGTCACTTTCGGTTTTAACACGTGGAAATACATTAAAATCATCTAATTTCAACCCCGAAACAAGAACTTTGTTGTGTTGTGAAATCAATAAGGAAGATTCACATTCTTTTTCAAATACCCTGCACAATATTTTCCGAAAAGGGTATTTGAATTCCCTTTAGAATCATCACAATTCATTATATCCCTGTCCCCACTTCTTCCCCCGGTGTGACGGCCGGAACATCGTGGTCGCTACATAAAATACGAGAAGGGTCAAATGAAGGCTAAACTGTCCCCACAGCGATTCATAAAAAGTAACTGTTCTGAAATAAACACTTTGGCGCACCACTCTGCTGAAATTATTAGTTAATACTCCTGTCGCTCCGCAGGAATGGAATGGCGTTGACAACCACTAAAATGTATACTATGTTTTCAAAATACCCGGCGTAATCACGAACAGACGAGGTGATATATTTAGAATTTAATGAGGAATTCAATCAGGCGCTGGGATATAGTTGTGAATTCATAACAAAGTTTCAGAATATGGATTATAGGAGTTGTGGCAAGGGTCACTGCGACATTTCACGATTCTCGATGAATGAGAGATTGAAAATAAGAGCCCAAACACAACGCATTTATGACTGAACAGCAGACAGCACGGTTTCGACACGCCATAGGACTCATCAGTGGTGCTGATTTGAATAAACAATGCAAGGATTCAATATATACCATGCTTGGTACAGAGTGGGCCAAATTGGACACTTTCATTTGGAAACTTCTCTTTAGGAACTAGATAATTGAAAACTGATGGCTCTGTTTGAGGGTCAAATTTCAAGACAAACTCAATGGTGAACACCGTAATTTCACGTTTGACGGATAAGATTGTATTTTTAGTATTTTTTTCTTTGAATTCATTCCATACATTCGTCATTCTTCAACATTCAAATCAACATCCAATTGTTTCATTTTCTCAACCCCTTTTCATAACGTTAAGTTCACTCACCTGGACCATCAACGAGATTGCAACAACTCCCTGCGATTTGTGCTGTGCCTCTGACATATTGTGATATAATTC
This sequence comes from Leptinotarsa decemlineata, assembly GCF_025532065.1. NCBI lineage: Eukaryota > Metazoa > Arthropoda > Insecta > Coleoptera > Chrysomelidae > Leptinotarsa > Leptinotarsa decemlineata. The sequence goes on along the minus strand of NW_027412692.1, from coordinate 11,393,968 downwards.
TTTATTGAAACCATACAACTGAATCTGAAACAAAAATATGTGCAATCACTTCTTAAGTCATAGAACTATCGAGCAAGTTCTCTCACGAAATGAAAGAACACTATAAATTGAAAATTTCATCAGTTCGGACTTCCATTATCAAATATTATATAAGATGATTTGAAATACCTGAAAGAACCAGGAATTTCAAATCATTCAATATAAATATTAGAGAATGGAAGTCCGAACTGATGAAATTCCTCATGAAACATTGTCAATCACCTTCAAACAAACTATAAATAAAAATTGACAGTTTCAGACATAAAGTTTGCCACATGGAATTATGAGGAGAATTTGACTTCGCAGTTAGCTTGTGCTTGAAAAATGATTACTGACGTATTAACGTCCATACATTGAAAATTCAAATCAGTTCAACAATGAAATGAAAAAACTAGATGAACTTTGCAACAACATAGACGAATTTCTGGAGGGTGCGTTTATTTTTTTTTTTATTAACAGTCCAATACAGGTATTTTCTGGGCCAGATATGAAATTGAAGTCTCGTTTCCATCAAAATTATGAAATTTGAAACATGTTTAGTTCGAATCGATAGAGCAACAGATTCGAAAAATTCAAAAAATTGGAAAAAAGTCAAAGTAACAGTGGAAACCAAGCAAGTTTTTTTTGTCTTTTTTCGAAATTTACAAAAAAAAATATTTTTTGAGGATTTTCGAAAAAAGGGTCTAATTTGACAGGTTTAGAGTAGCACGTGATGGAAGTGAAGAGGCTGTGTTCCACGCATTTTCCAAGCACAAACTAACTGCTGAGTCAAATATTCATTATCGATGTTCAAAAATCTTAGTTGAAATTAGACAAAAGTTTTTTCTGTATCCTATATTCATGATAATTGAATATGACTGTGAAATTTTCCATATTCTATTTTGTTGTTGTTTGTGGAATTGTATTTTTCTTTGACCTGATCTTCGCAACTGTGCGAATTGTGAGCTCTAATAAAGTTCATCTATGTATCTATCCAACTTAACAAATTGATGGCGGGTTGGCTGTCCTTGTTTATCTTTCACTGCCTGAACCACTGTGCATGCTGTTTTCGGCGAGTGCATTGGCATGGATTGTGGGGGTTGAGCAAACCGGCCAACGGATGCCTGCTTCCACGTAGCCCTGCTGGATACGGGAATGACAAATTCACTTGTGGTTCTGTTACTCCCTAACTGAATGGCATCAAAACGATGGCTTAATCTTAAGGTGTGTGTATCCGTGCCGAGAGGATGGATGACACTGAGCCTATCAGCTGTTTCTACGGAACCTTCGAGTTACCAGGCGCCCTCTCGTCGTAGCATCGCCTTGTCACGGTAATGCGGAGCTCTGCCGTGACTGACCTTCTTTTCCTAACTACTCGTGGGACTTTTATAGACAGGGTATACTTAAAAATTATTTCTGACGCTGAGTCTATAGAGGTGTAGCTGACGTGCAAAAACCCTCATATGGGAAAGTTGTCGTGGGTATCAAGGTGCAACTTGACTATCCGACTACCTCATTAACAGAGCATATACTTTGTGCCTGCCCCGCTGGGAACCGAATCAGGTCTTTAGAGTTCGGTAGAGCCATACTCTCACCATCCGACGTGAAAGATCACACACCATACAAACCAATCGGCTTCGTTAAGAAGCTGGGTTTATTTGGTCGAGTGTGAATAGGTGTGAGCCACAATAAACCCTTGCGGGTTGCGGTGGAGGGTCGATTAGACCCACTCACTTTGGACGTAACCTAACCAAACCTAACAACTTGATGAAAATTCCAATAATCTTATTCAATTATGAATTGTTTTCAAACTATGTTTTCGTAGAAACCACAACTGAAATATTTATCCAACGGTAATCATATGAAACAAAGTTCAAAAATTGTTGGATATCCCTTTATAGCTATCCAACAATTAACAGATCATTTCCAAAATGAACTATTTAGTTTCATCACTTGTTTCATCACTTGATTCCCAGACTACAAACACTCAAACCGAAACGGCTCCATTAAGATAACAACATTTGATCACTGCTTTATACCATTTCCATGAATCCAACGCCATTTATACCGACCATGACCCAACAAAGTTTCAGCTTTGTTATGATGTCTGGCACTGCTAATATTCACGCACAAACAGAAAGCTCCTAATCCAATAGCATGTTTGAACACCTCTAATTCCCTGCAGATTTACATCCAAAGGATCCGGGAGAATACCGAATCTTTCACGAAAACGAAATCTTATGAGAGGATTACTTTCACGTCTCGGCTTTAGTGGATTGGGGGTAGTCCCAGAATGTAATTCGCTAGCAAAATGTCCCGCGGGAGATGTTCCATCAACAATTATTTGACAATGGCGGCAGAAAGTGTGAATGGGGACACGGAGTTGGGTTGAGATTAGATGTCCCAAGCATCAGTATGATACTACTAAAGTTATATTATCATAAATTGAGTTTAAATAATTAAAAGTCTTTTTTTAACACGCTTTTATTAGCTTCACTTGTATGTATGTATGCATGTTTGTTTGTAACTCTCCTTGCTTGATCTACTCGCCGGCAGATGGCGCTGTATATAACCTCCTTGATATATCTACATTATTACTTGATCTATTCGCGGGCAGATGGCGCTGTACGTAACTTCCTTGATATATCACAATAACACTAGTATTTATCGTCCGTAATTGTTTCACGCTTATTTAAAAAAATATTCTCAACTTTTTAGTTCGACGTCCTTCAAAAGCGTGTTTTTTAGTTTCTCAAAATATATTTATTAATGTGGATAACCAAGAAGGAAATCATGGACTGAGGGAATTTGGATTCCAACAACAAAATTAATGAATAATGTCAAAATCAAAGTTAATTAGGACAGTTCATTGATGAAAGTTTCTGTTGGAGATGGAGAAAAATTTCGAACCAATTTCAGGAATATTATTCAGGGTAAGGGTATACATCTCTGTTCGATTCGATTCTACAATTTCTAATTTCAATTTGGAAACATCAATGATGAATCCTTTTAGGATACTGTGAAATAAAATGATTAAATGTATATTCAAATTACCATATTTTCAACCTAGGTGAAATTTATATATGCCACATGATCTATTAGATATTCAATTCATTTTTAAATTGAAAATTGGTTGTTTCATTCATTTCTTCCACAGGATGAACCCAATTACAGAATAGGGAGTAACAGTGGGATATGTTCTTACATAATATAATTTGTGAATCTATATAGGGTGTAACTGAATAAGTGTAAAACATCGACAAAAGATAGGATTCTTCATACAAAGAAATTTCATTGGAGAATCTTTTGTTAAGATACAGCCCTTTGAAGGGGGTACATAAAATTTGTATGACATTTTTTTTCACAAGCACTAAAAAATTTACAATATTGAAATCAACCTGTCGTTTTGTACTATCAAAAAGACACTCCGCCAGAAATTTATTTGTTTACCCCATGGTTGTGAGGGGTGGAAAACGCAACCCATAGAATTTATTTCCAATGTAACTTTGTCTTATCATTTGTTTACCATTTAAAAATTTATTTCCGATAGCCTGTTTCATTCTAAACCAAAAATGTATCTTGGGTATTTTACCCAAAATAAACCAGTTCGCGGCAAAAAATTATATTTCGAACAACTACAGAGATACATCGTCATAAATGCAAAAATACGAAACCAATCTATCTAGTATCCCCGCTTTCCATTTTCCGCTTCACTGGTTCTGTGGGAGATGACCGTTTTGGCGGGAAATGGCCATTTTTCGCTTGATGATGGGTTTCCATATGTTGCGTATTTCTACGCTGGCTTGGCTGAATACGTTGTTGGACAACATGTATGCGGCTTCCTTGAATTTTCTCCTTAACCAATGTTCCTCTCTGTGCAAGATCTCAGCCTGGGACCACTCCATGTTGTGTTGATGAGTCCAAACATAGTCTGCTATTCCTGATTTGCTGGTTTTCCCTCGCTGTGTGTGTTTTTTGTGCTCGGCAATGCGAACATTCAATGGCCTCTTAGTTTCACCAATATAGGATTTTCCGCACTCACAGGGTATCCGATAAATGCAATTCTTGGAATCGCAGTCCGCGTTTGGTGGCCTGGTTTTCGTGAGGCTACTACGGATAGTGTTACCGGATCTGAAGCAGGTTCTGATATTGTACTTGGAACCAATTCTTCTTATCCTCTCCGATAATCCACTGATGTAGGGAAGTGCAAGCACTGGTTGTGACGGCTTCTTTTCCTTGCGAGGCTCCTGTTGTCTTCTAGCCAAAGTCTTTTCTACCATCGCTTTGGAGTAGCCACTCCGTTGAAGATCATTTTTGATGATGTCTAGTTCCTTCTCGAGATCTTCCTTCGTATTACAGAGCCCAAAAGCACGGTCTAATAGAGCCTTGATGATTTCTCTTTTAGTCGATTGATGGTGTTTGGATTCGTGGTTCAGATACTGTCCCGTATGAGTGGGTTTTCGGTATACAGATGTTTCCCACTTAGTGTCGGTCCTTTTCACCAAAACGTCTAAGAATGGCAATTCGTTGTGGATTTCCTTCTCCATTGTGAAATTGATGGAAGGTCTCACGCTGTTGATGTGTTTCAGGAAGGCGTCTAGTTCAGTATTCCCATGGTTCCATATTATGAAGGTGTCGTCAACATATCTCAACCAGACTCGAGGTTTCTTGTGGGCTTCTTCAATGGCCAGAGTTTCAAACCACTCCCTATATATGTTGGCTATGACTGGTGAAAGTGGCGATCCCATTGGCAGTCCCTCATCTTGTGTAAACAATTCGTCCTTCAGTTGGAAATAACAGTTTCGTACACAGCATCCTTGTAATTCCATGATTACTCCTATAGGTATATTCATTCTCTCTTTCAGGTTCTCGTCTTCGGATAGCTTCCTCTGTATGATTTGGAGTGCTTCTTCGACCGAAACGTTGGTGTAAAGGCTTTCCACGTCGAAACTAATTAGTTGATCTTCCTGTGTGACCTCAATTGACCCTAGTAGTTCGACAAAATGCCTTGAATTCTTCACAAAAGACGATGTTTTTCCTTGTAATGGTTGTATTAAGGGAAGTAAAAATCTAGACAAGTTTTGAGTAGCCGAATCTCTGGAGCTGATGATCGGTCTAGAGAGGAACATTGGTTTAGAAGAAAATTCAAGGAAGCCGCATACATGTTGTCTAACAACGTATTCAGCCAAGCCAGCGTAGAAATACGCAACATATGGAAACCCATCATCAAGCGAAAAATGGCCATTTCCCGCCAAAACGGTCATCTCCCACGGAACCAGTGAAGCGGAAAATGGAAAGCGGGGATAAGTGAAAGTACTCGAACGACCTGTAAATAGTTATTTCTCCGAGGAATCAGTCCAGTCATCACCCGAAGACGATTGTAGATACTGACAATCGAAACGTCGTGAACTAACGTGACCAGGAATCTCTCCACTTTTTATTTTTATTTCATTTTTCATTCCTCTATTTTTATTTTTTCAATTGTTCTATTTTCACTTGTATTTTATTTCACTATTATTTCATTTCAGGTTTATTTTGGTTGATATAATTGTTATTTTCAGCTATTCATTTTCAATTCTTCTTTTTTAGTTGTTTCAGGGGATTTCAAATCATTTTATATAGTAGACAATGGAAGTCCGAACTAGTGAAAAACATAAAATAAACTTTTTGTCTAAAAGTGATTGACAAAAAACTTTCAGCAACTTTGTGAGAATGCACATTTTCGAAAAATATGCTGTAACTCAGAAACGATGATAGATGTCAATACGCGGTTTCCCCATCGAGTTTGTCATGAAATTTGATCCTCAGTCACATCCATTATTTTTCATCTATGTAGTCTGAAAACAGGAGTTTCTACTTAAAAGTGTCCAATTTGGCTCACTCTGTACATTGCATGAAATCAATTTGTTGATTTGAATGCCAAGGAACTCAATCTGCAAAAAACCGTATGAAAGTTTTCAGTAGCCCACTTGGTAAAAGCTGCATGACATATTAACGTTTTGAATTCACTTTGGCAATAAAAGAACGCGAAAAATTGTCGAACGGTCGAATTTAATATTTATGAGCGTTGTTTGGATGTCTCTAGGCGAACGGATAGAATATGCATGCATATAGTCTGTATATGTATGCTCCAGAGGAGATCTGATAGCCCAGTCAGGAGATTCTTCGATATTCTCATTTTGTGTTGAGGAAATTGAATAGTTTATGCCACGGTACGTGAACTGCAATAACGCCAGGAATGGATTTCAGAAAAATGAATATGAAAATAGATGTTTTGCAGAAGTGTTGGAAAAACTTCCAAAAGAAAAGCAGCAATTACATTCAAATTGAACTCTATACGAAGATCATGCACAAAAATTTCTTTCAGATATACACTGAAATGAAAACTTCACTTGAAACATCTACTTTCAAGCGTTGTAACCCTCTTCATCTATTTGATTCTGATCAACTCAAAATGACAATCCCCAGTAGCTGTTTGTTTGTTTGTTTTTGTTGGCCAGTTCCCCCTTAGTTTTTTCTTCGACAATTATATATCTGGGCGCCACTAATTTTGTTTTTATCAGAAATCAGAAGAAACTACTATAACGGTCTATAAAACTATAATCCAACCTCACTTTTAATATTGTCCAAGTTAACTGTCGGTAATAGATTCTAACAGTATCGCTGCATTACAAAAATTGCAAAAAAGAGCAATGCGAATCATTCTCAAATGCAAGGAGTCCAATATTATTGATAGAATGTTAGTTGTACTGAACTGGAATCCATTGAGAACCCGATTATATCATCTTTCAATGATTTTTATTTATAAAATATTGAAAGGACAGTTACCTTCATATTTTAATCAATATATTACATTCAATAATCAAATTCACAATTGCCAGACCAGAGGAAGTTCAAACTTTCATGTAAATAGAACCAATTACAAAAAAAAACATATATATATATATATATATATATTTATTTATTTATTTATATATATATATATATATATATATATATATATATATATATATATATATATATATATATATATATATATATATATATATACTTATATATTTTTAGCTAAACAGGTCATTTTAAGAAATAATCCTGAAACACGTTTTCATATACGTTTTCCTTACAAGATGAGTAAATTCTGAAGTATATTTATACTTAGTAGCAGTATAATGGTAGTGCGCAGCCATTGTTGAATTTGGCATTTTATAGTGAAGTTGATGGAATTACAAGTGGAAACAAATAAGGAAATAGATAGTTTCTATAATTGTGTTATTTCTTTTCACCAAGGATATTATTACTTCGTTACAGTCTAGAGAATTATTACCATTTCATCATCGACTAAAAGACTTAACCTTTCTACTCTACTTTTACAAGAGAACGCGAGCAATAATATGAAATGTGTCTAAATAAGGATTTCTAACATTCCAGAAAAAGTTTAATTATGACTGCAGTAATATAATCACATTTTGTTGATTTCATAAAAGTTTACGCTATTATTTTCCTGTTGAACAACACTCTTCTAGTCGACGATGTGCTACTCATTTTCAACCCATGCTAGGTGGCAAAAAATTATTTCTTTTTTTAACACGCTTTCATTTGGTTCACCTGTAACTAAATAATAATGTAATAAAATCTTGGAAGTTAATTTTCACCCACTTCCAATCGTCTGAAGAACATAAAATTTAGCACACATGTCAAGAACCAATGACAATACAAGAATTTCGTGAGGAATACAAGAATTTCGTGAGGATGTAATAATAATGATGATTATAATAATAATAATAATGGCTTGCCAGGATGGTGTCTTCAACACCTTAGTCTACCGCAGTCGCGTGATGGGTATAGAGGTTCCTGACACAAGGTGCAGGGCCTGCCGCGAGGCGCCCGAGACCCTAATGCACTTGCTATCAGCATGTCCAGCATATGCGGTCTCGGCCTATATCCATCGACATAACGCGGCCCTAAGAGTGCGGCACTCTTACGGTATTGACGAGACACCGGTGTTGCCCTACGCTCCGAGGGATATTGAATAAGTTGTGGGGAACGAGAAGTGCCGAATTTATTGGAACTATTCGTTCCCCACCCTCAGGCTCATACAAGCTAATAAACCTGATGTAGTCCTTCTCGACCACCAGACCAAAACGATATTTGTCGTGGAGTTTTCAGCTCCGGGTGAGACGAATATCGTCAGAAAAGAGGAGGAAAAACGGATAAAATATCGAGATTTTCTCTTCGAAATCCGCAGACTCTATCCAGATCACTCTGTCAAGATGGTCGTTCTGATTATTGGAGTCCTTGGTGGAATCTCGAATCTCAAAGTCATACCGGCTTGCCGCACTAAGGTAGAAATCTTAGCCGCACAGATGCAGAAGGCTGTCATTCTTGGCTCACTGCGTTTGCTCAGGGCACATGATTCTCGGACCCAATGATCACTTACCCCACGGTGTGGGGAGTGGTCATTGGTTGATTATGCTGGCGCGCCCTCCCGAATGTATCGGGGCTTCGGGGGATAGGGCCTGACCAGCGCACACTACGGTGAAAAAAATAAATAAAATAATAATGACATAATAATAATAATGACACAAGGTGCAGGGTCTGCCGCGAGGCAGGAACCTCTATACCCATCACGCGACTGCGGTAGACTAAGGTGTTGAAGACACCATCCTGGCAAGCCATGATGAACCCCTCAGTTTCCGACTTCAGCCCACTCGACCTGAGAGAAGCGAACGTCAGGCGCTTTGATAAGCCAAGGTCTTCAATGTTATTGAAGAAGACCCCATGCATCGGCTTATCCCTGTGTCTCCGCAGAAGTAAGGTGATCTCTGCGGCTTTTATCTGAGCTTTTTGCTGAACGGGTTCCAACTCGGTGACAGAGTTGCAGTCACCTCGTTCAGAGTCGAATACTATACCGAGTTCATCAGCTGCTCGAGCAGCTGCCCTAAGGAGAAATGCTCCAATTCCTGCTCTCTCATGGTCACGGACCATGCAGAGAAGGGGATCCAAACTCCTGACGACTTTACAGGCTGTATCCAGTACCATTCTGTCATGTAGACACTCCAAACTCAGAAGTCCACGACCTCCCTGTTGTCGGGGGAAGTACAACCGTGGAACGGACGATTTGGGATGCAAACTCCTATAGAGATGCATCATTTTTCGGGTCCTTACGTCGAGTTGATACAGCTCCTCCCGAGTCCACTTCACTACTCCAAACGAGTAGAGTAAGATTGGAACGGCAAGCATATTTGTTGTAGCTACTTTGTTCTTTCCCGACAGTTCCGATGACCAGATCTGTCGAAGTTTGTGCTGATACTTGCCGGGAGAGAGTTTTTCACTGCAGTTACCTCTTGTGAGTGGCGTTGTTCCACCCCGAGGTAAGTATACGTCTCTCCGGCATCCAGATGATGTAGGATGCTTCCATCTACGAGCTGCACATCCTCTCCGTAGTCCCCGCATCGTCCTCTTTTGGGATGAACCATTGCACATTTGTCTATCCTGAATTTCATACCGATAGCATGCGTGTACTCTTCCACCACCCTCAAGGACTGATGGAGATCCTTCTCTCCAGAGGCATAAAGTTTAAGATCATCCATATAAAACAGATGGGTGACCTTGTGCCTCCGATTTCCGGGGGTGCCACAGTTATACCCTCGAGTATTTCTGAGCGCAACGGATAATGGCAATAGTGAGATGCAGAAGAGAAGGGGACTGAGGGAATCACCCTGAAATACACCCTTTCTGAAAGTGACTCACCCTGTTTGGACTCTTGCTTGACCAGATGTTATAGTGAAGCGAGTTTGCCAAAGTGGTATCAGTTGTTCAATGCATCTCACTATGTTATCGGGTACCGCAAGGCATCTGAGCAAATGCAAGATGAGCTCATGCGAAATTGTATCAAATGCCTTACGGTAATCGATCCAGGCCATAGAGAGGTTACGCTTATATTGTATCGAGTCCTGCGTTACACATCTATCGATGAGCAGGTTCTCTTTACATCCAGCGACTCCTTTCTTCGATATAAAGCTTCAAATCCTTTTTGTAGAATTTGATAATGAAATATATATATATATTTATATATATATATATATATATATATATATATATATATATATATATAGTTGTGTGTCATCCAAATACTTATGTGAATTACAATTTCTCAAAACAGAATCTAGATCACAAGTGTATACGCAAAATAATAGGGGTCCAAGTATAGATCCCTGAGGCACTCCAAATTCAATGAATTCACCGCTTGATTTTCCCTTCGAAGTTTCCACAAACTGTGAACGATCTTAAAAATAGCTTTTAATGTAATTCAAAGCAGGTTCATAGAACCCGATAAAGTTCAAAAGTGCAAATGAAATTGGATAACAATTTGTATCAAAAGCAGTCGTGTTACCTTAATCAGCAGCTTCGAAAATATCGCCGTATCACCACTACAGGAACAAATTCCGGATGATTTTTCTTTCATAGTGGAACTTCATACTGGAATCATCCTAATTTGTTGATTTCATAAAAAAACGAAAGTGCTCGGTCGATAATTCGGAAAACAGGATTCTGAATCGGGTATGCAGTGAATAAAAAACGGAACAGTGGAAATAGAATTTTCTTTCAGCGCATTCCATATTTCGCATAGCACACACAATCAGCGACATATTGGCTGAAAGCAGCGTTTATGTACCATCCAATACAATTTAGGAAAGCTGAGTAGCAAAATTGGGGCACACTGTAGCGAAGTCTTTTGAGGAGCAATATATTGAGCGGGAGAAAGCTTCCAGGGGCCCTAAGCTCACATTCGTCTTCGCGGATTCGAATGGCTCTTATTGAATTTCTTGAAAAGTCAGCGTGATGGACTGGGATATGTATCCATTCTGTGTTATTACTTTATTTCTATCGATTTAGCTCTTCCTTTTGTATTGCATATACAGCGGATATATCCTTGCATGTTATGAGGACGAGGAAAGAAATTTTCCTAGAGAATTCCGTTTTCAGTGGGTAGTTATATAAGATTTGAAGCGATATTGTTGAGTGAATATTGTTGAATATAGATGATATCCACTTTTATTATGGAAAAATGATTTCTCTACTATTCAAACGATTGTTTCTTCACAGCTTTCATTGCGATTGGGCAGGTTTGCTTGTTAGGTTTTAAAAAGTAGTGAACATTGCTAATCGAGCTAGTTATTGCTAGACGAGCATTTCACCAACCAAGTTGGCACCTTCAGGAGATGATGTTTCAATTCCACCTTTGATTATTGCGAATATTGTCTTTTGTAAGTTGAGGGGAGAGTGAGGGTATCCTTAAGTGTTTGAAGGTGATTGACAATGTTTCATGATGAATTTCACTAGTTCGAACTTCCATTGTATACTATATACAATGATTTGAAATCCCTGAAACAACTAAAAATAAAGAATTAAAAATGAATAGCTGAAAATAAGAATCATATTAACCGAAATGAACCTGAAATGAATTAATAGTGAAATAAAATACAAGTAAAATTAGAACAATTGAATAAATGAAAATAAAGAAAAGAAAGAAGAAAGAAAATAAAAATAAAAAGTGGAGAGATTCCAAGTCACGTTAGTTCACGACGTTTCGATTGTTAGTATCTACAATCGTCTTCGGGTGATGACTGGACTGATTCCTCCGAGAGATGACTATTTATAGGTCGTTCGAGTACTTTCACTTATCCCCGCTTTCCATTTTCCGCTTCACTGGTTCCGTGGGAGATGACCGTTTTGGCGGGAGTTGGCCATTTTCCGCTCGATGATGGGTTTCCATATGTTGCGTATTTCTACGCTAGCTTGGCTGAATACGTTGTTGGACAACATGTATGCGGCTTTCTTGAATTTTCTCCCAAACCAATGTTTCTCTCTGTGCAAGATCTCAGCTTGGGACCACTCGATGTTGTGTTGATGGGTCCAAACATGGTCTGCTATTTCTGTTTGCTGGTTTCCCATCGCTGTGTGTGTTCCTTGTGCTCGGCAATGCGAATATTCAATGGCCTCTTAGTTTCACCAATATAGGATTTTCCGCACTCACAGGGTATCCGGTAAATGTAATTCTTGGAATCGCAGTCTGCGTTTGGTGGCCTGGTTTTCGTGAGGCTGCTACGGATAGTGTTACCGGATCTGAAGCAGGTTCTGATGTTGTACTTGGAACCAATTCTTCTTATCCTCTCCGATAATCCTCTGATGTATGGAAGTGCAAGCACAGGTTGTGACGGGTTGTGACAGGTTCCTTGCGCGGCTCCTTCTGTCTTCTAGCCAAAGTCTTTTCTACCATCGTTTTGGAGTAGCCATTTCGTTGAAGATCATTTTTGATGATGTCTAGTTCCTTCTCAAGACCTTCCTTCGTATAACAAAGTTCAAAAGCACGGTGTAATAGAGTCTTGCTGATTCCTTCTTTAGTCGATTGATGATGGTTGGATTCGTGGTTCAGATACTGTCCCGTATGAGTGGGTTTTCGGTATACAGATGTTTCCCACTTAGTGTCGGTCCTCTTCACCAAAAAATCTAAGAATGGCAATTCGTTTCGGATTTCCTTCTTCATGGTGAAATTGATGGAAGGCCTCACGCTGTTGATGTGTTTCAGGAAGGCGTCTAGTTCAGTATTCCCATGGTTCCATATTATGAAGGTGTCGTCAACATATCTCAACCAGACTCGAGGTGTCTTGTGGGCTTCTTCAATGGCCAGAGTTTCAAATCACTCCATATATATGTTGGCTATGACAGGTGAAAGTGGCGATCCCATTGGCAAACCCTCATCTTGTGTAAAGAATTCGTCCTTCAATTGGAAATAACAGTTTCGTACACAGCATCCTAGTAATTCCATGATTACTTTTATAGGTAGATTCGTTCTCTCTTTCAGGTTCCCATCTTCGGATAGCTTTCTCTGTATGATTTGGAGTGCTTCTTCGACCGGAACGGTGGTGTAAAGGCTTTCCACGTCGAAACTAATCAGATGATCTTCCTGTTTGACCTCAATTGACCCTAGTAGTTCGACAAAATGCTTTGAATTCTTCACAAAAGACGATGTTTTTCCTTGTAATGGTTGTATTAAGGGAAGTAAAAATCTAGACAAGTTTTGAGTAGCCGAATCTATGGAGCTTATGATCGGTCTCTCCACTTTTTATTTTTATTTTCTTTCTTTTTTCTTTTCTTTATCTTTATTTATTCAATTGTTCTAATTTCACTTGTATTTTATTTCACTATTATTTCATTTCAGGTTTATTTTGGTTAATATACTTGTTATTTTCAGCTATTCATTTTTAGTTGTTTCAGGGATTTCAAATAATTCTATATAGTAGACAATGGAAGTCCGAACTAGTGAAATTTATCCTTGAGTGTTTTCCCCGTAGAGGAGTTTGGAAGGGTTTCAATAGCCATCAGTATGAGTTTCTGAAGCCGCGGTTGAACCACGTCTTGAGTTTTGCATTATTAGATGTTTCGTGTATGGTTTTGAAGCCATTTTCGGAGGAAAGTTTGGTCACACTAAGGTCTCAATCTACCAGTTCATCAGATACGGACATACTTTCAGGTTCTGTGACTTGACGCCAGGGTGTCAGTCTGCCCTCTCTCCAGGTCTCGTCACTGGTCTTCAAATTCAATTCAAATTCGAAATATTAATTTCTTCGAAATGACGAAATGAAAAATAAGAAATATTCATTCTACTCAAAAGGATAAAAAAATATCTACAAGAATGAACAAGGAAAATATACACAAGAAAGGGGTGCTTTCCTCCTTGTTGAAAGATTGCTTGCGTTCAGACTATTTCCAGAAACGGCAGGAATGTTAAAAATAACCAGTTTCTTTGCTATCAGTGATATAAAAAATAATTGAAGCAGCCGTAAACCACAATATCCTTGGATATTAGGAGGGCTTTAACATCTTGAGCGATCATCAATAATGCTTTCGGAAACAAAGATCAACAGGCGACCTTCTATCTTATGTCACCCATATTTGAAATAACGCAATCGAGAAACATGGAGAATCAAGAGCTGTTGCGCTTGATATTTCTAAATCCTTTGATCGTGTGTGGCATAAGGGTTTGCTGGCCGAAATTCGAAACTATGACTTGTCAGATCATTTTTGTGTATGGCTCAGCAGCTTCCTGAAAGAACGTTTCATAAAAGTGGCCATCGATGGATATTTCTTGAATTCTTTTACCATCAACGCTGAAGTTCCCTAGGGATCCATATATTGCTTTGCTGATGTAAGCACACTTGTCTCGTCATTTCAATTCCACATCTCCCTTGGCAACAGGAGGTTGCATATCTTAATGAGGATCTAGGAGTGATTTCAAGATGGTTGGAAATAACCAGGTTCAATTCTCAGGCATCGGTTTTCTCCAAAAAGATAAATGTCTCCGAACCGGATATAATAATGTTAGGACAAACAATTCTACTCTCTGCTTCGATAACTTTATTGGAGGTAAAAATTGACATCAATTTGTCTTGGCACAAAAATATCGCTGGAAGGCTGCTTCTCAAAAGTTTGGAACACTGTTCCAAACCAGAAAACTGTACACATCCCATCAACTTCTGATGCTTCTTTGAAGTATTGTTCACATGTACGGAGCTCCACCCCCAAGTATATCCTGGAGCTTCTGGTTTCCATCCAGAAAAGAGCCATCCGCCTGATTGGGGACACAAACATTACATGCAACCCCAAACATCGACGGAATAACTTCCACGGAAGTTGTTCAATTGATTTGGCACATTTGATTCCACCAAGAGCGGTACATATTAGAAATACGCGACGGACTGTGACTGCTCATTGTTTTGAGGTTGAACTCGGTACACCTCGAACTTCACTGTTTGAGAACTCTTCCATTCGAAGAACTGTGTTCATGTTGAATGAACTTCCCAAGAATGTTTTTCCAAATGAATTCAATCTCCAGCAGTTCAAATCCAATGTGAATCGCTACAGGCACCGCTCTGAGAGTGCCTCAAGGATTTTCCAATAGTGCTTGTGTTTTGTCTCTCTTACAAAAAAAGTGAGACCTTATACAGTTTCGCAAGTGGAAACTAAAACCATGTGCTGCTAAGACAGCACATGGTTTTAGTTTCCAACAAATTAGCCAATAGATAACTGCAAATCTACTTTTAAGGCATGCTACTAAAACACAATAAACAACCTAAATATCTAGGGGTTACACTGGGCAGAACGTTGAGTTTTAAAGAACATCTGTCGAAAACAACAGCTAAGATCAAAACATGTGATAACATCCTCTAGACTGTTTTGCAATTTTTTTTTCTACTGTGTATTCTTCTTCTACTGACATAGATGTTAATAATTTTTCAGAATTAGTTGAGTATGATATACCAGATTTCTCCGTGTCAGTGGAAGACATTTTCAACAAAATTTTCGATCTCAAAGACAAACTGAATTGTGGATCTGATGGCTTTCCCGAGTATTTTTTCAAAAAATGTATCTGTACCTCAACATATCCCATATTTCTTATTTTCAAGTGCTCATTAGATTCTAGTTCATTTCCTGACCTGGGGAAACATAGCTTTATCCGGCCTATTTTTAAATCTGGTGATAAACAAAATGTGGAAAATTATCGAAGTATCTGTAGTCCATCTTCACTTGCAAAAATTTTTTATTCAATAATTAGTGATCAGTTAAAATTTTATTGTAAGGAACGTTTAATGAATAATCAACATGGATTCTCACAATATAAATCTACTATTACCAACTTGATGATTTTTGAACACAAAATATTGGATGTTTTGTAAAGTGAAGGGCAAATGGATACAGTGTATACGGATTTTTCAAAAGCTTTTGATCGAGTAGACCACAATATCTTATTGAAAAAATTAAAGATATTTGGATTTTCTGACTCAGCTGTAACATGGCTCAGAAGTTTCTTATGTAATCGAACCCAACAAGTTAAAATTGGAGGCGTTACATCGGTTATAATTCAGGTGCCATCAGTGGTACCTCAGGGTTCTCACTGCGCTCCTATGTTATTCAATATATTTATTAACGACATTGTTGAATGTTTCCATCATACTGATTTTTTGATGTTCGCAGATGATCTCAAAGTTTTCATGCCAATAAGATCACTATATGATTCAACACTAATGCAAGATGACCTAGATATATTGGTTATATGGTGCTCTGAGAATAATTTACAGTTGAATATCGCAAAATGCTGTTTTATAAGTTTTTACAGAAGAAATAAAAAATTTGATACTTCTTATGTAATGGCCATGGGTTATCTTATGTTTCGTCTGTGAAGGATCTGGGTGTTTTTTTTTGATGAACAACTTCAATTTTTAGACCACTCGAACTATATTGTGGTCAAGGCTGTAAAATGTTTTGGATTTATTCTACGACATGGTAAACATCTGTCCCTTCAAGTCTTAAGGATAGTTCACTTGTCTCTGGTAGTATCAATATTAGATTATGGCTCAATGATATGGTCTCCATTTTATGACAATCACAATCTTACTCTTGAAAGAGTTCAAAACAAATTCCTAAGATTTTGTGCTCATAGAATGAGTATACCTGTTATTGACCATGATTATAGCAACATTTTAGAAATCCTCAATCTCAATCTGTTGATAAAAAGGAGGGAAAACTTTGATCTAATTTTCATATATAAGTTACTGAATGGCTTAATTGTTGCTCCTGAAATTCTAGAAAATAATAATTTCAATGTCCCAAACAGAATTCTAAGGTCCAGCGATTTGTTTCACTCACGGTTTCATTCTACAAATTATGGCAAACATAACCCTGTTGATCGTACACTTATTAATGAAATGTATTTTATAATAACTTAATTTAATGTAATGTAGTATATTACTTTATTATATAATTGTAAATTTTATTATCAAATGAGGGTGATCCCGTAAAATAAATAAATAAATATATGAATAAGTAACCACATAATTGTTTCCGTTTAAAAAATTTCAAATTTTTTTTCTCATTTTCTTCAGTTAAATTTTTATTATTGAATAGTTTAACAAAATTGAATCACGTTAGTTTCATGTATACCACACACCCTCATCTCGATAACATATGCGGATCAAATGGATTTATTCAAGGTAGTTTGTTTAAAGTTATCCCGGAATTCGTATATTAGTGCTCGGGATGTAGAACCGAAACTTTATTTTTGTATGTGAGGGGAATGTTAAGCAAGACATCGGAGTTTTCAGACAGTTTGATGTAGTACTTTCAGGTGAAGCGCTTTCTCATATGCCTTGAATTTATTTATTTCCCAAAAAGGTTTGACGTTGGTATAATGTTATAGGGTTCACAATACGGACTGAATATGATCCGTGAACTGTATGCGATATTCACCGACAGAATTTCATTTTGGGAATCATAACATTTGTTAGGGTAGAGATCAAGCCAAGCAGTAAGCGTGTAGTCGTATCTTTGATGTATCCTCCACTATTTTCGTGGGTGTTCAAAATATTCAAAGGAATAGTTGAGCGAGGAAAAATGTTGGGGATGTCAATTTATTGGTTTTTATCTGAAACGTATCGCAAAGAGGAACTGACAAATTCAAAACACCTTAAATTTGTTGTTTGAAAGGGGAAAAGTTTTGTATCGAAAACCAACCCACAGAGAAGTTGTGTCGTCCCTCAATGTGGAGAGAACGACGAGAGCATCAAGCAAACTATCCATTTGGAGCAACCACAGAAATGAGAGGAAGAGACTAACCTGCATGGTTAGAAGACAAAAGATCTTGCCACTCTGATTGAGGTATCTCCAAAACATACATTCTGAAAGCAGCAATCGCTTCTTCAGGTGTCGAAAAACGTTGACCTCTCAGTTTGTTCTTTACGTGCGGGAATGAAACGAAGTCATTCGGTGCCAAATCAGTACTATACGGCGGATGACTCATCAAATCAATGTTTTGGGTGCTCAAAAATGCAGTTGTTTGAGCCGATGTGTGAGAGCTCGCATTGTCCTGGTCCGTATTCGGCGGTTGACTTTCCTGATTTTTTGGAAGACAACTGGCAAACAAATGGTTGTTTATCACTCAGAATTGACTGTTCTGCGGTGTTCTAGTGGTACAGTTGCGACATGCTTGAAAGTGCTTCGTGCGCGTGGCTCTTCTCGAAACACCCATGACTGCTGTTTACTTTCGGGTTCATACGCGTAAATCCACGATGCATCACCTGTCACGATGTCATAGACGTGTTTCGAAGCACCGCGATCGTATTTTTTGAGCATTTCCTGCGACAAATCGACACGAGCCTTTTTTTGAGCGATTGACAAATTGTGTGGGATCCAACGCGAACAAATTTTTTTGACAGTCAAATGTTTATGCAATATTGCATGTAGGCCGGTCCCACTAATGCCTAAGGTTGTCTCAATCTCACGATAGGTCACATGACAATCTTGCAATATCAGTTCGCGCACAGCATCAATGGTTTTTGGAACAACAACTGATTTTGGACGACCTTCACGAGATTCGTTTTGGAGTGAACTACGACCACGATTGAATTCACCATACCATCGTTAAACACTGATCCTTGATGGATCTTCATCGCCAAAAATTGAATTAAGTTCATCCATGCATTGTTGCTGAGTTAATCCACGTTGAAAGTTGTAAAAAATTATCGCACGAAAATGTTCACGATTTAATTCAATTTTTTGGGCCGAGATGAATCTTTTAAGTTACTGTAAACAACACAAAACGTTCTGAGTACTTAAAAGCTAAAAAATGTTCAACTTCACGACAGAGCTGTCAGTTGCATTACTAGGGTTGCCAAATCCCGAAACATAAAAGGCAACCTATAATATAGAGAGCAAAAATCATTTCTCAACCTCTCAAATTGAGCAAATTTTCGAATTCAATTGACTCTGTATCTCTCATGGTTTCCGATTTTTCCATGCTGACCCCCCATATCTAGTACACGAAGTACATCGACACTTCATCTTCTGCGTATTGTCAGCTTGTCCCCGTACTAAATTCGAGACACTTTGCACTTGCAGACACATTAAAGTTGCACGAACTTCTCGAAACAATTTCCAGAGTCTTGTTTCCTTCGGTGACAGCTAGATGTTTTGATTCGCTCACAATCTGATTGCGCAGGGTGTTATGAATAATAAAAAGCACGATTACGTGTCGTTGCCTACGAGAGTTTTTCGTTCAGAGTTTGCTGAATAGAGTTTGGTAACAGTTTTTCAGATCTATGGATTCAATATTGCAGAACTAATGAGATGAATTATGTCTCTGTACGATGTCGGAAGAGGAACACATATTTTCCAATAAATAAAATTCACTAAATTGCTACTTTGAAGTCGAAATACAACTCTGTTGGAATAATAAAGTAAACTATAATTTTTCTCAAAAAATATTTATATATCCGTCAATTTCTATTTTGTCCCCTTCGAAGTAATCTTTCTCAGATATAATACACTGGTGCCAGAGTTTTTTCCAATCTTCTAAGCAGGTCTAATATGATTTTTTTCATATGTCCTTGAGCTCTCAGCAATTCGCTTTTCATCTCCTCAATGTTTGCGAAACGCCGTCCTTTCATAGGCCTCTTCAATCTTGGGAACAGCAAAAAATCGCAGGGGGCCAAATCTGGTGGATACGGTGGCAGAGGCATGAGTACGGTGTTGTTTTTGGCCAAAACATTATGAACAAGAAATGACGAGTGAGCAGGTGCAGAACCTTGACGTTTCTTTGAACTTGGTGTGTTTTTGGTTTTGTCTCTCCTGGGCTTTTCCATTGGGATGAATGCACTCTGTTTTCGATGTCATAACCATATACCCATAATTTGTCACCAGAGGACAGGACAGAGAACTACAAAGTAGTAGTTTAATCCAAATCATCAATTTTAATTTCCATCTGAAGAATTCGAAAAGTGGGGTTTATTTCCGAAATGTCGAAAAAAATTGCTAGAGAAAGTTTTTTAGTGCGATTTTCAGCCTTTATTTTGGTAACCTGTTTGCGTTGTGATAAATAATCAGTCAGCCATAACAAAACAGTTTCCCTGATACCAATACTTTGCAGTTTATTCAGTAATATGTGGCGATCAATTGTCTCAAAAGCGCTTTTAAGAACTAAAAATACGGCTATGATATAATGTCTCTTATTTATTGATTCTTTCCATTTTGATATTGTGACTTGTAATGCAGACTCACATGAATGATGTTTTCTGAAACCTGACTGATATTTTAATAAAATATCTTTATTTTCTAGATATTAAATGAGTTGGTTAAAAACTGCGAGTTCTAATATTTTTTTCAATACAAGGTACAGTGTTGATTGGTCTAAATTCCCAGGATTTATTTGTGTTAGGGACTTTCTGAATTGGCAGAAAGACACTGGTCTTGAGCTCCTTCGGAAATCTGTCAGTGCTTACAGACGTATTTATAAAATGCAACAATGCGTGTCCTATAACACCAAACGTTTTTTTGATAAGTTTGTAATTGAGTATTTCACTGCTGTATTTCATTTTCACTCCGTTGATCAATTTAGACAGATCTGCTAACTCCAACACTTTGAATTTCTCGAAGGAGTTGTTAATCGATATAACATTGCTCTCAGGAAGTGAATCAGATTGATCAATAGTGTTCACAATTTTTTGTACGCTATCGATAAAATAATTGTTAAATGGTTCTGCAGTATTTAGATTATTTTTATGAATGACTGACTGACCATTTATTTTGAAATAAATACCATCAGTAAACGTATTGCTATTAGTTTTTGGACTTACAAGCTGTTTGAGTGTTTTCCACATAATCCTCGGATTTGACCTATTTTGATCAATTTTATCATAATAGTATTCTTTTCCTTTGAGTTTCAGTAAATTCACACATTTATTTCGAAGAAATTCATAGTGGTTCAGTACGTTTAACTTCGAGAAAAATTCATCCAGTTGATGCATCTCTATCACTATCATCATTAACTTCGAATTCTTCGATTATTTATGATACACAACTGATTGTTTTTTGCATATCCAAGAATTTTGATGCACAAGCACATTTGTTGTGATAAGAATTCATTTTATTTCAACATACCGAAAAAATTCCCTTCACCCATGAAAAGAATCGATGGCGAAATACTAAAATCCCATCCAAAGTGCTCTTCTGAATTCACCATAGTCGAATTATGAATTTTCCATTCCTTTAGGAATTCCAAGAGTCAGGAAATATGCTCCCTTATATATTTTTATTTTCCTAGAGCGTAATAACTTTACACAAGATGTTCCGGGTCAAACTCTCCGTATAGCACATAATCACGCTGATCCACATACTTAAAAGTCTTTTATGGCTGTCTCGTTGGAAAAGCTTTCCTTTATAATGGAAATATGTTGCTCGAGTATCGTCTCACATTACATTTCGTAAACGACATACGAATGGCTTATTATAATAACCCATTCAAATTCGTTAGGAAGGGATTTCAGAGAGGTCATCTCTCGGCTTATACGGATGACCCGCTCTTTTCATTTATATTCAGGTACAAGTGATGAATTCGTCTGGAAACTGTACCTTTTGAATTGAAAATTCGCGTGATAAGAAAAATGATATCCATTTCATTGTCGTATTAAATAAAGAGCTTCCCAATTTATGTCAGTAATATCAATCATCTCTTAATGATGTTTCTGATAACGTTGCTGATGAACGTCTTTCATATCCATATTTATCAAAACTGATTACAATCCTTGCTCTCTTTCTGGAATTGAGTACCCAATAACTGATAAAAATAATTTTTTGAATCCGCAAAATTCTGATAAGATCCGGAAATATCAGAAAAAAATCCAAATTAGCGAAACAGTAATCAATTTGATCATGGTGTGTAGGCAAAACAAAGGCTGTTTCAAAAACACCCCAGGGGTGTTTCCCTCCCGAGGATTTCAAACAATTTTTTTGTTTATATTGCGGATACCATCATTAAATCTTCACCTCAGATGGACATGGATGATTTAATTGATTTCGAAAAATTTCCAGTACCTTGTAGCTCCTTTTTTCTCGATCCCATCACCGAACAGGATATTATTAGCGCGATTGATTGTTTGAAATCTTCAAACTGTTTAGATGCCCAAAATTTAAACACTCGTATCATCAGGAAAACCCTACCTACATATTATAATTCCACGTTTCACAGGACTAGCCAACCTCATATTTGACACAGGTGTTTTTCCTAACGCTTTCAGATATGCGAAAGTATTTCCAGTTTTCAAGAAGGGAGACCCATATTTCCTGGATAATTACAGGCCTATATCTATCGTCCCTATTTTTTCCAAAGTCGACGAAATAATGAAAAAGCATCTGTATGATTACTTCGAAAGTTTCTTTCTCAGGGTTAATATGGGTTTCGCAAAAATCGTTCGACTTCTCTAGCTGTCTTTAATGTTGTTGGATCTATTGTTGAAGGACTCGAGAAGGGTGTGCACACTGCCATAATGCTTTTTGAGTTCTTTAAGGCTTTTGATTGTGTATCACACAGTATACTTCTTAAAAATTGTATTATCATGAAGTTAGAGGGGTATCTTTGTCACTCATAGAATCATACCTTTCAAATAGGTATCAGGCGGTTTCGTGTAATGGTGTTACATCAAATTTTGACCTGTTGAGCATGGTGTTCCACAAGGTTCAATACTTGGGCACCTCTTCTTTGTTAGTTATGTTAATGACATAAGTAATTTCATGTCCCCATTCATGTCCCCCATTCTCTATGGAGATGACACAACTTTAATATATAGCGATCAATCATCATTTAACAGTCCATAAGTAATGAAAGGAGTTGAAAATCAAGCCAACACTTGGTTTCTAGCAAATAAATTGGAGTTGAATAGTGACCAAACTCAAAATCCTGAGTTCACCACTGTAGGTACATCTAACAAAAGTGTAAAATTACTTGGCATTACTCTTGCCGGTACTTTATCTTGGCATCAACATACAGATCTTCTCGCAAATAAACTATCTAGTGCAATATATATCCTTCGTCAATTGCAAAACATCACAAGCGGTGGAATTCTAAAAATGACTTACTTTGCATTATTCTACTCACACATCAGCTACGGTGTATACCGTTGCCAACATTATATATTTATCAGACGCTACTGGAAATCAAAAAAAATGCTCAATTGCTAGAGAAACAGTCTGACATACACCAACACGAACATGCCGTTATCGTTTGACCAGATCAAAAATGAATTCTGTTGATTAAAATCTTTTCAACTCTCTGCCAAATAACTTTCAAAAGCTTAGTATCACCCAATTCAAAAGAGCCATCAAGAAAATGCTACTCAACCAATGCTTTTACTCAGTCTCGAAATACTACGATCATTTTAGGACAGTTCATATCAGCTATGTCTTCTCGAGATGAAACATACTCACCGGTATCGATTGTACTGTGGTAGTCTGTAAATACCCCTATTATTATAGGTGTATATTTATTTGTTCATATCTGTACATAGGCAACACCTGCGTTATTTAATATTTTCACAATTTTACAATTTATGTTTATTTAAGAACGCCTATACACTTGACTTGCTACAAACATGGAAATGTAACGTATTTAATGAACTATTCCATTCTATTCTATTCTGTTCTATCCTATCCTATCCTATCCTATCCTATCCTATCCTATCCTATCCTATCCTATCCTATCCTATCCTATCCTATCCTATCCTATCCTATCCTATCCTATCCTATCCTATCCTATCCTATCCTATCCTATCCTATCCTATCCTATCCTATCCTATCCTATCCTATCCTATCCTATCCTATCCTATCCTATCCTATCCTATCCTATCCTATCCTATCCTATCCTATCCTATCCTATCCTATCCTATCCTATCCTATCCTATCCTATCCTATCCTATCCTATCCTATCCTATCCTATCCTATCCTATCCTATCCTATCCTATCCTATCCTATCCTATCCTATCCTATCCTATCCTATCCTATCCTATCCTATCCTATCCTATCCTATCCTATCCTATCCTATCCTATCCTATCCTATCCTATCCTATCCTATCCTATCCTATCCTAACCTATCCTATCCTATCCTATCCTATCCTATCCTATCCTATCCTATCCTATCCTATCCTATCCTATCCTATCCTATCCTATCCTATCCTATCCTATCCTATCCTATCCTATCCTATCCTATCCTATCCTATCCTCTCCTCTCCTCTCCTATCCTATCCTATCCTATCCTATCCTATCCTATCCTATCCTATCCTATCCTATCCTATCCTATCCTATCCTATCCTATCCTATCCTATCCTATCCTATCCTATCCTATCCTATCCTATCCTATCCTATCACATTCCATCCCATCCCATCCCATCCTATCCCATCCCATCCTATCCTATCCTATCCTATCCTATCCTGTCCTGTCCTGGCCTGTCCTGTCCCGTCCCGTCCCGTCCCGTCCCGTCCCGTCCCGTCCCGTCCCGTCCCATAAAGATGGAAACCTGATGTTTTGGGTTAATGAAAAAATATTGTAACTATTTGTTTGAAATGGTCTGTCACGAAACTTAATGTGACAAACTAAATTCTACGCAGACGAAGCCGCGGGCAACAACTAATTAATGATATACGGAATATCCATAAATTTTGTACTGGTGATCACAAATGGAAAAAACAGTGGGACCTTCTCTTCCTATTGTAGAATAGGTAAGAAATGAGAGAAAGAAAAACTCAAGCTCCCTCGTTTGAATTTCCTCAAAAGATAAGCAATACTGTAAAAAATATATTTCTCTTTTATATTTTACGTCGTGATATAGTATTTTTGTCCTGGTATAGGATAAGTGTTTTCATAGATCCGTTTTACACCAGTTGTTGGTCTATTTTCTCATATCGAGATCTCCTGGTATTTCTCGCTTCGCCATGAAATATTCAAACAGGTCATCCTGCACAATATTTTCCGTGTTGGAATGCGAGCCATTTATCTTTTTTAGTTTTATCGCACGAGAATAACGTATTGAATTCCAGATGACACTGTCAAAATCTCAAACACATTCATAGTGAGCATGGAAGAATATATTCCGTATGTCAAGGATGCATATTTCAGATGGTTGCAACGATTTAATAATTGAAAAGGCAATGGAAAGTATTGATGAAATATTGAAGTGAGATTCTTTGGTGGCAGCAGTAACGTTAGTGACAAATAAAAGTGGTGAAAAACATAGAAATTTTCAATTCTCGTTTCTTCATTATGATTTCCTACTACGTAGTAACGGCTACATCCATCAATTTATTTAACTCTAAAATTGCAGATAATTTCGTTGGTCAATTGAAATGCACGATGAAATGTACACACAGTGGATACTAATCAGTTACTTTTGATCCTTTCTAGGATTTGTATGTCTCCATAACACAGGGAATCGACCAATTGGGTATATGGCAATGCTTGAATTTTTCCACAAGAGAAGAAACTTTGGATGGAAATGAAAAAACGACGTATTCGAAATGCAAGAATAGGCAAAAATTCACAAAGTCCCTATCAATCCACAAGTTTCCCCATATTTTAGTAATTCATTTAAAAATATCCTCTCCAACGAAAAGATTCAAAGGCAAACTGAATGTAGTCATCCAATTTCCTCTAGAAGGTTTGGATATGGACAATTTTGCAACAGAAAATGTGGCTATTTGTTATAATTCATATGTACTTTCAAATCACGGTGGGACTACTTACAGAGGGCATTATACAGCATACTGCAGACACCCGTAGGTATAATGGCACGTGACACAAATACAACGATTCACACGTGTCACCAATTTCACCAAAATCGCTTGTGGGTGGAGAAGCATACGTCCACTTTTATGAAAAGCATGAAACAAAATCGCACCTTCGAGATAACTGAGGAAGTGTTTCTCTATGTTCCTGTACCAATATATTTATTCACATTAGAATGTTTACAATAAACGCACAAAAAAACTCACCAAATGATTGTGCATGGGTCATTATTTCTCCTCTGTTGTACAGAATGTTTCCCAAAGAAATAATTAATTACATTTGTCATTTAAGTGAAACAGTAATTTGAAGATTTAAAATAATTATAAAATTTTAAAATCATCAAAAAATCAAACTCTGCTCCACTTTCTATATATATATATATATATATATATATATATATATATATATATATATATATATACAGTGTCACACATAAATTCCGCATCAAATGGGATTTATCAAGTGATTTTTCTTCCCTGTCCAATTTGACATTTTTTCCAAAAAATTTTCAGAAAAGCAGTTATTGCTAGAAATTTCGAAAATCGGTGAAGAAAAAAGGTGATTGTTTTTTCATTTTTTACCCATATACCAAATTTTAGCTCTCTAGTACAAATTTAGTTTTTTTACAGTTTTTCGAAAATTTGACATTTGCCGATTTCTCAAATTTAGCCAAACCTCAACAAAAGTTAGTGCTTTATGCCTAACTTATTTTTCCAACGCATTTTTATTACCAATTGCAATTCTAAATACAACTTATTTCGCAAAAATTTAAAACACCAGAAAAAATTATGCCAAAAATGATGAAAAGTTGATACAGTTTTTAAAAACAGATAAATATTTCACTTCGTTTCTATGTTTTGCGAAATAGCTTGATACATAAGCATAATTAAAAAACAATATCAATGAAAAGTCAATAATTGTTTCTTTACTGCACTTTTGAAACAGTTAAACTTTGAAGTAATTTTGTTCACTCATACCTCATGAAAGATATTTAGTAAATGTGAAATTACTTTCGTATAATTCCTTCCCTTAGTTTAATTGCGTTGTAATTTTTTCGTAATTAGTACATCAAAGTTTAACTGTTTGAAAAGTGCAGTAAAGAATAAATTATTGACTTTTCATTGATATTGTTTTTTAATTATGATTATGTATCAAGCTATTTCGCAAAAAGTAGAAATAAAGTGAAATATTCATCTTTTTTTGAAAACTGTATCAACTTTGCATCATTTTTGGCATAATTTTTTCTGGTGTTTTAAATTTTTGCGAAATAAGTTGTATTTAGAATTGCAATTGGTAATAAAAATGCGTTGGAAAGATGAGTTAGGCATAAAGCACTAACTTTGTTGAGGTTTGGCTGAATTTGAGAAATCGGCAAATGTCAAATTTTCGAAAAACTGTAAAAAAACTAAATTTGTACTAGAGAGCTAAAAATTGGTATATGGGTAAAAAATGAAAAAACAATCATCTTTTCTCTTCACCGATTTTCGAAATTTCGAGCAATAACTGCTTTTCTGAACATTTTTTGGAAAAAATGTCAAATTGGACAGGGAAGAAAAATCACTTGATCGGTCATATGCATGTCATTTGGCATCATTTTTAAAGCACAACCTAATGGAGGAATCAAAAGTTTCTTGAAGAGATGAACAAAAAAAAATCCCATTTGATGCGGACTTTATGTGTGACACTGTATATATACAGAGAGAAAATAGAAAGAAATAGACAGCAGTATTCATTTTCGACAAGTGGATGTATTTTATGTCTATCTGGCACATGTAAGTATTCTTTTATTATCTCTTTCATTAGTTCGAGGGAGTTTATGTGATGGATGTAGAATTTGTATATTTCTGGAATGCATTGTATATTCTAACGCCAAGGTAAGTATATGATCTTTGTCCTATTTGTTTTCTGGCGAGATTTGTTTTCACAATTTCCCTTGATTTGATGCGAGTATTGTATGTATGTTCGTTCTGCTGAAGTATTTGTTTGTTTTTATAAGTATAGATTATCACATTGTATATGTATATCTGTCTTATGTCGAATACCTTTGTTTCTTCGAACAAGTCATTGGAAGAATATGTATATACTTCATTATAAATTATTTTAAGAATACTTTTTTGTAGGACATCTAATTTTTCCAAATGTACTCTTGCTACTGAGCCCCAACTTGCAACTTCTTTCATGTGGGTTCCATCGCAAATGTGAGTTAATTGTAACTCCAAGGTATTTGATGTTATACCTAGTGTTTATTTCGATTTTTTGAGTGTTTTTGATCACATAGTGTGTTTGGTAATTTGGTAGTTTGTTTTTGGTCTTCTGGAAGTTGACTGTGAGTTTTTTGTGTTGAAACTAATCAATTATGTGAATAAGATCTTTTTCTGTTACCTTCTTTAGACTATCCCACGTTTCACCAGTATATAAAATGGATGTATCGTCAGCAAAGCTTATTATTTTCTTTTGTCTCTAATGAGAATATGTCGTTGATATACAAAGAGAATAGTAGGGGACCAAGTATAGTACCTTGAGGTATACCATAACCGATATTTCTATACGCACTATTATTATCGATACGCAACATTTGTTCTCTTTCGTTCAAGTGATCTTGGAGAAGATCGAGTGATTTCCCACGTATTCTTGCATTTTCAAAGACCTCCAGAATGTGTGTATGATCCACTGTATCGAAAGCCTTTGCTGAATCTAAAAACACGCAAAGTGTTGGTTTACTTTCATCTAATGATTTGATATTTATATTCAAATATGTATTTGTAGGTATTTGTGTACCTGATAAGTTGAATTTATATTGTTTCATTACGAACATAATCAAACTCAATTTTATGAAAAAAAAAAAGATGCATCCATGAATATTTTTCGAGAAAAATGTAAATTCCTTAAATTTTGTTATACAGTAGTACCCAATTCATTGAGAAATCCAGTGAACTGAATTCAGTTCTCACTAGACCCTCCAGTTTTTATTTCTTGAATTAAGGCAACTTCATAAGCCTCTTTCATTATGAACTGTGGATATAATTCAACTAGCTTATTCGCGACTTCGCTCGCATTTATGCCAATCAATTAGTGTCAGTACAATTGAAATGAATCAATCTGGAATACTAGATGACGTTAAAGTAGCTAGATCTTGAGATTTTTTGACAAACAATTTTTTTATCTTACATAAAAAATAATTTGTTTTAATGAAAAATATCCTATGTTACTTCTAATATCTCCAAGAACATATGTGTACAAAATTTCATGATGATCGCGTGAAACCGTAACAGACAAACTTCCATCCGCATTTATAATATTAGTAGGGATTGGCTTCTGCTGAAAGCTCAGCATCAACTCTCATGTCCCTCAGAAATAGTCAATCGGGGAGATAAGTATTCATTTCTTTGTGACAAAAAACGCATTTCGCAAATTTCATTTCGTAGAGTAGAGCGTATTGAATTCTAACATAAACCAATTTACGTATATACACTTTGGCTGCTACGTGTTGTGATTTCGTTATGGAGTTTTCCGCTTCGACATACGAGTCACCACATTTTGGGATGAGCAACTCCTAATTCTTCTTGAGTAATTTATCTTATGTATTCTCTCCTGCACACCACTTTTCTCAAATGGTTTCACGATGAACAATTTTTTACTTCATTTATTTTATTTTTATTTTATTTATTCAGAAAATACATCCAACAAGTCATGATAGCCAATTACAGGAGTACATAAAACAAAATGAAAAGCTTATATTAGTCCTGAAAAACAAAAATTAAACATAAAACGTAATCTATATTAGCATTACATACTACGTAACATATCAGTTCTGTAGTGCATTATATATTGGTTTCCCAAACTGAGATAATGGTAAGAAGAATATACTATATATGTTTTGTAGACTATTGTAGCTTCTACACATAGATGTCAAAGGAGAGTGAAAGTGGTGTTGTGAGTTAGGTAGGTCGATGTAAAAAGTTATATGTGACCTGGAAGTTATACGAGGAACGTTAAAATTCAATGATGAAAGTAA
Source organism: Leptinotarsa decemlineata (assembly GCF_025532065.1). Lineage (NCBI taxonomy): Eukaryota > Metazoa > Arthropoda > Insecta > Coleoptera > Chrysomelidae > Leptinotarsa > Leptinotarsa decemlineata. The sequence goes on along the minus strand of NW_027412692.1, from coordinate 11,364,272 downwards.
AGTAGAAGAGTCGATTTGATTATATCGAGTGGTCCAACGAATAGTATGCCCCTTGCTTTCCTCCTTTTTTTGTAACTTGACGCAAAAATGCTCGGACAGGTCAATTTTGCTTTTGAGGAAAACACATTTTAGATGTATTTTTCTACCTGTGCCTTCAACCCTCTAGCGAGGGTGAGTAACATCCCTAAAATTTTGAATGGAAAGTGGGGTCCAGTGATATATCAATTGAAAGGACACAAAATTCTCTTTCCAATTATACCTGATTTGTTGTATTTACTTGAATAGTTATAAAAAAAGCAAGAACATTTACTGGATATTTTTGGTATTGATGAAAATGCGGAAAAAAACGGCATTTTTATCACTACTGCATTCCTCAATTTCTCTCGTGCGTTTTTTGATTCAAATAACAACAGCAGATAAGTGTACAAAAAGAATTTAGGCAAACGTTCATTGATTTAGTTCAGTTGCTTTTGAAATTATTTCAACTCTACTGTAAAATTGGTTTATTCCATTCCTGAACGAGTGGAAATTGTTAAACTTTATTATCAACATAATAGTTGTGCTAGACTTACTGCTCGCCTCTTAAATAACAGTCATCCCGGGAAAAATGTGAATGATTCGTACGTTGCCAAGTTAGTCCAAAAGTTTGTTGATACCGGATCTGTCTGTAATGTGAAACACCAGCCACGGAAACCGATCAGAAATGAAACAGTGGAAGTCACTGTTTTGGGACATGTTGAATTGGATCATACTCAAAGTTCCCGTCAGCTTGCTGCAGGCTCAGATGTCTCCCGTTCGTCTATAATACGGATATTAAAAGCCTATAAATTTCATCCGTACAAAATTAAATTAGTACAGAAACTCAATGAAGATGATCCTGATGAGAGTACATTTTTTTTATGGAACTGTGAATAGGCATAATTGCCGTTACTGGGATGACAGTAACATACACTTATTCCGAGAGGTCCATACCCAGTTCCCTCAAAAAATCAATGTCTGGTGTGGCATATTAGGTAGTCATATCGTAGGACCACTTTTTATTCCTGGGAATTTAACTGGTGAGGTCTACCTGAACATACTTGAAGATACAATTGATCCTCTCATAACAGAAATAATTGAAAATGACCAAAATCATAATGATGATCGGCTTCATTTCCAGCAAGATGGAGCACCTCCTCAATATGTTGCTCCGGTAAGAGAGTTTTTAGATGACCGGTTTCCTGGACGGTGGATTGGAAGGAGAGGCACCATCGAATGGCCTGCCAGGTCACCTGATTTATCGCCTTCAGAGTTTTTTCTTTGGGGACACTTGAAAAATAAATATTTTGCTACGAAGCTCGAGTCCATAGAAGATCTTCGCCAACGAATTACAGCAGAGTGCAGAAGTATAACACCTGATATGATACAAAATGTTAGGAATTGATTTGAACAAAATCTGTATTATTGTATGGAAGCAAATGGGTCACATTTTCAGCACTTACCGAAGTAGAATTCTACTAAGTCAATTACACATTTTAAAGTACTGGGTTATAGTTGTTTTTCTTCATAATACCTACATGTTTGAGTGAAATACAATAAATTAGGTATCATTGGAAAGATAATTTTGTGCCCTTTCAAATGATATATCACTCGACCCCACTTTCCATTTGAAATTTCAGGGTTATTACTCATCCTCGCTAAGGGGTTGAAGGCACAGGTAGAAAAATACATCTAAAATGTGTCCCCTTCAACAGCAAAATTGACCTGTCCGAGCATTTTTGCGTTAAGTTACAAAAAAAGGAGAAAAGCAAGGTGCATACTTTTCGTTGGATCACTCTGTATATGATTTTGTATATAAAAATCAAGTCGTTAATTTGGCGGTGTTTTTTAAGTGATGTATAGTTGAACTCTTTCAAGAATAAATCATAGCTATACTCTCTTATGGGGTAAGAACCATGTTTTTTTCAATGAAGAAATTTCAGAAACTTTTTATGTACAGCTTCGATACAATATATATATATATATATATATATATATATATATATATATATATATATATATATATATATATATATATATATATTTGTCTTGACATGGATTTCATATGGAGCTACAATTTTCCAGTTTGCTTCTGACCAGTGAATAATATATAGAGCTAATTGCCTCCAATGATGAGAATTCTTTGCTATTACGCATAACAAATCCTAACATTTTCATTGCACGGGATGTTATTTCTTCGATATGTGACGAGAACGTTAGTTTTTCATCAAAGATAATACCCAGATATCTCGATTCGGTAATTCTTGCCAATGTTATATTATCCAATTTGTATTTATATATTTGTACCGAGGATTTTCTTGCAAAAGTCATAATTTTACATTTGCCTATGTTTATGATAGTTCATTTTTCTGACACCAACCGTGTAACTCAGTAATATCGTTTTGTAATGATATACAATCAGAGTAGTCTTCAATATCCCTGAAAATCTTCATATCATCAGCAACAAGTAGTTTTTCAGAGTTGAAATTATCAGAAATGTCATTAACAAACAGAAGAAATAATAGTGGACCCAAGGTTGAACCTTGAGGAACCCTGGAAGTTGCATTAAATATAAACGATTCAATTCCTCCGTATTCCACAAATAATTGTCTATCACTAAGATATGATTTCAGCAGATATTGAAGGCTCCTCGAAATGCTAAAGCTTGATAACTTCATGAGCAACTGATGATGTGAAACCCGATCAAATGCTTTGCTGAAGTCCGTATACACCACATCAAGTTGTTTATGTTGGTCCAGTTTGTCAGAAACATATTGTGTAAAAATACAAAGATTTGATGCAGTGCCACGACACTTCACAAAACCATGTTGAAATTCGGAAATTGTGTTTTTTACGTGCTTATAAATGATGTCCGATAAAATTATTTCAACTAATTTCGAGTACACTGATATTATAGTAATCGGTCTATAATTTACTATTTCCAAATTCTTGCCGGTTTTAAAGATAGGGCATATCCTCGACAGCTTCCATATATTCGGAAAGTAACAAGTTTTCAGCACGAGGTTGTAAATGATACAAAGAGGCTTCACAAAAATGTCATCTGGTCCAACTGTCAATTTATTTTTCAACTTATTGGAAGCCGAGATGACGTCATTTTCCGAAATTTCACTAAGATGTAAGTAATTACTGGTGTTGAGACATTCTCCATTACTCCAGTTTGAATTCTTTAGATTATCATTAGAAATATACACGCTTTGAAAGTTCGTTGCAAATGAATTAACTATAGCGTTAGGTGATGACAATATTTGATCATTAAAATACATATGTCCTGGAATCCGAGATTTATCATTCTTTGAGTTCACATAGCTCCAAACACTTGAGGGATTTTTTTTCAGGTTTTGTTCGGAGTTCGCAATGAAACGTTTATATGAAGTATCTATATCGCGTTTAACTAAATGCCTCATCTCTCTGAAATTTTCACGATAAAAAAGTAGTTTATGATGCCTATACATTTACAGGTAGTGATTTTTTACTTTCAGTTTACGAATCAGATCTTTTGAATACCAGGTAGGGTACTTGCGGAAGCAGCATTTTTTCATGGGTACACACTTTTATATTATATTTTGTATGACTTTTTGTAAGATTTTTATTTGTGAATGTGAATAACTCCAAATTTCAGGTTTTATTTTACAGTATTCACAACATTTTCGTATACAGTGTATTTATGTTCCATTGTTTTTTCAGGAATCGACAATATCTGCTCGTAACCAGAACCCTCCGTATACACCTCCTCGTGGGAAACATTTTCCGCTATGAATAATAAAGGATACCTTAGATAAGAACTAGAAACTGAGTGAGATTGATGTCCTCATGCGAAACTGCTGTAAAATATATTGGAAATATTTACCTCGGATGGGAAGGAATATCCGTGGATATAGTGTTCAGATCCCAGCTGATTCTCCATTCCGTAGTGTATGTATATTTCCTCGAATTGATATCGATACGCTAATGGGCCTCCCGATATGTTGACGTGCTGCTTTGTGTCTTTGTCTACGCGAAAGACCAATGATTGTCCTGTATTGTGCAACATACCGCTTACCTGAAAATAGAAAATGATTTTCATAAAATGATAATCATAATGAAGAAAAGAGAAATGAGTAAAAATATGTATCATACGGGGGTAATTCAAAATTTTCCAAAAGAAAAAAAAACGAATAGCAGGCCATGACTTCGTATCTGAACATAACTTTAATTTTCAAGTAACTTTTCTCTCCAACATATTTCTATATTTTTTGAAATAAGGGTACTTTACTCTTGAACGAACTTTATATTTTTTGGCCTATCCTGTATTGTGTTTGTCATAAAGCCATTTCAGGTACACTTGGTATAGTTTTGGAACATGCACCAACTTCTGTCGAAAATAAAATTTTCTGAGAAATCGACAAAAAAGTTTCCCATTTGTTGCACACTTAGTGGCCCACACTGTATAATAAACAATTACAAGAAACAAGAGTATACATTCAGCAAATAAACATTAAAAAACCACAGATATAGCAAAAGCTGTTTGTACGTGGCGAAACAAAATTTGGATTCAACACTTCTTTCTTATTGGAACACTAAAATGGAAAAAGGATTCTAAAATAAGTATTTACAAAATAATATTTGTGATACATGGAAATATAAGTTTACTGTGATGTGTAAAAATATATATATATATATATATATATATATATATATATATATATATATATATATATATATATATATCTATATATATATATATATATATAGCGTCTTAACTCAGGTATTTCAGGTACTTTAGGTAAATTTGCCTGTATTTGTTCTGCATCAGGTACTCTTCTTCGTGTTAGATCTTCTCTAGGAATGTGTATGGTTTTGTTTAATATATTAAATGTGAGGTCTTGTTGTATTTTGATTTGTACTTGTTCCTCGATAAGTGATTTATGAATGTTCAAGTTTTCCCAAATGTCCATGCGGTTTCCCTTGTTGACTTGTTTTATGAGTTTTATGTTCTCTGGTGGGGGGAAATTATGTTTGTTTTGTATGGCGTGTCTTGCGAGGTTTGATTTATATACTATTGGATTTATGTATGCCTTTTTGTGCTCATTGTATCTTTGAATTAGTTTTTTCTTGGTTTGGCCGATATAGAATTTGTTGCAGTCCAAGCATTGTATACTGTATATCCCGTTTAGGTCTTTGTCATCTTCTTTTTCATAGTTGTTTATTTTTTGTGTTATCTTCGTGTTCGGCTTGTATGTGATGTTGATGTTCAGTGATTTGAAGATGTTTGTTAGTTTTTTGGTTTGGTGTCCTACGTACGTAAATGCTGTCCATCGTTGTGTTGTTTTGTCTGTTGGGGTGGATTGATCCTTGGTTTCTATTTTTTGTTTGATTCTGTTTTTTAGTTTATCTATTGTCTTTTGGGTGTATCCGTTTTCGTTCGACTTCCCGTTCTTTGTTTCGGGCTTCATTGCTGAGCGGTATCCTCAACATTCTATATATGAATGCGTTATAGGCAGCCATTTTGTGTGATGGTGGGTGGTTTTAACTTGTGGGTATGGTGGAACTTGTTTGTGTAGGTTTCCTGTATATTGCCATTTGAAATTGTGTTTTGTTGTGGTTATATCCTATGGTTATGTCCAAGTAGTTAAGTTTTGAGTTGTGTTCTTCCTCAATGCTGAAACATAGTTTTTGATTTATTTCGTTAATTTCTTTTTTTATTTGTTCTATTCTTATTCCATTGTTTTGTGTCCATCGTCAACGTATCTGTACCATTCTCCTTTTTCATCATGTGTTTTTATTATTGTTAAGATTTTCTGATCTATGGTTTGCAGGTATATTTCGGATATACTTAATGCTAGATAGTGGGGAACCCATCGCTAGTCCATCCGTTTGCTCATAAATTTTCCCTTCAGATTCGAAATAATTTTGATTAAGTATTGTATTTAGACTGTGTTCCATTTGGTTAATGTAGGTTTTGTCTATGTTTTGGTGTTTTACTTTCTCAGATATGATGTTTATACTTTCGTTGACTGGTATGTTGGAGTACATGTTTATTATGTCGAACGAGAACAGTTTAGTGTTCGGGCTGACATTTGTCGTAGAGATTCTGTTTGTGAGTTCCATTGAATTTTTTATGCTGTGGTCGTTGTTCCTGTTGATTTTGTTTTTCAGTTCGTCGGCTATGATTTTTTAAATTTTGTATGAAGATGCTTTGGTGAAATTGAAGAAGATGACAGAAGATGACAGTAATACCAACTGTCGAAAGCGCTCGCAAATAATTAATAGAAAGATATAAGGCTTCAAATCCTTTTTGTAAAATTCAATATTGAAATATATATATATATATATATATATATATATATATATATATATATATATATATATATATATATATATATATATATATATATATATATATCATATTCATCAACCTCATTCACATTCATGGCAGATCTCCCCTCACTAAACAGTATACCGACTTTTCGAGAAAAAATCGCATAAAAAAAATCGGATCTGCAGCAAAGCCAGTATAAACAAAAACCGGAACGAGAATCCGCTGAAAGAACAACTCTTAATGAACTCAATCTGCTTGTAAAATAGCTCCGCCAGAATCCCGTCCAAGGATTTAACGGTAACATTAGCTGTTTTTAAGATAATTGAATTTTTTACCGAACTTTTGAATAACAATGTTTGAAATGCCGGAGGAATTTCCAGTGTAGCCTGTGTATAATGGCTGGGGTCATTAGTGGTCCGCCGCAAACCGCTTGCACTCTGATTGAATGATAGATGGCGCGGGGTTTGGCGAGTTCCTTTCGGCGCTGCCATCATCATTCCTCATATATCAAATATTCAATGTTTGCTGGCGTTCGAAACGATTCAAGGCTTCAGGTGGTAAATGATTTAGGGGTTTCAGTACGTCAAATGGACGCACCATTGGCTGCTATTGGGTTTGTGTTCGAATTGAATTGCACATGACATTATAGAATACTAATTGAAATCTAATCAATTACATGATTCTACTTTTTCCAATTTTCATTACTTTTCGACAACGTCTGGTCAAGCGTAAATATCAACAAGGCGTCTGGTACTGATGAAGTTCCTGACATCGTATTCGAAAAGTGTGCCAAGGAACTCGCACCAGTATTTTGCAGGCTTTTTAACCTGTCTTATAAGGAAGGGGTTTTTTCTTCTTGTTGGAAGATTGCTCTTGTTCAGGCCTATCTCTAAAGAGGGCAAGAAAAATCTTTCAAATAACTATAGACCGGTCGATTTGCTATCAGTGATATTGCCGTAAACCACCATATTCTTGAATATTTGGAAGGCTTGAACATATTGAGCGATTATTCTATAGTATGTCACCCATATTTAGAATAACGCTATCGAGAAACATGAAGAGCTAAGAGCTTCTGTGCTGTAGAATAGGGAGGGTGAGTGTGAGCTCACGCACTTAGGCCACATGTGACCCATTGTACATCCTCCCGAGGAGTTGTCCTCCTAGGTCATCGTCCATCCTGTCCTTTCCAGGAAGGTGGACAGGTCGCTGGGAGACATCTCCTTTATATCGGCAGGTGTAGGCCAAGACTCGCCCTACACACACTCTCTTATTGACGATAACTCCGGGCACTCGCACAGGACATGCCTGACAGTCTCATCTTCCTGTTCACATATCCTGCATAGAGGTGTGTCCACTAGCCCCATATTATGGATGTGTTTCCTTAGCTGACAGTGGCCAGTCAAAAATCCTACTGTAAGGCGTAGATTTTTCCTGGTCATCACCAGATATTTCTTGGGCGCCAGCTTCCCAGGGTCGCCCAAGGTGATCCTGGCAAGATTACATCCTTTGATTTCATCCCATCTCTTCAAGGATTGAGCATGGGGGTAACATTTGACTATTTCCGCAATTGTCGAAGTCATCAGGCCGTGGGTGCCACTGGGTCCTAAAATTCTTAGTTCAGCCGCTTCTTTGGCTAAAGAGTCGGCAATGCGATTACCTTTACTTCTGTCGTGCCCTTCAACCCACCTCAGGATAATGTTATTATCTACCGAAGCTTTGGCTAAATCTTGGTGGCACTCTAGTACTAGCTGTGAGGTAACACGCTGTCTGTTCAAGGCTAATAGTGCTTGTCTGCTATCAGTGCAGATTGTTATGTTTTTGCCAGAAATTTTTTTCTTGGTTATTTCTTTTGTGGCGATTGAGATACCAGCCAGTTCTGTTTGGACCACGCTGGTATTTCTTCTCATTCCCCCTTAGGCTTAGTGATCTGGAGTACACTACACATCCTGAGCCTTCTTTGGTTTTTGAGCCGTCTGTATAACTCCGTATTGCATTTGTAGCATCTGACTCTGTGTCCAGCCATAGGCCCAGCCTCAATTGACCCATTCCTAATTCGAGGTTTACACCAGCCGTGCGCAATCGTACCATGGCCATTAACGCAACCTCCTTAACGTACCGATCCAGAGGGGTCAGACCTGTGATTAATTCCATTGCCGCGGTTGGTGTTGTTCTCATGGCTCCTGTGATGTTTAAACAAGCTAGTCGCTGTATTTGATCCTCGGGAATTTTTTTGTAGGGCTTGTACTTTGTCCTTAAGAAAAATTAGTACTCCCTCTTACAGCTCCTGTTTATACAGGGTGACAATTTTAACATCAACATCCATCGATGGTGAATCTTTTCCAATTTTTTGATGACAACACAGCTCTTTGAGCTGACCAACAAGGTTTTGTTGTAAGACGAAGATGTTTTTTTTATGACCTGAAATGTCCCACTCTTCAGGAAAGTTTTAAGAAGATCAAAAAAGACAAAGTATTCACAATCCAGCATCAAACAGCGCCATCTCGACCTGCCAAGTTGTCACCAGTGGTGCAACGGACCGCCTTGAAAATATTCTTCAATATCCGATGTATGATTAACTTTGTCGATTCTATAGATGTCACCTTCGTGAGAGGAGGAGTCATTGGCTCAACTTTCACAGATTTGTCTTTCAAGAACAGTTGAGTCCGTCAAAACATTTGTATTTCTGCTCAGCATCACCGTCCAAAATAGCCTGTGTGGTGTTGCATCGAGAATACTTCGTTTTTGGACAATGATTTCATCCTGAATCCTTGTAGTGTAAATTGCTTTGGAAGACAAAGGACAAATTTCGTTTGCTGGTCTATGTTGACGCTTGGCTTCACCAAAGCTCACATTGAAGGATTTGATATATACTTGATATTCAAGGATCGATTTTGATACGGATTCCATATATGATGTCTTCGTTAGAAGAGATATCATCGATTTTTCCCCAACTGTACGACTGCCACATTGTAAAAAATTCTCCATTACAATAACAAATATGTAAAATTGTAGAATTTTTTGAAAAAAGTACTCACTTTGTGTTTATCTAGGTGAATATGCCTGAGGTAGGGATCAAAAAGCAACTTATCAGGTTCCACATTGATTGGAGATTGTCTACGGCCCTTTGAACACATATTCCACTGAGGATTCATGAGTCCCCAATAGCCTGGACCTGAAAGTGAATGAACTGATGAAATATCCAAAATCGTCATTGACACATTTGATTCTAATATTATATGCTAGATTACATTCAGAATTTGATGAGGTTATTTCAAAAAGTTTGTTTGTTTTTGAATGTACTTCAAACTGTTATATTTCAGAGAATATTCATCTAATTCAATCGAAATAAGCGTCAGTTGAATCAATTAACTTTTGCCAACGTAACATTATGCTATCAATTACTACAGCATGTAAATTGGGTACCCGGGATTTGATGAAGTCGGTTTTTGCCTGGTCCTGATTGGCGGAGGTTCTACCGATGAGGAAGTTATCAAAGTTCTTGAAAAGATAGTAGTTTGGTTGGCGAGAGGTCTGGAGAGTGTAGTGGATGACGCACAAATTCGACGCTGAATTCGTTTGATTTTCTGACGGTGATTTGTGTCACGTGCAGATGTTTGTCGTAGAGCAGGATCGGGTCTTCTCTGTTGACAGAGAAGACCCGGTACATTTCGTTGATTTCCTCACTCTACTGTGATACACAGTAAAGCGTATTTCTTTAATAGAAGATCATAGGTTGCTTTGAAATTTTTATCTCTATTGGAAAAAATATTACTTTATGCCAACATCGCCATGTTCCACCAGAAAATCACACTTTTTCCAACAAAGAAATCAAATTCTTGGCCTTTCAACGCCATCATTCGTTTGATTATATCATTGCGAAGATGAACTATTGTGAATCAAGAAAATATAATATCACCTCAAAATCCACCACCTATTTGAAGGGAAAAATAAACTGTTTCAAATGGAGAGCAATATCAACTTGATCTGAACACATATTGTTTGTTTGAATTTAATACTATATCCCTTCAAATAACTATATTATGATCGACTGAAAATAACAGGAATTTTGTATAGAATGAACAGGGTTTCTTTTGAAGAAGTATTTCATTCATTTCAGTTTGAAAAAACCTGTGGTGCTCTGGTTTTTCTATGACCCTCTTAAGCATCGCGTACGCGCCAGTATGTGTTGGAAAGTTATGTTGGTGAATGCGATTTTGAGGAGGAAGTGTTTTATGTGTCTGTAGGCAGTGCAATTTCTTTCCATAATGGAACAGATTTTACAAGACTGGGGTCTTGCACAGTTGAAAGATATTTTCATGGGTAAGTATTATAATTGAATAAAACTCCGCTATATCAGTGAGTACCGCGTGGTATACGTAGTACCGAAAAGAAAGTGGTAAACTTTAACGGCAACTCTTAATTTTGCCTTCATTTTGTGAAAATTATACCAATGCTCCGTAATTTTTCACACATGCATTATTACATTTGCCGAGCTCTGCAAGCAAAGTATATTATTTTAAACTGAAAAATCCTCCACGTTAATTCAAATTTGCCAATCTCTTGTTTTGAACATATATTTTATCTTGTTTCAAATAAGAGCATTTTCTCTAAATAAAATTTGATTTTCTCTTCGACCGAATTCATTTTTTATTGAAAGGTAGAGGTACTTATAGTTTCGACAATGAATTATAATACAAAAAATACCAAAATAGGCACCAGTATTTATAAAAAGCGTCTATATGTGACAGCCACTTTCTGATTTCATCATGTAAATATTTGTTGAATTCCGAAACGTCTTTGCTTTTTGTAATCACTTCAGAAATGTTTTTATGTTATTCATTGGGAACAAATTGAATATAACCTACTCAGCAGCTTGAAATTATTTGATAGATTTCCTTTAGGACTGTAAGAAATAGGTAGAAATATCACCAAACTCACTAGAGATGAAATATGAATTTCCAAAAACGTGAAAACAATGAATGCTGTTATTTAAATAGAGAATCATATACCTTTAAGTTTGTTTGTATGATCATGAGTTATATTTTTTCAATGAAACATTTTATATTTTCCATCGATCCTCCGATAATACTCAAACGACACTTTGAATTTCTATAACGGTTCCAAAATTATTATTTTGAAAGGCAATTTTTCTGTATAGATTTCTGTCCACTTCGAAGGGATTTGAGGTACGTCTTTTGATTTGATTATTTATTTCTAATCAAATAATGTTTAAGCACCTTTCAACTTGCTAGGAATCGTATGTTAAATAATAAGACCTCAGACAACTTTGAGATTTTGAGGGTTGTTATTCGCTTCCGAACAACAATGTTTTATTTAAAAAACATTTTTTTTATTGAGTGGCTGCTGTTTTCATATTTTTACCTTTCTATATAATTGAAATAGTGTCTAAGGATGATGTGCTGATTTCTCCTTTCGTTTCAGAATCCAAGTGATGTTCTGGCAATTGTGGATAAACAAAAACAGAATGCAGAACTTGATCGACGATAGTGATTTTTTAATGTTATTTACCAGAATGACATCTAGTTCTAAAGACTTCATTTGTGTAAAATTACTAATAAATCAATTCATTTTCTTGTCTGAGTTGTAATGTTGTTTATAGGCTTCGATTCCATTTTATAACTATAAAGTGTGCGGTTGGAATATGATATTTAAGCAAAGATTAGCAAAGAAAATTTAGTTCTCTATTACGTTTTGTTTTTCATCACATGCTTTTTTAGGATAATATTTATGATTTGCAATTGCTTCAAATAAACCAATTATAATATGTAATGTATTATTTAGTTTATTTCCTTACCACTTATAGCTGTTCATATTACAGATGAGATACTTTGGATTCAAGAAACTGAATACATCCAAATGAGAGGGACAGTTTATAAACAGAAGCATAAGTTCATCTTTAATGAAGTAAGTGAGTTTATTTGATTTATACAAATAGAAGCATTTCAATAAAAAATGCCTCTCTCCAAAGGAAAACAACTAATTTCTCATACGGAGACATTTAAATAATGTTTCAAGTAAACATATCATTCATATTATGACATGTGACATTCCTCAGCAAGATGACGACATACAGTTGGAGCTCTGTGATTTGCAAAGTGGCCCACTTTTCCAGAAAAGACCGGAAACTGGTGTTGAATTCTGAAGTAGGTTGCCTGAGGAAAAGTATCACAAACTACGTGATTCCAGTAAAAAAAATGTTTCAATGTTTGGAAGCACATATATTTGTGGGAGCACTTTTTCCACAATGAAATTTATAAAGTCAACTCACCGAAACAGACTCACAGACAACCATCTTGAAGATCTGATAAAGGTGGCCACCACCTCAATACGAATTGATTATCATGAACTAGTGAACGATTGTGCCCGCCCTCAGTGTTCTCAATAATGAGTTTTTTCAGTTGAATTGTAGAAAACCTTGAAGAAATTCATAATCTATTCAAGACGTTCAAAAATGTTTGGCGCAATACTACGTTCATTTCAACTAGAACTGAGTACCTATTCCATATAACTTATGTCATTTTGATTTTGTTCTGCTAAACTTTTTTATAAAAAGCTATATTAAAATCAAAGGGTGTACTTGTTATATATTTGTATAGCCTCAATTTGCCTTAAATTTTTTGAGCGGCCCACGCTTTTAGTATTGAAGTGGTCCTTTGGGGAAAAGGAGTTGGCCATCCTGTTTTGAAACATCAAAAACGACATTATATATATAATAATGAGCTGAAAATAAACAAAAAATCGAAATTTGGAAAATACAAACAGCACCAATATACAGAGAACAAAATTCTTTATCGATCAATATATACCATGGGGCGGGTTGGATGTCTTTCGTCATCTTTCACTGTCCGAACCACTGTGCATGCTGTTTTTGGCGATTGTATTGGCTTGGGATGTGAGCGTTGAGCAAACCGACCATCGGATGCCTGCTTCCACGTAGCCCCGCTGGATACGCGAAGGACAGAATCACTTGTGATTTTGTTATTCCAACGAAGACTCAATCCTGAGGTGTCTGTATCCGGCTACAGAGTCTACAGAGGAGATGGATGTCGAGTTTACGACTCCAACTAACCTCCCTGTAAATTTAGTTCAGGAGCGAGTCTACAGAGGAGATGGATGTAGAGTTCACGACTCTAAGTGACCTCCCTGTAAATTTAGTTCAGGAGCGAGTCTACAGAGGAGATGGATATCGAGTTTACGACTCCAACTGTTCTCCCTGTGAATTTAGTTTAGGAGCGAGTCTACAGAGGAGATGGATGTCGATTTTACGACTCCAAGTGACCTCTCTGTGAATTTAGTTCAGGAGCGAGTCTACAGAGAAGATGGATGTCGAGTTTACGACTCCAACTGTTCTCCCTGTGAATTTAGTTCAGGAGCGAGTCTACAGAGGAGATGGAGGTCGAGTTTACGACTCCAACTGACGTCCCTGTGAATTTATTTCAGGAGCGAGGGTTCATTTGGTCGAGTGTGAATAGGTGTGGCCACAATAAAACCTTGCGGGTTGCGGTGGAGAGTCGAATAGACCCACTCACTTTGGACCTAACCTTACCTATATACTAAGACATACTAGAATGAATATCCATTAGGATATGGAGCTACAAAAACAAATAACATTGAAACGGACAAAACCTTCGAAATCACTCAATATTATTGGGTGAAATACCATACATCGGACTTGTTGTCATGGAGCTGAAGTTTTTCTGTCTCCTTGAATAAATTTGTCACTGTATTCCTGATACTAGTGAACTGTCCAGGAGAAATAGCTCTTCTAATGATTCTTAAGATTCAAAGGACTAAGGGACAGGAATAATCTGACAATCACTATATCTTATAAATTTTATTAGTTATTCAGTTATCCAGAAGCACTTCATAAAATAGCATATCTGCATTTTCTAGTCATGTCTCATATTACAGTGACAATGTGGTGATTAAAAGTTCGTGCAGAAAATATTTTTAAATATATTTTTTTTTCATTTTTTCAGTCATAAATTTTATTGTTCGTTTTCTTCAATGCGTCATTATTTCATACTCGATTCCTACAATTGTTCGAGAACCACCAAATATTTCCTGACTACAGCCGAAATTAGTATAGCGACTATCTTGTTTTCCGCCATTTTGATATTGCTCGCCTTGAAACTCTTCATTTGATAACTGTATCATGAGGGTGCATGAAAACTTGTCTACTTTCTTGGACTCGCCATATTCCATTCGGGGTGATGCCATGTTTATTAACATGGCATGAAAAAACATGACAACATGAAAAATCAACACGTTAACTTGGGCAGTTCACCATATTGTTTCGTAGCAACTTCCCCGATAATCCACGAAGACCTTAAAGAGGTCTAAAGTGGTTGAGTAGGGTGATCTTGCAGGTCAACTGACAGCCATTTGTTCCAATCCATAATTCAAATGTCAACTAAAGGGTACTATTGAATTCAAAAAAATATCTTTGTGAGCATATTCAATATTCAGAATTTTATAAAAATAGTTCGAAATCAGAAAAAAGAGGGAATGTGCTAAGCGTCTGTGTCACACGTCACTCGGTATATTTTTTAGTAAATAAGATGCCTGTAACCTTCTTGAAATATAATTAAAGGTTATCATTACTGGATACAACTCAAATTGCTTCTTTCTGCTGGAAATGGTAGGAAAACTCCGGGAAATTCTATCGATCATCCGATGTATTTTTGAGTTAACTCCGACTTCTGCGTTAGTCATCAGGAAACTGATTACAGCAAATGTTATTCTTTACGACGTTGTGTAACGAGTGGCGATAAAATTTAACGCTTGTAATACGAATTGATTTGCTATGAAAAATCGAACTATTGCTTTTATCGTGAATTTAAACGATCTGGAGATCATAAATTAACGCATAAAAATCTGTGTGAAGTTCGACGATTGAATCAGTAATTGGTGGATCGAATGTCAGCAATCTCTTTTAATTTATATCTTCATTCAGTGATGTGAGATAATGTTAAAAATTTCATGGAACCAACTCAAAATATAACTTGAAGTTTTCGAGAATGCTAAATGATCACATGGATAGAAATTCAGATGGATTTGTCTTCAGTTTCCACTTCCATTTCGAAATTTCACTTCTCTCCATCTTCATACAAAAAATGTGTTTTGAGAGAAAGCTTTTCTTTCATTTTTTGTCTGAAAGTTACTTCTTTGCATGATCCTCATACACATCTTCGTAAAGAGTTGATTTCTCAAAATTAAATGTTTCCTATTGTCTTTGTAAGATTCCTACATTTTTTGTATAGGGACTTTTGAACGAAAATTGATTATAAAGCTACGTCTGTCAAATTAGTTGACATTCAATCAGCTCATTTTGCCAAAAAACCATAGTAGATGAACAAGGTGGGTTCTGGCTCACTTCAAGGTCGCGCGTCGTTGGTAAGTGTTTCAGAAAGATACCTTAGTGAGTGGAAGAGAGAAACGTGTGACGTCATCGATGCAGAGAAGGATGGAATGAGTATCGAAGAGATTCAAAGAGCGTGGGTCCCCTTGGGACACCGCCTCACACCTCAGGCCTTCTAAGGGTTTCACCCCTGAGCCCCGTTGTCGCGCACCAGGAACATGGTCCTAGTGGTCATCGGCAGCTATCAAATTAGTTGTCATTTATTCAGTCTGTTCTGTCAAATCACCATTGACGAATATAGCATCTAACAAAACGTGCAGATATCAAAATGGGTGTTCGAATCGGGCAACGAATCGCGGGCTTGGCCCATTTTATGGTCGCTTGAATCGTTCTATCGAGAGGACTATCCATAATGTTGTAGATCCACTGGTTCTGTGAAGATCCAACCAACAATCTGGCGAAAACCTGGCCGCTGTATGTAGAAGTATGCAGAATGATCCAAGGCAGTCGATTTCGCGTCGCTCACAAGACCATGACCTTTCGTAGACTACAACTTGGCTAATTTTGCTTCGTGACTGGAGCCTGTACCTTCACAAAGTTCAACTGACCCAGGAACTGAAGGTAAATGATAATAGACAACGACGCTGAATGGTTTCTGGAGGAATTGAGGACTGACTATAAATTCCATAAAAAAATCAGTGATGAATTTGGGATGATACCAATCCACATGAAATCCAAGAGCGTCCTATACATCCCGAATAGGTCACTGTTTGGTATATATTTTGGGCTGGCGGCGTAATCGGTCCATATTAATTTGCGAACGACATTGGCCAGGCCATCCTCTTTTCTTTGGAGATTCCCACATTTTTTGCATGAAGATGGAGAGGAGGAAGAAGCCAAAACTTCTCTTCCCCAAATAAACATTCTTTTCTAAAAATTCACCTCTACAAGCACCTTAAATCAGTTCAATTCTACCGACAGTTGATTCTGAAAGTAACATCGAACTTTCAAATATGGTATACTATTATCTGATGATTTTAGGGTCGGATGACATTTTTACGAGTAAAAACTGACATATATCCGAAATGTTATCAAAAATTTCCAGTACTTGACGATAGAAATGAATGTATCCATTATATCTCGACCGCACTGCTTCAATCTTGGTACAATATACCATTTTCATTTCAATATCGTAGACAATATCAAGAGAAATCCAGATGGCTCAAAAACCAAAGAAGGCTCAGGATGTGGAGTGTACTCCAGATCACTAAGCCCAAGGATTAAGTGGGGAATGGGAAGAAATACCAGCGTGGTCCAAACAGAACTGGCTGGTATCTCAATCGCCACAAGAGAAATAACCAAGAAAAGAATTTCTGGCAAGAACATAACAATCTGCACTATTAGCCTTGAACAGACACCGTGTTACTTCAGGGCTAGCACTAGAGTGCCACCAAGATTTAGCCAAAGCCTCGGTAGATAATAACATTATCCTGAGGTGGGTTAAAGGGCACGACAAGAGTAAAGGTAATCGCATTGCCGACTCTTTAGTTGGCTTCCTTGGGGAAGCGGCTGGACTGAGAATTTTAGGACCAAGTGGCACCCACGGCCTGATGACTTCGACAATTGCGGAACTAGTCAAATGTTACACCCATGCTCAATCTTTAAAGAGATGGGATGAAATCAAAGGATGTAATCTTGCCAGGATCACCTTGGGCGACCCTGGGAAGCTGGCGCCGAAGAAATATCTGGCTATGACCAGGAAAAATCTACACCTTACAGTAGGATTTCTGACTGGCCACTGTCAGCTAAGGAAACACTTACATAATATGGGGCTAGTGGACACACCTCTATGCAGGATGTGTGAACAGGAAGATGAGACTGTCAGGCATGTCTTGTGCGAGTGCCCGGAGTTATCGTCAATAAGAGAGTGTGTGTTCGGCGAGTCTTGGCCTACACCTGCCGATATAAAGGAGATGTCTCCCAGCGACCTGTCCACCTTCCTGGAAAGGACAGGATGGACGACGACCTAGGAGGACAACTCCTCGGGAGGATGTACAATGTGTCACATGTGGCCTAAGTGCGTGGGCTTACACTCACCCTCCCTACTCTACAGATACAGATACAGATCAAGAGAAATCATCATATTCATACATTCCGTGCTTGGAATCGCACGTTTCGACTTCTGAGGGTTGTCGTTTGTTGGAAGACCACAGCTGGTTAACGGAAAAATATTTTGAATAGACCGATTAGGCCATGCCTGAAAAAGTTTACACTTCAATTGATGTTGGATCTATATTGGTTGATCTCACTTCCCAATTCCCAACAAACCGCACCATTAGCCATCATCACTTCATATTCGGTAACACCAGTATACGCAGTCCTCTTGCGGGGTGTTTATTTGTGAATTCCTGCGATAAGGTCGATTTACTTAGGCTCCACAACCCCTCCGGAATGTTTTTCTTCATGCGAGAGAGAGCTCGTTAAGATAAACGCGCGGGATGCAAAATGGACTGGGTGACGATCGTCTGGAAGAGCGTGAGACGGTTCTGATTTTTATCAGCGGAACGAGCACAGAGCGGGAACAGAGAGATTCGCCTGGGGCATGTGGGAGAAATGTCGCATCGTTTGATTGTCTTTTTTCCGTCGCTGAGAGTCATGAGATAATAACATATTCAATTTGAAATAGAAAATAGAAACGGTACCTTCATTCATTGAAAATATACCTTGGTGTTTAGACAAAGTCAAACATAAACGTGTACAGCAATAAGTACATAATTTCCAATATATGAAAGTACAGAGTAGCCAAATTGGAAACTCCTGGATAGATGAAAACTGATACCTGTGTCTGAGGGTCGAATTTTATGACAAACTCAATGGTGAAAACCGCATATCGATATCTGTCATCGCTTCTGAGGTATAGCATGTTTTTGAAAAATGTGCATTTTCGAAAAGTTGCGGCAACTCTCTTCTTCTTGCCAAAAATGTCTTGTTTAGATGAAAACATTCTTGAATAATTATTTTACTTTAATTCAATGGTGTAAAAAGCTCATTTTTTCAAATGAGATATCAATGGTTACTGATGGAAAACTTGTTTTTTCAATGAAACACTGTTTATTCCTGCTTAAAATCACCTCCAGAAAAATGTAGCACCCTTAATGTTTCGCTAGAGTCATCTTTGAAATACAGAGCTTTTAGGGGGAGTGCGTAATGACTGGTTCAGGTCTTTCTTGAGTGATAAAAAATATTATAATATAAATTTATTTGAAATACCTGAAAAACATAACAGATCAACCGAACATAACAATTTTATTAAAACAAAAAACTGAGATTATAAGGAAATAACATACAAGCTACAACCAGAAAATAAAAGATTGAAATATTAATAAAAGCTGAAAATATTCTCGAAAATCATTCAGATTTTATTAAAACAACGATAAAAATAAAATGAAAACAACAATAAAAATTAATTGGCGCTCCGGGGCGACTTCATTGATTTCAGTGGCGCATTTGCTTTTTCAGCTGCAGGAAAACCCGGAAAAACCTGCAGCACCACATCATCTGAAGATCTTGATCTAACAATGTCCTCTCTCTTTAAAACAAAATGTAGGGTGTCTCCAGAGGCTCCAATAAATCCAATGCATCACCAGGACACTTCGTGACACGACTATCGTCAAACTTAAACCAAGGCGTAATAATGACCAAATTCAACGCCAGAACTACAGTGAACAATGACTGCATGAATATTATAATAGTGGTCTGCTAGGTTGAAATGTTCATCTATTTCGAACCTTCCAAAGAGTTTCTTGCTTCCGTTAGAGATTGAGTCTTGTTTGAAAATCATCAGTGTTATTATTAGATTGACTGGTGCCTCAGCTATACTTGTTTCCTCATAACAGTCAGTTAGTTTGGCGCTGAAAATTAAAAAATTGGAAAGTATCATTAACAGTCATCACTGCCGCTTCCAATTCGTGTCTAAAATTGGTCTCCAGAGGTAAACATGTATAGGCGTTCAATGACCTGGCCGGCCAATGGTTGGGTTCTTGGTTGGCTATCGAATTATTACCAAATTTTGCAAAATTTCAATATTTTGCAAAATATCAACAAAATATTGATGATAATTGCAGTGTTGTGAGGCGAAGCCTTGTCCCGTTGGAAATTTTTTACGAGCTCCATTATTGGCAGTTCATCAACAAGGGGTTCAATATTTTGTCTGAAAATTTTCACATATCTCGGAGACGTGAGAGTGATATTATGAATGAACGGGCCGATAACTCTACCGCTGAAAACACCTGCCCACACACTGAATCCAAATTTTCCTTGAGTTTTCTGCTCCACAATAGAATGTGGATTTTTCGTGCCCAAGTATAAGAATTGTAGCAATTGGAAATGCCGGCACTGCTCACATAAGCTTTGTCTGTCCAAATAAAATTAAACTTGAAACAGTTCAATCTTCCTCTTGGAGATGAGAATTTGCAGATCGAAAGACATGCCAAGTGTTAAAATAACGGTTTGGTGCGAGAAAAAAGTCCAGTAATTTTCCAAAGGTTCCAAACAGTGCATCACAAGAACGCTTGAAGAAGTTATTGGATAGCAACACTCATGTCGCGGTTTTTGTAACACCCTTTATAGTAAAAATCATACAGTAAATTGTATTGATGAGTTTCAATATAGATTTTCAAGTATCGGTCAGTTCTATACAATTATTTTATCGGTTTGAACAAAATGATCAGAATTGAAAAGAAGCAGACGTTTGTATTCAACTCGCTCACTTTCCAACAAATCTCAAATAGGTCAACAGAGAAATAACTCCAAACTGCATTTGACAGTCTTCACCTTCAATTTTTATAAATCCCTAACAGAAGGTTTGCGACGCTCATTGTGGAAGAAACAAAGGAAATTCCAAGCCTTCAGAATTCTCTCGAAACGATTGAAGATGGATAAAAATAAACTTCGATACCCCTTCATTCTCCACTCACATCCGTGCATTTCCCTATACCATCCAATCTGGATGACATTAATTCAACATTTTTTATTCTCCAGACGACTCTGTGCCTTAAGTGAGCATTCAACTTGAACCGTCCTCTGGGGAGCTCTAGTTTAATGTAATGCTGAAAGATTGTATCCCCAGGAAGTAAATTTGGTGGAGATGGTGAGCGATGACAGTTTGCACGTTATCGATTCCGACGATAAACAATGTGCTGGCCAGGCTCTTCTAAGACACCGTCGCTGTACCGTTACGTAGGGGTTACTGTTGTGAAAAGACGAACAAGAAAAAGGATCATATTTATTCAACCTAGAATTTGCCCAATATAAAGTTTCGGGCAAAAATCACGAGTCAACTCATACACCTCTGATCAATACGACACTGAAGTTTTGTATTTATTGTCGAAGAATGTAGACTTCCAGAGCGAAGGTAAGTGTGTGGAAGCTATTGTCCGGGTTGTTCAACCGTGATATGCAGATTTTAATGCCTGACGTTTCGTCTACTACTGCGGTAGACATTATCAAAGGCGATGTGGTAACAGTCGCGGTGCCCAAGTTGGTGCTCGGGTTGTTATTTCCGTTGTTTCCAACGCCAATACTGAGATGCTGGTATTCGACTCTGGTTTTATATCATCGTTAGTGGGTGTGGCTTGATTTCTCCTGATTGGACTACCTGGTTAAGTGAATGACATAGTAAAACCTACCTTCCAACAGCTCCCCTTTAATAATATAGTTAGGGAGCTTACTAGTTTCGTTATTCAATAATTATTTCTGATTATACAGGATGTAACTGAATAAGTGTGAAACATTCAAGGAGGTGATTCCTCATCGAAAAAAAGATAGGATCTTTCATATAAAGAAATTTCATTGGAGCATCCCTTGTTAAGATACAGCCCCTTGAAGGGTGTACATAAAATTTGTATAACAATTTTTTTCACAAGCACTAGAAAAGTTACAATATTGGAACTAACCTGACGTTTTTTACTACCAAAAAGACACTCGGCCAGAAATTTATTTGGTTTACCCCATGGTTGTAAGGGGTGGAAAACGCAACCTCTAAAATGTATTTCCAATGTAACTTTTTGTCTTATCATTTGTTTACCATTTAAAAATTTATTTCCGATAGCCTGTTTCATCCTAAACAAAAAATAACTCTTTGGTTTTTTGCCCAAAATGAACCAGTTCTCAGCAAAAACTTATTTCACGAACAACTACAGAGATACTTCGTCATAAATGCGAAAATACGAAACTAATCTATCTAGTAGGTCGCTATTAGCGATAGTGACAATTAAATTGGTATGACGCTGTCAGTTTGTCAATTTTCGAAAATGAATTAATACTAATTGTGTGTCGTTGTTCTGTTCTTAATTTGTAACTTTATTAATTCACTTGTTATTAAAATGGCATACACAAATGAGGATATGGCTGATATGCATTACGTTTACGGTCTGTCGCAGGGAAATGGGTTAGAAGCTTCTAGAAGATATGCTGAAATATATCCTCAACGGCAGCATCCTTCACATATAATATTTGCTCGACTTCATCAACGATTACGAGAATATGGTTCATTCAACAAAAGAACGCAGGATTATGGTCGCTATCGAGAAGTACGAACATCACAGCTTGAGGAAGGAGTACCTAATTTGATTGAAGAACAACCTACTACCAGTACTAGAAAGATTGCTTTACAGATAAATGTTGATCATATGACGGTATTTCAAATTTTAAAGGAACAACTCTTATATCCTTACCATCTGCAACGAGTACAGGTACTGTTACCGCGAGACTTTCCGAACCGTCTTGAATTTTGCAATTGGATGCTGGAAATGATTAGAAGAAATTGTGACTTTCTGAAGACAATATAATTCACAAAAGAATGTAGTTTTTCTCGGGACAAGATTATCAATTTTCATAATTACCACATATGGGCTGATGAAAACCCTCACGCTATTGTCGAAACTAACAATCAAGAACAGTTTTCTCTCAATGTATGGCTCAGAGTTATTGGGAATGATTTACTTGGGCCTCATTTTCTACCTCCTCGAGTAAATGGTGAGGCAAACGTTCAATTTTTAAGAGAAGTGCATGCAGTACTGTTGGAGGAAGTTCCTTTGGGCGTCAGAAGGGATATGTTTTTTATGCATGCTGGATAGGTCGAAGAGAACCACAGAACTGGCCCGCTCGATCCCCGGATCTCAATCCTCTCGATTTCTCTATTTGGGGCCATTTACAGCATTTGGTTGATCGTACTCCTGTTCGCGATGTAGAGGACTTAAGAAACCGCATCATCGATGCGTGCAGGGTAATCAGAGAGACTCCAGAAATATTTGAGCGAATACGTGGCTCAATGCGCCGACGTCTGGACGCATGCGTAATGTCTGAAGTAAGACATATTGAACATTTACTATGATTTTTATGTTGTGTGTTTTGTTATTAATAAATTAGTTTTGTTTACTACCCTTTAATCGTTTAATGCAGGTACTAACTACAAAATAGCAATAAATCTAGTTCGCATTTATGACGATGTATCTCTGCAGTTGTTCGTAAACTAATTTTTTGCTGCAAACTGGTTCATTTTGGGCAAAAAACCCAAAAGACATGTTTTGTTTAAAATGAAACAGGCTATCGGAAATAATTTTTGAATGATGAACAAATAATAAGATAAAAAGTTCCATTGGAAATGAATTTCAGGGGTTGCGTTTTCCACCCCTTACAATCATGGGGTCAACGAAATAAATCACTGGCTAAGTGTCTTTTTGGTAGTACAAAACGTCAGGTTAATTTCAATATTGTAACTTTTTCAGTGCTCGTGAAAAACATTGTTATATTGTATTTTCGAATGAGTTAATGTACAGCTGATTTATCGGTTTGTCCGAGTCGACAATTTCTTTTGTATTCAGAAAAACGGGTACCTATGCGGTTGTGGTTGCAATGTTGGCCCAACTGCATCTACAAGGTATCCGGATACGCTGAAGGTTTTCTGATGTCCTAAGCTGACCTTAGACTTTCTCTGATGGTTTTTGTTAGCCTAAATATTGGTTTCAAGTCAAGCTTTTTCCTTGACTAGCTTAGCTGGGGTTACTTCGGCGCGGCGTTCTGTATCCTGAGCCGTATGGCCCGCTCGAATTTTCTTTCGCTGTACCCATTTCCTTTGAAGCCATTTTCCAAGTGATTTGGGCTCCTCAAATTGACTCTCAGGTTCAAATATATGCTCGCTCTCTCAACCAATGTTTCAATCAATTCTCTTTTGTGTTGTGGCTGTTGGTTGGAGTTTTTGTTCGGGTACCTGTTGTGGAATTGGCCGCGGTGGTAGTGCGCCCGACTCACGATCGGAAGACCGTGGGTTCGATTCCTGCCTTGACCAGATATTTTCCTCGAGGATAATTTATCTAGTTGAAGCTGGGATGATTCTGCAACCGTGTTAGGAATCACACGTTGAAATGTAAGACCTCGTTAGTCCTCAGCTCGCACAAGTTTCTCAACTCCTGAGAGTTGTCGTTCGTATGGGGGCGACAGCTGATTAACGGAAAAACCGATTTTTTTTAAACCTGTCTGTTTGTGTTCGTTTCCTGTACACTTTATATCTCAATGAACAATCTTCTCGTCTGTTCACATGAACATCCACGAAGACTAGTGATAGGGGAGCCCACAATGCAAAATGGGGATTTACTTCAGCGTCATAGAGACATATTAGGTTGCAAAGCTTAGATGATAAGAAGAAAAATTTTTAATATAATATATACCTTTTCATCGGTGGGGCAAGCGTCTATAGATTTTTGAAAATCTGAAAAATACTGTTGACGCAAACTCGTGGCCATTATTATAATGTGCAAAAAAAATTCGCCATTTTGAAATATTCAAACGAATCAGATTGAGATATATATCTTTCATCTTTATATTCTAGACTTGCTGTCTCATAATCTGACGATTATCTAGAGGGATTCGCCTAATCTGACAAAAAAATTATATTTTTTAAATTTTTTTCAAATAATTGAACTTATTCAATTGGAAAGCTCAGGAAATAGCATACAAATAAATAAGTGTATGTTTTTTAAGTAGTATACTTGTATTTATAAGAAAATATTTTTTTCAAAATGCTCAAAAAAATTTAATTTTTCATAATCAATTGATTAATCAATCATCATCTTCATCTTCATCACGAACGAGTCTTTGTGATGAGCTGTGAGACGTCATGGCAACATAATTCAGAGTGGGGACGGAGTGAGAGTAATAGATAGAGAGAAAGTGAAAGAGGAATATAGGTAGCTGCACGCATTAAACTTTATCGACGAATTTTTGTTATTTCGGCTTGCGGAAATCGTCAGATTATATATTTTCCGTTATCCTTGAATCATTTCCTTCAAAATAAAAAGTAATAGCTACGCTCGAGAATGTCGAAATGACGTTATTTTTTCACAACTTTGCTGCCCTACCCTTTCTTTTCGTTACTCTCAAATTGTCAGATTACTGGAATATACACTTTTTAGCATATAATAAACTCACCCTACCTTAATCTGACGCGCTCGAGAATTTCTCATGATCAATTTCTTTTTACTAATCTGATCCTTTATCCTTTACGGGCGGCCTTATATATGGGGCTCATATTTGGTGGATGTACTCAATAGGGTATCCGCCTGTATATTAATCTGCCGCGCTTTAGTGAATCCCGAAATCTCCTCTTGAGCTACCCTTTTATTATTATTTCTATTATTATTAGAGTCTCCCAGGTTTATCGTTCCATTGTGAATTGGATTTCTCAGCAGAGAGAGTTCAGATATGATAGATAAACGCAGCCAACAATATGGTTTTCCATGGAAAAGTTTGCCACCGCCGGACTTAATGGACTGTCCATCGCGATATCATCCGTTTGTTAGTGAAAAACTCTATTCCACTGAAAATAAGTTGTTGAGGATAATTATATTCCATTTACATGGAATTATCATCAATGGCAGACTTCTCTGGATTATGTTACTGACTATCAATCACTTCATTCATAAAATTACGACTTCATCCTGAATCTCTATTATCTGAAAGTAACTCTCATGCGTGACCTACACATCTTTATGTAGGTAGGTATGCATGTATATGTACGTACTAGATATATTATCTTTCGAGTGTTTGATGCGAGCAGAAGATCTCAATCATCGCAGATATTGATTTGAGTTAACACAATAAACTCAAAAGTTGCCATTAGACACCACAACTACAATATCCGTAGTTACAGACCTGTTCAACAAGTTCTTTCAAGAAGTTATAGCGGAGTTCCGTTGGAGGAGCAGGAGAGAGAAAGCGCGAAACAATAGTCTCAAACTTGAATTAGCTACGTTCGAGCGGAGAATTTTGAGCGATAACCCGAGCAAAGAAGTTAGAGCACCAGATAGACAAACTGGGGTTAGTCAATGTGCGGCATGAATACTAAACTATCTCGAGATGCTGAATTTACCTGAACTTTTCTAATGAAATGTTGGCTCTCCCTACAACAACAGAATAAACTATTTATTTGTTTACTCTGGGTTCGGCGGAGTTCACGAGTTTATGATTTGCAGATGAATGCAGTGAACTTTGATATTGGGGATGAACTATTTCGGGTTGTGAATATCAGTCCTGCATTAATTGAGTGCTAATTGGAATACAGAATTATATTGGTCAAAGGGAGTATAATCATGATTGAATAATGCTCATGTAAAATTACAAAGTCCTAATGGACATATGACCATTCGATTCGTGAAATGGATACTCAAAAGCAAAGCAGTATATTACATTCCTGATAAAAGATGAAGGAACTTGTAAAGAGTGGTCTCTCAGAAATCTAGAAAAACACGTGTTGGAAAGTTCATTTTTTTCCCAATGGTCTATTGACTAACATGAGTGATCCCAATCACAAGATGAATATAATGAAGTTTACAGCTATGGATGAGTATAAGTAAAATAGATTACAAAGATAGCATATGAAATCTCTAGTCTGATAGAATAGTATATTATACGAACATTGATACATACATATGATAATCCAAAAAATATACTGTAGAATTCTAATTGAATTGGCAGTGTGCAGATGGTTGAAACACGTTATTTCACGTTTATTGGTTGTAATTAGACTGTAAGTAGACTTGCATATGAATTAACTTGCTACAAATTGTATAATGAATATTACTGGAGTTTTCTCAACACCAAACCGTTATTTCAATACCCCGACACATGTTTCGATCACCAAGTGATTGAAGATGATCATTTGGTGATCGATACACGTGTCGAGGTGTTGGTGTTGAGAAAAAACACCACATTACCACAGTAAAGCTTCCAAACAGTGCATAAGAACTACAAATTATATACTTGAAGCATGGAACAATAAAAAAATCGCATTCTGAATAGAAACTATTATAAATTTTACAGATGTTGGACACTGGGGATTTCATTAAGACATTGATTCTTGGTATAGGCAAATAGAGGAAGATTTCGGTTCTACCACTTCGTCTCGGTACGTGAAAATCTAGTTATTGAGATAACAAATCTGGGCAGTTTACCAGATTATGAATCAATTTATATATGAAGATACAAGCATAGTATGTTCTTCTGTTTTATAAGAATAAGAGGTCAAATCTATAAAGCAAAACTCTAATTCCATGGGATGGGTAAGCTACAGCCAGTTGGTAGCCACGGATTTCATAAAAATTCTTCGACAAGATTCGAGGTGATGTATATGCACATTGTATATAGGTGACCAGATTAGGGAGCCATATTCCAAACGAGATCGGACGTAAAAGTGTTATTAAACAGTCCAAGCATTTTTTTGCAAAAGATCTCATCTCTTTCTAACTATTGATTTGTTTCATAAACTATTCTTTATCTAATTACAATTCAATTATCGATGTACGTTAATAAAAGTCACGATATTAGATGTTGATCTACTTACATAGGTCGGACTGAAAGAACATCCAGATCATGCTTGAAAGAACATAGAAACAGTTTGAAGAATGAAAAAATGAATTCAACGTAGTCTACTCACCCCTTACAGAGGAAAATGAGTTCAATCATGAAGTCAAAACTTCTCGTTTCCAGAAAAGAGGTATGAAACTCGACCTTCTCGAATGTATGGAAATCAATAAGTATCTGATAGAAAATTGAATTCAGTTGAATTGATTGATGAACGTTAATGAAAGTCAATTCATCTATCAGATATTGACATACTTACATAGGTCGGACTGAAAGAACATCTAGAGCACGCTTGAAAGAACATAGAAACGGTTTGAAGAGTCGACTACCATTTTTGCGAGCACTTCGATAACTTTCTCACCGCTGGAACATTGGCCAATCAGGACCAGGCAGAAGCGGCCTTCGTCGACTTCATCTGATCGCGATAATTCGACTTGTGTGATGTTGGCAAAAGTGCATTCATTCAAATGGCGCTGATTTCGATTGAATTGGATGAGTATCCACTAAGATATTATAGTTTAAAGTTGTCTCGTGAAACGGACGAAACTTTTTGAAACAACTTGATAATTCTCAGTCAGTAACTGGAATAATTGATATATTGATAATCTCAGATTCCTTTGGGTTAGTTTTCGTACCAGAAAGTGATTTCCTAGTTCTAAAATTCTGAAAAAAAAAGGTGGTTGAGAAACGTCTTGAATCGAAAGTCAAAAGTACCTCCTTATGTCAGTAGCAATGATATCACCAATTCAATATTTCTACATCCAGTCACGAGAAACGAGTTGATCGATATCATTTCCGGATTAAAAAATAAAACTTTTCTTGGTCCCGATAAAATATTATTGTTCCTTATCAGAAAGTTCCACAAGTACTTTTTAGAACTCATAGGTCACATTTTAAATTTAATATTTACTGTAGGAAATGTACCTAAATCTTTGAAAGACTCAATCACAATACCGATTTTTAAGTCTGGTGACAAAAAATCAGTACCTAACAAACTTCCGTCCCATAACTATTATTGATTACTTCTCCAAAATATTTAAAAAATGTGTCAAATTGATTTATACTATTTTGCATTAATAACAAAACTTTTTCTGAATCACAATATGGTTTTCTAGAAAACAGATCAAGAGAAAACACAGTTTTTGAGATTGTTAACCAAATCAACAACTGTTTTCATGAACAACAAGAATGCATAACTTTCTTTTTGGATTATACTCCTTCAACGTTTAGCTAACATTGGTGTGAGGGGTGTTGCTTTGAAAATATTTAAAGACTACTTGACAAATAGAACACAAATTGTCAAGACAAACGACTGTCTCAGCGACCCACTAAAAATTACCCGGGGCGTACCCCAAGGAACTGTATTAGGACCCATCTTACTTCTAATATATATGAACAACATCTTCAAACTTTCTGATTTCAATAGTGAAATAACTTCATTTGCTGATGACACAGCTGTCACTTTTGTTGGAAAAACGTGGGAAGAAGTATACACTCAGTCTGAAATAGGCATCAAAACGATTTTCAACTGGTTGAGTTCTAATTTATTGAATGTCAATGTAAAAAAAAACAAATTTATTGCATTTGCTCCAACAAAGAGATCAACCAGCTACAAACATCATAAAAATACATAAAATATCTTGTGCAAATGTTACCAATTGTAGCTATACGTCTATACAGAAAACGGATACAATAAAATACCTACGGATATTAGTGGACCAATCTCTTTGGTGGAGTGCACACATTGATTATACAGTAACTAGACTACGTAAATAAATATATAAATTTTATCAGCTCAGGAATATTATAAACAGGGAAATGATACTGATGGTGTATGATGCCTTGGCTAACTCCATAATACGTTACTGTATAATAGTATGGTGTGGTACCTTCAAGACATCGCTAATTAACTTGAAAGTGATTCAAAATTAATTAATGAGCATCATGATGAAAAAAGATTGGAGGTATTGTACCCAGTCGTTGTATGATGAAATTGGGATATTCGGTGTTAGAAAAACTTACATTTTTAAGAGTTTATTATGGACTGCTGATTCTTCAATCAAATTTGTACAGCATGCTTTCAATACTCATAACAGTTCAGTTAAGACCATGAATGTTCCACGATGCAGACTCACGCATAATCAAAAATGTATAACTCATCTGGGACCTAAACTTTACAACACTGTACCTGAATTTTCGAAAGGCATGAGACACAAACTCAAATTCAAAACAGGGTTGACAAAATTTGTTGACAATAATTCTGATACTTGAATAAGAAATATCTACTATTAGAGGTGTCTTTCAGAGCCCATCACAGACAGATCTTTCTCTCTCTTCCTCTTTCTCATCCTCTATCTTTTTTCTACCATCTCTTTCTTTCTTCACTCTGTTCACTATGTTTGGTTATACAGGAAAAGATATACTATTCAGTTTGCTGACTAGAATACAAGCTTGCTTAGGTAGCCGTAACTTTCATTAGAATTGTATAATCTTTACATTTCATGTATCTTTATTCATTTATTTTATTTTATTTTATTTTTATTTTATTTTTTATCCTTATAACGGAATTTAATAAATTTACTCACTTACTTGAATTTGAATAATATTTGCCATATTATCTTTCAGCGTGATCTTTTCAGTTTGCCTTCCAGTTTATTGAAACAGCAAGAAAAATTTACTTTTCCACAAAAAATGAAAGATTACAAAAAATATCATTTCAATTATCGCTTAGTTTTGTCTACCCTTATGAGTGTATGCTAAGTGTGGGCTTGAAAATGATTTTAGTGGTTATGATTTTAATATATTTTCTCCGTGACTGGGATCGAAGGATGTTCAACTACATGATCTCTTCAGTTATTCAGAATTATTATGAGACTTCTCTCCTCACAAATCGTGTCAAATTTTTAGTAGCGCACTGAATTCTGTGAAAAAAGCAGACTCTGACGAGAATTCAATATTGATTGAAAAAGTCTATTTCCTCTCATCAAACGTAGTTTCCTTTGAAGTTTTTGCAGTCGATCTCGTTACGATTACGTTACTCCTGCAGTTTCTACTTCCTTTCAGGAACTCTTCGGAAAGTTTATGAGATTCAGTATGGAGTGACAGGAAAAAATTGCAACAAGTTAATAATGGGAACGTATCATTTTGCAAATTTCTTGTTGAAAACTGTACGTCATGGAAACTTAGTAATATTTGTCCGAGCCATACATTTAAGTACTTATGAATTGTTTTTTTTTTCAGGGTGGCAACACATTGGTCAAAATTTCATAGACTATTCTTTTTTTTTTGTTTGAAGGTGATTGACAATTGACAACAGCATAAAAATGTGAGACATTTCAAAAAAGACTTGAAAAATTTTTTTATTGGAGAAATGTTTTTATTCGCTTTGCGAATTTTTAATTGAAAATTAAAGTATGTGACTACCTTATCTTGAATTTATATTTAATATTTTCAAATTCTTTTAATAACCTTAGAATTAGGCTTGACAATTCCCATACATGTAACTGTCAACGGTAAATGAAGATTCATTTATTTATAGAATTATTATCATAATTCACCTATCTGAGCATTTTCTTGATATTTTTTTGCAACAATTCAATGGAATTGATTTGTTACTTTTGAAAAGCAACGAATTCTTGTGAAGCTGAACAATGAATTTCACTAGTTCGGACTTCCATTGTCTACTATATAAAATGATTTGAAATCCCTGAAACAACTAAAAAAGAAGAATTAAAAATGAATAGCTGAAAATAACAATTATATTAAGCAAAATAAACATGAAATGAAATAATTGTGAAGTAAAATACAAGTAAAAATAGAACAATTGAATAAATGAAAATAAAGGAAAGAAACAAGAAAATAAAAATAAAAAGTGGAGAGATTCCAAGTCACGTTAGTTCACGACGTTTCGATTGTTAGTGTTAGTACAATCGTCTTCGGGTGATGACTGGACTGAGTCCTCCGAGAGATGACTATTCATAGGTCGTTCGAGTACTCTCACTTATCCCCGCTTTCTAATTTCCGCTTCACTGGTTCCGTGGGAGATGACCGTTTTGGCTGGAGTTGACCATTTTTCCCTTGATGATGGGTTTCCATATGTTGCATATTTCTACGCTGGATTGGCTGAATACGTTGTTGTTCAACATGTATGCGGCTTCCTTGAATTTTCTCCTAAACCAATGCTCCTCTCTGTACAAGATCTCAGCTTGGGACCAGTCGATGTTCTTTCTTTCAGGTTCCCGTCTTCGGATAGCTTTCTCTGTATGATTTGGGGTGCTTCTTCGACCGGAACGTTGGTGTAAAGGCTTTCCACGTTGAAACTAATCAGTTGATCTTCCATATAGTAGACAATGGAAGTCCGAACTAGTGAAATTCATTCTTTTTTTTTCTGACTGACTCGACCGTAACTTGATGAAGATCCATAGTAATTTAACAAACTACACCTACCGATTTGATCTTCACAAACTTCATTTTCGCTATCACAGTAGATTTTTTATGGTAAATAACATACTATAAGGTAATTCTTCACTCTAATCTTTATTCACCTCACGTAATCACCTACTCAGGTACTAACTCGATCATAATTTTCTAAGGCCTTTAACCGTGTATGGCATGAGGGTTTGATGGTCAAACTTCAAAGCTATGGCTTGTCGGATCATTTTTGTGTATGGCTCTTCAGCTTCCTGAAAGAAATCCCTGCAGGGGTCTATATTGTCTCCAACCCTCCGTCTATTGTATATCAATGACTTCTGTATCTGTAGAGTAGGTAGGGTGAGTGTGAGCCCACAGCACATAGGCCACATATGACCCATTGTGCATTCTCCCGAGGAGTTGTCCTCCTAGGTCATCGTCCATCCTGTCCTTTCCAGGAAGGTGGACAGGTCACTGGGAGACATCTCCTTCATATCGGCAGGTGTAGGGCAAGACTCGCTGAACACACACTCTCTTATTGATGATAATTCCGGGCACTCGCGTAGGATATGCCTGACAGTCTCATCTTCCTATTCACACATTCTGTATAGAGGTTTGTCCACTAGCCCCATATTGAGGAGGTGTTTTCTTAGTTGACAGTGGCCAGTCAGATACTACTGTTAAGCTTAGATTTTTCCTGGTTATCGTCAGATATTTCTTCGGCGCCAGCTTCCAAGGGTCGTCCAGGGTGATCCTGGCAAGATTGCATCCTTTGATTCCATTCCATCTTTTAAGGGATTGAGCATGGGTGTAACATTTGGCTAGTTGAGCAATTGTCGAAGTAATCAGGCTGTAGGTGCCACTGGGTCCTAAAGTTCTCAGTCAAGCCGCTTCCTTGGCTAAAGAATCGGCAATTCGATTACCTTCACTCCTGTCGTGCCCTTTAACCCACCTTAGGATAATGTTATTATCTACCGAGGCTTTGGCTAAATTTTGGTGCCACTCTAATACTAGCCCTGAGGTTACACGTTGTCTGTTCAAGGCTAATAGGGCTTTTCTGCTGTCAACGACTTATTGGGAAACACCAAGAATCCAATATATTGCTTTGCTGATGACTGCACACTAGTTTCGTCCTGGATTCCTGGACATCGGCGGCGGATGCATATCTTCACCGGCAGCAGTAGATGGCATATCTCAATGAGGTTCTAGAAGTAATTTCGAATTGGGGTGGCAGTAACCAGGTTCGATGGTTCAAAAACCCAGGCATCGGTTTGCGCTCCAAAAAAAAAATGTGTCTGGACCGGATATAATTATGTCTAGTCAGACAATTCCACTTTCTGCTCCAATAAGTTTGTTGGGGGTTGAAACGGATACCAATATATCTTGGTACAATCATGTCACTGGAATTGCGAAAGCCGCTTCTCAAAAGCTTGGAACCAGAAAACTCCACACACCTGAGCAACTTTTCATGCTTCATAAAGCTCAGATCAGATCTTGTTTCGATTATTGTTCTCATGTATGGAGCTCTGCCCCTGAGCATACCCTGAAGCTGCTGGATTTCATCCAGAGAAGTGCTATCCGCCTGATTGGAGACACGATATTACTTGCAACATTGAGAGTCTGGAATATCGAAAGAAGGTTGGAGATTTGTATCTCCTCTATAGATACTTTCACGGGAAGTGTTCAAGTGACTTGTCATATTTGATTCCACCAAGAGCGATATATTATATCATCTTCAATTATGATCACCTAGATCATATATCAATTCTACATCAATGATATGTCTACAATGACTGGGATCAGATTGGTTTTTTTAAGAAAACAACTTCAGTAATGGTGATCTATTCAAATCCAGTTGGTCATTCAGTAAAGTGTCAGAATTTCTAAGTTTAATGATTTCCATTACTTTCAAATGATTCAGCTTCAAACCTCCATTTTCTTTGTGTAAAATTTTATTATGGATATGTTCTGAGTGCTTCGTCCATGAATTTTCTGTACTTTTGATTCAATTTTTTACAGTATATAAATGATGGGGAAAGAGGTAGAGGGACAGAGAAGAGGTTTGTCTTTGCTGGCTAGTTGAGAACAAAGCCTAGAAATTATTTGGGAAAGCAGCGAAAGCCCAAGTTCATTCCTATAACATCGTATTTCCAATATTTTTGTAAAAATATTAGAAAATGTCAGTACTCACAATATAAATGAGGATGGTGGCAAAATGAATGATAGGTCAAGACAAACACGTGAAAGACGTGAAAAGTTTAATACTTATTGCAATTTCATTCAATTCTCTTTTAACTGAAACGTGCTTCAAGAAACTCAGAAACATATATATGGATGGAGATATTCACAACATCTCAGGGAAATTCTTATAAAGAAGTGCAGCTACTTCACCCTTTACATTTCTAGAAATACATAGACTTGACATGAAACAAGAATGAAAGAGCGGGAAATACAAAATTCGATATTTGTGTACCAAAATTTATTGATTCTCATAAAAGAGACAACCGGCAGAGGTTGTGAATTAATGTCAAATGAAAACAAAATGGTATCTGTTGAATGAAATTGAAAGAGACACGTATTGTAAATAGTTGGAAATTATGAAAAGTTTGAAATTTATTGTTGTAAACCGTTTCCCTAGTTACGGGCATGGAATGATGCTTACGAAAAATTTATATATTTAGACATAAGTGAGGTTAGACATCTATTTACATGAATGTTAAGGAATTATGTATACATTTTGAAGTAAGTAGCAAACTGGTAGATAAAACAGTTTTTGAGATATCAAAGTTGGAAATTTGAAGTTACAAAAATTAACAGATGGTAACTAAGGAAAGTGGAAGATTTTCAACTTCTTTATCAACAAAACATTCTTCTCAAGGCGACGAAGGTGGACGCCACGCCACGCCACGCCACTAGAATTAAAGTCAATTTGATAAAAAAGTTAGTGAAAATTACATAATTATATAGAATAATAATAATAATAATCGAAATAAGTTATGACAAAACTAAGCCGAATTTAATCAAAAAATTCAGTTCGTGGATGATTTACAGCACAGCAAAGAAGGAACCGGTGAATATGAACATTTAATTGCACAAACCAAAAACACTTAGGGAAAATAAGGTATTCACCTCTTTCAATATCGAGTATAAAATATATGCATATATATGAATAAAATAATTTGTCTAAAAACAAAGACTGGACAAGAATTTACATTGAGTATAAAACTGCAGAGTGACCAGGAGATTAATTGACATTTCATAAACTGTTAGTGCGTTCCGTAACTCACGTTATTCAGTTTGGCATAGCATTGAACATTTCAGAGTTATTTGCGTTGCTCATCCTATAATCAGTTGCGTATTTCCCAAATTTATTTACAGGTACAGCTGATATTCAGATTATTTTTGAGAAAGTAATATTTGTATTTGAGCCTGAATCCACCTGAGGTGTTGACAAAAATCTCTATAAATTGAGTTATAGGAATTTCAACTCAACATAAGAGTCTAGCCGAATCAAAATTATTATTTCATTGAAGAAAAAACAACAATAAAACCAATAATAAATATAAAAGTATATCTAAATCATAATTTTTATTTCATTAATAATAATAACTATGAATCAATAACAAATCCCACTTTACTTTTATAACTGTTGAAAAATTGAAAATGAACATCGTTGTATGTTACTCAGTTCAACATTCCCGTGAGTAATAAAGATGTCACAGCCAAATCGTTCTTTCCTCCCTTTTTTTCCGAACCAATCCACCACGGCATAAAACACTTCTCGACGATCGCCTAAACTTCATAACACTTTTTCATTTCCTGGAATGAGCGACACCTCCTGAAGTCTTAAAAAACCCGTCATAAATAAATCCAGCTACGAGCCCTTTTCAGGAAAGAGCGGGAACATTCTGCTCCGAGATATTTTATGATACTTTATGGTCATATCTCTGGACTTACAGGCGTTTCGCAGTACATTACCTCTCGACAAAGCTGTGAAAGCACGACTCAAACATGGACTGGCACCCCTGTTATGATGTCCGACCCTTTGAACCGGCACGGCCCACTATTGCCGCCCGTTTCTGCTTTTGCTTGCCTTCATCCGTATCGCCGGTGCTGATGTTGATTAGCATTCGGGTTATTCCCAAAATCTGAGCTGAATAAGGATCGTTTCAGAGGAGGTAGCTTTGAGGTATTTGAATTAGACTGGAGAATTGAACAGTCTGGAAATTGATAGACATATTTTGCTGATAAAGAACCAGAGTATCAATTCGAACAATAGTATCGTTCTATTAATGAAGATTCAGCGGGTAATAGTAATAATCTTTACTCAAACAGACATCTCAGTTCACATAAATAGTTCACGTGGCAGTAATTATATAGAAAATAGTATATGATCTGTTGGAGAATATGTTTGAAATCTGTTTTTTTCGTTAACCAGCACCCTACGAATGACACCTCTCAAAAGTCGAGAATTGTACGAGATAAGGACTGACGAGATCTTATCTTTCAACGTGTGATTTCTAACACGGGTTGAACGATAGAAAGTGAAAGTCTACATTCCCATACAAAGATGAGCGTTTGTACGAAGAATTCTATAACATTCATCATGGCCTGCCAGGATGGTGTCTCAAACATCTCAGTCCACCGTAATCTACAGAGGTATCTGAAACCAATTGCCTGGCCTGCCATGTGGCAAGTTAATACCGTAGTTGGCATCATCAACTTTCAGTTCCGTGTACTTTTCGTTTCCTTCTTTTCTATTTCGGAAGTTCCGTTTTTATTCATTCCATTCCATTCCATTCCATTCCATTCCATTCCATTCCATTCCATTCCATTCCATTCCATTCCATTCCATTCCATTCCATTCCATTCCATTCCATTCCATTCCATTCCATTCCATTCCAGTTTTCGATGAGATTTTTCTGATATGTTTGAAATAGAGATTGAATACTGCATTGCTAATGTGTTCTGTACAAAGAGCTGTAAAAATATTTTTTGATCTATCGAAAATTTGATCATTACCATCTTTGTATATTTTCAGGATGTTTTTATATTCATTGAAATGAAAAACATTTACAAATTAATTCTATCCTGTCTATTCCGTTTCGATTTGTTCTGTTCCGTGTTCCGTTCCGTTCTGTTCCGTTCCGTCCGTTCCGTTCCAATTCAACCGCTCCTTTTCTCATGCATGCCTTCCGATTTAGTTCCGTTCCGTAACGTTACATGTCGTTTTGTTTCATTCCGTTCCCTTTGGTTTCGTAACGATTTGTTTCGTTCCATTGTGATTCGTTCCTTATCATTTCGTTCCATGCCGTTTCCTTTCGTTCCATTCCATATCGTTCGGTTTTGCTTTTTTCTGTTCCATGCTTTTCCGTTCCGTTCCATGTCTTTCGGTTTCGTTTCGTTCTCTTGCGTCTCATAACGTTTCGTGTCATTCCGTTCCGTTCCGTTCCGTTTCGTTTAGTACCGTTCCGTTCCATTCCATGTCGTTGGGGTACG
Organism: Leptinotarsa decemlineata; assembly: GCF_025532065.1. NCBI lineage: Eukaryota > Metazoa > Arthropoda > Insecta > Coleoptera > Chrysomelidae > Leptinotarsa > Leptinotarsa decemlineata. The sequence goes on along the minus strand of NW_027412692.1, from coordinate 11,326,728 downwards.
TTCCGTTCCCTTTCGTTCCGAAACGATTTGTTTCGTTCCTTACCGTTCCGTTCCATGCCATTTCTTTTCGTTCCATTTCATTTCGTTCGATTTTGTACTTTTCCATTCCATGCTATTCCATTCCGTTCCATGTCTTTCGGTTCCGTTTCGTTCTCTTTCGCTTCATAACGTTTCGTGTCATTCCGTTACGTTTCGTTCCGTTCCATGTCGTTGGGTTTCGTTCCGTTCCCTTCCGTTTCGTTCCGTAACATTCTATTCCGTTTTATTACAATCCGATTCGTTTCGTTCTGTGCCTTTTCGTTTTGGTGCCATTCTTCCTTTTTGATGTCCTATCATATATTTTAAATTTTCAATTATTTCATGAAACAAATATCACAGGCTTCAACATCTAAAGAGGAACATTGTCAACCACATTTGAACAAATGATCCATAAAGTATTTTCCAAAAACCAGCAATATTATTATATATTTTCATTCTGAAAGGCAGTTGTTCATCCGCCATCCCTCACGTCCTTCTTTTGTTTTCGAATTCATTTCGGCGTTCGCCAACTCCTTGACAAATGACGTGGATCGTGAAAAATGAAGTGGAAACGGCGACAACTTGATAAAAGGGCTGTTGACTCGAATTGAGATTCTCGCTACTCAAAGGGAAAACGAAAATTTCATCAAGCAGATCAATGCGTCCACCTACGTGCGGTTATTTTTTTTGTTGAAACCGCATTTTCGCGAGGAATAGGCTTGGAAGTTTGATGGAAAGTTCCAAGTCATGAAAAACTTATGAGGGGTGCGTTATGACGTGTGTTGGGAATTATTGATGGATATGTATAAAAGTTTTAAAGTCTTTCGAAGGGCGCTCGAGAGTTTGTGTCTAAAATATCCTGGATGGGAAAATGAAATCATTACAAGTTGAAGTTCATTTCTCACTCTCAATCAAAAATCTGGCAAGGCTCATTGCATATGATAGGCAGCATCTATCCGTATTCAAACAAAAGATCTATTAAAACTAGATGCACGGAGCTCGAAAAAAAAAAGATTATGAAACAAGTACTAGCCAAAGAGGTATCCTTTATAGATACAGAGAGCGACTCCTTTTCACAGGAACTCCAATATACAGTGCTTTTCAGATAAAAGTATCCACCTTTAATAACTTTTGTAATACTGGTATTTAGGAAAAATCCAAAAACACGTCAATTTATGTTGGAAGGAGCAAGCATTATGGCTTATTTAAACTTACTGGAAAAGCCACCCCCTCACCCCTAGCATCATCCCTTTTTTTTTAAATTACTTCTCATATTTTTTATGTAACATTTGGATACTCCTCTTTGAGCTGATTTCAAAAATGTATAATACTTGTAGGTTAAAGTGGTTAGTTTATGAGATGAACAATTTTTCTTTTAATAGCACAAATTTTACGTATTTTTTACTTTCACCTTATTTGCCTGTACTAAAATGGGTTGTACAACAGTTCAAACTCTTCAAGTGGCAATTTTAGGTCAAGTCAGCTTAGAGGCTCAACAACCCCAATCGTTGTCAACAATAAGTAGAGCGATCGGTGTTTCATCACCTACAGTTTTACGAGTTCTACATAAATTCAAGTACCACCCATACAAAGTTAAGTTGGTGCACGAGTTGAATGAAGATGATTTTGATCGTCGTCTAGAGTTTTGCGAATCAATGACGCAATTTATCAATAACAATCCACAATTATTAAACAATATTTGATTTTCTGATGAATGCTCATTTTCATTAAATGGCTTAGTAAATAGGCATAATTGTAGATATTGGGCTGAAAGTGATCCACATATTATGCGTGAATTCCATACACAACATCCCCAAAAGTTGAACGGTTGGTGTGGTATCCTAGTTGACCACATTGTCGGACCTTTCTTCATCAACGGAAATTTAAATGGTGAATCATATCTTGAGTTACTCAGGGAAGGGGTTGACCCACGTATTACAACAATAATAGAAAATGATGATAACCTTTCCGAAGATTTACTTTCAACAAGACGGAGCTCCCCCACACTATGCTATGCCTGTACGACAATTTATAAACGAAACATTCCCCGCTCGTTGGATAGGTAGAAGAGGGCAGATGATGGAGTGGCCACCTAGGTCACCGGATTTAACACCCCTAGACTTCTTTTTCTGGGGGTATTTAAAAACAAAAGTTTATGTTACCCAACCAGAATCTCTGGATGATTTACGAGAGAGGATAGAAAATGAATGTCAATTAAATCCAGCCGTATTAAGCAATGTCAGAGAGACATTTCAAAATAGAATATACCATTGTATGGAAGTGAATGGTACTCATTTTGAACACTTATTGTCACTTCATAATAAATAGCACAGTTAAAAAATTAAAGAGTTTGAACTGCTGTACAACTCATTTTATTACAGGCAAATAAGGTAAAAGTTAAAAATAAGTAAAATTCGTGCTATTAAAAGAAAAATTGTTCATCTCATAAACTAACCATTTTAACCTACAAGTATTATACATTTTTGAAATCAGCTCAAAGAGGAGTATCCAAATTTTACATAAAAAATATGAGAAGTAATTTAAAAAAAAATGGGATGATGCTGCGGGTGAGGGGGTGGCTTTTCCAGAAAGTTTAAATAAGCCATAATGCTTGCCCCTTCCAACATAAATTGACGTGTTTTTGGAATTTTCCTAAATACCAGTATTACAAAAGTTATTAAAGGTGGATACTTCTATCTGAAAAGCACTGTATTTTTTTCTCCAGCCTGGTTTTGCGACACAACGAAAAAAGTCAGCACCAGTTCAGAATTGAAGACAGTTCTTGAAGAGCAAAGCAACTTTGGAGGTGTCATATAGTTCTTAGCAGGAATAGTCATTCTACATAGTATATAGTATTTTTAAATGTGACAGAGTTTCTAGTCTCAATTTTGTGAATAGTAGAGGAACTGCAGCAAATTTGGAATACTGCAGGTAAGTTGGAATATCTTGGATAACTGATTATTATAAGTGCCATCTGTGTTTTCTTCCTGTAAACTTATCATCAGACGCCATACGGAGCTGATGAGCTCTAAAAACCGACCGCCATCTACTAGACTATAGTAAGGCGTTCGATACTATTGATCGTAATGTTTTGTGTGATAAACTTCTATACTACGGTTTTTCTCAGGAAGCTTGTGGGCTTATTCGTAACTATTTATCGGAACGATGTCAGTCGGTAGTAGTAGGTTCATTAAAGTCAGATGCCCAAATAGTGAATTACGGAGTGCCTCAAGGATCAATCTTGGGACCTATTCTTTTTTCCATCTATATCTCGGATTTTCATGAATGTCTGAAGTTTTGTACTATCCACCACTATGCCGATGATACTCAATTATACCTAGACTTTACGAGCAATTCAATCCTTTCAGCAACTTCTCAAATTGAATAAGACTTAACATCTTTATACAATATCTCAACCGCACATAATCTCACACTTAACCCTTCGAAATCAGTAGCTATGCTTCTCGGAACGAAATCAAAACGTGAACAGCTAACACAAAATTTTCAAATCAGGTTAGCAGGTATGCCGTTAATCTTTGTGAGTGAAATCAAAAACCTAGATATTTGGTTTGATGTTGACCTATGATTTACCAAGCACGTCAGCTATCTCTGCCAGAGCTCGTTCAATATTCTGAGACAGCTGTATCCTAGTCGTGATTTGCTATCTACTAAAATAAAATATGAGTTGTGCGAATCGCTGGTGATATCTAAATTATCATATTGCGACAGTATTTATGGTCCAGCACTTCTACAGGCTGATGCAGCTACACTACAAAAAATTCAAAATTCCTGTTTACGTTTTTTCCATGGAATACGTAAATTTGAACATATTAGTATGAAATTTAAAGGAACAGGATGGCTCAAATTAGATAACTGTCGAAAACTCCATTTACTTACCTTGACACACAAAGTTATAACGTCTGGCAAACCTACGTATCTCCTCAATAAACTTACTATGTTCAAAAACCTCAATAGGGTGAACACAAGGAAAAATAATATGCTAGTTATTCCCAAACACTCCACTGCACTGTACCAACGTTCTTTTTCATATTCTGCACCTAAATTCTATAACACTCTTCCCAAGGAGTTTTGGAACTTCTCTTTATACAATTTCAACAAGAAATTGAAAATCTTACTTTAGACACTATAGAGTTGCTTTTAAGACGGACCTGTATATGATTATTGTTTACGCTAGGGTTATAAATAAATGTTAATAAGTGTTTACTTAGGTGAAAATATTTTACAAGAATTTAGGCAAATATTTATATTTAGAATTGAATTATTACTTTTTTTTATATATTTGAATTATTATTTAAAAATTTAATTTTTATTTGCTTTGTACTTTCATATTTTATACTCACACGAGTATAAATTGTTCTGGAAATAAGTATTTTGGATTTTATAAACGATAATACTAAAATTTTACTTATATATTTTTCTATGATTCACCTATATTTTTATAGTCTTCTATGATTCACCTATGTTTTCCTTTTTTTTTTTTCGCTAGGTTAAGTTGAAAAGCTAGGCTGATACTTCACCTTTTCATTGACCCATAATTATTGTTCTGAATTTTTGTATTTCATTTTTTATATTATGTCGATGAATAAAGACGATTATTATTATTATTATTATTATTATTTTTTTCACCGTAGTGTGCGCTGCTCAGGCCCTATCCCCCGAAGCCCCGATACATTCGGGAGCATAATCGCCAGCATAATCAACCAATGACCACTCCCCACACCGTGGGGTAAGTGATCATTGGGTCCGAGAATCATGTGCCCTGAGCAAACGCAGTGAGTCAAGAATGACAGCCTTCTGCATCTGTGCGGCTAAGATTTCTGCCTTAGTGCGGCAGGCCGGTATGATTTTGAGATTCGAGAGTAGAGAAGACATCATTCCACCAAGGACTCCAATAATCAGAACGACCATCTTGACAGAGTGATGTGGATAGAGTCTGCGGAGTTCGAAGAGAAAATCTCGATATTTTATCCGTTTTTCCTCCTCTTTTCTGACGATATTCGTCTCGCCAGGAGCTGAAAACTCCACGACAAATATCGTTTTGGTCTGGTGGTCGAGAAGGACTATATCAGGCTTATTAGCTTGTATGAGCCTGAGGGTGGGGAACGAATAGTTCCAATAAATTCGGCACTTCTCATTCCCCACAACGGATTCAATATCCCCCGGAGCGTAGGGCAACACCGGTGTCTCGTCAATACCGTAAGAGTGCCGTAGATGGTAATATAGCACTCTTAGGGCCGCGTTATGTCGATGGATATAGGCCGAGACCGCATATGCTGGACATGCTGATAGCAAGTGCATTAGGGTCTCGGGCGCCTCGCGGCAGGCCCTGCACCTTGTGTCAGGAACCTTTATACCCATCACGCGACTGCGGTGGACTAAGGTGTTGAAGACACCATCCTGGCAAGCCATGATGAACCCCTCAGTTTCCGACTTCAGCCCACTCGACCTGAGAAAAGCGAACGTCAGGCGCTTTGATAAGCCAAGGTCTTCAATGTTATTGAAGAAGACCCCATGCATTGGCTTATCTCTGTGTCTCCGCAGAAGTAAGGTGATCTCTGCGGCTTTTATCTGAGCTTTTTGCTGAACGGGTTCCAACTCGGTGACAGAGTTATAGTCACCTCGTTCAGAGTCGAAAACTATACCGAGTTCATCAGCTGCTCGAGCAGCTGCCCTAAGGAGAAATGCTCCAATTCCTACTCTCTCATGGTCACGGACCATGCAGAGAAGGGGATCCGAACTCCTGACGACTTTACAGGCTGTATCCAGTACCATTCTGTTATGTAGACACTCCAAACTCAAAAGTCCACGACCTCTCTGTTGTCGGGGGAAGTACAACCGTGGAACGGACGATTTGGGATGCAAACTCCTATAGAGATGCATCATTTTTCGGGTCCTTACGTCGAGTTGATACATATCCTCCCGAGTCCACTTCACTACTCCAAACGAGTAGAGTAAGATTGGAACGGCAAGCATATTTGTTGCAGCAACTTTGTTCTTCCCCGACAGTTTCGATGACCAGATCTGTCGAAGTTTGTGCTGATACTTGCCGCGGAGAGAGTTTTTCACTGCAGTTACCACTTGTGAGTGACGTTGTTCCACCCCGAGGTAAGTATACGTCTCTCCGGCATCCAGATGGTGTAGGATGCTTCCATCTACGAGCTGCACATCCTCTCCGTAGTCCCCGCATCGTCCTCTTATTATTATTATTATTATTATTAAATTTTAGGTTAGGATGTCATGCTGTTGATTGGGAATACCGAAAGTGAATATAATTTGGGATATTCTAAATTTTATGCACATTGAAAGAATATATCAATTCTTGTTTTTTTGTTTAGAAATGTCTGCATCCCATAAATACAGCAAAAGAAAGAAGTGGGAGAAGGAGGATATGTCCGCTGCGACTGTTGCTGTTCGAGAAAAGGGAATGGGATATTTGAAGGCAGCTAAACACTTTAACATTCCCAGGTCTACCCTCTTTCGATTTGTTAATGATAATGACTCCTCGACTGAATCTGTAATGAATAAAAGTATTGGTCGAAGGCCGAAGTTTTGGGTACAGATATTGAAAACATGCTAGTTGAGTACATATTAACAGTGGAGAATAAATTTTATGGGCTGACCAGAATGGATTTGCGTTGGTTGGCATATCCGTTAGCTATAAAAAATAATATTCAGGATGCTTTCAAGGATGGATTTGCTGGAAGATACTGGCGGAAGGGATTTTTGAAACGACATAAGGAAATTTTGTCCATGAGACAGCCAACTGGAACTTCTCAAGCAAGGGCCAATGGATTTACTAAAGAAAGAGTGGACGAGTTCTACCACAATCTTGCTAAAATCCAGGCTGATAAGCCTTTTTCTGCTGCGCGCATATTCAACGTTGATGAGAGTGGTCTCTCTATAGTTCAGAGTAAAATTCCAAAGATTATTGCGCGCAAAAAAAAAAACAAATTGGAGCAATGACATCAGCAGAAAGAGGGACCGAGGCTTTGTTGACGAGTTTGTTTCATACGAAGAGTTCATCCATCTGGATGGATTCAAACTATTTTATTTACCCAATGGACATGTATATCATCTTGAAGCATTTTTTACCATCTTTCAAGTTATCGAGTAATATACAGGGGGTTTCATTTGAAAAAATGAACTTTCGACTACTTTTCTGCACAATGGAAATAATAGTAATTTTAGCACGCCCTGTATGATATGGAGTCGATTTCTTGGTGTTATTTGAATATTCTGAGTTTGTCGAAACTATCATGAAATTATCAACTTTTCATGAATTGAGAGTACTGATGTACTTAATTTCAATTAAGGCTATGTTTTGGACCATATTTAGCACAATTAATTTTTTATCTCGAAAACAGATAGAGATAGGTATAGGATATTATCAACAAAAAAGTATTAAAATACTAGAGCAATTCCAAAAATGTATTAATATACGGGGTGTTCCATTTAAAAAAATATATTTGCTAGGACTTTTTGATAGAAGTGGCAACGCCGCAATGGTAAACATATTTTAGATCGATAGAACAGGTAAGGAAATGTGAGAGGTAAAATTTTCAGAAAAAATTTTGAGTGATAAAAACAGTAATTTAAGTTCATATTTAACACTGATCTGTGATTATTGTGACTGATTATTACTTAATAATTATGTTAGTGTAAGCTATTTTGTTATAAACATTATTACCAAGAGAACTGAAAACTATAAAACTGTTATAAAAATAAGAAATTCATTAGATAGTAAGGAAAAGTGTAAGCAAAGTCAAAGAAAAAAGGTGATCATCATTTGGAATAATATATCCCAAATTATCTGCACCATAAGTCAAATGAAGCTTTTGGAGTTTTTTAGGATTAAAATTTTGATAATGTTCTTGATTTTCGTTTTGTTTCATTCTTTCTATTATTAAAGTTTAATGATTTTCTAACCATTTGATGTATTTTTTATTGGGCTGAGCCATTTTCTTCTCTTCTTATTCCCAAAAAACAAACCAGTATTTCAAATTTGCTCCAGTTCCATTTCATGAAATGTTAATGTTCCGTTACTAATAACCCAAGGGATCGATGCAACTCCTTTTTTTTCAAAAAAAAATGTTTTCTTGAACTCAACAGTAGTAAACTGTATGTTTGTCATCAACTTCAAGAACTTTATGCAACTCTCTTCACAATTCATGAAGTTGTGAATCTTTTCCCCGCCACTGGCTACATCTCCCAATGGAATGCATTTTCCTGAAATATCAACCTGGATTCTTGTTTCAGACCAGGTCCCCTCTATCAACTTTTCGAATTAAAAAAGCATGATATATTCATACGGGCCATAAAGATATTTTTGCCTCCTCATACTTCGATGAAAATTCACCAACGGAAAGTTTTTATATTTAATCTCAGTTAGAAAGGAAAACTTTCAATGGAGCGGTATCGGAACTCCAGCGTTGCTTATTATTTTGAAAACTTCCGCATGTTTGTATACGGAAGTAATTCAACAAAACATTCCTAAATTCGATACTGCGGAGATTTTGCAGGAATTGTCGAAATTGCATGTTTCATTCGAATGAAAGTGGCTGCAAGTTCAGTAATCTTAGTGGTTTATAAACCCGGGTGCATGACATATTTAATTATTTGCTTGATTTAAAAAAAAACCTTTTATAATTCAGTCAGAGCCAGAAAACTGAGACTGATATCAACTACGAAGGTGAACTGAAAAGTTTCCGACATCAACATGTAGATGGCAGCACTCGTTTCAAAGTTTCAAACGTTTTGGACGCGCAGTTGTAATGTAACGGTCGTTTGAGTGAGTTGACGTGAGGGTTTTTATGAAAATGGACAAAATCATCATTTACCGGAGTGAAATTTTGGGCAGCTGAATTTGAACGTGGCTGTAAGACCTTGGATGATGTTGAATATCCAGGACGTGCAAAAACTGCAACTACCAAGAAAAACATCGCTAAAGTTCACCAAATGGTGCTAGACGACCTCCAAATTAAAGTGATACAGAAAGCAGAGGTTATGAACATGTTGAAAGAACGTGTTTGTCACATATTGAATCGACATATAGATATAAGAAAGTTGTCCGTACGTTGGGTTCCGCGTTTGCCCACGTAATACCAACAACGTGTTCGAATGAACATTTTCAACACTGTGTTGACGCAGTTTAGGTGCAATAAATCCAAATCCAAATTACTGTAGATGAAACTTGGATACACTATCATACGCCCGAAAAAAAAAACAGTGGACAGCGAAGAGGGAATCAGCTCCAAGACAGTAAAAACAGTTTTTTCGATTGCAAAAGCCATGACGATTTTTTTTAGAATAGTCGTGGCTTTATTTTGATCGATTATCTTCAAAAGAAGAAACCATCACAGGGGCATACTACGCATCATTATTTGACAAGCTGATGGCAGATATTGCGGAAAAACTGCCAAATTCACATCAGAAGAAAGTCCTGTTCCATCAAGACAAAGCATCGTCTCACACCTGAACGTTTGCCATGGCGAAAATCCACGAATAACGGTTTGAACTGCTTGACCATCCGTCTTACTTACCAAATCTAGCCCCAAGCGACCTATTTTCGTTCTCTCATCTGAAAATTGCACTCGAATGACAGATATTTTCGTCAAATGAAGAGGCAATCATTCTGTAGAGAAAAACGCCGAGTAATAATTGGACGAGCTACATTAACAATGTCGCAGTGGGTGGCATAAGTAGATGAATGGTCTGACGCAGCCTCCCATTAGGGAGGCTGCATTAATAGCCATGTTACGTTTGCGCACGGCTGGTGTAAACCTCGAAGTGGAAATGGGTCAATTGAGGCTGAGCCTATGGCGAGAAGCGCTTACTGCGCAACGCCTGTTGCAGGCAGCCAGTGATGCAATTGAGCCCTGGTTTGTGTTTAATAAACCCTACAAAATACAAAAGGAATTTCTGGCAAAAACATAACAATCTGCACTGATAGTAGACAAGTCATATTAGCTTTGAACAGACAACGTGTTAACTCAGGGCTAGTACTAGAGTGCCACCAAGATTTAGCCAAAGCCTCGATAGATAATAACATTATCTTGAAGTGGATTAAAGTGCACGACAGAAGTGAAGGTAATTGCATTGCCGACTCTTTAGCCAAGGAAGCAGCTGGACGTAGAATTTGAAGACCCAGTGACACCTTAGACCTGATGACTTTGACAATTGCGGAACTAACCAAACCTCACACCCATGCTCAATCCCTAAAGAAATTGGATGAAATCAAAGTGCAGAATCACCCTGGGCGACTCTGGAAAGCTGGCGCCGAAGAAATATCTGGTAATGACCAGGAAAAATCTTCGCTTAACAGTAGGATTTCTGACTGGCCACTGTCAACTGAGGAAACACCTGCTAGTGAACACACATCTAATGCAGAATGTTTGAATAGGAAGATGAAACTGTTAGGCATGTCCTATGCGAGTATCCGGAGTTATCGTCAATGAGAGTGTTTGTTCGGCGATTCTTGGCCTACACCTGCCGATATAAGGGAGATGTCTTCTAGTAACCTGTCCACCTCACTGGAAATGACAGAATGGACGATGACCTAGGAGGACAACTCCTTGGGAGGATGTGCAATGGGTCACATATGGCCTAAGTGCTGTGGGCCTACACTCACCCTCCCTACTCTACAGATACAGAAGTAGATGAATGGAAAAACACAGATTCAAACACGATCAATGCTTAAGATATGCAAGTCAAATACTGAAAAAGAGCGATATTCTGCGAAATCGTTCCGTCTGTGCCCTTTATTTCCATATAGAAACCTACACGAGAGTGAGAGCACCTGAAGGCTGGTTATCGACCGCAGGAGGTCAGATGTCAATCTTTCTGAAGTGTCCACCAGCAGGTTGAGGTACACTCGGGGATGAGTGGAGGTGGATGAACGAGATTATAGCTTCTGCACACAGTAACCGTGTGGGGAAGATTCTATCTTAGGGCACTTGATCCCGGGTGGGGGCATGGGCGATATATAAACCTAAAATCTTATATTTATTGTATTCTCCCGAATCGAATCAAAATCAAATTAAAATGTACTCTATTGTCGAAGATGGAATCTCATTGACAAAGTGCTACTATTCTAAGAAATATAAGATACTCAACTTAAAAGATATTGTCGAAGATGAAATATTATTGTCAAAATTTATTATTTTAAAGAATATAACTTATACAAATTGAAAGTAATATTTGAACATTTGGTGATTTTAGCATTTTGGGGTGAGAAAGTAGACAGAAAGTAATAATATTTATGCTACATATTGAAATAAGTAATAATCTCTCTTTTTTTTGTATCAGACGGAGTAGTAGAAAGCCAAAAACTTTCTTTCCCAAAAAAATTAATCACTCCTAAAAATATAACCCCTTCAATTCAAATAAGATTCCTCTTGGCTGGGATTGAATCAAATAGATGAATGAATGTCATTACGATGTCATCGATGACATAAGCAGGTCAAGCTTATTCCATGACATTAAAAATCGTTATTCATGAATCAATTGTGTGTATTTTCTATAATGTTATCCAATTTGGTACTGAAGAGCCTTAGGGCAAGTGTTTTAAGGCGAAACACGTGTATACCAGTTAGGGTGACAGTGTTCTATGTGAGTATAATTTATTACCAATCATTCAAAGTAGAACTCATGTGAATGATATCTGATTCTTATTCTACAACAAATGTTTGAAATACAAACTGAGTAAAGAAAAGTATCTTCTGTATAATTCAGTGTTCATATAGAAGTATTTGTTTCGAAAGAATTATTTTCTTTCGTGTAATTCAATGTCTATATGAAAGTAGCTGTTTCAGGAGAACTTTCTTTCAGTTTGTATCTGAAAGTTACTTCTTTGCATGATCTACACATTCATGTATAGAGTTTCAAATTGATTACTTCCTTCCTTTCTTTGGAAGATTCTCTCACCCCCTTTTTTTTTGTATCAGATGGAGTAGTAGAAAGCCAAAAACTTTCTTTCCCAAAAATTTAATCACTCCTAAAAATATAACCCCTTCAATTCAAAGTAATAATAATAATGAATATTCTCATGCAACACATAAATGTAAGTATGAGAATATGAAAGCATAAAAATATAAAAGTGAATGCATAAAAAATAACAGTAAGTATCAACTCCGTAAACATTTTCAACTATACAGTTCAGAGCTAAATGTGAGCATTAAACAAAAAGTTAAAAAAGTCATATAGTTTAAATACCAGTAGGTACTGAAACACAATAATTCAAATTAATTGTTTATATAATTTAAACTCCTCTCTGAATAGAATTCGTCTAATAAAGAATAAAAAGCCTTTGAAATCAGAAGCTTTTTCACATACTTTCTAAATTTAGTGGTACATGTTATGCCTTTGATCTCAATTGGCAAATGGTTACATTTTTTTTTCCATTATATATAAAAGACCTCTCAATTTTTGACGATATTGGAATTGGTGAACCTATATTGAGCTTGTTTCTGGTATTCCGTCGTGGTGAAATTAAAATTTACGTTCTGTATTTTTTTTGCACCAGACATACATTTCCAATATAAGTATGGAAGGCAAGGTCAAGATTTTCTGAATGATGGTAGACAGGAATCCCTGAATCCAACTCTACACATATTTCTAATTCCTTTTTTTTCTGTAGTAAAAACACCCTATCAAACATGTATTGGCAACACGTTCCCCAAAAACAGATATCTTATCTCAGATGGGAATCGATGAGAGCAAAGTACACATTTTTTACCATATTAGTGCCCAATTCATTTGCTGACTGCAAAGCATCCTGATTAAATTTTTTTAAATAGGTTATTTATGTGACCTTCAAAATCCAAATTTTTATCAACTTGTAATCCCAGAAATTTTGCTGGCATTTTGTTTTCTATTACTTGAGTACCATGTAGATATCTAGTGTGGAGCACTTGGAGGTGATGATGTTAGTTTTTGAGATATTAAATGACAAGAGATTAGCATCACACCAGTCTTTTATTTTTATAATGTGGAAATAATAAAGGCGATTATTATTATTATTATTACCAGACTGTAGGGTGTACTTGGTTGAGATCTCTATAATAGATATACTTGTTATCAAATCTCAGATATTTTACACTCTTGTGTATTAGATAAGTCCAAAATACCAACACGATTCCGATATCTCAAAAAGTGAGATCCCACATGTTACCGAAAAAAGCTGTTTAGATTTTTGGTATATCAACTCAAAGTGAGGTTTGTAGGCGCTGATTGACAGTTTCATTTGAATTTGTGGAATAACTATCAGAAATAAAACATTTTCACTTCAATTCATATATCCACGGACCACCAAATTGTCATATTACTTCTGTTAAACAGAGAATAATTATCTTCAATTCCGCTTCATCTACTATTCGTTTGTCAATATTTGTTTCATGAATATGTAATAAACGGTTTATTTTAATTTCGATTCAACTCATTCCCGTTTGCACTTTCAATTAACCGCCCCATAGAAGAACGACTTTCGGAAAGCTGGGGAAAAGATGAAAGAGAACAGTGTCGTGCGACCTTGAAAACCGCTCTTTTCTTCCTCTCTTCCAAGATGATTCGCCTTTTCCTCATCACTTGCACCAAAGCAACGATTTCATTTCGAAGTGGAAGTGGAGTTTACAAACCAAACCATTTCAGTAATTGACTCATTGTTTTCCAAACAAAACAACCGAAATGGACATAGAACGAGTAATGACTCTTTGATAATTAGTCTTATATGAAGTTCAAACATAACAGTAGACTTCTTACTGTTTTTTGAGTGTATAGATTTCCACAATCTGGTAAATAGACAAAGTTGAATCAATAGAGAATTTGCTGGAGTGTAATGAACTGAAAAATTTTTCCCTAAAAAGTTGCTGCGTGAAAAAAACCACTGAAGAGTCAAATTTGTAAGTAACTAGTCGTATTTATAAATACGCGTACAAATTGAATAAAATCCATGAAAAAATCTATACTCAGCCTTCCTTAAATGGTTGACGTTTCAAAAGATACAGCATTCCCGTTTTCAACACAAATAAAGTTGACTTTTGACAAATAAAGTTGACAATTGTTAACAGATATATTTCATTTGATACATGTCAATCAAACGGAACGTCTTATTCTTGTCTACATGATTATAAATACGGGATATTTTTTGAGAATTCAGTTAAGGTTCACATTTTCGCTCTCAACCTGTCGGCTAAAAATTCATAGGCTGCTACACAGATGGCGCTACTAGTATTGAATCAATATGATTTTCAGTCAATTCCAACCTACAAATGGTATGTATACAAATTTCACAGCTATCGGACTATTATTTTGTGGCATAGAACATTTTGAGCGAAGCAACTTCGTTGGTTTGAAGAAATGACTAGAAAGGAATTTTGTGTGTTGATAAAGCATTGTTTTTTGGGAAAAAAATACTATTGAAGCTGAGGCTTGGTTTGATGAATATTTGTCGAACTTTGCACCAGAAAAATGAACCGTTGAGAAGTGTTGTATGACCGAAAAGCGAAGTTGATCGAGATAGCTGAGGCTCTGAAGAATCTGCCTCTTTCTCGAAATTCTACAGTAGTTTTTTCTAACGTACATATGCCTGTGATTCAAGTATAATCTGTGGTTGTGTGAGATTTATTTGAGGACGTTTTCACTGTTTTCCTTTCATTTTTCAATTCTGACTTAAAATAATCTTTTCGGCTCATCCCTAAAAGTCAATCGACTCAGCCACTGGAAAAAAGTTAATAAATTCTAACATAAAATAATGGCTACCAGTTTTTCACAAATTTGGCTGGTCTAATTCAGAATTTCTCGACGCTCCATTTCTTCTTCGGAAGTTTTGTCAACTTCCAGTTCGTTATTTTCCTTCGGAGAAGAATGTAAATGATCCTTTTTTACTGTAACGGGTATTTCTGCAACGTGTTTTGCTGATAACGGTGAATTTAATATGACACGTCCGAAGTGCAAAGTGACATAACCATTTTGAAATGTGAGAAATGCACTTAAATAATACTTAGCAAAACTGTTGGGAGTTGCGACATTGGAATTGCTATTTTTCTTTCACTGAAGGAATAAAATCAGTCTGGGGAAGACGTTAGTATAGCTGAATTTGTAACTGTATTTGTGAAAGATAGTAGGGGTTCTTGTTTTTTCAAGAAGAGTAGATATTTCTTTTTTTTGAATACTTCAGTTTATAAATCAATAGTTTAGTTTATTAACAAACTCAATCAACATTCAGTTGAATAATCAGTCATAATAATTCAGTTAAATGAAACCATTACATGAACATGAATAACTATTTTATGTGCTATTTTGAATTCATCAAAAAGCTGAGAATTACACCTAAGCATAGAATGGGCTTGTATTAAGCCTATTCTCTCAATTCGAATGAATCCTTATGACTATAGAAAACAAAACAAAAAGTTTTCATATTATAGATTATATAATGTATTGGAGAGAGAAGGTAAATGCAATGGATTAAAGAAAGAAGTGAGAGCGAGTATTTCATGAATGAATACTCCTTGGAATTTTCGTATGATATAATGAATTCGTGTCAGTTTTGTATTAAGGGATTCAAAAGATATTGTTAAACATTGTTAAGCATTTTCAGCGAGGTATGATTTTTTTTTGCATTTGGGAAGAGTGTTGATATTCTTCAGAGGTGCTGGGAGCATATTGTGGAGTTTTGGACCAAAAAAGAAAACAAATCTCTGAGTGTGAGTCTCGTGAAACAATGGTAGTTGTATTTTTTTAGTGAATCTCCTCACTTTGGATTTACATTGGTCATATTTTTTAATGTTTGAATAAATCCACATCATTCTTTGGAAGGTATATGAGGATCTGATGTTTAGTATTTCGGTATCACTATATAGAGAATCACTTGCAAGCAATCTGTGTTTCTTGAATATTATTTTTAATTAAATGTTTTGCACTGTTTGCATACAAGTCATTCTACTATGAAAAGTTCCACCCCAAGCTATTATACTATACCATATGACCGACTCAGTTGAGATGTAAAACACATTCTCAAATTCTTCCCATTTAGAATATATCGTGAGTTATGAAGGGTCTCGTCAATAAGCTTTCTCAGTCTTTTTGTGACTCGACTTACGTGTTCGCTGGTCCACCATAACACCCAAGTGTTTGATAGTTGAAGTGTTTTCTATTATATCACATGTACATAGTTGGTGTGAGTCGCATCTCAAACTTTTTATTTTTAGTTTTGTTCTGGGTGGGTGATCAGTGTTTTGCAGAGAAAATGTCATAAATTTCGTGTAACTAATATTCAAGGTCAGTAGATTATAATCAAGCCATTTCCTAATCCTTTGAAGCCCGTCTTCAGCAAGTTTATAGACATCTTCGCATGATTCTCCTGTGTGAACAATAGCTATGTCATCATTATAGCAGACGATGTGACCAAAAAAGTCGATGATTTCTGTGATACTTTTTATGTAAATGAGAATATTGAGATAGTTTGACTGAACCAGTTTGTCACCACATGATTGTCCTATGTTGTATGTAAATATTCTTCTATAAATTGATAAACCATCAGCAAAATGGTAAGCTTGCAAAGGTCTACGAAACACTCATCATCTCCAGGAAAAAAATGGCGTGAAAAACGGAAGATTGTGGACTGCCATTTTCACGTGTATGTAGTTCCAAAGAAGAGAGAAATGTATTTTTTTCAGCCTGAGATAACTGTGTAAAAGATATTTTTTGGTGTTTTGTCCGTGGTCTGCAGGTTTTTATGTCTACGTTTCATCTATCATTGCGGTAGACATCAAAGACTACGTGGCAGTGCCTGACTTGGTTTCCGAGTTGTTGTTTTCGTTGCTTCGAACGCAGTTATTACGCTGCTGGTTTTTCATTCTGGTTCAATATCGTTATTAGTGGCATGGCTTGGTTTTTTGGATTAACTGACCTTGGTTGTATAGGTTGTTCAGATTTTATCAATGTTCATTGCCTCTTTTTTCTATTGAAATCATCCATGTGTTTTTGCCTTTCTATTGCCTCTCTATAATACTCCTGAGTATAAATTTTGAGTACTTTGGCGACATCAACTGCTAGATCATTAGCCGCGTACTTGCTATTTTTGTTCTTCAAGTTTCATCTTTTATATCCGCGGCTTTCGAAAATGCCATCAGGTTACTCAACGTTCGTCTATCATCACATAGAATTTCTTTCATTGCCCCAGTTATATTATGTTGTCTCCTGGTTTCCTTATATTCTGAACATTCCACAAGTATATGTAGTACTGTTAGCACTGTTTGGCATGTAATACATAGAGGTTGTTATTCTCCTGGAAGCAAGTAAAGCTGTGCCATTTTTGTGAGAACAACTTGTTCTTTTTTGGTCAATTTCAATGGTGGAATTCGCTTATTCACACTTGGTTTTGAGCACTCAAGTTTTGCGTCAACTTTATTCCAAAGAGTCTGCCAGCCAGATTCTTCTTTGGTTTTATTACAATTCTTCAGGTTTTCTAGATGGAGTAGTACATCTTCATGTTCCTTGTTGTTCTTTATGCCACAATGACTGCTTTCCTTCATAATATGAATTCTGGCAAGAATAATCCTTGCAAGGGTCTCAAGAGTAAATTTATTTTGAAACGATCTTATGGAACTCAACGAGTCGGTACGAATTAGAAAATGAGTTTCGTTTCGTGCAATTTCACAGAATAGTGAAGATTGCTATACAGGGTGTTCCTTAAACACATGCTAATATTTGAGGAGGTAATTCTTAGACCCATTTCAAGGAAAAAACGTCCTATGGATGCCTTAACTTTTGAGATACAGGGTGGCAAAGTTTTCAAAAATAATCAGTTTTTTAATAATAACTGAGATAATTTTGTAGACATCTTTGGCATATTTGGTACATATGTTCCATGCCTTAAGGCGCATTTTCTGATGTACAATTTTCTTAATTTTCTCTGTCAGTGGCGTACGTACGAGTTTTGAAATGTATATTTTTGGCGAAAAAAATACTACGCCACTGCTTTATATTGAATTAAAAATTATTTTTAAAATCTCCATACATTTTTAAGCACATTTGATCTGCTGGGTTTTCTTTGTCCGACGCATGGTTTTCGCTCTAAAAATTAAAAATCGGTTTACTTAAGGATAAATTCCTTAAAAATCTGATGCGGTATCGTGCATCGACTGAAAGCAAACTAAGAGATCAGATTTGTTGCAAAATAATTGAGGATCTAAAAGGTTTTTGTTTGTTGTCAGATGCACTGTTCTCAGTTAAAATTACGTCATAACGCAGCACCGCTTGATAATTTTTGAAAACATAAATTTAGTTATCCTGGAATAAATGACGTGTAGCAGAATTTATTTACTGCACCTCTTGGAAATATGGAGTTTGTCGATATGTGATTTCTTTCAAAGATTAAAAGCAGAAAAAACAGCGTACCCACCATAGCAATAAAAAACGAATTTTCTGTATGTACAAACGTCAGTAGCTAACATTGATGTTGGTTTAAAGTAAGGTGTTGGTGTTAAAAACTGTCACAGCGCGTTTTGATTGATTTTGAAGTGTTATTGAAGTTATTTTGGTAGTCCGCTGTTTTTCTGAATATCAGTAAATATGGTAAATTATACGAATGCGGAAATGGCGCAAATGCATTACGTATATGGCCTTGCCGATGGTAATGCAATAGAAGCCAGGCGCATTTATCAGGAAAGATATCCTAATCGTGCCTTACCAGATAGCCGAACCTTTTCAAATATTCATCGTCTGGAAACTGGTAGTTTCAAGAAAGGGACTCCGGAAGGTAGACCTCGTGTAGTAAGAACTCCTGAAATTGAGGAAGCGGTGCTGCAAGAAATTGAGGAACATCCTGAGACGAGTACGAGGAAGATCGCTAGAACTCTGAATATTTGTC
The DNA here is from genome assembly GCF_025532065.1 of Leptinotarsa decemlineata. Taxonomy (NCBI): domain Eukaryota; kingdom Metazoa; phylum Arthropoda; class Insecta; order Coleoptera; family Chrysomelidae; genus Leptinotarsa; species Leptinotarsa decemlineata. Next base: position 11,307,824 of record NW_027412692.1, on the reverse strand, counting down.
ATCAAATTGTTTGGCGTATTTTGGTTAATTTTTTGTTATACCCATACCATATTTCAAGAGTGCAGGCATTACTCCCCAGAGATTTTCCACATCGTGTGAACGTCAGATAGTGGTATCTACAAAGTATTACACTAAATCCGCAGTTTGAGACACAATTTTTGTTCACTGACGAAGCAAATTTTTCTCGGAATGCCATTCAAAATTTCCATAACAATCATGTGTGGGCTGAAGAAAATCCCCATGCAATAACCGAAAACCATTTCCAACACCAATTTTCGGAATTGTGTGTTGGAATTATATGTGATCATCTAATAGGCCCATTTTTTCTACCAGGACGCCTTGATGGTCGTTCTTATTTACACTTTCTCGAAGAAGACTTACCTGGGTTATTGGAAGATGTGCCACTTGCGTTAAGGAATCGAATATGGTACATGGCGATGGCGCCCCTGCTCATTTCTGTGTAATTGTCCGAAACCATTCAAATACAGTTTATCCTAATCGTTGGATAGGTCGCGGAGGACCTCAGCAAGATCCCCCGATCTCAACAGTTTAGATTTTTTTTCATGGGGTCACCTTCAAACTCTTGTGTATGAAACTCCCGTTAATACTTTAGAAGATTTAAGAGAGCGAATAGTTGCCTCGTGTGAAACTATACGAAATACGCCGGGAATATTTGAACGGGTGCGTAATTCCATGCGTAGAAGAGCGGAAGCATGCATACTAAGTGCAGGTGGCCACTTCCAACAATTTTTATAATTAGTTTTGGTATTATTACTAATTAACAAATTTGTGCTATTCGTTTAGACTTACTGTCACAAAATAAAATAAAACTCGTTTTTGTGAAAAATTAATTTTTTTGCAGATAATGTTTTCAAATATTATTAGGGAATTGGTAATGCGTTACGAAGCAATTTTCAGATTCTCATTCATTTTAGAATTGATCTAATTTTTTAATTTGCTTTCTGTCGATTTTTATTTTTTTGAGTGAAAATCATGCGTCGGACGAAGAAATACCAGGAGATCAAATTTTCTCAAAAATAAATGAGGATTTTAAAAATGATTTTATTTTGAAAAGAAAGCATTGGCGTAGTACTTTTTCCCCAAAAATATTCAATGCGAAACCCGTAGGGATGCCACTGTTTGAAAAAATACAAATTTGTGTACATCAGAAAATGCGCCTTGAGGCATGGAACATATGTACCAAATATGCCAAAGATGTCTACAAAATTATCTCAGTTATTATTAAAAAACTGATTATTTTTGAAAACTTTGCCACCCTGTATCTCAAAAGTTGAGGTGTTTAGGACATACGTCCATTGGAAGTTTTTTTCTTAAAATGGGTCTAAGAATTACCTCCTTAAATATTAGCATGTGTTTAAGGAACACCCTGTATAGCGTATGATTCTGTTGTGTATAGGCACGCTGGTCTTTCAGAGCATCGACCAGCTATAAGGGTGTCATCTACAAGAAATGCACAGCCCACCCCATACTCGGTCTTTGATCCATCAGTATATATTTTGCAGTAGTTAGGAAATTTACTGATGTTTTTGTAGTAGTTTATTTTGTGTTGTTGCGAGTTCCATTTTGACTTTTTCATTCCACTTCCCAAAAAACTGCAATGTATTGCAAAAGGGATAATTTGTGTGTGGTTTCTGGGTAATAGTAAAGGTTTATCAGGATGCCTCAGTTTATTTATGATTGTCGGTAACGACTCCAAAAAAACTAACACCTGGAAGAAGAATTTGCTTAGCAATATTTAACAAATAAATTTTATTCCAAAAGGCTGTCAGCTTGGTGTGCCGGCATCGAAACTCGCAGAATAAGGTTTGAAATGAAAAACAAAAGGTCAAATAAAAAGGAAACAACAAAAACCTTATTCGTCGCCAATGTTGAATTGCGAATAATCATTTCGCAGACGGTCAACTACTACCACCTGGCGATAAATAGCACAGGATACTTTCCTATGCTACAGTATATCAGCTAGTTTCGATGGAGGGAACTCCGGAAAAGCTCTGCTCTGTAACATTTCTATCAGAGGAATGGAAAGCTTTTCCCTTGACCAGCCTAGCTAGGTTACTTTGTCGTTTTCTCTCCTGGGTCGTATGACCTGCTCGAATTTTCCTTTGCTGTACCCATTTCCTTTGAAGGCATTTTTAGGTGATCGAGCTCCTCAGGATAATTCTCAAGTTCACAGATAAATCGAGCTCTATCAAGCAACGTTTCAATTACCCGTCTCTTTTATTGTCGCTGGTGGTACTTGTCTGTCTGTGTTAGTTTCTTGTACACTGTGTGGCCCAATGTACCATTTTCATATCTATTCACTAGAATACAGACATTTGGGTTTTTTTCCATTGTGAATCGGATTTTTGGTTCGAGAGAATTGAGATATGTATAATAGGAATTCGTTTAGTGTCTCCTTATCATCTTGCCATATCACTAACGTATTATCAGCATTAAGCAGCCAACGATATGGTTTCACAGCCTCTTGCTCTCCCGCTGTTCAAAATTTCCATGTAATGGTTTGCCACTGCCGATCCTAATGGACTGCCCATTGTGGTACCATACTTTGGTTCGTTCGTTCGTAGAAAACACCATCCCACTGGAACAATGAGCGAAGAGGACGGTTATAGCTGCTGGAAATACTTCACTAATTAACCGAAACAATGATGGTTCTCATCAAGGTACCATCGTGGTTCGTCTTTCTCAAATGGAACCTCTAACCTATTTTTTTATAGATTTCAAATAAAAAACTATTATTTCAGCTATTATTATTATTATTGATATTATCGCCTCATTTTCACGATATTTTTACGATGAGAAGTGAAAAAAATAATAGAATTGAAAGTAATCTGAAAAAAATATTATCGAATCGCATGTATTTCGGCAGGGCTCATACATTCTCTTGAAATCGCAATGATTCCAACAGACAGTTCATCTACTCGTACCTAACAAACTCGAAATCATCTTGGCTTGGTTTGTGGTCGAATAAAAATGAGAAGTTGTTTTATCCCTCAAAGGAGTGATGTTATAGAGGCGTCGGAACCTATACCATTCACTGTGATTTAAGCTGCTTTCAGGCAGATTACTTGGAAAGCGGCCCTTTGGAAAAGATGATCCCTCCATAATTTATAGAGTGGGAAAGACTGACTGGTTGCTTATTCCACAGACCGTGGACCTTCGAATGGGGACTGGGTTCGGAGAAAAATGTGACATTTGAATGTAAATTAGGAGAGGAAGGTTGAATTTTGTATGTCTTTTGGAAAGTGGTAATGGAGTAATGAATTTTGCTGAATAATCATTCCACCAGTTATTTGAATCGGTGAAGAGGAATATTATTTTTCTTCAAACTGATATAAACAGTGCGATCCATTGAGTGTGGAACTTTGAATACCGACAAGTTCGTGAATCTTTGATCGTCATGAGTATCAGTTGAAGTAATCTCCAAGTCGAACGAGGGGCAAATTCAACAGTGGGACTTTCCACAAAAATGAAGCTATCCATTTTTTTCCAAATGAAATAGTGGGTCTTGTCACATTTCGTGTGAGAAATTGTTCAGTTCTTCAAACATTGATCTTCACTCTTTGAATTTTGATACCCTGTTATGGAGTTATTGACATTGAAGTTAGGGACTAGGAATTCAATAATGCCCTAATAACTTAGCTTTTTCGGAGTCAATCCTCATTGGAAAGGAAAATGTATGTGTAATGTCTTTTGCAACTAATAAGTGTTCATTTCAAAGTCATTCAAGAATAGAGTTTTATTTCAACCTCGTTGTCATTCATTCCATAGATGAAAAAAATCATATCAGCAAATAAATGTTCTCTCTGGAACTCCTGGCAGTCTTATTTTCGTACCCATTTTGGAATATTTCTAGAGTAATGCTAGCACAAGTTTCGATAATTCTGTCTCTTGGTTGCCGTATTATCCTAAGTTCTGTAACATGAACTCACAAAGGGAGAAATCTGGTGAACGAGCAGGCAACTCGATGAACCGCGCCTACACATCCATATGCCTGGGTTTGTCCGACCCAACCAATCCCTTACAGTTCTTGAAAAAGTGTGGCAGGGCACCATCTCCTTGATATACAACTGGATTTTCGAATTCATCTGGATTGTTGCCAACAGTTCCTTGAATCTGTGAGTGAATGAGGTTTTGAAGTATTTCCGAAACATTAAACAAGTATAATAACGCCAAGGCACATTTAGAACATATTTGGGGTCGTCGAGAAGAATACAATACTAATAATTACTGTGAAGCTTCTATCAGAATTTTCAAGGACATTATATTGCAACGATGTAAAGCATTTAACATTTGTGCTCTTAATGATTTCATCACCGGAATTTTCGAAAATTATCACAAAAATAGACTCCTAAAATTTGCAAATACAAGAGGACGAAATTCAACCTTATAACAGGTTTGTTCGAAATATAAGAGATATTGAAGAAATAACACATATCAGCCATTTAAATTACCGTGTTGAACACAAAAGTAACTACTTTGATGTAAATATTGAAACTGAGTATTGTAATTGTTATTTTGGTCAAGAAGGAAGATATTGCAAGCATTAATGTGCGGTCGAACAAAAGTACGGACTTTCTTAAAAAAATTCCGTGTTTTTGACTAAAAGTGATCGGCAAGATTTTGCTAAAATTACCTTAGGTGAAACATATTTACCCGCTTTCTATGATGACATAATCTCCAACAGAAATTTTGAATCTGAGGAAAACACTGAAACGTGTGGCACAGAAAATAGAATTACTGTTCAGTCACATCAATCTGAAACTATTAACAGCTCCTTTGATTTATCAATAGCCGAAACACTCATTCAAGACTATAACGCAACTATTGATAGAATACAATGCAGGTATTTATTCATTACTCAATTTACATTCGTCTTACAAATTCCACGCCAGTATGGTGCATTTTTGCATTGTAATAGATTACGTTTTATATCTAATATTTTGCAAACAGAAATGGCTCTCTATACCTACCAATACAGTCACCATCGTGACTGTATTATACCAATACAGTCACCATCGTGACTGTATTGGTATAGAGATTGTAAAATCGCGTCTCGGCATGTGCCTGTCCATTACTTGAGGGCACGCCCCACTAATACACTATTGAAAGAGGAATGAAACTTCACGTCATGTTTCTGTCCTGTGCCGTCCTGTCACAGTGTGCATGGAACACACAGGACACACATGGAACGGCACAGGACGGAAACATGTCGGAGCGGCATGTTTCCGTCCTGTGTTTCTTATGGAGGGGAGCGTCCTGTTACTGTCTTGGTATTATAGAAAGAGGAAAAAACATCATGTCATGTTCCTGTTCCTGCATGTTTCCATCCTGTACCGTCCTGTCGCAATGTGGGCATTGCTTGAGAGGAAGACGACGGCGCTTTACGTCCGTAGTGTGAATTGATGTTTTGATAAAAACGACAGCAAGTGGAGAGAGTCCAATCTATGGCGACACTCACTGAAATTCAGTATTTTTCAACTCATTAATAAAATACCGGTGAATGTTCATCGTGCGTTCATTCCGACCATAAAACAAAAGCAACTCGGAAATGTAGTCGCGCCATCGGAAGTGATATTTGCTCGTTCCTCCTCTCCAATTTATTCATGTGTGGCAGCAGCCGCCAAACCGAACCTCCCGATGTTACATGCAATTTGCGAGTGTGTAAAAAAGCGAGATAAAAAATCTCCTGGTGGCAATGGAGTTATTCCGGTAAGTAAATAAAGCTATTCCGAGGCGCGGATCGTGTGATTTGCGCTAAGATAAAGGGAAGATGAGCGGGTATACGAGATCGCGGAAGAGCCGGCTGAGATTGAGCGTTTCAAAGCCGCAAAGTAAGACATTGCGAGCGGCATCCGTGAGCCCCGTCGCTTCACTTTCCACTTCTTAAATTATTAGGCCGGTTAAATTGAATTGGTGCTTGTACGAAGAAAGTTCAGGACGGGATCTGCGATATATACATCATTAGGTGCATTGCAGAATTCCAGAAACTTTCAGCATGAGCAAGTTGATTAGGTTCGACTAGAGAATATTGGATCACTTGAAGGAACTTTCGAGATGAATTTCACCCCTCCCGAATACTTCAAAATCATGATTTTCTCTACAGGTATGACGTTATTGATGAAGTTAGGAATAAACGACGATTTTGTCCACAACAACGATGCGTAATGTGTGAATTTACATTCTACAAGTATAATAAGAGTGGAATTTAATTTCACGGGTTCGCATTTTCGACCGCCTGTACAACCATTCAAAATGGAAGGGGCATATTTTCAAGAGCAATTGATTTTTGGAAGAAAAAGGTTTGGTTTTCTACTTTTCCATCGTCATACAGAAAATGTGCAAATTTTCCAAATGAAGGAAGAGAGTAGTGATGGGCATAATGGAATGATCCCGAGAATCGAATGATGAGTACTCGAGTGATCCCAAAAATCGAAATATCATTCGAATGAAATCACTCGGATACTACGTCACTCGTCACTCACCGATTTAATTCTAGATTCAGCGATGCGAGCAATAAGCACGCAATCACTCGATACTCATGAGGTCATGTGCCATGTGAAACGCTCACAATAATGGCGAAACTCGGAATGAACTGGATTATTTTATGAGTTAGGATTGTTTGAATTTGTCGCACTAAGAATACGAACAGAGAGCTTTGAAATTGAAAGAGTGACAATAATTTTTCAGTTTGGAGGATTCGAAGCCGTTGTAACGAAATTTCTGTTAATACTCATGAATTCCATTATTTTTTCTACTCTTACTTATTGTGTAGTTGATACCTTCATTCCGTTATTATTACTGTTTTGATATTGAACAATGCGGCTTGGAGCTAAGAAATCTATTGTTTGGGAACAATTTACACTATCAATTTAAACCAACATATAATTGATTTTCATTTTTGTGGGGACTTTCATTTTTTGTTATGTTTTCAATATATTTTAACAAGCCACCATTAAATTTCAATAAATGTTATCGTCAACAAATTTCTGAACATTCTCAGCCTAAACCTGTATTTCATCACATTCTACAAACAAGTGTCGGTATATAGGCCGGCACTGCACTGGTGCGTAGTGGCGCAAGACTTTTATACCGTTTTCGACTAATTCACTCACTATTGTAAAACCAATAATGACTGAGAGTAAAGCGCGTAGTCATATCCAAATTTTACGTTACCAGTTTATAGCAGAATCAAAATATAGTAAGCAGTAGAGTTGTAGGTTGTGGCAAATTATAGATAATACACAATACTAGTACGATTAAAAGCTATTATTTATGACAAAAATCAGTAATGAGCTAGTAATGAGTAATACTTATACATTTCCTGATTACTGAGAGTTAAAATTCAGTATTTTCTGTATAGTGTTAGATATTCATTACAACTAGTGGCAACGCTGTACGCAACGATATTTCTGTCTTTGTCACTTTACCGTAACTTCCATCTCATCGTTGCAGTCCTCACTAATGTACTTGCAGCCATGAACGTATCATTGGTTTGTGAATTATACAGCGTGAATTGTACGTTTTACAGTTAAGTTAGTCAGCAATCGACGTGTTGTGATAACAATTGGTGAAAATAATAGTGCTAATAAGTGTTTGAGCGTTACATAATTATATTTCTACACCGTTCTCAAACTACTCAAAAAATGGGAGACATGGTCGGGCCTTCCACGTCGAAAAAGGTAAAACGGTCGGAGTCTCGGTCAGTAAGAGAAAAACAAATTGTACTGCGAGTATTTCACTGTCTTGAAAGAGATCATCAGCCACCAAAAGATGACTTTGTGCATATGTGCTGTAATTCTACGTGTGTACCTTCGAATAACCAACCGGGCATTTCTACATCATTAAGTTACACAATTACAAAAGATAAATTAAATGATATGTGCTCTGATTATACCGGTGTACCAAAATCATCGATTTACAAAATACTAAGAGAAGCAGAAATTCATGGGGACGTACAAACGCCAAAAACTAGTAGCGGACGAAAAAAAATCACAGATGATGAAGAAGCCAAAACCAGTATACGCAGAACCATTCACAGTTTCTTTTTCAGAAATGAGCTGCCCACACTGCAAACAGTTCTGGAGGCACTTAGCGATCATGAATTGGTCCCAAAAATGGGTAAAGAAACTTTTAGGAAACTTGTACACGAAATGAAATTTACGTACGAAAAAGTTGACAGGAAAAGCATTCTCATTGAACGTCAGGAAATAATAGCATGGAGAAGAAACTATCTAAGAAAAATTGACGAATTTCGGAAGCTCAAAAAAAATTGTACTTCATGGACGAGACATGGGTTAACCAAGGACATACGGTCAAAAAAGTATGGCAGGATGGTAATATGACAAGTGCACGACAAGCCTTTATTGAAGGTTTGTCAGTTGGGTTAAAACAGCCATCTGGAAAAGGTAGTCGTCTGATAGTCACGCATATAGGAAGCGACAGTGGATTTTTACCAAATGGTGAATTAATATTTAAATCTAATAAAACAGGCGACTATCATGAAGAGATGAATGCGGAGGTGTTTGAAAAATGGTTTGAAGGCATCATTCAACTTGTGGAACCTGGGTCTGTCATCGTCATGGACAATGCCCCATACCATAGTCGACATTTAGAACCATTACCGAAACAATCATGGAAAAAAGCAGCAATTCAAGAATGGGTAATCAATAAGAACATCCAATATAACAAAGATAGTTTAAAGGCAGAACTACTTCAGCTAACAAAATTACACACAGAGAAATATAAAAAATTTGCAGTGGATGAAATGGCGTTAAGTCGTGGAATTACAGTTTTAAGGTTACCACCATACCACTGCGAATCAAACCCAATAGAACTAATCTGGGCGCAAGTAAAAGGATATGTGGCACGAGAAAACAGAACATTCAAATCAGTGGACGTGGAACATCACCTACAAGAAGCTATTCGAACTGTTTCTGCAGAAGACTGGATGAAATGCATGCAGCATGTTTTAAAAGAGGAGTAAAAAATGTGGGACGTAGACAACCGTATTGAACACAATATTGAACCAATCATAATTCACTTCGATGATAGCGGTAGCAACAGTGACGAATCTGAGGTTGAAGATTAGACGAAAATTTGTACATTTACATTTATATTATATTCTATTATCAAAAATTTGTAATTTGTAATTTCTAGTACCCCTGACGATGAGTTTAAGTTACTCGAAAGCTTTAGAATAGTTATAAATATATATATATATATATATATATATATATATATATATATATATATATATATATATATATATATATATATATAGTGTTTTTTATTATTATTGTTAATTTATTTGGTACCTACTATAATTACCACGATTATTACTCCGTTTTCATAAGGCCCACCTAATGACTACAACGATTAGGTAAATAACGATATTGCAATGTTTTAATGAAATAAATAAAAACTGTGTATGAATATTTTAACTGATTGTACTAAGAATTTTTCTTTCATTCCTAACCCTCTCAAAAATTAATAAGCACGTCCTCGATTTGCTGTCAACTGGGCTTACTTCTACTCTCAATCATTATTGGTTTCAGTATACTAATTTTATTCGATACATTCAACATTCGAATGATCTGAATCATTCGAATGATTCCATTTGACATTTCGAAATATCTCGAATTCATTTCAAAATAGACTCTAAACAAAGATTTGTAGATCATGTAAAGGAGTAACTTTTAAACACGAAGTGGAAAATTCCCACATTTTTTGTACAAAGATGGGGAAGTAGAATACCAAAACCATTTTTCCACGACTCCAAACTCAAAGAATGGCACCTTGTTTCGAAATCATTAAATTTTTTTGTTTGTTACTTCAATTTGTTTCTGCTCAAAACTATCAATTTTCCTCAAACTGTATTTTTTTTCCGCAAACAACACACTGTTATGAACACAGAAATTTCCGAATAAAACTCACCCCAAGAAATTTATCAACACTTGGTGATGAGTGTGAATATTTTTCGGATTTTTGAAATTTCTTCCTGACGTTTCGTTAACGCGAGTAGCTATCTTCCTCAAACGTTTATGCATCCTGAGTTTATTTCCGATGTCTGGATATTATAGCTATGTAACGCATATTTATGCTGACTCCTCAGGTAGTTTGGTGTGCTAATACCTGTACCTGACTCAGGTAAATTTCGTAAAGCGTGTTTCTGTTGATTCAGGTAGTCTGGTTATAATTTTTCAGAAAATAATTAAAAATAGTCTGTCCAGGATTTTTTTAGCGAACCCATTTTTAACATATTTTCCAATATACTAAATTCATTATAAAATATATTTCATTCTATTATCAGCTCGGTGAAGGTCGATTTAGGTTCGGATCTTAGACTAAAACAAATTCTCTTGTATTTCGAAAAGCTCACACTCAACATCCAGAAAAGCTAAACGTTTGGGTAGGAATTTTGGGAAACCACCTAATTGGACCTCTGTTTATTCCTGGTAATTTAACTGGCGAAAGTTATCTTGAAATGCTGGATCCTCTACTACTTAAACAGCAATTGCATTCCCAACAAAACGAAGCTCCTCCGCAATACGTCGCACCAGTTCGCCAATACCTCAATTTGCAATACCCCAGTCGTTGGATTGGAAGAGGTCCTATGGAGTGGCTTGCACGATCTCCTAACCTGAACCCTCTGGACTTTTTCTTGTGGGGACATCTCAAGTACAAGATTTTTGTGACTCACCCTAAAGATTTGGACGAACTACGCCAAAGAATTGTGGATGAGTGTCGTCAAATAACTCCAATTATGCTGAACTTGAATCATTTCTGAAAACATATTTTACATTTTTTGTGCTGAATTTATGTGTTCAGTTCTCTCAGTTAAGTTTGTGCAATTCGGAATGAAATCTGAACTGCTAGTAGGAGTCACTTTCCTCAAAATGAACGCATTTCATGTTTCAACCACAATACGAACAGGGTATTTACCTGTTAGGATTTCCAGCTTTTATTGCAGGATATAGTTGTTGGAGATTTACTGCTGACACGCAAATTAATTGAATGAAGTTGCCGCAAATGCAATCATGAAGTGAGGGGTGTTGATGCGAGTAACTAAGGAAGTCACTCAACTATTGTTTTACGTGTTCCGAATCAAGACATCAAAGGCCCAGGCTTCGATTATATGTTCGAGGAGTCAAATAACATGCACGATAGGGGTACGGTACCTGGTATGGTTTCTGTGCTAATTAGTACGGCAGGATCGTAAGTCATCTGTTTTGCGAATACTAAATAGTCTGAGCCACAAATTCAAGCCAGTCAACTGAATTGCAATGTGGAAGGGTCTATTTTATGTCGCATTTCATCAGTTTTCATTGTTCTAGTTCTAATCAACATTATGAAAGATGGGAAATGAATCTTTCTGTTTTTCACCACTTTAATTTGTAACTAACGTTACAGCAGTTTCGTCCTGTAAGGACGCTCAACCAGCAAAGTTGTTTTATAATTCCACAGCGTTGCAACAGTTTTATTTTATTAGTATTTTATAATTACTTCCAAAATGCTAATTGATTGTATTAGATGATCGGTGAATACAATACAGTTGTAGGCAATAAAAGTGTTTTATAAATTTGTCATAGAAACGCTTATGAAATGAAATAAAAAAAACATTATAAAATAGTCAGGAAATTATCAGCTATAATATCCCAAGAACATTGATAACTAACGAAATAATTTTATCACAGTTTTCGAAAGCACGTTATTTGGTAACATCCCGACGCCGAAGGCGGAGGGATGTTACCCAAAATAACGTGCTTGAGGAAGTTGTGATAAAATTATGAGTTATTTATCAATGTTCGAGGGATATTCGGTGAGAAAATTTTTTGCAATTCGAACAAAATTATTTATTGAACACACAGTTATTAAAAGAACAATTCGTATAATGATATCAATATTCAAATAAGGTTTTATGGAATTTCCATTATTGTGCCCAGTGATTTTCAACAATTGCTGTTCTTGAACTCCACTCTTAGCTAGTTGACTGACTGCAGTTGCTCTATTAGAGTGATTGGTTATTTTCCTCTGTTTCGTATCCAAGCCAATTGCTTCAGCAGAAGATTTCGTCCATCCGTTGATTATATTTCTACCCAGAGGCATATTGTCATACCAGTTATCGCTTCCTGTCTTCCAGTGACGGTTTGGCCTTAAAAATAGTCTATTTGTCTTGATATTTGTGCCTCGTTTTGATAATAATTCAATGAATAATCTGAGAGGACAAGCATTGTTATCACAACTTTGAACTAACCATTTGCTAGAGGCGCAGTTCTTTGAACCCCCTTGGCAGGTTTTACTGAAAATTGGATTATATTCTATCCTATTAGTTGGAGATCCATTGTTGTCCTTTTCGATATGAAAATAATCAACTAAGCAAGCAGCACCTTCACCACCTCTCCAAGCCAATTCCACCGCTGCTATGTGATAAAATTTGCGTAGGATTCCTATGGGGGTATTTTCATCCCAAAAGTTTATAATTTTACTCATTTCATTTGAAGTTAATGGTACTGAGCTTGTTTTGCGTTTAGTGGGATCTGTTTGTAAATTTCTTCGTGCTGCGTCGCGTGCATTCCGCGCTTGTTTGAATGCAACACTTTTAAAGGGATCTAGCATGATATTATACTCCTTGTAATACTTTTCCTCTAATAATTTGCTTGTTATATTCCATACGGTTTTAACAGTAGCCTCCTTAAACTCTGTGCTATTCTTTTTTCTCAAATTAATCGCCCAATCCTTGAGTATTAATGCAAGCTCTTCGAGAGTACGATTTCCATCCAATTCATATTTTCTGGCGTCACAAAACTCCATAAATATTTTCCAAGTGTATTTTTTACTATTGACAGTATTTTTTGGTGTATTTTCTTCAATGATTTTGTCAATTACCGCATCATTTTGAACACCAAAGCGAGGAAGTGACATTTTCGAAATAAATTGAATTACTGAAATGTCAAACAACTTTATTGTGTTGGTTGCTTAGCAATGTCATGACATAAGTGATAACTACCCGTGAAAACTATCCATGGGTAGTTATCAGTGTAATGATGGTTTCATTGGTTATTTCGACACACATGACTAGAAATAGACAAATTTGATAGGATAATTTTTTTGGCAAAAAATTTTCACAGAAACGTTTTTGCAACTAACTTATTAAACTTATTTTCCTATAAATGTAAATTGTTATGTAGCAGTTTCATAATACTTTCCTGCGAGATTTTTATGATAGTTATAAAACTATTTCAAGCCTATTTTATAACTGTTTCCTGTAGCTTTAATGAAATTATTTTATCGGAATGCTTTCAGATACTATTTTATTTTCATTACCATATTGTCACTTCAGTGATAATTTTCCAACCATTTTATAGTACGGTATATCAACTACAATTCAAAAACACTTATATAACTGTTATAAAATCAAATTGCTTTTGCCAATATATATTTGCTGCCACCAAGAATAAAATGCAGCATTTAGGAACAACCAGCTGACATCGATTCCCAATCACAGCTTTGAAAATATCTTCAGAATTTCAATTATGTTTAGTAAGAATATTTCTGTTTAGTTATTCAAGTGGGACACCATCGATATCGTGTTGGAAATTAGTTCTTCAGCAACTTCTAAATATTTGATTTTAATTGAGTATAGGTACCCCATAAGTAAATTCAATATTTTCAATTCATCAATAATTTTAGACACTATGATATGCATATATATGTGTATATATATGTGTATATGTGTATATATATGTTATACTTTCAATTTGATAATAATTCCGTTGTGTGGATACTGTACTGGATTTTTCTGTTTGTATCCCGAATATATAAATAATAACTCAATGGCGGCCATTTTGAACATTTGTTGGAGGGTATATAATAGTTTTAGATTCATTTTGAGGTGCTTCAAATAGACGAAGAAATGACTTTGTGTTCCATAAAAAAAACTTTCTGGAAGCTTTGAGTCGCCCTGTATATTGGAAATACTAAAAAAACACCCAAAACTATCCCACGTAACCTAGTGCTTCATTTTTTTTGCGAAAAACCGAAAAAGGTTATTTTAATGGTTAAAACCCGTCGTTTAGCCTTTATAATCGATGAAAGAAACTTTTTAGCCAAAACACTGTATGTGAGAAATTCTTTATTCATACAAGCACTTTTGTAGAAACCTACAGCTTTAAAAATAGTCCGACTCTGCCGCAATACCATCACTCCCAGAACTAAGTGTTTCTTAACAGTTTTATAGGGGTAACATAGAAGCTAAAACACGTTAAAATACTTGCTATTGATACCAGTTTATTTTACAGAACGACACCATTTTAAATTATAGCGATCCGGGATACTGAAATTAGATGAGTTGAAAATATGAAATACCGGACATATAGTGATATTTACAGCTGAAAAGTACATAAATAACATTATATTATTTAGAATAAAGTGAGTTAAGTTTGTGATTAGAAAATTAATACGTCGACAGAGTGAATTTTTGTATAATTAATAATTTTACCGAAAACATTTATAAATGAGTGGCGCGCTTAAAGTTTGCTAATAACAGGCTATATATTTGTCAATAAAATTTCATTTGCAGTGAAAATGTCAATCTTCCAAACACAAACAATGTTTTTAACAGTTTTATGAGTGCAGAAATGAAATTTTAAAATGGTTACAACCTTTCTATTTCTTAGTTTTCAGTTGGTGACATATCAATTATATTTTCTTAGTGTCCAATACAAAATTACTTCTTGCGACTTCAAGAGAACATTTTAAAAACTTTTTTTATTTCATTATTATCGTTTTCGGCTATATTATATTTTATAACGCCTACTTGGAACTACTAAAAAACCCTTATAAAACTGTCTTTTGATTATTTTATAGGTATCGCTTAAATATGTTGTATAAGTGCAGTTAGTGAAGTCTTCACAAAACTACTTTTGAAGAGTGTTGGACAATATTTATAGTAACTGCCAAAATGTTCATAAAACTGTTTTGTAGTGTTTGTAAAAGGCCTTACAAAATATTGATAATAACTATAATGTTTTATAAAACGGTGCCAATTTCCTATTTATAGCAGTTTTATAAACACATTGAAAACATTTCTGGGAGAAATGTAGTTTTATAATTTGTTTCTCCGAAACGTTTCCGCAACTATACGAAATTGCTAGTCGTTTTCAAACTGATACAATAAACTGAAAACAATTGATAATATCACTCTCATTTTCGATACATCATACTGAACCAAAGTGGACCATATCACTTCTTTTGAAATTTCGACAGGTCTCATATGCCTAAATGAGAGTTACTTACAGTTCAACAACGAACTTTATAAACAGGATTCAGGTTCACCAATTGTTCCACCCCTCAAACCCACAATTAGTAGACATTTATGAACAGCTTGGTGACCACTTTAGTGATACAGTAGTCCTGGATACAAAACATATTCGTTTTAGGTACAGATATGTAGACGATTTTCTTGCCTAGATAGGGAAATTGAAATAATAATAATGATAATAGCGTTTATTGCCCAACAGATTCCCATTTACAGAGCAGAACTAACATACTTAAAAGATTAATACTATTTGATATAAAAAACATAAATGACTTATAGGTACGCATGAGACTTATTTTTGATTTCACAAATACTGCAACAAAAATTATCGATGTTAGTAGAGAGCTTGTTCGAATTACGACACATCATATTGATTGGTGATTCCAACATTGAGTTAGTTTGTGCCCTTTTGCATAAAAAAGTATTGATGTGCCTAGAAGATATTCTTGGAACAAAGATATCAATTTCTGATAATAGTACAGGACAATCCAATTTGCTATTCGATAGCTCATATAAAAATAAAACAGATGCCTGATTTCTTCTTTTTTCTAAGGCTACAAAGTCAAATCTGCATAGCAGATCAGGGTAATCACAGTTTCTTGGAGGATAAGGTCCGGTCATTCTAAAAGTAAGGAATTTTAAAAACTCCTTTTGGACTCTATCAATTGCTGATGTGTTTTGATGGTATATGGGATTCCATATAATGGACGCATATTCTAGTTTTGGCCTCGCCAGACTGAAATACAGAGAGGTCAAGGTTAGCAAATTATGAAAAGTTTTGCAGTTTCTTATTATAAAACCGTATGCGCGGTAAGCTGAATTTATAATATGATCAATATGGTAGTTGAAAGTTAGTTAATGATCAAAATAGATTCCTAGATTCCTAATATTCTCAGCTCTTTCCAATATAATGTTGTCGATGTGGTAATAAAATTCCAGTGTATTGAATTTTCTACTGAACGTAACAATTTCACATTTAGATATATTCAAGAACTGGAGTTGTGCAGTTTGGTGGAAGACTCGCAGCAAAACCGTCTAGCTTTGACAGAAAAGGAAGTGAGAACTCTAGAAGAGGCTGAGTTTGGTCCTCTGGCTGAGCCCTCAAACGAACTAATATCTAATTCAGTTTTGAGCAGTTTTGCTTCGAATTCTTTATCCTACCAGTCCAATGAAGGGGTGAATCATCCTATCCGTGTTTACTCAGAAAAAGATAGTAGTTGCAACAATAGATCGGTGATACATTCTTCAATCAAAACTTTTGGGTTCAATGGTTTAAAAAATCTTGGAAACACCTGTTTCATGAACAGTATAATCCAATGTTTATCAAACGCGGGATGGTTGCTGGAATACCTAAAAAAGGATGCATACATGGAAGATATCAATACTAGTATTTCTAGTATGAAAGGTGTGTTAATCAAATCGTACGCGGAAGTTATCAAGGAATTATGGTCAGAAGATTCATCTGATAGAATAATTAACACAGTCTACTTCAAAAATGAGATTCAAAGATTGGCCCCTCGATACATGGGTTCTGCCCATCAAGACGCCCACGAATTCCTTCGATATCTTTTAGAAGGTTTACATGAGGACCTCAACAAAATTACTGAGAAACCTGAACCAATCTTAACTGAGATTGACAAAAAATTGAGCGATAACGGAAAAGCACAAGAGTCCTGGCAGAGATATTTGAATATGAACAACTCGAAGATTGTAGACTATTTCGTTGGTCAATTAAAATCCACTATGAAGTGCACACACTGTGGACACTCATCAGTAATCTTTGATCCTTTCTGGGATTTGTCCCTTCCCATACCACAAAGATCTGGCCAAGTGAGTTTGTCACATTGCTTGGATTCTTTCACAAGAGAGGAAACTCTGGATGGAGATGAAAAACCAATGTGTTCGAGGTGCAAGCAAAGGAGAAAATGTACAAAGTCCTTATCAATCTATAAGTTTTCCCGTATTTTAGTAATTCATTTGAAAAGATTCTCTCCGACGGAAAGGTTCAGTGGCAAATTGAATGTTTCCATTGACTTTTCTTCAGATGGATTAGATATGAGCAGTTATACAGCAGACAATGTGGCTCCTTGTCATTATAATCTATATGCACTTTAAAATCACAGTGGGACTACTTACAACGGACATTACACAGCATATTGCAGACACCCATATAGTGGCACATGGCATGAATACAACGATTCACAGGTGTTCCCAATTTCGCCAAAATCAATTGTGAGCAATGAGGCATATGTCCTCTTTTATGAACAGGAGGGAACGAAGCAGCACCTTTGATGTGTGTTTTTTTTTCTTTCCTTTTTTTTTTCTTCTTTCCTTTTTTCTTAATAATCTTAGTCCTTTGAATTGATTTGTATTTCTAGTTGTGTCACAATATATATATTTAAATAAACTAAAAAAAAAGATATATTCAAATGGAGGCGATTCTTGAGACACCAATTTTGTAAAAGATCAATCTCCTTTTGCATACTGTTACAATCATCTAAACTGTTTATAGATGTATACAGTTTCAAATCATCAGCAAGCATTAATATATTGCAAGTTATTGAGCTGCACAGATCATTAATAAATAGTTAAAACAATAAGGGACCAATATTGGATCCTTGCGGAACTCCGCTGGTTGCTAAATACACATCTGAAGAAATGCCGCGATAATATACGTATTGATTACGTCCGCTTAGGCATGCTTCCAAAAGTTGACAATAAATTTCATTGAAACACATGCAAGAAAGTTTACAAATTAGTAACTTATGGCTGACCCTATCGAATGCTTTAGAGAAGTCCGTGTACACCACATCTACTTGCCCTCTACGGTCTAACGATTCACATAAACAGCAAATTTACTGATGGTGGATCTAGAGTTCAGAAAACGATGTTGGTGACCAGGTTTTCCTGGTTTTCCTGCAGCTGAAAAAGCAAATGCGCCACTAAAATCAATGAAGTCGCTCTGGAGCGCCAATTAATTTTTGTTGTTTCATGATGTCATGATTTATTTTACTTCCTTCTTCAATATATCCCAATAGATTGAATCCACTACAAATTATAGATGACACTGCTGAAAGTGAAATTATTACGATGACTTGAACTGGGGCGAAGCACTAAGGACTGAATCTTGATTGACGCTAGCAATAATGGGATTCATCGACAACTCTGCCAACAATGTCACAAAAAAATAAAATGCTACTTCAGACTCGTTCCCAAAATCCAACGTTCACCAAATGCCCATACTTGGAACCAGTAATGTTCTCCATTCCTAAATGGAGTGAACCATCAAATAATCCAGTGGATGAATAATATATCACCTTCGCATTGAATAACACCTCCGGATAATATTCACCAGACATAATACGCACTCAGACAAGTCAATTTGATGTCATAAAGAACGACCTTTGTCACATAATTCCTGGAATTGAGTCGGATATTGGATATCAGAGCAAGAATAGAATGAGTAGCGCGAGATGAAAGGATATGAAAAAGCTCTAGTGTTACTCAAGAGAAGCGACTAGTCTCCCGCGTGTCTTAACGAGCTATTTAGCCACCCCGCTGTCAACTGCCGGTTGTAAATTTACTATGTACTTTTCTCCACCAGAGACGTATTCAGGAGGAAGATATTTCAACGAAGGAAGACATTTCACGATATTGTTAATGCCAGATTATCACGGTTGAATTAGCGAAAGTTTTATGAGAATTCGTCGATGTATTAATGAATATATCATTCAATTTTAGCATAGCTGACGTCATCTGACCTAGCTACGATTGTTGCTATAATTAAATATTCGTAAGAGTAGGAGTAGTCCTCTTGATGAATGGAAAACAACACATATCTTATCTAATACAAGCAAGGATAGAAATAATGATTCATTCATTTCAACAAAGATGTCGGATACATACAGAACTAGTCAACAGCAAGCAAAACATTCATTCAATGTATAATCTAATAATATTGCATCCAATGATGTTTTGTAACGATATTTAACTTACATCTTCGAAGAAATATATGAATGATAATAATCATCATTATAGACGCAACTCCAACTGTCATAATATCCCCCATTTGTCGAAACACTTCGATAAGTCTTCCACAGTTTTGTTGTGTTTCACCTAAATTTTTTCAATTATCCTACATTGAACAATTATTCAACATTGAAAAAATGAAAACTTTTACATTGTTGAAGTTATGAAGGAAACGTGTACGTACCTTCGAAATGTTCGATTATTTCCGATTGCCCCAGGAACATATTGTTCAAATTGAAAAATTGTGAAGAAAAGTCCAACTGACAACTTGGACCTTCATTCCAAGTACAGAGGAGAAACGCTTCCAAAGAAAAAGAATGTGGTCGTATTTGTCTTGAATAGTGTATAATCTGGCCCAAATATTATAAATAACACAACCAGCGTGCAACGTTAGTAGTTTATTGTATAACATATATTAGATATATCGTGTGTATCTAGCACGGCTGTTTTGTAGTCATGCCCTGTCAACATAACCCGCGTTAACCACGATTGTCCCGTGTTGCCAACTTGTAGTATCTCATATGTATTACAAGTTGCCTAACAGTGACAACTGTTTTAACACATTATATTACAAATAGTGAACCTCAAAGTATCAACTGATTCATAAGTGGCAACATTGGCAAAAATTGAGACGATCGTCACTGATGACTTTCCTACAAATTCTAGAAACTTGTGTGAAAAAAAAGATGTCATAAAGTAGCTAATTTTTACGGCAACGATGCCTTGACAGCCTCATAGAACTAACATTTTTAGTATGAATTACGTTACTTTGAGCTTCAATTAGGTCTCAGAAGGAGAGGGTATGAATTAGGATAATTGTCTTGATATTGGTCTGAAATTAGCGAAAATTAGGTAATTTTTTACTGTTGAATAACAATAATGGTCACTCACAAGAGAGAAGACCAAAAATTATATCAATACTATACAACTAACTTAACCTCTTATGATTTGTTCAACATGAACACAGAGATGATATAGGGAGATAACAATAGCTATCATTAGATATATGGAATAATGACATGAACAAAATTATTCTTTAAGTGAAGACGACGGCATCTTGTTCTTTTTGGACAAGTTCAGTAGTTGATTTATACCGATACGAAATCCTACTCCCACTACTTGACCTCGAAACGACCTTGGACCACGTTATACGACCTCAACGAAGTAACCTCCAGACGACTTTGACTTCGAATGACTGAACTGCGTCATATGACCTTGATAAGCCACGTTGTAGGTCGTTCAAGTTCACACTGTGATTATCATCAGGATCACTCAAGGTCAAATTCTTGACTCGACCTTGGATATCACTCTCAATTGTTCATCGCTACTGTTCCCACACCATACTCATCTCATATAAGGGAGGAATCACCAGCTATAAATTCAGTTCCGAATTTTCAGTCTATAAAGAGGATCAGTATATATTATTGTAGTGGGTGTGACAGAAGTTTCACTCGGGGAGAGTCGTCGTCAGGCACAGTCTTGTTGGCCTGATAATGCCATCGCCGATGAGGTCCAACTCATCAATAGCGTATTGAAAGACAGGATGGTCAAATATCCAGTTGTTAGTGAAAATCATCCTATGGACTATGCAATATCATTGAATGAACTGAAGCAGAAGATTGTTAATTTGATTGAGAGACTGATACAGATCCATGAACATGGAAGTTTTCGGAAGATATATATTGCAAACACAGAAATCACCTGATGTCAAAGGCTTCAACAGCTCCAATGGAATTTTTGACCTCTCTCTGACAAAATTATTCTTTGAGTAGGGACGATGACATTTTGTACTTGTAATGCACTGTTTGGAACCTTTGGTGTAGTGATAAGTATTACCGGATATTAATCCCAACACCAAACCATTATTTTTGACACCTCGAAACGTGTTTCAATCATCAATCACATTGTCAAATATAGGTAAATATCTACCCTTGAAGTAATATTATATGAATAATTGGCTTTTGATAACCTTTTTCTAGTCAAGAGTACCCAATATTATATACATGAATTCAGATCATCTCGATCCTTAAGGTTGTCAAGGCATTGCAGTAGAGTGTAACTGATTTTTGACCTGCTTTTTTTCCTACAAAAGATTATAGAATTTGAAGGAAAGTTATTGGCAATAATTGTCCTAATTTTCATCGCTAATAAGTTAGTTAATACTTTGAGGTTTAATATTCAAGACATTCTTCCAATACATTCTTCCTCTCTAAAAACGCAGATACACAATAGATATAGTATAGATTTTTCCGTGAATATAATAATTTTATAAGTGAAAGATTCATGAAAGGCTTCCCAGTTCATTCCCTCTGATCATTCAGATTTATTCAATATTATATAACACTATGTTTCAAGAAAGAAACAATATACCTCCAGTCTGATTTCATTTTCCATCATAGTATCTATCATAGTACATTCTATAGTCCTCATAAATTCAATTGCCTTACCAATTCCATTGAAAAACCCCATTCCGGCTCTGTTTCATACTTGCTCACAGACATTCCCCCTTCCTGCCAACTTGAAATGCTTCGCAGAGATTCAGGTTTTATTAGGGAAGATCAACCCGATTTTCTAGGATGAAGAGAGGTGTTACGATGTAATGATTTTATATCGTGAATGAGGGTTGCATTTATCATCAAATGTGCGTTGTAAGATTCTTACATTCCTAACGTACCTTCATTTTTTTATACGAATTTCGAAACATCTTTCACAGTACATTGCAATTTTATGTAAATTTTCAAGGTGTTGTCGTCACCGTTGTGGATGTAAGTGGCTAATTTTCAACACGTGTTTTTATAATTTGATAATAAGTCACAAGAAAATGAGAGCGATTAAAGGAGTCCATGATGAAGTACACAGCTGGTTTTCAGGAATTTTCTACGTGTACTATGGAATTTTTGAATATTTCATAATGATACTAGTTTTTGTCTTTTTCATCAGGCTGACGCAGACATCGCAACAAAATTGAAACTGAATATGAAGGTTACAGGAGTACCGTAGTTATGAATTTGGAAAACGATAGTATCATTCAGTTTTGCCATCTATCATACATTTCTACGTATAATATAGAAACAAATGCTATTACTCTACACAATCCTGAAAATCTGATAGTGAATAATTCTGAGTTGAAATAATAAGAGATCATTGTGAATCGCCGAAGCACGATGGGGTGGAAAAGGTTTTTTGTTCTCCAATTATCAGTTTGAACATTTCAGATCTAGTACTGGTTACAGAAATGAAAGTCTTTGGTTCACTCCTGGACAGCTCACTTTCATTTTCGTCCCACATGTCAGCCCCTGTTAATAAGTTTCCCAAAATGCCAGGCTTCCTAAAAAGATGCACCTCAGATTTCACTGACGCATTCGCAATGAAGTATGAGAATTATGAAAAATGGGATATAATCTTCTTTTTGTACATACCGGGGAAAATGCAGAAGCAGCAAGCAATTTGTATCACGAGAGATATCCAGAGAGAAGACAACATTTTAGAGACATTTTCGCAAGATTGCGATACAACCTAATTGATGGTGGTCAATTAGAAAAGAAAAGGCAAAAATTAGATGAATCAAATAAGGATAAGGAGTTGAAAGAAATAATCGTCCCAAAGCGTCAACATTTTTGATAGGAAAAAAGTTACATGAACTTTTCGAAAATGCACATTCTTTAAAAACATGCTGTCACTCAGGTAACTCGTAAAGTGGGATTTGTGTTTGTTGTCGTTGGATGGATCTTTTTATTTGGGAGACGGGATAGTCGTTTTGGTGAAGGGCGGCTGTATAGTTCCCTGGATCTATTGTATCTGAGGAATAGACCAACCAGACAAAAGCTTTTCTCCCATACATCCATGAAGTTACTGACAAAGTGAGCGAAATTCTGAAGAAACATGACGTAAAGACAGTATACACAGCCAACAATCAAATCTTCACTATGTTAAGAACCCCCGAAGATACGATACATGAAACACAGGGCATATACGAAATACCATGTTCTAACTGCCTCAGAACTTACATCGGCCAGACCAATAAAAGAATTTCCAACAGAGCCTATGAACATGAATTAGCTGTTCGCAAATCAGATCCAGCATCATCTTTCTTCAAATACCACCAGGAAACAGGTCACACAATAAGCTTCAAAAATACCAAGACCATTGCTACGGAGAAGAATTTTCAGGCCAGGATAATTTGGGAAGCAATTGGAATTGAAAAACGTCCCAACTGCCTTCAAAAGCGAGATGATTCGCAGAGACTACCACAAACATGAAGGACATTGTTGTCACGCAGACCGGATACCTGCCACAATAATATAAATATGGGCCCCGAACAACAGAGCGACCAGTGCCAACTTAGAGTGGAACACAGCAAGCATAGAGCTGGGGCATATACTTAGGAAGAAGGGAGATTACGACCTCGTCCTCGAGTTGTCTCAAACTGCGTCTGGAACTGCGATATACTCATCTTAGTTTTCGTCGTTTCATTTCTTCAACTGGTATGGCACTGCGATATACTCATCATAGTGTCCGTCATTTCATTTCTTCAACCGGTATGGAACTGTTTTCCTTATAATATAATATGGTTGTGGCCATCCTAGATTGTAACAATGATGTCCACCTAGGGTGGGTGAGATTGAAGAAAAAATCCGGATTGATAGGCCGATTGGAACCGTACCAAACTTTTCTCCTGCTACTGCGGCAAAGGACATCAGTAGTATGTGCATTGACTGCGAGGATGATGATTATATCTTGAAGTCTCAGCGGCAACTGACTGAAGAGCTACGTGTTCACTTGTATTTATGATTTCAGAGGGTAGTGGGGGTGATGGTGGGGGCGATAGAGGCATGGTCATGTAAACACTCACTCTTGATTGGTCCGCATTTCTGCTGGGTTACTATGAGTGGTTGACACTGTTATCAGTTCGTTCAAATTGTTTCTCGTTGTTGACAAGTATGCTACTCGTGGATGGTCGATCGGAGTTGTGTTCTAGTCCATTTCCGGCCTTCTTCTCATTTACTGTTGAAATTTTTGAGATGCTCACAGATTTTACTGCGTTGTCTGTTTCTACTATAATATATTTCGGAATTGCGGATTTCTCTGGGTGTATTAGGCGGCAGATACGATTCTACGTTTGGTAGTTCCGAAGTAAATTAAGTCACAGAACGACCTAGAAAATGTGCAGACCAATCAGGAGGGAGCATATGCATGGACACTCCGTCTACTGATGATTTTTGTCGCAATAGTACACGAAACGTTCGGAACCTCAGGTTTTATTCGACCACGGCCTGCCAGCCCGGATTCCGTTCTTTCCAATCGCTGTACATTGTTCACAATTTCAAAATGAACTCATCATTGCTGACCCTGTAAACAAGAAACGTGCATCGCCCAAACGCACGTAACAACCACCCACCCTCCATTAACCACCCACAACGAGCCCGTACTTCTTTCACGTCATCTATTCCCGAGTCTTTTCATGCTGACCCATTCATTAATGAATAATTGGCGCATTGCTTCGCAGGACAACAAGCCGCTTTATGCACTGCATTGTTCTGCACACACTCAATTCTACGGTCGCGTCCATTACAGTGGGATATTCTGTGCGCCATATGGCGACCCGGCTGTGCAACCTCATCAAATCTACCCAAACACGTTTCTACATATGTGTGTGGCACACACACTATTCTCCAACATCATTATAATAAATCACTCTCTCATTGTTCTGCGAACTGTGCTGAAAAACGTGATTATGCCAGGTTGATTCGGAGTGCCCTACCTGAGTTGTCACGTACGGAGGTTGGGCAGTTTATTATTTTTATCTGAATATTCTTCGGACATAGAATATGTAATTGTCACTGAAAGTCATTTAAATGCTAATGGTGAAGAAAGTATAACTTATCAAAATGTTGAAACCCATTCAGTCATTTTTCGTGGAGAGAATCAGTGTTTCTATCGACCTGTGCAAACTTCTCCATCAAAATTTTCATATGGATTCCCAAAAAAGAATACGAGAGTGGTGCCAGAAGTACCCGAGCTGACCTAGAGATGGCGGTAGTTGTTTGGAAAATGTCAAATATGACGCAAGTTGGAAAGAAGTAAAACGTTTAATGAAACTTCAATTCCGTAAGTCTGTTCCATTTTCTAATTTGCTAAAGAGTGCCGCTAATTATGAAACAAAACCTGGTCAAAACTTAGGCGACTATTATTTTCAAAAGTTGTCAAACTTAAAAGCACTCAGTTTGGCAATTCCTGATGAATATTTAGTCGATGCTGTAATAGATGGTATAACAGATGAAAATTTAGTTCGTACTGTTAGATCAGCCCAGTATACTGATGCTAATTTGTTATATGCTTATTTGAATACCATGGGAGACATGCCATCTCAAATCACAGTCCCTAGTGCTAGTTTCCGAACTCCTTCATTCAATAGTCCTGTTCATCAAGATCAAAATAGGAAAAATTCCAAAGGAGAATTAACTTGTTTCAATTGTGGTATTTCAGGACTTATAGCTGAAAATTGTAGAAAACCTCGTGTTGTGTGTTCTAATTGTAAACGTTTAGGACATGTAGGTCACACTTGTCACGAAGTGGAAGATCTCAGAGAAGGTTATAGACGCTCAAGAACAGTTATGTCTCTAGATCATCTTAAGAAATGGATAAGTATACAAGACCAAAAGTAAGTTGAGCAAACGTTGCTTTGTAGGTAGAAAAGGTAAACATTACCTTTGGTGAACGTCACCATCGAGCAAACGTTGCGCTATGAGTAGAAAAGGCAAACGTTACCGTTGGTGAACGTCACCATTGAGCAAACGTTGCTCTGTAAGTAGAAACGTTACCTTTGATGAACGTCACCATTGAGCAAACGTTGCTCTGTAAGTAGAAAAGGTAAACGTTACCTTTGGTGAACGTTACCACTAAGTAAACGTTGCTCTGTTAGTAAAGAAGGTAAACGTTACCTTTAGTTAACGTCACCATTGAAAAAACGTTGCACTTTTGAATTTTTCTAATATTTTTTTTGTTCTCAGGTCAGAATGAGGTCTGAGGACAGACCTTTTGCAGGATGGCCGAATGTAGGAGATGACGAGTAACCCTGGATCGGTTGAATGAGAATAGCCACAGCTAAGCAATCTTGGATTCCACACGTGTTGTTTATTAATGTTCGGTATGGGATTAGAATAAATATTGTATACCAAGACTTCGTGTTTATGTTATCTGACAGTATATGTTTCAAGTTTGAAAACGCTGCGTTGTTCAGTATTTGTTTGGCAGCCATCAATAGCAAACGTTTCCGGTGAATATGTGGAACAAGTTCCTCACGGTATATAGACTTCATTGAAGTCTTGACGGCTAGCTGACAACCAAGAATAAGACAGTACCGATAATGAAGTTTCATAGTCTGGGCGAAAAAAAGTATCCCAAATTATTTTGCGTTAAGTTGAATCACTAATTTTTCCTAAGAAAGTGAGACCAAGTGAGATGACATTGTAATTCAGTTTATAACTGAATAGAATGGTTGATAATATAATAATAACAATAAAGTTCATTCATCCTGCCAATTTACATGAATTATATAAGATTTATGTATGAATAAACAAGAAATCACAGAAGCTCTAAACATGCTTGTTAGTGATAAAATAATAAAAAAGAAAATATATATAATAGAAGACAAAAGACAAAGACAATATCGATAAAATTACAATGGAGAAATATAAACTTATACCTATTACCTATAATTTAATTTGGTAATACATTACGTTATATACAAGCGAGTAGTGAATGAAAGGAGAGATGAAAGAGAATAAAAAGTATCAATCATTCAAGTCGACCAACAATGACTTCACGAAATTTTTTCCGGGGTTCTTAATGTATGAAAGATTTCAGTTCTTTTTGTAAAGCGATGTGGATTCATAATCAATTTGATTTCATGTGGAAGAGTGTTGTATAATTTTGGAGCAAGGTATTTATATGAGTGTTGGGATATTAGTTTTTGCATTTGTTTGTTGAGTTCGTTGACGTGTATCATATTTATGTGTGAGTGATTAAAATTTTTGTTTTTGGTGGTAATACATATTTATTTCCAGGAAAAAGAGTTGGTAGACATCAAATACATGAGATTCCGTATAGAGAGCATCAGATGGAAAAGTGGGTTCTTTTTTTTAAATTGATTTTCAAAAACCGTCTTTGGAGGACCTCTATATGATATAAATGAGTTTTTAGTGCACTACCATATACTAATGAGCCGTATCGAAGATGGCTCTCAACTAGGGTATAATACAGTGTTTTTACTTGTTTTAGTGGTAGTGAGGATGCCAGGACTTTGGCATAGAGATTGAATATGAATGTTCCACTTGAGATGCGTATCTATGTGTAGTTTCAAATATTTTGAAGATGTTGCTGATTTGATAACGAACTGTTCTGTTGGAATATTAACTTGAATTTTATCGAAGTTAGGGAAAGTTGTCCTATTGCAGCAAAATGGTAGGAAGTGTGTCTTATCAACGTTAATTGTGAGTAATTTATGATATAGTCATTTCCAGATAATATGAAAGTTCACTATGTCCCTAAGTTAATCCCACGAATTATCTTTGTTAAAATGGCTGTATCATCAGCGAAACCTAGTATATCTCTCCTAGACTTCAGCAAAAACGTTCCGTTCACGTAAATATTGAAGATAAGTGGTCCCAAAATTATTCCCTGAGGTACTCCATACTGAATAGTGCTGGGATTGCTGCAGTTGTCGTCTATCTTCACGAATTGGTGTCTATGTTGGGGATGAGATTTGAATAATTTCAAAGTATTACTTCTGACTCAAATATATCTTGTAGGATTTCAAACAGTAATTGATGACTCACCGTATCGAAGGCCTTGGAAAGGTCCACGAAAACACCTAAGGATGGTTTGCTTTCCTCCGTGGAAATTCCACCATTGCATGTTTTACAAATTTCGTTGCAGTGATAAACATTTTTGTAGATGTCTTGATAAAGGAAATGAACATTCTCGAAAGCTCGACCAAACGACAGAGTATTCTTCAAACAACAACGCTGTAATTTGATTGTCCAAATTCTTATAAGTTTCCTGAAAAATCTACTGAAATAATTTCTCTCTTCCACTCTTCAGTGAAATCCATAAATAAAGAGATCACGATAAAATGCAATCTACAAACCATTACTTTGAAAAAATCAATTACAGGAGTGAATCCCCATTGTTGGCAGCAGTTTCATCGTCGACGTCTTTTTCGGTCCTTTCCAGCTGCCACCTGCTAAGCCGCAAAGATATCTTATATAGCCCCTCTATCTTGGGTAATTGAATTGAGACTCTACTAATTTGTCCACGTTTTGGAATATCTGAGGAGAAAACATTTCTGAATTGGTCAGGAAAGAATATGTATTTCTCAAATGAATTTTTCAATACTGTCTCCTATTGACCTTGACCTTCCTCAATATTCATGAAGATTTATATGCTCACATTGCAACTTGATCCGGTCACTATACTAAGGTAAAATGTTCAGTATGCAATCTGTGCAAAGTTTCCGTACTTGGGGATTGTTTTATATTTCCATATCCTGTAATCGTATTAATTTTGATGTCTATGAACTTGGAATATCGAAAGATGGAATCTAATCAAGATGAATTATCGCTAGAGTGATGTATAGTCAAAGGTGGATTCGAACCCAACATAATTGTCAATATTAGTTGTAATAGGGGAACCCAAGCGAGGATTTCGGGATTTACTGAAGCGCGGCAGATTAATATACAGGGGGATACCTTGTACCCTGTTAAGTACCTCCACCAAATATGAGCCCCATATATAAGGCCGACTGTGAGAGATAAAGGATCAGATTAGTAAAAGAAATGATCATCAGAAATTCTCGAGCGCGTCAGATTAAGGTAGGGTGAGTTAGTTATCCGCTGAAAAGTGTATATTCCAGTAATCTGACAATTTGAGAGTGACGTAAAGGAAGGGAAGGGTAGCAAGGTTGTAAAAAAATAACGTCATTTCGACATTCTCGAACCTAGCTAATTTTTTTATTTTGAAGGAAATAATTCAAGGATAATGAAAAATATATAATCTGACGATTTCCGCAAGCCGAAATAACAAAAATTCGTCGATAAAGTTCAATGCGTGCAGCTGTATGATACCTATATTTCCCTCTCCGAGTTTCTATTCCTCTATTCTCTATTCACTTTTTCTCTATCTATTACTCTCTCACTCCGTCCCCACTCTGAATTCTGTTGCCATCACAGCTGATCACAGAGACTCGTTCGTGATGAAGATGATGAATAATTAATCAATTAATTGATGGATGTAGACGTTACTACATGGTAGGAAATCATATTGAAGAAATGAGAAAGGAGAACTTTCTATGTTTTTTACCACTTTTATTTGTAACTAACGTTACTGCAGTTTCGTCCTATAAGGACATTTCTAAACTTATACAAATTATAAGGACATTTTCGAACTTATACAATATATAAGTTTGAAAATGTCCTCATAGGACGAAACTGCAGTAACGTTAGTTACAAATAAAAATGGTGAAAAACATAGAAAGTTTCATTTCTTTTTCCTTAATTAAATAATCAATTGATTATAGAAAATTAAATTTTTTTGAGCATTTTTTTTTAAATTATTTTCTTATATATACAAGTATCCTACTTAAAAAACATACACTCTTTTATTTGCATGCTATTTCCTGAACTTTTCAATCAATTAAGTCCAATGATAAAAAAATTGTTTTTGTCAGATTAAGCGAATCCCCCTAGATAATCGTCAGATTATGAGACAGCACGTCTAAAACATAAAGATGAACCATATATATCTTAATCTGATGCGCTTGAGTATTTCAAAATGGTGAATTTTTTTTACCCATTATAATAATGGCCGCGAGTTTGCGTCAGATCGAAATCGTCAGATTATTGAATGAGAACTTTTTTTTGTTGCACTAAACACCACCTTAGAAAATCTGACGCGCTCGATAAAATTTTTTTCTTTTCACTTTTAACCCTTACGAACAACCACCTACATCATGCAAATGATCAGATTAACATACCAACATCATTAAAAATTCGTAGAACATTGATACTATCAATATATGACGCGCTCGAGTATGTCCATGCAACAGTATTTTTTTACATATTTGAAAATCTACAGCCCCTTCCCCACTGATGAAAAGGTATATATTATATAACATTTTTTTCTTCTTATCATCTAAGCTTTGCAACCTAATATGAGCCTCTCAATGACGCTCGAGTAAATCCCCATTTTGCATCGTGGGCTCCCCTGCTACAATGTCTACTGACAAAACACAGGTTAGACTGATATTATCATGGATTTTCCCTTCACAACCATGAAAATTCAATACATCTGCGCATCGCAACTCAAACTATTTATAAATAAAATCTCGAACAGTTGTGCAAGTATGTTACCGTAAAGTGACTATCATGCCACGGAAAAGTGGAACCTGCAAGCTTTACCCATATTTCAAATTCCTATCCGAATTCCCTGCGAAACTATGACCTGATATTGCCGCATATATAGCCTGTGTGTGTTTATGCTGCATTCTGGTTTATGCGTATACTGTGAAATGATCTTCCTCCAATTCATATTATTGTATGTTCAAAATGTATAAGAATTATTCAATTTTGTCACACAGCCATTATTCAACTAGAATTAGTAATGTATATAGAATGCAGAGTTCAGTTTGTATTGAATACAAGGTCTACATGGCGGCTATATAAAAAGGAAAGACTTCATGTTGGATCAGAGAGAAAGCAAAATGTAGTTACAAAAGATTGAGCTGGAATTTAGTGATGGGCTTCCTTGCCTACTTGAGGTTTCAACGAAATGAGCGTATCAATGGGTACGATAATTTGAAAACCGTTGAGTAAACTAGATCGATTTGATCATTAAATGGGTTACATCTGCATTGCTTATGCTTATGAATTTCCAAGGAACCCAAATATTTGAGTTTCCAACCTTTGCTTGCATAGTGCAAAATTTCCCCGTCGTTTAGATCCGGGAACTTGTGATTGCATTCCGAAGAATGGCATGAAGAACTCGGAGAAAAAAAAGCTTAGTGAGAGACGATGATCATTGGGAAATAAAATTAGAGCATAGGCGCAACCCGAATCATTTTATCTGAGGGGAAAAATCCAAAGAGTCAAAACCTAAAATACAAACGAAAAATCAAACTATAGAGCGATCAATGGATTTTTACACTAACGTCATCATTTTCTGCATTCAAAATAAGTATTTTCTGAGTATATTTCGAAGTACTCCCATATCTGGCATAATTAACGCGTAACACTAGACATCCATTTCCAATTTGAGGATGAAATTTCACAAGAACTGTCAAAAATGAAGTGCTCATAGTTTATTAGTTCTGACCCGTGGGTTGGGCTACCTATCGGGCGCGTCCCCAGGTGGTGGATAGGGGAACGGCCAGGGGACTGGAGGCCCTGTCTGGAAAGCCAATGTGGCCTAACAGACGGGGTCGTCGGACTCCTGGTCAGTAGCAGAAATAAGTAGGGTGATGGGAACTGAAACCCCCATGAAGTCTTTGCAAAACAAGCCACCGTGGACCAGCCTACCCAAGGTGAGGTGTGAGGAATCAAGCCGACAGCTGAATGGCCGCAGGGTGATATGCGATTACGAACGATCCCTTTGGAGAACTGGGCAAAACCTCATTGTAATCAGCCTACCTCAGGTAATGCGGGGCTCTGCCAGAGGTGACCAACTCTTCCCTTGCTACTCTTAGGAACACACATGAATGAAACACACACAAAACAGAAAAAAAACCAAAAACCAATCCCGAGGCTGGACAGAAGTGCTCACCTCAATCTGAGGCGGTGGCTGGGGATCAACAGAAATGTCCACCCCAATCTACCGCTTGGAATGAGGCTGGACATAGCAGATCACCTCGTGATGTAATACAAAGGCCAAGGCGTAAGCGCAATTGTGGTGCCGAGGCCAAAAGGAGAAAGAGAGCGAAGGAATCAGGAGTGGCAGCAACTATAAGTGCACCCTCTTCTCCCACTCCACCTCCAACAGCAAGGGCACTTCCTGTGTTGGGCGCCAAGAGCTCCGCCTTGAATGAAGACAAGGAACCGGCTGCCTCACAAGCACTGAAGAATTCATAATATTGAGATTAACCTGATATTTTGTACTACCAAAAAGACACCCAGCCAGTAATTCATTTGGTTTACCTCATGGTTGTAAGAGGTGGAAAACGGAACCCCTAAAATTTATTTCCAATGTAACTTTTTGTCTTATTATTTGTTTACCATTTAAAAATTCATTTCCGATAGCATGTTTCATTCTAAACAAAAAATGTCTGTTTTTTGATCAAAATAAACCAGTTCGCAGCAAAAAATTATTTTAGGAACAACTTCAGAGATACATCGTTATAAATGCGAAAATACGAAACTAATCTATCTAGTAGGTTGCTATTAGCGAAAGTGACAATTAAATTGGTATGACGCTGTCAGTTTGTGAATTTTCGAAATTGAATTAATAATAATTGTGTGTTGTTATTCTGGTCTTAATTTGTTACTTTAATAATTCACTTGTTGATAAAATAGCATACACAAATAAGGAAATGGCTGATATGCATTACGTTTACGGTATGTCGCAGGGGAATGGGTTAGAAGCTTCTAAAGATATGCTGAAATGTATCCTCAACGGCAACATTCTTCACATGAAATATTTGCTCGACTTCATCAACGATTACGAGAATATGGTTCATTCAACAAAAGAACGCAGGATTGTGGTCGCCATCGAGAAGTACGAACACCACAGCTTGAGGAAGCAGTACTTAATTTGATTGAAGAACAACCTACTACCAGTACTAGAAAGATTGCTTCTCAGCTAAATGTTGATCATATGATGGTATTTCGAATTTTACCATCTGCAACGAGTACAGGCACTGTTACCGCAAGACTTTCCGAACCGTCTTGAATTTTGCAATTGGATGCTGGAAATTATTAGAAGAAATTGTGACTTTCTGAAGACGATATAATTCAAAGACGAATGTAGTTTTTCTCGGGACAAGATTATTAATTTTCATAATTACCACAAATTGGTTGATGAAAACCCTCACGCTATTGCTGAAACTAACCATCAAGAACAGTTTTCTCTTAACGTGTGGCTCGGAGTTATTGGGGATGATTTAATTGGGCCTCATTATCTACCTCCTCGATTAAATTAAATGGCTCAATTTTTAAGAGAAGTGCATCCAATACTGCTGGAGGAAGTTCCTTTGGGTGTCAGTGGATAGGTCGAGGAGTACCACAGAACTGGCCCGCTCGATCCCCGAATCTCAATCCTCTCGATTGCTCTATTCGGAGCCATTTACAGCATTTGGTTTATCGTACTCCTGTTCGCGATGTAGAGGACTCAAGAAACCGCATCATCGATGCGTGCAGGGTAGTCAGAGAGACTCCAGGAATATTTGAGCGAATAAGTGGCTCAATGCGCCGACGTCTAGACGCATCCGTAATGTCTGAAGGTAGACATATTGAACATTTACTATGATTTCTACATGTTGTGTGTTTTGTTATTAATAAATTAGTTTTGTGTATTACCCTTTAATCGTTTAATGCAGGTAGTTACTACAAAATAACAATATCCAGTTCGCATTCATGACGATGTATCTCTGTAGTTGTTCGTAAAATAATTGTTTGCTGCGAACTGGTTCATTTTGGGCAAAAAACTCAGGAGACATTTTTTGTTTAGAATGAAACAGGCTATCGGAAATAAATCTTTAGAAAGTGAATAAATGATAAGACAAAAAGTTACATTGGATATAAATTTTAGAGGTTGTGTTTCCCACCCCTTACAACCATGGGGTGAACGAAATAAATTACTGGCTAAGTGTCTATTTGGTAGTAGAGAACATCAGGTCAATTTCAATATTGTAACTTCTTCAGTGCTTGTGAAAAAAATTGTTATACAAATTTTATGTACCCCCTTCAAGGGGCTGTATCTTAACAAGGGATGCTCCAATGAAGTTCCTTCATATGAAAGATCCTATCTTTTTTTGGCGGTTTTTTTTGGTCATAATTCATCAATTTTGGAAAGATCTTCGCTTCTACAAGCTCAATGCCCAAAATTTACAAAAAAATTGCATGACATGAGTCAATCGAAATGCCGACATCCTCAGAGAAATTTACCTAATAGTGATTTGACGATTCTACATAACAATATTCTTCACTTTCCCAACATTTTTGTCAATTGTAAATGTGCTGGGCATCCAAGACGATCGTCGTCTTCCACATCTTCTCGATCTTCTATAAAGAGCTTGTACCACTTGTAGATATTTTTTTTACTCAGAATTCAGTCACAGTATGTCATTGTCAACATCTCAAAAAGTTTTTCAGAATTCAAATCTAGTTTATACAAAATTTTATGCAAATTCTCTAATCCTTTTTTCAATAGCAGAAAATCGGCTAACACGCAGAACACTTCTAACTTATATGCCTCTCACCAACAAAATAAACATGCTAAACAGCTTGAAGTATGAACGTTTGTTAGAGACGAGTGTACCGCAATTTTAAAATTAAAAATTCGCTAATCGAATGTAGCCCGCAAGGTTTGAACAGAAACAGATTCGCTTCATGAAACCCTGTGATTCCAGAAGAAATAATCAACAATGCGAATCGCACACACTCCACAACATCAGCAGAAGGCATATGGCTGAATGAGAACTGACAAGTTTGTTTCGAAACAACTCCCAAACTATACTCGTTCCACTCCGAAATCTTCACCACCCGTACCCGAGTGGAAAAGCCCCTATAAATTTTCCGACCGGAAACAGTGAATGAATCTTTCCACCCTGTAGCAGCAAAACGATGTTGAAAACGATATGGATTGTAATTAAAAGTGTTGAGGTAAGTGGTGCGATGGCAAACCTGATTACGGTCTCGGTCGGTTATGTTGCGATAGGGCTGATAGTATCACGACTGAATGATCTGCATCATTTCCACAATAACACGTTCTGATTAACTGATACCGCTTTAAACAAACCCCTTAGTATACGAGAGATATGATTGTTTCTCATGCAACAGCCAGATTCGTGTTTTTCATACTTAGGTTCCAATTCAGAAAAATATAAACTGAACAATAGAACAGAACCATACACACTACAAAAAATATTACGAACTCTGAATATTACTGGAGTTCTATGAAAACACCAAACCATTATTTTCAACACCTCTACACATACGCCTTTCAGGCCTTGCAGTGTGCAAGGCTTATTAAATTGAGACCTCAAAGAAATGAGCGGATCAATATTTTAACAGACAGCAAGAGCGCACTAGGAGCTCTGACAAACCCGAAGGTGACATCAAAACTGGTCTGGGAATGCCATCAAGAACTGAATGAACTTGCGAACAGGAACAAATTAACTTTGTACTGGGTGCCAGGGCATTCAGGAATCACAGGTGATGATAAAGCTGATGAATGCGCTAGACACGGATCAGCAACTTCATATATAGGTCCTGGACCAGCTCTGGTACGAAACCAGATCAGGACATGGACCAATAAGAAGCACACAGAGTACTGGACAAAAGTACCTGGCAACAAACACAGCGGAACCTTCATCAGGAAACCGTCCAAGAAAAGAACCGAAGAACTATTTCAATATAGTAGGGATCGGCTCAGAATAATTACAGGGTTACTAACCGGTCATTGTCCGCTAAGAGGACACCTGAATAAAATGGAGCTGTACAACGGAGAGCTCAGCTGCAGATTATGCAATGTGAGGCACTGAATCACAGTAGGCAGGCAATATATGGACGTACAAAATTATGACCAGAAGAATATGACGAACATCCAATGCGGAACCTGTACAAACTAGTACAGGAAACGAGACTGATGGAATGGGTGTCATGAGAAGATGGAAAAATAAACGCAATAAGCCTAAGATACTGCAGTGTTTTCTGGAGACTTGGACTAAATGGAGAAGTCAGACAGCTCCCAAGGGACCAACATCATCATGTATTGATATATAACGTCACCTACACGGAACACAATCATCCTCCATGGTATACTTCTCACCTCCTTTTCTGTTTATTGATGTAGAAAAAGTCAACATCTTTCATAACTGGTTTCTGTTTTACTGAGTAATAACCTATTCCTTATGTCTCTTTGTTTAGGCAAATACTCCCGATTCAATTTCTCACTACTTTGGTTTTTTTTCAGGACAAAACGCAAGCACTACAGGAAAATCCTCAAGGGCTCTCAGTGCGGTGCTTGTGCGAAAGTAGCGATTCACATTGGATTTGAATCGCTGGAGATCAAATCCATTTTAAAAAACGTTCTCAGGAAGTTTATTCCACACAAACGAAGTTCTCCAGATGAAAGAGTTCTTGAAGAGAGAAGTTTGAGGTGTACTGAGTTGCACCTCAAAACGATGAACAGCAACAGTCCGACGCGTATTCCAGATATCGTCGCCCTGAGATGCAAATGTTAGGACATTTGCATCTTAGGTAAAATACAAATTTTACAGGAGAGACAAAAAACTTCTCATTTCCCAAATGAATTGAAACTTGATTTTTTTTCTGTCAAGTGATGATTAATACTATGATATTATTAGAGTTATGAATTTTCTCATGAAGTGAATGTTTTCCATTAAATACAGGAGGCCATATTCAAGAGCTATGTAGGCACTATTGTGGAGTTAATATCTGTGAAGGAAATAATAATGGAAAATTATATATAAGGATGTTATCTTTATTCATACAACTCTGGAACTGAAATTGAGGAATAGTGAACTTCTACAAATGTGGTAAACTATCATAGAAAGCATGATAGTCCTTCTTTAGGGATACTTTGAGGCTCATGAGATCCTGAAATTTCTAATTTTTTATGGGTATAGGATTGGGATACATCAGTGGCAAATCATTATCATTCCAAATTTTCTTATCTTTCTGCATGGTAATTGTTTCCAGGTCTCAGAATAACAGATTTTATACATGAATCCATTTTCGTTATACTGATGTGCTGTTATATTAGTCACAGTGGGATCGCCTGTTGCTCTTTCTGGTCGAATAGACTTGATAATATGAACATGTTGGAAATTTTTGAAAAAAGTGTGATCCAGGTATTTTACTGTGTAGAACATGGTTTTGCATACCCTGATTCTAGTAGTTGTTTCTAGATGATACATGTATGAAAATTCTCTTCTTGATTCGTTCTCAACTTTTCGATCTCTAGCTCTCTTGATTGGCAGTTTTTCAACTGGTACTAAGAGAAACATTCTCTTCTCACTCCACGAAAGTTTCCAAAATGTTTCGAATATTTGTATCCTCTGTTGATCTGATATTCCTTTACATTTCAAGGCTGATTTTTCCCCTCAGTTGCACCTTGCTCCCATCACTTTGGCTCATTTCAGTACATTAAAATCCCATTCCTTCTCCTGCTTTTTTTCCAAAACATTCTTTTCCAGATTGTCTATTCAATTTATTCTTGTTTTTTTCCAGGTTTCTCGATTTATATGTCTTCTTTTTCTGCGCTTTCTCAGAGAAATTTCAGCTGCTCCTTCATTTCTTGGCATTTCTTCTCGATCTTCTTTGCCACTGGAATCAGTTTCCAAGTCACTCTCCCTTTGTTCATATGTCTGGTCGTTAGAATAAGAATTAGAATTAGGCTCTTGGTTATCATTTTCATGCTCTTGATTATTGTGCTCATAATATTCGTGAGTCTCAATTTCCAGAGTATCAGGTACTAAAGGTCAGGAAGTAACGTGTCAGGTACTTGAATATTAGCAGGTCCTAAAGTAGCAGGTTTTTGGGTAACAGGTTCATGAGTAGCAGGTTCTCGAGTATTAACTTCTTCAATGGCAAGTTCTTGATGAGTATCAGGTTCTTGAATACCATTCAGACCTCGAAAAGTGATTTCTTGTTTATAAATACAATTCAGTAGATTTATTTTTTCATCAGCTGCTCACAATATTAAATCATCAGAAATTGAAGCTCCAGATGTAAATATTGCATCAAGATCATTATATTCAACCATTTTATTTACTTGAATGTCG
Organism: Leptinotarsa decemlineata; assembly: GCF_025532065.1. Classification (NCBI taxonomy): domain Eukaryota; kingdom Metazoa; phylum Arthropoda; class Insecta; order Coleoptera; family Chrysomelidae; genus Leptinotarsa; species Leptinotarsa decemlineata. Next base: position 11,269,443 of record NW_027412692.1, on the reverse strand, counting down.
TATGCCTCAAAGAATACTACATTTTCAGTAGTTAATTCAGGAGGTAAAGAATCCAAATTCATTATATTAGTGCAAGTAGATGTTGTCGGTTTGATAAATGATATTTTTTCCGAAGACCGTGTATCTGTTGCGGAACTAAACGTGGTTTGAATGTTAGCCTGGTTTATGTTATTTTCTATATTGAATGAATTTTGTGAATCGACACCCGCCATGGTGAGCATTCTATATGATCTAGATTGTTTGTTCATTCTGTTAAATTCTGTTATATTCCATTACCATCTGCAACGAGTACAGGCACTGTTACCGTGAGACTTTCCGTACCGTCTTGAATTATACAATTGGATGTTGGAAATGATCAGAAGAAATTGTGACTTTCCGAAGACGATAGAATTCACGGGACAAGATTATTAATTTTCACAATTACCACATATGAGCTGATGAAAACCCTCACGCTATTGTCGAAACTAACCATTAAGAACAGTTTTCTCTTAACCTTCTCAATTAAATGGTGAGGCAAACGTTCAATTTTTAAGAGAAGTGTACCCAGTACTGCTGGAGGAAGTTTCTTTGGGCATCAGGAGGGATATGCATGATGGGGCTCCCGCCCATTTTAGTTAAGTAGCACGTCAGCATTTAACTGAAGCATATGCAAATCAGCGGATAGGTCGAGGAGGACCACAGAACTGGCCCGCTCGATCCCTGGCTTTCAATCCTCTCAATTTCTCTATTTGGGGACATTTACAGCATTTGGTTTATCGTACTCCTGTCCACGTCGTAGAGGACTCAAGAAACCGCATCATCGATGCGTGCAGGGTAATCAGAGAGTCTCCAGAAATATTTGAGCGAATACGTGGCTCAATCCGCCGACGTCTAGACGCATGCGTAATGTCTGAAGGTAGACATTTTGAACATTTACTATGATTTCTATGTTGTGTATTTTGTTATTATTGAATTAATTTTGTGTATTACCCTTTAATCGTTTAATGAAGGTACTTACTACAAAATAAGAATAAATCCGGTTCGCATTTATGACGATGTGTTTGTTTTGGGCAAAACACTCAAGAGACATTTTTTGTTCAGAATGAAACATGCTATCGGAAATAAATTTTCAAATGGTAAACAAATAATAAGACAAAAAGTTACATTAGAAATAAATTTTAAGGGTTGCGTTTTCCACCCCTTACAACCATGGGGTAAACCAAATAAATTACTGGCTAAGTGTCTTTTTGGTATTACAAAACGTCAGGTTAATTTCAATATTGTAACTCTTTCAGTGCTTGTGAAAAAAATTGTTATACAAATTTCATGTACCCCCTTTAAGGGGCTGTATCTTAACAAGGGATGCTCCCATGAAGTTTCTTTGTATGAAAGATCTTTTTTTAATCGATGAGGAATCACCTCCTTGAATGTTTCACACTTATTCAGTTACACCCTGTATTGTGATAGAGTTTCAAGTCATCTGCGTATAAAAGGAAATTGACTTTAATCTCAGCTCCCATATCATTGATGAACATATTGGACAGTAGGGGTCCTAGGTTTGACCCTTGTGGTTCATCAGATGTAGCTACATATTCGATAAATTTGAGGAAATTGAGTTGGACATACCGTTTACGGTTGTAAAAATACGATTTGAAAAGAGTAATTAAGTCATTGGATAACCCAAAAGTCGAAAGCCTGTTGAGCAGGATACTATGGTGTTAGGCAAGAGCACCAGTAACATCGATTTACGGGATAAAATCCGTCACAACTCTGAACGTTTCAGATTATATCGATACCAATGTGTGGGATATCCAGAAACAACGCCCTTTTTTCGCCTGGTATATTTGGTTTATGGCACACGAGCCAAGGAAAAACATATTGTCGAGCTGGAATTCGCACGCTATTTCCAACTAAAACGATTCGAATGAAATAAGTATACGCACCAAATTTCCCCCAGAATTTACGACCCTCGTGTGTCAAAATCGGGCTTAAAATATTGAAATAATAGATTTTGAAAGTTTACGTGCGCGGTTAGTTGACAGCTTGAAGTTTCCAAGGTATTCCCCCGGGGAAAGCTTTGTATCAGGCAACAGTGCGCTTCGCGGAGACTGGCTTACAATGCACTAAATTTTATATTGTTTCACCGCTGCCAGAACTTTTCCGTTTGTGTTTTTCTTTGTGCATCGTTCACTGAATAATCTTGCGCAACTTTTATAAACCTGCTCACTATCAATTTTGTTGTCGTTTTTCGTTAATCGCTCTCCCACCATTCGTTTACATCAGAAAGGTGGTTAATTCGATTCAATTAAATAGAAATAAATCATTTTGATTGCTTTTGAATCAAGATTAATTACCTGTGGCAATTGTCTGAGTATTCCAACCCCAAATTTTTTCTTTTCATCGTGCTGTAGAATATTCCAACCACAACACTGTATGATCGATCATAACCATTGATAGGTTCGATTATTATCCTACTCAAATATTGACAGACCAGATTGACATTTATAATCATTTCTTTTGTCCAAAAATGAATGGATTCTGATCACAATGGTCCTGATTCGGAAATAATAATGTATACAAAGTAATTTCAGTAGTACGGACTGGTTTTGAAATTGCTATATATCAATTTTGGATATGAGCAGTCGCTGTTGATGGAGTAAACGAAGTAGAATGTAGATTTTCTCACATTCAGTTTCCATTAGAAGTTTGGGATGAAGCAGTGTACGTGGATTGTTGAAAAAATAAGGTGAATGTTAAATTTCGCAGTCTACGTTCTTTCTGTGTTACTATCTCCATTCGGGTTTGAAGGCCGTCGTAGTTTGGAATTGCATTCATCTTAATGATTCACCGATGACTCGTGATTTCTAGTTCAAAAGTTGTATTTATGTTGACTCAGGTAGTCCACCTCTCTTGTTGATGCGTTGCTATCAGCCAAAGTGTTATTACCTGTTAATGTTGAGGAAGTAAATGAATTGTTATGAAGAACCGTCGCATCCATCAATGACTTACCAAAAAGTGCGTTCCAAAATTACTGAGAGGGACTTCTTTGAAGGAAACACAATAGAAATTGATGAATATATATATATATATATATTTTCTGAGAAAATTAAAATTCACATCATGTTTTAATAGAAGGCGTATTTATAAAAAAATGTTTCGTTTTTTGAAAAATAGAAGATAGAAGAGTGTGTATACTGATTGGTTCAAATTAGTTATTGAAATCCATATTTCTTCTTGAAAAGCTTTTTTATTGTAAAGTTATTCCAAAAATGATGTTGGTTATACCTCTCTTCTAATACTAGAGAAATTTGAATTCAAAATTAATTTTTGAAAATGTATTCAACATATTATTTCTCCATGTTGGGTTTTTCTTTTCGAAATCATGAGGTTGAATACCTTGCTGTTTGAAATTTATAACTTACCATGAAGACTGTTCATGGTGACGAATTTTTACAAATGAAATGTATGCAATACAGATATATTATACAGTATTTTCATACAAGTATTTTCCTAGGATTTGGCTAAGTTATGTGGATGATATTTTCGCGATATTCGATACCAAAAAATCGAATATTGAGGACTTTGTTTCCTTTTTAAATAATAGATGTCCATCAATAAAATTCACGTATGAGTTAGAAAATAAGAGACAACTACCATTTCTTGACGTTTTGGTAATGAGCCAATATGGAGAGTTACAATACGATATATTAAAAAAAAAAAACAAGCACGTACATGTATTCCTGACAGTTCCCATCACTGTGGATAGAACAAACGTGCTGGGTTTTCTCCATGTTGGGTTTTTCTTTTCGAAATCATGAGGTTGAATACCTTGCTGTTTGAAATTTATAACTTACCATGAAGACTGTTCATGGTGACGAATTTTTACAAATGAAATGTATGCAATACAGATATATTATACAGTATTTTCATACAAGTATTTTCCTAGGATTTGGCTAAGTTATGTGGATGATATTTTCGCGATATTCGATACCAAAAAATCGAATATTGAGGACTTTGTTTCCTTTTTAAATAATAGATGTCCATCAATAAAATTCACGTATGAGTTAGAAAATAAGAGACAACTACCATTTCTTGACGTTTTGGTAATGAGGAGCCAATATGGAGAGTTACAATACGATATATTTAAAAAAAAAAACAAGCACGTACATGTATTCCTGACAGTTCCCATCACTGTGGATAGAACAAACGTGCTGGGTTGAATTTTTTGGTGCATCGTCTTTTGACTTTCCCTCTAACACATGATAGGTTCACAGAAGAAAAACGTACAATACAGGAAAAAGCAGCCACTAACGGTTTCTCGAGGGGTATTGTAGATGATATAATAAGGAAGAAGAAGTTTAGGTTGAGAATGAACGAAATCTCTACTTTCAGAAAGGACAAAAACCAAGATAAATGTATCTCAGTCCCATACCACCAATATACGAAGAACTTTGGAAAGATTTTCAAGGAACTAGGTATGAAGGTGGTTTATAAAACAAGTCATACACTACAGACCTTTTGGGAAGTCCAAAAGACAAAGTCGAGAATTCGGAAAAGTCTGGAATTTACGGAATTGAATGTAAGGACTGCGATGCAGAATATTATGGACAGACAAAAAGATCTATTGAAGTGAGATATAAGGAAGGAACACATAGCACATTTGAAATATGGAATACCTGAAAAATCAGCAGTCGCCCATCATATTTTGCAACAAAACCATTCCATAGACTTCAGTTCATTAAGATTAGTTAGACAAGTTAACAATAACAGGCAACTAGATGCCTATGAGAGTGTAGAAATAAGTAAACATAATGATATTATGAATATCGATGATGGACTAATACCAAATAGCATACTATATAGCTTGTTAAAATAATATTGTTGGGTTTACTGATTACTACATAAGGACACATTGTAAATATATTTAGATAGGCAATATTGTGAAATTGATTTTTATATGACTGAAAATTGTTTTATATATAGCTATAACATTTGAACATTACATAGGGACATATTGTAAAATAATAAGGCTAATTGTAAAATTAATTTAAGATGGTATACCTGTGTGAGTGGTATACCTGTATGGTTTACCTGTATGATATATCTGTATAGCATAAATAGCTTTAGTTTCGCATTTCCAGTTTCATCTTCTTCAATCGAAACACGTGTTGAGGTGTTAAAAAAACGATTTGGTGTTGGGAAAAAACTCCAGTAATATTCATGGCTAAATTGGTTATTGGTAAACAATATAACAGATATACTTTTTCAAAGGACAAAACATAAGCACTACAGAAAAATACTCAAGACGCTCTCAGACCGGTGCCTATGCAAAGAACCGATTCACATTGAATTTCAACCGCTGGTAGTTTATTCTAGATAAACGCAGTTCTCTAGATGAAAGATTTTTTAAATAGTGAAGTTCGAGGTGTACTGAGTTGAACCTAAAAAGATGAGCAGCCACAGTCCGTCGCGTATCTCTTGGTATGTTTGGGGACAGAGCTCCCTACATGATAACAATACCCCAAAAAAAGTATGATCTAACCTTAATAAAGCATCACAAGTTGCTGAACTGTGTAGAGTTTTCTGGTTTGAACCAGTGTTCCAAACTTTTTAGAAACGACCTTTGCGATTCCAGCGACATGATTGTGTCCATTTGAATCCCCAACGAACTTATCGAAGCAGAAAGTGGAATTGTCTGACCCGATATTATTATATCCGGTTCGGAGACATTCATTTTCTTGGAGAAAACCGATTCCTAGGTTTTTGAGGCATTTAAATGAACCTGTTTACTTTCACCCCAACTTGAAATATCTTCTAGATCATCATTAAGATATGCAACATCCTGCTGCCGGTGAAGATGTGCCTCCATAGCCGATGTCCTGGAATCCAAATAGAATGACGAGTCAAGTGTGCTGTCATCAGCAGAGCAATATATTTGATTCTTGGTGTTTCACAATATAATCCGGTCAATCTAGACATTGGAAGGTACGTAAATTTACAACAAACTGCAAAGCCTGTAATTGTTCAAAACATAGTTAAAAATGAGATTTTGAAATTCCGAATGATTGCGATGCCTGGAAAAAAATTATTCGAGGTCAAAGGTCGAAAATCTCGAAAAAAATTGGTTTTTCGCGATTTTCAGGAAAACAGTGAGATTTATCACAGAATAACTTCAAATAAAAATTGTAGATGATAGAATTTTCTACAAAAAGTGTATCAATACATTTTTTTCTTAGAGCCACCGTTTCTGAGATACGACGAGTCAAAAAGTTGTTAAAGTTGTAATCGTCATTATATGCACACGTTTCCACGCCACCTATGAGGTAGTTTACTTAGCGCGTTTTTTAAAAGTGGTTTCACCAGTAGGCCTTTTGTTTGAAGGTGGTTGACAATGTTTCGTGGTGTATTTCATCAGTTGGGACTTCCATTGTCTAATATAATATAAATTGAAAATAACTATTTAATTAAAAATTGAAGCTGGGTTTATTTGTCCGAATGTGAAAAAGTGTGAGCCACAATAAACCCTTGCGGGTTGCGGTGGAGGATCGAATAGACCCACTCACTTCAGACCTACCTACCTACCTGCTTGCTGCTTCCCAAACAGAAATAATATAAGTGTATGTTGTTTGGCTATTGTGCGTGTTACGGATTATTATTTAGGAGATGATGTGGTGAGTTATGCTGACGACACAGCAATTATATTTGTAGACGAGGATTGGCAATCTTTAAAAAAAAAGCTGAAAGTGACATAAAAATAATCCAAGAGTGGTTTAAAAATCGGCTTTTAACAATGAACATCGGGAAAACACATTTCATACCTTTCACCTCATACGTGAAGAACTTACCAGAATATGACACCCTTCAAATAGATGGCAACCAAACAATATCGATGGTCCAACATATTTGGGAGTATTCATATACTGTAATTTCAAATGGGACGTCAATATCGCCTTCGTCTTGAAAAAACTACGAAGTACATTGTCAGAGTTCAAAATATCTATCGAATATTTCGAAAATTGATCAGCTTCGGATATTATATTATGCCCTAGTTGAACCACACTTAAATTATGGAATATTAGCCTGGGGAGCGGCAACAAATAATTATACCAAACAACTGGAAAAAATACAAAAGTGGATCATCAAAATGATATTTAAGAAACCATACACTTACCCCACTAATGATTTATACCGCGAAACGAAGTTATTTGATCTTCGACAACTATATTTTCTATCAGCAGTAATGCGACAGCATACTCACAGAAATACACTGAGAGCCATAAACCATAACTACAGTACACGTCACAAAATCAATTCTTTTGTTATATCAATACCAGAAAAAACACCCTACAAAGAAGTTATGTCTACTTGGGACCCAAATTATATAGCTTGATCCCTCATGAAATTAAATAATATAATTTATTATATTATTTAATTTATATTATTATAATTTATTATTTAAAGCAAAAAATAAGGAATGGATAAGCGCCCAGTCACACCTTTCAATCCATCAAAATATTGATATAAAAAACATATATTACAATTTGTTATAAAAAAATCACATAGAAATTATTGCTCTATAATATAAGTATTCTTTCATTATAAGTATTCTTTCGTTACTGTTTCTTTGGTATTCATATTTAATATATAAAACATTATTCTCCCTTCATTCAAAACTTCTTCCATGATATTTTATATATACATTACTTTTAATTTTATATTTGCAACACTATTTTTACATTTTATATATAAAACACTATTTTTTCCATATTTTATATACTTTAGACTTCATATTTGAATTTTATATCAACATCACTATTTACTACTCTTTCCATGATATTTTATATATACAACATTATCCTTAATTTTATATTTACAGCACTATTTAAAATTTTATATTCACAACACTATTTTGAATTTCATTTCATTTTGAACACTTTATAATTCATATTTCAATTTCATATTTTCTTTTAATTTTCCTGATATGATTTCGAGATTCTGGATCTACGTGTAGACAATTTCACTGTAGTCAAGGCCCGCCTTTTGGTATTTTGTCTACTTTGACTAGATCCCCTATCAGGCTAATTAAATGTATAGATATTACTTTTGTAAAGTTTTACTCCCGCTACCAAGGCTTGCCTTGTTGGGTATTTATTTACCATTGAATGTCTTCTTTTATTGTAACTTTTCTTTTAATGTAATGTAAATAAATATTATTATTATTCAATTTCGTCCTAAACTAGTTTTGGGGGCTCTTGTAGTGAGAGCTTCTTGAAAATGGCTCCGAAATCGAAGCCGAAACGTCAAACAAGACGCGGTTCAACCCGGCTGAACAAAAAGCAAATTACAAAACAGTTTGAAATTCCAAGTTGATAAGTTCATTTCGGAAATCCCTAATAATTGTGTACTGAGTTCCATAATGAAGCCAGATTTTTTTTTGAAAACTTCTCTTCAAAAACATTCCATTTCCAATCGAATTATATCAACTAGTTCCATAGGTTTTTTTTACGAATTGTCATTGCGACGAAGGTTTTTGCAAGAGTTATTTGAATAGCTGTTTTCAATTATTTTTCGTAAGTAATGATGGAAAACATCAAAAAAAAAACAACAAAGTTTAATGGATAATATGGAAGACTGAAGTCGAATTATCTGTATACCAATCGCTTCCGTACTATTCTCAACACAGTGTTTCAGAATCATTCCACTGGTAGAATTGTTGATTTCCACCCTACGCCCTATCCAGTACTAACCAATTTTCTGTATCGCAGATGCCACATGCCCAACAAGTCGAGTAAATTATCCGATTGCCTCCAAACGCGGATTCCGTATTTGTAGACTTCATGCATAATCCAAGTTGCCGCAGGCTCGAAGTGGAAGCACCTATAAGGCCGCAGTTCGCCAACTGCAAGATTGCTCTTGTAAATATCTTATGTGCAATTCGCACTAGAGCCGTTTTCCGATTCAATCTAAACCGTTACACAGCTCCGTATGCATTTCCAACACTGTTTGCGGAACTTATCCAGACTTTCCGTTGTTCTATCCCAAACAAAAAGATTGCTGTAATGCCTTGAATCACTCACGATTTTATTGCCACGGTGATGGCTCGCTGGTCCCCTAGTGGTGATTGGAAAAGTTAGCTGGAATAAACATTGTCCGTTTGAATTTTGATGTAAATTGAGAAATATTAATAGGTTCCATGCGACTGTAATTCAAAAGGAAATCTATGCTATTGAATTGAAAGTCAATAATAATATTTTCGGACAGTCAAACGGCGTTATGAGCTCTTGGCTGTCTAAAATGGTAGCAAATTGCCAAAAACGATTCTCTTCAATAGGAAGACTTAACAGATTGTTTATAATAATAATAATATTCCTTCATTTTATCATTTGAATGCACAAATGTTACATAAATGATCAAAAACGTCAATATTTCAGTTACATCATTATATTCAGCAAGAACATGTCAACAATACAAATTTACATATCTGTTTGTTTGAAAAATTATGTTTTTCCGTTAATCAGCTGTCGCCCCCATAAGAACGACAACTCTCAGGAGTTGAGAAACTTGTGCGAGCTAAGAACTAACGAGGTCTTACCTTTTAACGTGTGAAGCGGTACGATGAAATGATGGTTGTCTACTTCCAGGCCTAATTATTTCGATATATACCTTACCTGTTCAATCGGTTCCAGCGCGAGCGTTTTTGTTTCCTTCCGTAAAAACGCTGGGTGTTATCTTTAAATCGTTCTGTTTAAATCTGTTTAAAATCTGTTTTTCCGTTAACCAGCTGTCGCACCCCTACGAACGACAACCCTCAGAAGTCGAAACTTCGACCATTTCATTTGGTTGTTCGATGATAGGTGTGACCTCGTGATTTTAGAAACTTACGAAATTCTGTACCAATTTCGACTAGGTTTCTCGTCTGGCACAGCTAATGGTGCATCACCCTTTAAATTGTACACACACCAATTCGAATTTATTTATTTATTACAGGTATCTTGAACATTGACCAATTGAACTGAATCTACTGAAATTCGGCCTAGTTTATTGAACAAAAATACCAGTAGTCCGAACCCCGTACTTCCAACGAAACTGACCAAAAGTCGATTATGTCAGAGCGGCCGGTAACACGGCAATACCGACAAACTCTAGAAAACAACAATCAAGAAGGAGCAGTGGCTCAACAGCCACAGTCAAATACGGGGGCTATGTCTGGTATGTTACAGCAGTCTGCTGATCAGGAACCACCACCAGCCTTTAGTGGAGTAGCCACCCCAAAAAAGGGAGATGATCAAGGTAGGAACGTTTCATTTTTGTCGACTAGTGCTGAAAGACCACAACAAAGAAGAAGGTCTTTGAACTTTGGTAGTTCATCAAAGGGGCCTAATTCTAATTACTTGTCCGAAAATCAAAACCAATCTCCTCGGCATGATTCAATATCATAATCAACGAAAAATTCATTCTACATAAAGGGGTTTTATACCTACGCCAAGTTTTTGATGAGGTCCACTTGTTATGTATTCCTAAAGTCCTTGTTACTCAGTTTATCAAGGAATACCATGGTTTGCTTGGTCATTATGGGGTATTCAAAGTTTGGTCTGCACTACGGCGTGATACTTGGTGGCTAAATATGCACCAAGACATCAAACGAGTTATAGCCTCTTGTGATGTTTGTCAGAAAACCAAAGTTTCAATTTTGCCTCATCCCGAATTACACTCTAATACCCGTTGGCCCTAACGATTGTATTGGCCGTGATTTATATGGCCCTTTGCCCCGATCCAGGAATGGCGTAGTACACCTCTGTGTGGTTCTCGATATTTTCACCAAACTAGTAACTTTATACCCTCTCAAGAAGGCTACTACTAAGGTAATCTTGAACCGACTATGTTCGGATTATTTTACTAAAGGTACCTAGGGCGGTACTAACGATCATGGTACCCAGTTTACCGCGGCCGCGTGGACCGGGCCTTTCGTAAGATAGGTATGAAGATTATCCATAGTTCGGTGAGGCATCCTCAAAGTAACCCTTCAGAAAGGGTGATGAGGGAGCACGGCCGTTTATTCCGTACATTTTGCTCGGAAAATCATAATAGGTGGGCTTGGGAAATAGGACGTATGTCTGAGCTCATGAATTCCGTGGAGCAGGGCTCCTGTATCAGTCCGTGAATTGATTTGGGCCCGGCGAATTACTTCTCCTGAAGGCTAACTACACCTCATCGGTATTAAAACAGGAAACTAAGAAATGCCTAATACACTTTGAAGGCCCTTATAGGGTTAAAAGAAGGGTTAGCTATGCAACTTACATCTTATCCTGCCCGTACTCAGAAGTGGAACGTGGTACTTTCCATGCTAGCCATATGAAGCGGTATATTGAAGATTCCAATCTTGATACGGAGTTTCCATCCAAATCCTGTTAGGTTGGATTCTTGGGGGCAGATAAAGCGGTACGATGAAATGACGGTTGTCTACTTCCAGGCCTAATTATTTCAATATTGTGTCAAATATAGAAAATAATCATGAAATGATTCAGATTCATTTAAGTAAATACATGAATTGAAAGATGTTCCAACCTCACTTCAATATTTTAACACAAAAACACTCAGTATTCAGAATTCCATCTTTTGATATTTCAAGTTCATAGACATCGAAATTGATCCGATCACAGGATATGGAATATAAAACAATCTCCAAATATGCAAACTTGGCACAGATTGCATGCTGTGCATTTTACCTCAGTACAGTGACCGGATCAAAGTCGCAATGTCAGCGTATAATTCTTTATAAATATTGAGGGAGGTCAAGATCATGGATCAGAGTTAACAGTTAACAGTCAACAGACAGCATTCATTTACGTATCGATTGGGTCTTCAGAAAATGCAGCACATCTCCTTTTCTTCAATCCTGCTGGGTGGCAGTATTATGTAAGTTTTTTGATTATTTTAATGTATTTTTTCTTATTAACATTTGAGTGTGAGTTTATTTAAAGTATTTTTTTCCGTTTCTTTTACAATAAACATTCAATTAAGTTTTAAATGAGTTCTTTTATTATTTGAATGAATGAATGAATGGGTGAAACAGCGAATAAAATCCTCTCGTTAATAGCCAAGCGAGAACTGAGTTGCGACAATATACCTTTCCTGTTCAATCAGTTCCAGCGCGAGCGTTTTTGTTTCCTTCCGTAAAAACGCTGGGTGTTATCTTTAAATCATTCTGTATTTGACCATTTCATTTGGTTGTTCGATGATAGGTGTGACCTCGTGATTTTAGAAACTTACAAAATTCTGTACCAATTTCGACTGGGTTTCTCGTCTGGCACAGTTATCTTGAACATTGACCAATTAAACTGAATCTACTGAAATTTGGCCTAGTTTATTGAACAAAAATAGCAGTAATCCGAACCCCGTACTTCCAACGAAACTGACCAAAATTCGTTTCGTTACACGTGTGATTCCTAAACATGTATGTATAAAAAAAAAACAATTATTTAGTTCAAAAATAAAAAATTATTATCATAGAAAGAAATCGTCTATGGAATAACAACAATTACTAAGTAGGATCTTTCTTAGTCTTAATTTAAAAATGTGAACATTGGAGGATGCATTTATATGATCATCAAGGATATCTAGAGCTTACAACCGATACAATAAAAAATTCTTTGATTCAGAGATGTGCCATGAAAATCAGGCTGCAAGAGATTTCTATGACGGGTGTTATAGCAATGATTGTTATCTTTTGCAAACTTATTTTTATTCTTATAGATATAAGTGCAAAGCTTCCAGTATAAAAAACTGTAAACTGTTGGTACATCAAGAGTTATAAAGTATTTAGGACAACCAGTTCTCATATCAATACTTTCCATAGCGTATTTTTGAAGAATGAAGATCCGATTCATACCGGCACCGTTTCCCCAATTCAGTATAACATACTTCATGTGTGAGTGAAAATGTATAGCAAAGTACAGCGTAAGCAAGACATTTTTGCTGCAGTGGTCTTTCATATACTTTATGCCATAGCAACTACTCCTCAGTTTATTAGACAATAGTTCTATATGACTTGCCCATTGCATATGTTTGTCGAAAATTACTCCCAAAAGTTTCACCTCATCACTTGTTTTTCTGTATTTTTGAATAACACAGATGATCTTTGTTTGGAGCGCCCAAAAATTACTGTGACTGTTTTGTTATTATTCAGTAATAGACAATTCTTTTCAGACCAACGAATGATATCTTCATAAATCTTCTCAATTAGTAAATTGGTATCATCTACATAACACACTTTTTTTATATCGTGGTTTCTTTCCATTAGACGCATTATATAATTTACAAATATATTTAACAATAAAGGTCCCAATACAGATCCTTGAAGTACACTTCGATTTATTTCACGGTAACTACTCAGAACTCCATCCAGTCTAACAACGTGACTTCTGCCATTTAAATATGATTCAAATGATTTCAGCGGTATCCCCCTAACTTCATACTCCTAACTTACCACATAAAAGCCTATAATTGACTAAGTCGACAGCTCTTGAAAAGTGAATGAAAAGACCCAGAGCATATTTTCCCTTATCAAGATTGTCTACAAGACATATTTGAAAATCACACAGAGCAGATTCTGTGCTCATATTTTTACAGAATCCATGTTGATTTCTGGATAACAGTCTCTGACTCCACAAGAATGATGAGAGTTGATTAGTGATGTTCATTTCAATGAGTTCAGAGAGACTTGACAATAAACTGATGACTCTATAATTGGAAAAGTCATCAGGATCACCTTTTTTGTGTAATGGAAGCACCACAGCTAACTTCAAGCATTCTGGGAAAATTCCTTCAGAATAACAAAGGTTGATGGGAAAAGCCAATGGTTCACATAAACCTGCATACGATTTTTTCATTAGGTTATTTGATATTTCATCAAATCCACTTGATTTGGAAGATTTCAAATTACCAATCATTATTTTATGGTCTTGATTCCTGACCATACTGTCTTGGAAGGCAATGAGGCTGCTGACTCCCTTGCAAAGGAGGGTGCTGCTAGCAGCTTCATCGGACCAGAACCTGTCATTGGCATCGCTTTACGCTTTGCCATACAAATAATGAACACCTTGATGACAATAAGATTATAGGACTTCTGACACAATCTTCCAGGATTGGCTCAATCCATGGCGTTTATTCACCCTTAGAAGTTTGAAACCAACCAGTTGTTGGACTATAGTAGGAACGAACTACTTTGTCTAATATGCCTTCTTGGATTTGCCTTCTTGGACGTGGACTGTAGGAAGACAGTCAATAAGACAATAAGGCTGCTGACTCCCTTGCAAAGGAGAGAGCTGCAAGTAGCTTCATCAAACCAGAACCTGTCATTAGTATCGCTTAACGGTTTGCCAAACAAATATTGAACACCTGGATGGCAAGAAGATTGGAGTCCTTCTGACTTGGCTTGGCTTGGATTGGCTCAATCCAAGGCGTTCATTTACCCTTCGAAGCTTGAAACGAAACAGTTGTTGACTATAGTAGGGACGAACTATTTTGTCTAATAGGCCTTCTTACAGGTAACTGTTGTCTGAAACATTCTATGAAGAGACTTGGACTGTCGGAAGACAGTCAGAGTTTGGCAGAGCTGCACTTCCACCATCTGACCTGAAGTATTGTGGTACCAATCAGCTTTCAACATTCATTCATCAGTTCTGTGAAATTTGATGTCTAAAAAGTTGGAATAATATTTTTTCCAATTTCCAAAGTGAATTTCGTGACCCGTTTGCGAAACAAAGATAGGTTGAACCTGGTAAAGTATTGTAAACCCGACTGAAGCACTCTCTTAGCGTTCTGCATTCATAATGAGCATTCATGACTATTGACTATTGAGAAATAGAGTGTAATATTTCCTATCTTCTTCAGTTTTGGAGATATGAAGATACAAATTTCAGATAAAAAATATTTTCGATTCTATTTCTGATACTATTTTGCTACCTATTCAGAAGTATCTCAAAAATAAGTGGACTCGATGGGAAATATTTCTGTGAACGATTTGATGTTTTTTTGAGTTCTCAATACTCCTCAGTATGGAAAAAAATTATAAATAAATAGAAAGTATATGCGAAATTTCACAAATCAAGACTTACTTGATAGGTGAAATTCATAATTTTTTCGAGAGTACCATAGTCTGCTTAGTATGCCTGGCAAATTTGAATTTTTAAATCATCAGGCTCATTATATGAGGGTGATACAAAAAGTTCCCGACCTAACAAACCGTAATTCGTGGATTTTTGTCATGGCAACCACTGCAAATGTGATAATTTTTCGGTAAGTTCTGCCTTCAGTTCATTGTATGATGTTCACCATAAAGGGTTTTAGAAAAACCGTGGCACGTGTTTCGCTAAACAATAGCTTCCTCAAGCATGAAGTTTATGCTTGAGGAAGCTATTGTATACCGAAACACGTGTCGCGGTTTTTGTAAAACCCTTTATAGTGAAAATCATACAATAAACTGTATAAATTAGTTTTTTAATATGGATTCTCATCAAGTAACGGCTAGTTCTATTCAATTATTGAAAATAATTGACTGAAATAACCCCATGACTATCCAAAAAAACAGTCGCTATCACTTTTTCAGCCGAAAAAAAACCTTTTGTTCATTTTGGAGCCGGTTGCCCCTGTGAAGTCCAATGCTTGGACTGCATTTTTATTTCGGGCGTATAATGTTGTATCCATGATTCATCTACTGTGATTATTTGGCGCCAGAACTCGAATTTACTGCGCCTACACTGCGCCAACACAGCATTGGAAATGTTCATTCTTACACGTGTTCGGTCTAACGTGAGCAAACGCGGCACACAACGGGCTAACAGCTTACACATGCTCAAATGTTGATTTAATATGTGATAACTAGGTTTTTTCGACCTGTTCATGAGGTCTGATATCTCTCTCATTTCAATTCGCCGGTCTTCCAGCACCATTTGGTGAACTTTCGCGATGTTTGCCTTGGTAGTTGCAGATTTTGGACGTTCGGATCGTTTTTCGTCTCCCAAACTCTTGCAGCCAAATTTAAAGTTAGCTGCCCAAAATTTCGCCATGGTAAATGATGGTGCATAGTCCCCATATACAGAATCCAACTCATCTCTAATTTTCGTAGGCGTATGGCCTTTCAAAAAAAAATTCAATCACAGGTCGATATCCGATTTTTTTCATTTTCATAAACTACAGTGAGTAACTATCAACAGATGAACAACGAATTTCAATAGCTTCCATTTACGAGTGCTGCTGAATTCGTGTTGAGACCGGTTCTAGCACTGCATTTGAATTTAACAGGGAGGCGAGGGCTGGTGTATAGAAACAGGAAAACATTTTCAAATCTTTTCGAAGTGAAAGTTGTTTCCAGCACTGTACTGAAAGATTTCTGACAGCCTCCCACATCAACTCCCGCAATTCCGTGCGAAACAAAAGCACTCTGTTATTATTTAGTCGAACAAAACAAAGAAGAAGGTTACAATGGATGTGCGCGGTTCCTCCAGAAGTTCCACCAACTTTGGGAAACAAATCAAATAAAGAGCTCGTCTACAGCCCGTCAAAAGCACGCGTTCACCTTATATGGTATGCATAAACAGAGAAGGACCGTTGTCCGCTATTTTCTCATGCATTATTCCGGTAGGAACAGACCTCGGCCGACATCTGCGTTCCTATTCTCTGTCATGTAAATTAGCTGATTGCAGCTTAATTCAGTTTCTGTATTTGTATGGCTTCCGCATAATCCATACTGCCACGGAATCCACTTCAAACTTGAATTCAGAATTCAAAAACAAGTTTCGGACCCCAACAACCAAATTTGAAATGTGGTTGATGTATTGTTCCTGAATAATTTCTCCGCAAGCGAGATGGGAATCGCTCTAAGGATGAGATTGGTTGATGTTCTTCTCTCAGGAATGTTTTGATGTACGGTGTAATTATTAATTTCACGTTTGGATGTGTAATAACCTGCAAACTTCAATGTGGATATCATACTGTTCAGCATGCTAGATGCAAATGAGTTTTCGTTAATTGCTATGGAGCTGCAATGACTAATTCATACACAGTATCGATATTTGTATGTTTAGTTTGAAGATCTCATGATTGGGGATGATTGGAAGAGTCGTCCTAATTGGTGGTTATCAAGTATTTATAGGAAAGGTTGGACCTACAGGAAAATGTAGTTGATCAACAATACATCAGGAGTTGTAACATACATGATTGAGCGTTTGAGAAAAAAAGTTTGGGCTCTTTACTCATCTATCTTCATACAACAGAATAATGAGGGAATTTTCCAATGAAAGAGAGGAAGATATTGTTTCCAAAATGAAATCCAAACTAGAATGTGTAGATCATGCAAAGAATTAACTTTCAAACACAACCTGGAAGATAAAGCCATTTCGAAACATCTACTCCTATATAAACATTGAATTATACAAAAAACACTCTTTCCTATTCACTTTGTACTCCAAACATTTATCATGGAATTGAATCAGATAACATCCACATGATTGCTACATAATTTAGTGTAGGAAGGAGTGAAATTTCATTCACATGTCATCTTCAATGGCCAATATACGATGTTTTAGGTAACGTCACGAAATGATGCACTCAATTCATTCAATAAATTATGATTTTATATCACGATCATATACATGACAGTATGTAAAAATATTCGTTCGCAAATGTGATTTAACCTCAGCCATAGGAATCCTGTTAAAATTGAAAGAGGTATATTAAGAAAAAAAGATTTTTAGGAATATAATAGTCATGAAAATAAAATTTTTATGATAGGGAATTTGAAATTAAAAACAACGACGTTCAAGATACTGGGTGAGTCTAGCGTTGCGCTAATAGTGCCTTCTGGATTGGTTAACTTTCATCCAGTAACTGGATTCAACAATCACCAACTACTAGTCTCAACGGTGAAGCAGCTAACCGCTGAAAGCTGTTGTACGTACATTTGAATAAGAAAGAGTCCAGGTTGGTGATAAAAACATTCTAGAATATTTAGATATATTTTCAGAGTGTGATGAACCCTCTCCCACAAACAGAATCGTACATTGAATCACACCGTAAGTCTTCATCAAATCGTCTTTCTACCCCCAAATTCATGAGGAGGAATTGAATAGATTAATAAACATGAAGCTAGAAGATCATACGTCTTCTGTTCCTCTCTGGTCATCCCCAGTATGGGTTGTATCAAAGAAAATAGGAGCACCGCAAGAACAAGAAAAAACAAATCAAAATACATGATAAAAACATCCCCAAAACGATATTTCCAGTAGAAAACTGTCATTATGAATTCTTTAGGATGACTTTTGGCCTTGAAAATGCTCCATCAACGTTTCAAATTAGAAATGATGCTTCTTAATTGTATTTTATCGCCAAAGTGGAAAATGAAAAACAATGAGAGTGTGATAGTTGCTAAAATATATGACATGGAGTTTTTGTGCTAGAATATCAATAATACAAAAAGTTATATCTTCAGAATAAAAATATTCACTAAATTCACTGGATTTAATATACAATGCACCAATTGGAATTCATATTATAGAAAAAACTTATATTTTGATGTATAGGGTGTTCAATAAAGTTGAGGGTTATTTGAAAAACGTTTATGAGAAGTAAAAAATTATAAATAACAATAGGGATACAGAATGGAAGAAATATCAATAATTAGATTGAATGGAGAGATATATTTATTGAAAAAAGGATAGATATTTGAATTCAGCTATGACATTTGTGGAAGACGTACATGTAGTGTACAACATATTGTTTTCCCATTAGAACTTTGAGGTGAAGGAGTGTACTTTTCTAAAAAAAACGTATATCTGAATTTTTCCTTTACTGAAATTGCAGCGTAATATATTACAATCATTTTTATTCAAATAAAATGTCATATTAGGCCTATGCCTCCTATGTGACGGTACTTCTCGAAAAGTCATGTGAATATTGTAAGTTCGGATGGACACACTATGCGAACGTGGATGGTTCCATTTCTTCACTCTCGAATGCGACAAAATATCAAGGTTGGATGAAGTTGCATCACTTTTCGCCGAGAGATAGCTACCTACTTTTTTTTCAAATAGATTGGAGGCTCTTAAGATACTTCGTTCAATAGATATTTCCATGCTCTATTCAACATGTTTCCATTTTCATAAATCAGATCAGTAATTTTCGGACAATAAGCAGTTTTATTTCTTTCTGTGAATCTGTCAACGAACGATAAATACAATAATGAAAAAGTATTCAAACTATCTAGTTGATTGCAATTAATGTTGGTAATGTTCATTTCCTGATAATGAGAATGCCTGTTAACATATTTATTCTTTACATAATGAAATGTTCCTGGAGTATTATTTTGCAAGCAACTCTTTCTACAAACATGAGTCCTGAAATAAAATGCAAATATGTATCGTACACTCCACATCTAGAGGTATCATATCAGGTTAGCCAGTGGGCTCTTCTTAGAGAGTTTGTCTATCGATATCAAGGTCGGACAAAGTTCACGTATTGAAGTATAATTTTGAGTACTTTTTGATGAGAATGACAATGCCGTCGTCGCTGAAGGGGTGTTTGGGATCGAGTGTGATTTTATGTGAATTTATCCCAATAATTAAAAAAAACAACTATCTGAAATACAACATTACTTATATGACAGTTTTATTAAACTCCTATTTAGGATCATGTCTTCCAGGAATACCAGGGATATATTCTGATCAAATACTGAGGTATTTGACATTGAGCTAGTGTCGCTCAAATCCAGGAAATCAAAGAGTACTTGCTACTTCTGCTGAATTTTCCACGACTTCGAAGTTGAACTCAACACACTCAAACTACAACTTGAGAGAATTTTTCCATTCCTACAGAGATTCAAGTTCAACGCAATACCACAATTTCAATCAAGTCCTTCTGCATATTCAACAAAAAACTTCAATTCCAATTCTATTCACAAAGTTGAGAACATGTAAGGTATTATTCATGACGAGAAAAGGTATACTCTATTAGAAAACGGCCCTGCTCATATGAAATATATTCCATCAAAATATATTTCAACTCGTCGTTCGCTAGAAATTCATGTTTGTAAGCAATTCGTGGTATTTACAACAAACTTCCCCAACGACACACATTCGAAATATATTTTTCTTTTGTGAAAAAAAATGAGTAATGGACGTAACACTAACTGTGGCTTCAGCCATGGCAGTATCTATTTATGAGAAAAATCAATTTCCTTCATCCGGCAAATGTCCCGCAAAATTTCATCGCATGTTGTCGATTTCTCACAATCGCCATTGTGTCTTTTCGATGGCCACTGATGTGTACTCGATTTCTTGGAACTAATAGAAGTGTTTTCACAAGCGGACAATGAAATATCGCCATTTGAGGGTCTCCCTTCTCGACAAGAGAATCATTCGGATGGATTCTGTTATTTGATCGGGGGAAGATATTGGGGGAGTTCTTGCAAACAAAAAATACGTAGTGATGGAGCAGGGAAGGCAAATGAAATCTGGAAATTAATGATGAAAAATCTCAATGACGGTAGGAGTTTAGTAGGTTGGAGTTCCATATGTATTTGTTCGAAATGGAGGATTCTCCCATTCACTTCAACTTTTTAGATGTATTCTACCTTTTCATTTACCCTTTTTAAAAACCCTTACTGAATGAGGTGGAACCCCTCCTCATTCTGAAGTGCGTGAAAATGCTCATCATCATCAACGAAGTCTTCAAGATGTCGAGCGCCTTTTTCTCATGGAAAACCTTGTAGTGTTGAAGCGGGGCTCTGTCGTGATGATCTTTCCTTTCCTAGCTACTCGTGGTTTCATTTTGCACCATGTAGAAACCAAAAAATCCAAACCTCAATTTTCAGAGGAGATGAAGAGAATGAAATACCCCAACTGTCCTCTCTATGAACCAGGATCAAGAAACAGAGTTTTTCAGTTCTCTTACCTTTGATCCTGTTAACAAACCTAAGAGGCTAGGTGGTGCAGTAGAAAAGGGACTCATCATCTCTTCAACACCAGAATATCTGATGAATCTTCCTTATACTAAATTTTTGAGCACCAGACGAAATATCTGCATCAGAGTAGTAGGTCAAAGAAGGCTTTTTCCCAAACCAGAGAAACAGAAGCACTTCACCACTGAATCGAATATGTCATCATGTATAACTGACGTATATTATGCCGTTATCTACACCATTACAGGTATGTTAGTTTAGAAGATGGTCCACAGGTTCATTTTTAGAGATGACCATTCCGGCGTGAATGGCTACAGATCATCTAGAAGCATCAGAAAAGCATCTTCTGTTTGGTGTGTGAAGTTAGCACTTCCAGCCATGAGAAAATTTCTCCCTGGAATTCATCACAGGAGGTCTAATACAAGCCACACAAGAGTGTGACTTGGAAATCATTGATCAGGTTATTACAAGATCATTCTCCACAGTCAGGCCTCAGTAGTGGATCACACACTCTGTACGCCGATTACGAACTAGATCAACTTTTTGTTGTTTGGCAGAGTATTACTCTTGCCAGCTGATTGATGGAGGACCACTTAGGAAATTATGAAATCGATTTCGTAAAAACTCAGACTCCAAGTAGGTATCAATCACAATACACCCTCACAGGTTGCACTGTGCAGTAGGATATATTCACTCACTTTGCACCTTGCTCCGATATTTTGCCCAAACGAACTGAGGATAAGTAAACATTAAATTGGTTACCATGCCACTGCGTAACAGTTTATATTGGTACCACCAAAACATACAAGGATGCGATACAAGACTGAATGAACATCGAAGACACTGTAGATTGGGTCAAATAGAAAAATTGACAGTAGCAGAACACCTGTTTAGTGAAGGAGATTGTACGATACTGTTTGGAGATGTGAAACTACTTGCCTCCGATCATGGATACCATAGTCGGCTTGTACGGAAGCCATAGAAATCCATAAACATACGGAGAACTAGAACAGAAAAGAGAAGGAGGTAAGGATTAACCGGATTTGGAATCCCATACACAAAGATGCTAAAGTGGCAACAGCGTAATGCACTGTTGCGAATATCAGAGACGACAGTTCACTCGTTAGTAAGTCAAGTAGTAATACCGTACCAAATAACAGGTACAGCGGGAATATACACGTGATTAACAGGTAATAACACTTCGTCCATAACAACACATCAACACGAGAGGCGCACTACCTGAGTTGAAATGAAAACAACTTAGGGACTAGAAATCACCAGTCATCGGTGAATCAACAAGATAAATAAACCTCTGAAAAAGGCAGCCACCCGTGGTGGCAAAACGTCAGGATGCAGTTCCAAACTACCACCGCTTCCAACCCGAATTGAGATAATAATATATAAATAAACTAAATGACAATCGAGCGCTTTGAGGTTGACATGTAAAATTATCAATTTTCACCTTTGTCTGATGCTATAAAACATTTTTTTTATCTTATTCTTCAATGGATCATTCACATTAGTCAACGATGACATGCAAAAAAATTTCGTAATTTCGTAAAACGTGTATCTATTGTTCACACCAAAATAGGAACCGGCAATTTTCTATGGGGCATTATCCACAGAAACCTTTGTACACTATATAATGTTGACGTTAATTAATTAATTACTGAGCTGCGGAGTAACAAGTTCTGAAAGTTTTTTATAACTATTTAGCACCGAGCCTAACTTCAGTTTGTCTCAGGAGTTCTTTATTGATTTCTTGTTTGTTTTTCTTGAACTCCCGACTTCTGGACCTTTGTGTTTGTTTTTCAATCAACTAATGTAAAGAAGAGTAAATGAATGTGTGTCGTGGGCGATTTTTTAGGTATTTGAAGAGAACATTGAAAATGTTAAAAGAACAAATGATGCATATGCAGTTAAAATACTCAACTATCATCAACATAAAGTCGATGATTACCGGTAGTTGAAAATCGAATTCCGTCAGAGTATCATTCCTCGAACTAAGTTGAAGACTACAACAAACAACAGGTTTGTCGTCGCCCCATCTGCCTGTGAACGAGGTAACCAACTGCAAATCCGAAATTTGCCCAACTCCTCGTATAAGGAAAGAAATCTTTCACGTATGGTCAGTGGGTATGAGAACAATTCGTTCAGGCCAGTCTCAACACCCTACACTGTAGGTTAATGGACTGACACCTATCAGAAAACTCCGTCTTGACTTGTCAAAACTTAACATGGTCGATGTTATGTTATGGAATATCTGTTATATAAGGATACGCCCCTTCACGTTTCTGATTTCTGCTACATCTCAGCGTCATAATTTGAAAAAATAACACGCAAAACCCGTTTATGGTCATACAAAAACAATGCAAAATGCGGTCATCCAAAATTATTGAATTATTTCACAATCATACACTTCACTGTATAGAAAATCCATTAGTGCGATGCTGAACTAACTGAAAACTAATAACATTTCAAAACATCAGAATAAATAACACGCAGTCCTGTCACTAATAGTGAACTGGCTATGTATATGCACCATCATATTTGATAATTATCAATAACATGTTTTGTTTAGTGTGAATTCGGTGTTACATATGTAAATAGTGTACTTCAATCCGCACCGACTGAATTGAAACATTATTTACGGTTATCGATTCAATTTTGTTGGTTTAATATCCATTGCACGTTTGGCACAGATGTTGGTATCGATAACTCGAAAAATTATGTAATCTCTGATCGAAGAACTTTATCGAAAGATATAAAGAATGAATGATATATTCAAAAATTGAAAAAACACGCTTAGATAGCAACACAAACTGAGTTCTATGGCTTGATGTAACTAACCTGTAAATTAGGTATCATTGGAAAAATCCAACCTCGAGTCCGGCAGAGACCCGGACTGCCGAAAGTTGCCTCTGTTTGGAAAATATTGAAACAGAAGGCAATATGCATTATGCCTGCCCTGCTGCGGACCAAATCAGATTATCAGAGTGTGGCAGAGCCATACTTTTACTATCTGACCTGTGTAAACTAATCGGCTTCGTTAAGAAGCTGTGTCTATTTGGTCGAGTTTCAATAGGTGTGAGTCACAATCAACCCTTGCGGTTTGCGGTGGAGGGTCGAATAGAACCACTCACTTTCGACCTAACCTTGTCCCAGCGGATCGCTAGGGAGACAATGAAAATAATGAATCGCTTGTTTATTAACACATTATAACTCGTACTACACTGATCTCAAATCGAATCTCAACAACGAAAAAGATGGAAGCATATGCAGAACACGTCTAATATCGTTTACGATTTGCAAGTGCATCGTAAAGAGCTTGCACACTGCATCTTGGATTCAATTTCATTGCCGATATCTTCTTCGCGATACACATACAAATTTTCCAACATAAAATTTTATACGACTGGCACCTTATGGCTGACGCATCCAATTTTTATCTCTCAGATAATAAATTATCTTTGAAGTGACGTGAATATGTCACAGTACTTTGATAATATTCCAAAAGAAGGTGGCAATGCTTTTATGCTATGAGATGAAATTGGAAAATTCATATCCTAGCAGTAGGTTTCAATGCCATCCTCTTTTTCGTTTCGTTAAATTCAATATTCATGTGAAATCAGTTGTTTGGAAATGTGTTTCATTTTTTGAATCATATCTGGAAAAAACTTCGCTTGATCTAGAAATCTTCATGATTGTTTTTCTTTGAGAGTTCATTGTTTGATGATGCGACGTTTATGATGAATCAAAACAGCTCCTCAATGGTTATACATATCAAGATAGTTCTAAACATAGCCTCTTCTGGAATTTTCATAAACCTACTCAAAAATAACCTCACTGTATCCCAACCTCAAGGACCATCTACACCCACAGGATGAAGGATAATTAGCCTCTATCGTGACTAGAAGTAATGAGCTCTATATCACAACATTCCACCTGAGGTTTTTTTCCAGGTATGAGATGGCACCGACATCGTTCAAGAATGACCAGCTTTCTTTTTCAACTAAACGGGTTTACGAGGCATTCCCTTCACCACATTTTGGAGGTGAGATATCATTAGATCCGAGGAATTCATGGCAACAGAGGAATTTCAAATGTAAAATGGGTAATGGATAATATTCGTTAGAGATTAGTAGGAGATTTTGAGCTCAATGAAATATCCGATAAATGGTATCCTATATTGTATCCTATATTGACCATTCTATGGCCTCTTAGTTTCACCAATATAGGATTTTCCGCACTCACAGGGTATCCGATAAATGCAATTCTTGGAATCGTCTGGTTTTCGTGAGGCCACCAAACGCGGACTGCGATTCCAAGAATTGCATTTATCAGATACCCTGTGAGTGTGGAAAATCCTATATTGGTGAAACTAAGAGGACATTGAATGTTCGCATTGCCGAGCACAAGAAACACACACAACGAGGGGAAACTAGCAAATCAGGAATAGCAGACCATGTTTGGACCCATCAACACAACATCGAGTGATCCCAAGCTGAGATCTTGCACAGAGAGGAACATTGGTTTAGGAGAAAATTCAAGGAAGCCACATACATGTTGTCGAACAACGTATTCAGCCAAGCCAGCATAGAAATACGCAACATATGGAATCCCACCATCAAGCGAAAAATGGCCAACTTTCGCCAAAACGGTCATCTCCCACGGAACCAGTGAAGCGGAAAATGGAAAGCGGGGATAAGTGAAAGTACTCGAACGACCTATAAATAGTCACCTCTCGGAGGATGCAGTCCAGTCATCACCCGAAGACGTTTGTAGATACTAGCAATCGAAACGTCGTGAACTAACGTGACTTGGAATCTCTCCATTTTTTATTTTTATTTTATTTTTTACATTTATTTATTTTTATTTATTCAATTGTTTTATTTTTACTTGTAGTTTATTTCATTATTATTTCATTTCAGGTTTATTATGGTAAATAGAATTATTAATTTCAGCTTTTCATTTTCAATTCTTCTTTTTTAGCTGTTTCAGAGATTTCAAATCATTTTATATAGTAGACAATGGAAGTCAGAACTAGTGAAATTCATCATGAAACATTGTCAATCACTTTCAAACAAAAAGTTGGTTAATAACTATATAATTTTCGAATTATTTCATTATTTCTATTTTATACAATATAAACGTACATTTTTGGAGACGGCAAATTCATCGATCAACTTAAGTTGTGTCTGATGGTGAATTAATGATAGTGTTACTATTTTGGGAATTTGTAGGGCAGTATAATTGAAGGACCTCCGTCCCAATCTTTTCTGTGCTCGATATATTTTGGTGATGTGTTATTTCTTGTACCGTGTCTCATATATATGGGAAATGTTCTCTGCTGGAGAATCAGTACCTCATATACAGGATGTTCATCAAACATGTAGAAAAAATTAGGGGGGCTATTCCTTGGACTATTCTAAGGATATTTTGTCCTATGGTGATTTTCGATTGGCTGCTTTGTTTCGAAGATACGGAGCGAAGAAAAATTTCGACAATAACACTTTATTAGCAAAAATTACATGCGATGTTTCTTAATCTACAAGAACTGTTGAGAATGACTACCGACCGCTCGGATGCAAGAATCCAATCTTCTCCTTATCTACTCCCGAACTCTTTCAAAAACACCAGAATCGTTTCTGACTGCGGTACACCCAGCAATTACCCGATTTCTTAAATCTTCTACATCTTCCACTAGAGTAGTATGAACTAATGACTATAGGTGGCCCAATATGATATAATCCAAGGGGTTTGAGTCCAGTGATCGAGCAGGCCACAAGTGAGGCCCACCTTGACCAATACAGCGACATCTGTATGTTACTGTTAAAAACTCCCAAGCCAATATGCTAAAATACACTGGTACACCATCGTGGATAAACCACATTGCTTTTCTTGTAACCAATGGTACATCCTCCAGAAACCGAGGTATCGTTTGTTTCAAAAAGTTGCGGTATACCTCACCGGTAAGTCTTTTTGGCAGAAATACCGGTCCAATCAGGAAGTCACCTACAATTCCCACGCAAACGTTTAACGAGAACTCATGTTGAAAGCGATCTTCAAGCATCTCATGTGGATTTATTTCAGCCCCAACATGGTTATTGTGACATTTCTTGAGAAACTGGCTTCATCGATAAAGAGAATAAGCGTCAGAGTTGAGGGTTATGAATCAATGTGCGCAAAAGCCATTGACAGAATACAATACGTGGAAGAAAATCTGCAGGAAGAGGTACCTGAATTCATTGTATGTAGTATGAGTACAACAAATAGTCTCTAAGAATGTTCCAAATCGTCCCGGTACTCACATTTACATTGTGGATCTTCTCCTATCATTGTCAGCACATTCTCTTCTACTTCTACCGTTCTTACTGTCATTGGCCTTCCTGGTCCTCCATTTCGCTGCTTCAATGCTCCTGTTTGACAAAGTCGTACACTTTGGAATGTTTTTCTATAAGGCAAATTACGATTAGGAAATCGTTCACTCTACAACCTTCTAGCTTCCAATGAAATGCCATCAGCAAGTCCCTAAATGAAATGCATGTCAGTCATCTCTGAGTTACTATAGCCATTCATGATAGAGAACCTCACTATCAAGGCTTTGAATATCAAACACAGAAAATGACAAAGTGAATCATTTTCAACCTATTTGACATATACAAATGATCACTTACGAGACATACCTTTCAAATTGAATGTCTGCAGCCGTTTGTAGTAATCGGAATGTTCTTGGTAGGTACCAACGGAATTGATAGATTTTTTGTTAGTTGGTAGTGGTAGCACGCTATATTTTTATTTCTGATACTTAACTCGAAGTTATTTGTCGCCCTATCAAAAATCATCAAAGGACAAAATATTTCCAAAATAGTCCTAGGAATAGTTTCTTGATGCCGCATGTTCAATGAACACCCTGTATATAAAGATTTCTCTGGTGGTGTTCATGAGAGCATCTATAATTTATATTTTATATTGCTTATCGGTCTCAGAACAAGTTTCAACTTATACTTACGGAGTATATCTTTCAAATTCGAATCTTTTGAATTTTTCAATGTCATTTTATTGTGTGAATGAATTGTTAGGATCTTATCATTATTATTATTATACGATGTTATCAGAAATAAATAAATACTTTCGGCTGTGAAAGTTTTTCGTTGCTTCTTTGATTATCCTATTGAAATTATAATGTTATGAAAAAAAATAGAACTTGTTTCTAGTGAGTAGTGTGACAGCTTTGGCAAAATACAAAAGAATTACTTCTCGAGAAAACTTCATTCAAACAATGAACTGCTCTCTTCAACTCTTCATGATTTCCCAATTGATTCACAATTTTCCACATCTGTGCCATACTTTTTAATAACGTTTCAATAATGAATTCTTACCTGAAATTCCGTCGTAAGTCCACCACTCCTGCCAGTTGTCACACCCCACTGCAACAAAAAATATGATTACAATTCCAGCCCGAATTTCATTAACTTCGCGCCCATCCGGAATATCTCAAGGAAAAGGGTGCGAACGACGAAACCCCGATGTTAAACCGAGATATCCAATAAAAAACATCGTTTTTACTGATGTGAGTAACATTTGCCGTGGGAGAGATCTGAAAACTTGGTGGATTCTTATATTACATTTCCCGTTGTTTTTCATTCTGTCAATGTTCTGACTCCATGAATACTGGAGAGTCACTTCAGACATTCTAGTTTGAGAGAAAATATTATAAAATGGTGCTGTTATGGTTTCAATTGATAGACACATGGAGTTCATAGAAGATAATTTCAAAAATTGAATTGATGATTTTCCTAATTTGTCACAATTGTATGGTAGTTCTTGAATCTGATAATGTGGCAAAATTAATTCATTTTCAATAATGTCGCATGCTACAAAAGTAACCAACGCTCGTTTCACCAACCAAGTTGACGTCTTCAGGAGATGGAGAAAAGAGTTTAGTTGGTGAATGCACCAGAAATAGTACTGCATTTCTGGTGATAGAGAAGAGTACTTATTAGGACAGTCTTCACGTTGTCGAAATTGAGTCTCCTGAATAAAATGTCATTATAAATACCTTTTTTCATATTTCCTCACCTGGAAAATTCAAATTCATCATGAATCCTTTTCAGTCTGAAATTTTGTTTTCACTGAAAAAGTTTAATAACGAAAATAATATATTCAACGAAAGTCATTTTTTTGTGGAGGAAAAAATCAGTTTTTTATCGACCAGTAACTAATTCAAATGTTGGTACTATTTTTGGACTTACTGAGAAATTCAGTCCTTTGCCCATTAGTGATTTTTCATGAGTATTGAGAATTTTGGATGACAAGTTAACTACAGTTTTTTTCTGTAAATTGTTGGTTATTTTCTTTATTACTGAAAAAACGTGTTTGTTTTTCTTCCAGATAAAGGGTTCCCCTTTATCTCCCATCTTAAGTAACATATATATGGAGTATTTCGAAGAATCTTTTGTTGAAACTTATCAGAATGGTCCCAAAGTTTGGTGGAGATACGTTGACGATATTTTTGCTGTTTGGTATAGAAACAATGATGATCTGAATATTTTTTTGAGTTATATCAACGAGCGGGAGTCGACAATTAAATTCACAATAGAGATTGAACAAGATGGTCGACTCCCTTTCCTTGATGTAATGTTGGAGAAGTCATCAGATCAATTCGATACAAATGTCGGAAGAAAACACATACAAATAGATATCTCCACTATACATCAAATCATCATGCGAGTGTTAAAAAAGGTATAATAAATTGCCTTTACAAAAGAGCTAAAATGATATGCAATTCAACTGAAAATCTCAATAAAGAAATATCATTAATTAAATCTGTTTTGAAAGATAACGCTTATCCAGATTCTTTCATAAATTCAACGATAAATTCAATAGAAAATAAAGAGTCAATTAAAAACCAAACGAGCATACAAACAGCTTCACAAATTCAACAACACCCAACTAAACAATTACCGACTCAACATCCAACGACACCTTTTACAACTAACGTTATACCTTACATTCCAAGACTATCTGAAAAAATAAGACGAATTGGAAATAGATATGATGTTAGAACTACTTTCGAAACAAAAAATACACTGAGATCTATACTCACACATACAAAACCCAACAAAACTGAAGAAAAAACAAAAAATTGTATTTATAAAATACCTTGTTCTTGTGGTAAAAGTTACATTGGTGAAACCTCAAGACCATTGAAAGTGCGTGAGAATGAACATCGAGATTATATAAAAAATAGACAATTGACAGGATCAAAATTACCAGAACACATTTTAAAATCAGACGGTGAACATCGGGTGGAATGGAATAGGACAAGAAAGATTACCAATGAGCCTCATTCTAAGAGACGTAAGCTAAAAGAATCAGCGTATGTTCTCATGTCTGGAGAGAATTGTATCTCGAATAGCTCCTTAGAAATAGACCGTACTTGGCTACCCATCTTGAAGAAAACTTTGGATAGTGGCGAAATGGCAACAAACTGATATCGGAGAGTACCTTGTATTACATCGAATGTTTCAGTTGTCAATAAACAACATACCCAATACCCAATTTCTCTGAACTATATTTGTGATGAAATCCAAATGTGGAAAAAATAGATCTCATTCTATTGAGAAAAAACTATTTTGATACGCCACGCTTCTACTGGTTACCCTGTATATTGAAAAATATTTCAGACGTAATATTTTTCAATATCTGTACAAGGTGTATGATAATAGCATTGAATCAAGAATTTGTTAAATCTCTTAAAATCAACTGAACTGAAATGTAGCAATGTGAAAAATTATAAAAATTAATGAAAAGTACGGATTATTTTTGATGCTAAAGCGAAACATCATGACCTGTTTATTTTCCCTGTTTCTACAAAATTGTTCAAAAAATGAAGATTTATCGAAATAACCTACGTTCCAACTTTTTCGATTTCACAAGTATTCTTAGTGTTCAGTCTTTCTAAATCATTTGTTATTTATTCTTTGTGATCTGTTTATTTTTCATGATTGAGAAGTCTTTCATATTTTCCTGTTCCTTTTGTTGTACAACAAAATTCGAAATTTTGGCGAATCCGCTGGTTTTGTTCCTTTGTAGGTAGCTCATTATTTTTTGTTTCGCCATTTGGCCTCTTCAGTCAACAGTATTCGATCTAACAAACTGCCTTGTTTACTGTATATGGGAATCTTCCAGAACCTCCCAAGTTTGTTCTATTTTTCACAAAATGTTCCTTTCAATATTCGAATTTTCAAATTTTTTGTGACTGTCCAATACTCACCTAGGCACTTGTCCTTTCCTGTGAATAGCTTCACATCCCCTAATGCACATTCTTTCAGTCAAGAAAATTGTTTCGCTAATTCGAAATTTCTGTCGGTTTCACTTGATATTATTCTATGAGACCTCAATTCATTATTTTCCTTTTATTTTCTCCCAATTATCATCATTCTGTCAAATTCGTCGATGTTCTGCGAGATAGGGGGAAACAAAAAAGCGATTTTACATTCTGTAGCCAATTCTTGGTGTAGTAATAAACTACCGCGGTGTTTGGACCCTCAGTAATATTTGATATTTTTTGTCGTCATCATCGCTTCCCAATGCATTCTTCAAAAGTTATTGTACAAGTATTTTTTAAGTGAGTGAATGAAATCCTGTATTTTCGATTGAATTCGGAGTTTTTTGCACCATCAACAATATCTGATTGTCTAATTTCATTTGAAATCTCAGATGTCCGACTCTAGGCTTAATTTGTATGTTTGTGATGACGAAATTTGATTTCAATTCAACATAGCAACAAGCAATAAAGCATTCGTGTGTTAACATCAGACAGCGCCGTTTCGACCCACATTAGGCTCATCAGTGTTAGGCTGAACCATGCCTACATTGTTGAGTTCAACTTTACTAGAAGAACAAGCCTGACAGGTGAAAGAGACGAGATCATTTTTGAAGACATCTAATCCTGATTATCTTGTTTATTTTTGATATTCGTGCAATAAGCCATTTGCCAATATCACAGATTGCATCTGTGGATGGTAGATTTCATAACCTTCATCTAATTCGACATTCCGTTGATTTTGTAATTGTGGGACAATCAGGATGGGTTTTATTTGGTAAAATATAAAAATGTTCTTGCACTCGTATGTTTTTTTTTTCAAGGCGAAACACAAGAACCACAGAAACGTCATTCTTCATATGGAAGAGTGTTTAAACAGTCACTTGAAAACTTCCCATGAAAGTATATATAGAAGAGAGATAAATCTCCAACCTTTTTTTTGAGATCCCAGGCTATCAAGGTTAGACGTGATGTTTGGGTCTTCAATCAGGCGGATGGATGGCTCTTTTCTGGATGGAATCCAGCAGCTTCAGTATATGGTCAGGGGAGGAGCTGCATGCATAGAACAATAATCTGAAGGAGGTCTGTTCTGAGCTTTATCAAACATGAAAATTTGCTGATGTGTGAACAGTTTTCTGGTTCGATACAGCCTCTCAGCCTCAGCTCCAATTAAGTTTCTTCGTATGAAAGATCCTATCTTTCATCTCATCGAATGTTTTACACTTATTCGGGCACCTTGTAATGATCCTGAATGCTTATTTTCCTTAGTTTCTTTATATGGAAGATCCTATCTTTCTTCGATGAGGAATGACTTCCTTAAATGTTTTACACTTATTCCGTTACACCCTTTATTTCACAAAAAAATGTATATGCCCAAGATTTCACTAAAAAATTACCTATCCTTAATTTCTAAAAGCACTTTCAGCCATTTTCCTACTCATCATTAACCTGATGTCAACACAGGCATCCATAATACACCGTGGTAGGACAATGATTTTGGATTATTACGGAGTTCTTGTGAATTTCAATATTGCCGTTGATGTTAATTAAATTTATATAGTTACTATGCTGTTGTGAAACTACGAATTTCATTAAGGATCTTCCGTTCGGCTTTGATAGCAATGTGATTGGCAGTATCACATACTCAAAACTGAATTCCTACTGAAAGGAAAATTTATGTCAAAGATTCCTCACATTATTACGCGAAAGATGGATGAACAACGATTTATTCAGAGTTTCGTAAACAACTCGTACTGATTGAAAAAAAATAATTTCACTAATTTGATATACATGGCTCATGCCATGCAATATTATCAAGGAGGAAAAAGGGAGATGTCGCCGCTTCCGCCTGTCAGGCTTGTTCTTCCACTGAAGTTGAACTCAAAAATGTATTTATGATTCAGCCCAAGTCCACAGATGAGCACTATGGCGGGTCGAAACGGCGCTGTTTGATGTTGACACACGAATACTTTTTTGCTTGTTGCTATGTTGAATCGAAATCAAATTTTTTTATCTCAGACTAACAATTCAAACCTGGAGTCGGACATCTGAGACTTCAAATGGAATTAGACAATCAGATACTGTTAATGGTGCAAAAAACTCCAACAGGAGTTTATTCACTCATTAAAAACATAATGGTACAATATCTCTTGAAGAATGCATTGACATCGACAAAAAATATCATTGGTAGTTTTTGTTGAATCTAGTTGTTGCAGAACAAAAAGTGGATAGTTGGCCACTGTCATTTCTTTACGAGTTATTTATTATTCAGTCATCCTTATTCACTGTGTTCCAACATGGTTTATTCTACTGATGAAAAAATAGAAATTGTTGCAACCCATTATCGAAATAATGAATGTGCTAAAGCTGCCGCAAGAATTCATAATACGAATCATCCAGACCACGACGTGAGCCATCAATACGTTATACAGAAGACCTGTTACAGATTATTGTTCGGGGAATGGCGATTTCTGACTCCGGTCATCTTCAACGATGTAAATCACGCTTTCGAAAGTAAACTATCTTATTTATTGTATGGAACTAGATGGATGTCATTTTGAACAGTTTATCCGTTCATTTTGTTGCCATTGATATTACTTTAGTTGATTTCCTCAATAAAATGAGCGGCAGCGAATTTTCTGTTTTTTCCTAAATCTGAAAAAATGAACTTTGAACGTTCAAGCCAGTCTCGAATATACCTACACAGTAGGTTGAATGGACTGACACCCATCAGAAAACAACTACTTCCCTGGCTAATACCACGAAGAGCAATCTTCACAGAAAATTTCCTTCATATGTGATTGGCAATACAACCGGTTTCGGGCTCATTAGCCCCTCGTCAGTGCAACATAGTCGACCTAAAGTCAATGATATTCCATAATTGAAAATCGGAATTCTTTCAGAGTATTTCATTCCTCTTCCTGAGTTGAAGCGAACAACAAAATGTCACTTCATCTAGTGGACAAGGTACTAACAAACTGCATATCCGAAATTTGCCCGATTCCTCTGAATAAGAAAGAAAAACTTTCTTATTAGTCAGTGAGCTATGCTTGAAGACTGGCAGTGAACAAATCTAAAAAAATGAGCATAGCCCACTGACTAATAAGAAAGTTTTTCTTCCTTATTCAGAGGAATCGGGCAAATTTGGGATATGCAGTTCGTTAGTACTTCGGTCACTAGATAGAGTGACATTTTGTTGTTCGCTCCAACTTAGGAAGAGGAATGAAATACTTTGAAAGAATTCCGATTTTCAATTATGGAATATCATTGACTTTAGGTCGATGATGGCCACTAGCTTGCACTGATGAGCGGCTAATGAGCCCGAAACCGGTCTGCAAGTGTGCCCGTTCCAAAATTGAGGATCGATTCTTTCAGTTGTATTGCCAATTGCATATGCAGGAAATTTTCTGTGAAGATTCCTGCACTGACGCCTGTCGGATATAATCCAAAGCATTCATGGTATTAGCCAGGGAAAAAGTTGTTTTCTGATAGGCGTCAGTCCATTCAACCTATTGTATAGGTATATTCGAAACTGGCTGGAACGTTTGAAGGTAATTTCTTCAGATTTGTTTGCTGCCGGTCTTCAAAAATAGCCCACTGACTAATAAGAATGTTTTTTCGTAAATAAAACGTTCAACATTTCCCAATAACGAATGAATCAATTTTGAAAAAAAATTACGTAAGTAATAGAGGGACAAAAGACCTTTCAAATGATGTATCACTCGACTCCCCATGCCATTGAAAAAAATAGGGGAGTAGTTCCTGACCGCAGGGAGGTGAAGTTTTGGTTATGATTTCTATATTAGAAATAGTCCCACTAGAAATGAAAATTTACGTGTTCTTTGAAAGTTTCGTTTACACGTCTGTTTCTGAATTAAGTGTGGTCAATTTTTTGATGAAACGCCCTATAAAGATGGAGAAATGAAAAGCCAAAATGTTCAATTCCCGTGAATAGTTATGTAATTGATGACCGCTAATTATACATCAATAACTGGCTAAATGAAAAATAGTACTCTGCTGGAATACATGCTCTTTTGAAATGATTCAATACTGAATTAACAGAATGCAATTGAAAGAATTTGAGAAATGTAATCAATAATAATAGTAATAATTCATTCATTTATAAATAAACAAGAGTACAGATTTCATCAATGAATATGAATGTGATGAATACAGATTGAATCCATAAAAGCATATGCTTGTCTCTGAAAAATTCGCAATATCAATATTGGAATTAAATTTCAGTTACAATTATTATCATATTTAATATGGTTGATATGAGTGACTTTCTTGGAAATACATATCCATAAAATGACTAAAGATATCCGTTCAACAATAGAGGTAATTCATTTAATAATGATAATAATAATCTTCATTCAGCAGCAGATACATCAGTGAAAAGAGAGAACAAAAATGAAATATATAAAATATATATATACATATATAAATACATATAAGTATATACATATGAGATTCGCGCTGAAAAGGCGAAGTTCATCGTGAGCATAGATATGCTCACAGATGGTCTTCCACTTAACCTGTAGGTATTCTAAACAATATTCTAACACATATACACCCATATACACATATATAACTAGAGCACTAAAAAGTCTCAACCATTTACGAGAGTTCCATATTCTAATCAGTAACTGTAAGTATTATCTAGAACAAAAACCATGCATGTTCAAAATAACAGAGAAAAAAAATGATATAAAAAAAAATCATATATTTCAATCCAATGGGGGAGAGAGAGAGAGAGACAGAGAGAGACAGGGGTTTCAACTAGTAGGGGATTTTAAGGCTTCTCTAATATGTTTTCGAAATGTCATAATCTTCATATTTTTCAGTTCCTTCGGTATGACATTATATACTTTTGAAATATTATAAGAAAAGTTACGCTCAAACATAGAAGTTTTATGGGCGGGTGGAGTTATAATTCCTTTGGAACGGATGTTCAAATTATGAACATCAGTATGAAATATGATTTTCCTATACAAGTAAGATGGTGCCTTGGTCTGAATAATTTTATGATATAGAATGCAACAGTGTAGTTCTCTACGTAATTTCATACTCAACCATCTAACTTCTTTTAATCTATGGGTGATAGGCAGACGCCTACGAACACCATAAATGAATCGAAGGCAGTAGTTTTGTATCTTCTGTATCCTCTGTGCATTAGCTGCAGTGAGACAAGAACCATATACAGTATCGCAATGCGAGAACGTTGAGACTCGCAGAGCATTTTTTTGATATTTTTGTTCAGCGAGGCACGATTCCCGTATAGTATTTTGAGCTTCCAGATGCTTTTCCTTATGCATTCTGAGATATGTTTATCGAATTGCAGTGAGTAGTCCATCCAGAGACCTAAATTCTTCACAACATCGCAATATTCGATAGGAATATCATTGATTTTGATGGTAATTTTACTTTCCTGAAAGAAAAGTCTACCGTTTTTCCTACCGAAAACCATTGCTTTACATTTACTAGGGTTCAGCAAAAGACAATGATCTTTGGAAACTTTGTGGATTCTATTGAGATCCTCATTAATTTTCCGGCAGCCATTTCTAATATCAGTGGGGTGAAAGGAATAAATTAACTGGGTATCATCTGCATACATTTGCAAGTGCCCATGGAGTATAAGACTGCTAAAGAAGACAGTATATATTGTATAAAGGATTGGTCTCAGAATATACTCCTGTGGGACTTCACAACTAATATGTTTCACTGTAGAGATTTTATACTTCAGAATAACCCTTTGTCCTCTATTACTTAGATAATTATAATTATCAAAAAAAATTACAGATTTTTTAGATAGTCCGATATAGCCTAGAATATATTTCAGGGCATTATGGTTGAGAGAGTCAAAAGCTTTCGAATAGTCTAATAATACCAGAACTGTAATTATACCAGAATCATTATCACTTAATATACGATCGGTCACATTCAAAAGTGCAGTAGCACAGCTATGTCCCTTCCTAAATCCAGACTGCATGTCCGGTAGAATATCCTTATCATGTAGGTACTCTACCAATTGGTTTTTAATACCCCTTCCTGATAATTTGGAGATGACTGGCAAGATACTAATCGACCTCAAATTGTTCAACTCAATCACCACATCCGTCTTCGCTAAAGGCACGACATGTGCTATTTTCCATTGACTAGGATATACTGAATGTTCAATACAGAAATTCAGAATATGTGAAATGAACTCAAGTATGAAAGGGCAACACCACAATATGAAATCTACAGAGAGGCCATCAGCACCAACAGCTTTCGTTTTAATTGTGCTCAGGTGCATATAAATATCATTATCATTCATCCGCTCAAAATTCGAATTTTCATTTACACCGGGTCGACGATCATTATAGTACTGTTCAAAATCAGGAGCTGAGCAGGGTTGAGGAATAGAATCAAAGAAAAAATCATTAATATCATTTACATTATCAAGATGTTCTGGGATATATGATGCTTTCTTTTTACTATATATGTTGAGTTTTCTGAGAATGTCCCAAGTATTATTTTCATTTCTAGAGATATGAAACTGTAAATACGCCTTTTTTTCCCTATCTATCGATTTATTAGTGAAGTTTCTCAAGTTTTTATACTCTTCGAAGTCACCGAGATTTCCTGTTCTTTTGAATTTTTTCAGTTTGTTGTCTCTTTCTCTCATCATTAACTTAACAATGTCAGTAATCCACGGTTTGTGCTTTTTCTTTCTTGACCGAGAAGTTTTATATGGAGCATGCAAATCAAGTAGCATATTCAAATTTTCATTAAAAAAAGCAACTTTCTCATCGATTAATTCGAGATTATAGATAGTGCACCATGGTATTGATCTCAAATCATTATTGAGTTGGTTGAGGTTGATATTTTTATAATCTCTGTATTTAGCATATTCAATACTGTCACTATCATTGCCTAACTTTAAAGCTGCATACACCAAATCGTGATCTGGAATGTGTGGAACATGTATTGAACCACAGTTAGTCACTTGAATTTGATCTGAGACAATGATGAGATCAAGAAGGGATGAGGTATTAAGATTAACCCTTGTGAGGAATTTACTAACTGTTTTAAGCCGGTGCTGGATATCAATTCATTTAAAGAATTGGTTGCACTGCTATTGCATTTCAACAAGCCAACATCAAAATCGCCCATACATACAGGGTGTTCCTTAAACACATGCTAATATTTGAGGAGGTAATTCTTAGACCCATTTTAAGAAAAAAACTTCCTATGGACGTATGTCCTAAACGCCTTAACTTTTGAGATACAGGGTGGCAAAGTTTTCAGAAATAATCAGTTTTTTAATAATAACTGACATAATTTTGTAGACATCTTTGGCATATTTGGTACATATATTCCATGCCTCAAGGCGCATTTTTTAATGTACACGAATTTGTATTTTTTCAAACAGTGGCATCCCTACGGGTTTCGCATTGAATATTTTTGGGGAAAAAG
Source organism: Leptinotarsa decemlineata (assembly GCF_025532065.1). NCBI lineage: Eukaryota > Metazoa > Arthropoda > Insecta > Coleoptera > Chrysomelidae > Leptinotarsa > Leptinotarsa decemlineata. The sequence goes on along the minus strand of NW_027412692.1, from coordinate 11,230,720 downwards.
TACTACGCCAATGCTTTCTTCTCAAAATAAAATCATTTTTGAAATCCTCATTCATTTTTGAGAAAATTTAATCTCCTGGTATTTCTTTGTCCGACGCATGGTTTTCACTCAAAAAAAAAATCGACCAAAAGCAAATTACGAAATTAGATCAATTCTAAAATGAATGAGAATCTGAAAATTGCTTCATAACGCATTACCAATTCCCTAATAATATTTGAAAACATAAGCTGCAAAAAAATAAATTTTTCACAAAATCGAGTTTTATTTTATTTTGTGACAGTAAGTCTAAACAAATAGCACAAATTTGTTAACTAGTAATAATACCAAAACTGATTATAAAAATTGTTGGAAGTGGCCACCTGCACTTAGTATGCATGCTTCCGCCCTTCTACGCATGGAATAACGCACCCGTTCAAATATTCCCGGCGTATTTCGTATAGTTTCACACGAGGCAACTATTCGCTCTCTTAAATCTTCTAAAGTATTAACGGGAGTTTTATACACAAGAGTTTTAAGGTGACCCCATAAAAAAAATCAAAACTGTTGAGATCGGGGGATCTTGCTGGCTATTGCTGAGGTCCTCCGCGACCTATCCAACGATTAGGATAAACTGTATTTAAATGGTTTCGGACAATTACACTGAAATGAGCAGGGGCGCCATCGTGCATGTACCATATTCGATTCCTTAACGCAAGTGGCACATCTTCCAATAACCCAGGTAAGTCTTCTTCGAGAAAGTGTAAATAAGAACGACCATCAAGGCGTCCTGGTAGAAAAAATGGGCCTATTAGATGATCACCTATAATTCCTGCTCATACATTAACTAAAAATTGGTGTTGGAAATGGGTTTCGGTTATTGCATGGGGATTTTCTTCAGCCCACACATTCGTCTGTGAACAAAATTTGTGTCTCAAACTGCGGATTTAGTGCAATACTTTGTAGATACCACTGACTGAAGTTCACACGCTGTGGAAAATCTATGGGGAGTAATGCCTGCACTCTTGAAATATGGTATGGGTATAATAAAAAATCAACCAAAATACGCCAAACAATTTGATGACAAATATCCAGAGTTCTAGCGATCTTCCTCGTACTCGTCTCAGGATGTTCCTCAATTTCTTGCAGCACCGCTTCCTCAATTTCAGGAGTTCTTATTACACGAGGTCTACCTTCCGGAGTCCCTTTCTTGAAACTACCAGTTTCCCCAAGTCGACAATGAATATTTGAAAAGGTTTGGCTATCTGGTAAGGCACGATTAGGATATCTTTCCTGATAAATGCGCCTGGCTTCTGTTGCATTACCATCGGCAAGGCCATATACGTAATGCATTTGCGCCATTTCCGCATTCGTATAATTTACCATATTAACTGATATTCAGAAAAACAGCGGACCAAAATAACTTCAATAACATTTCAAAATCAATCAAAACGCGCTGTGACAGTTTTTAACACCAACACCTTACTTTAAACCAACATCAATATTAGCTACTGACGTTTGTACATACAGAGAATTCGTTTTTATTGTTATGGTGGGTACGCTGTTTTTTCTGCTTTTAATCTTTAAAAGAAATCACATATCGACAAACTCCATATTTCCAAGAGGTGCAGTAAATAAATTCTGCTACACGTCATTTATTCCAGGATAACTAAATTTATGTTTTCAAAAATTATTAAGCGGTGCTGCGTTATGACGTAATTTTAATTGAGAACAGTGCATCTGACAACAAACAAATACCTTTTAGATCCTCAATTATTTGGCAACAAATCTGATCTCTTAGTTTGCTTTCAGTCGATGCACGATACTGCATCAGATTTTTAAGGAATTTATCCTTAAGTAAAGCGATTTTTAATTTTTTGAGCGAAAACCATGCGTCGGACAAAAAAAACCCAGCAAATCAAATGTGCTCAAAAATGTATGGAGATTTTAAAAATAATGTTTAATTCAAGATAAAGCAGTGGCGTAGTATTTTTTTCGCCAAAAATATACTTTTCAAAACTCGTACGTACGCCACTGGCAGAGAAAATTAAGAAAATTGTATATCAGAAAATGCGCCTTGAGGCATGGAACATACGTACCAAATATGCCAAAGATGTCTACGAAATCATCTCAGTTATTATTGAAAAACTGATTATTTTTGAAAACTTCGCCACCCTGTATCTCAAATGTTAAGGCGTTTAGGACATACGTCTATAGGACGTTTTTTCCTTCAAATGAGTCTAAGAATTACCTTCTTAAATATTAGCATGTGTTTAAGGAACACCCTGTATAACATTATCAAATTGAGGTAAAACCGAAATTAAACTGTTTTCAAATTCAATCATAAAATTGTTCAAGTTTAAACGGGGCGGTTTTTAAATACATCCAACGGCAATATTAAGATTTTTCAGCTTCACACTAATCCACAAATCTTCAATGTTATGCAATTTAGAAAATTTAAGAGACTGCTTTAGGTAGATTGCCAACCCTCCCCCCCTAATGTCCACACTCCCCTGTCTCGCCTAACTAGATTATAATCAGGAATGTAGATATCAAAATTAATACAATTGGCATTGAGCCAAGTTTCATTTAATGTAATTATATCATATTCATTAGAGCTAATATCCACAAAATGATTAAAATGTGCCAGCCGTTTTAATCTCCAATCTCCCTCAGCAGCGATAAAACAACTGAATCTGAATAATTTTAAGAATAGCGCTATACTTGAAAATAGGATACGGTTTTCTCTGTGTGCATTTACGGCTTACCCAAAAAAATCCATGGATTTTCATCAAGTTTCGGTCAACTCTATCACACATCTCAACGAACAGTAGTTCTACCCCACTGTGTCGAATCCCCTAACTGGTCCGATGTTAACGTCGTCTACCCTTGTAGAAGGAACGCAATTCAATTCAGGAGAAGCTATAACTGAATCTCCAACGCTCAGGGCTCGGTTCCAATCCAAATATCAGAACCGTTTCGAGATATTCGACGATAAACTTTGCAAAAATGGAAACACGCGCTGATAAAATGAATTAACGGCAGTCCCTGGATGTTTGTATGTTTGGGCAGGACCGCGGGAATGGTAATCAGAAAGATTGCGTTTGGTGGAGGGATTCCTCATCCAATATATCATTATTAATATACAGTGCATGCCATTCAAAACGAGCCATCCGGAATAGCTTTCAGTACAATGATTTTCAGGAAAAATAAAAAAAAACATGTCCTCCATAGTATACAGGGGGACACATTTTGACATATTAACATTTGATGTTACTTACTTCCCCTATCGCACCCCTAGAGCATGTCACCAATTTTTTTTAAACGGATCACTCTATATCGTGACTGGTCTTACAGGTCAAATTTTTTTTCGTTTGAATATTTTCCATGTAGACAATATACATTGTATAGGAATAGTCAATAAAAGAAAAGGTAAAAATAAAGACAGGGTATAAGAAACATACAAGTAGAAAACATCACCTCAAAACTAAAATACGGGAGAGGTGGCATGAAAGGGACATTTTTAGGGTAAATATATATATATAAGCAATATCAATGAATTTTACATTTATTGAACCTGATATTATAATTGGTACAACATTTGGAAAAGGATTTTCAGTATGAAAAACATAAAAAAATTAGTTGTTATTAAAAAATTAGAAAAAAATGAACCACTGTATTTGTCCCTTTCAACACATCTCACTGGATTGAAAGGGGCACATGTGGGGCTGAAAGGGACACATACAAAAACATTTAAAGTAGGTGTGATAAATCAATATTAAATGAAAATAAAAGCTTTCACTCTTGCAGTCCCGGGATTATCAAGAGGTGGAGGTAGTTTGAGTACTATATTCTTTTTTTGACATCAGCCACGTCATCAATCTTAAGAAAAACAAAGTGGTAGGAACTGTCATTAACTTTTTTCAAAAACTTTAACACTGACTTCGCCATCTTTCATGACTTCATTTATTTGCCCAATAAAATGTCTTATTATTTTCTTTTTCGCAAATATAACGACGATAAAATCATCCACGCTGAAAGAATCATTTTCGGCGAACCTCGTTTCTTCCTCAACCTCCCAATCCAATGAATTGTCACTTTCGGCATAGACAACATCATCTTCGTTGCTACTTTCACTGCTACTACTTTGCAACACTTTCCTTTTTATTGCTTTTTTTTTCATCATCCGTGTTGATCTTGTTCAGTTTAATTTTTTTTAATGCACAGGCTTCCTCTATTTCATTCATAAAACATTCGGACAACCTACAAACCGCACAAAACGATATCCAGTTGGCTGCCCAGACCGAAAGAGAGAATTTCCCTAGAAAACCAAGGAGTATATAGCATCACATGCGAGGACTGTGGACAACAATATATCGGTCAGACCAACAGACGTATATCTGCCAGAACCCAGGAGCACAAAAACTCGATAAGAACAAAACAAACCACAAGATTAATTTTGAGTCCACAAAACAGATAGCACAGGTGCAAAACCCAAGAATTCGACAAATCAGGGAAGCTATCGAAATCGAAAAGCAAGGCCTCATCAACAAAAGGGATGACTCACTAAACATCCCAAGGATTTGGAAAACAATAATTAAAAACAACCACCAACGACAACCACAAATTGATAATGAACCATCGCAGGTAGGAGAACCGCCAGAAGCCATTAACAACCCTCAGGTAGAAAAACAGGTAGGAGAACTACCAAAAGCCATCAACAACCGTCAGGTAGGAAAACAGGTAACAAATCCATACAACTTACGCAAGCGAAACCATATAAAAACACCACAAGAAGAACCTGACATCAGTTACACCTCTCGAAGCGAAGCAGTAACTCGTCTTGATAATGCCATCTGGGATGATGGCGAAACGTCGACTATCGAATAGTACACAACGGATGAACACCCGGAAAAACAACACACCATATTCTACCATCCGTGAAAATCTACATTGTAATATATATATATATATATATATATATATATATATATATATATACTACATTGTAATATATATATATATATATATATATATATATATATATATATATATATATATATATATATATATGGGTGGACATATTCTCTCTGAAGCTGTGTTGTGATTCTGACAACAACTGGTGTTTTTCAAGAAACATATTCAATCTCTTTTGAATAACCTTCTCGAGAAATTCAGCCTCCGTGATTTCTAACCACACTTTAAGTTGTTCCAGTTTTCAAGTTGCAAGTTTGCGGAAGGTTCTGGATAGAATTCTGGAGAATTTTAGTTGAATATTGATCTATTTCAATGGCAGCAGTAAGAGACAGCATTTCACATCTTCAAAAGATTCCAATTTTCTGACCATAACCAACAAAATCAGCGAGTATTCTCCATCTCTCAGCGTGAATCAGTAGCAGTAATTTTGTCGGTAGCGAATTCGATGGCGCCGCATTTCTGCAGACTCACAAAAACTATCAACAACTAGGTTTGACTGTAACGACCGGCGCCAGGCTGACGGTCCCGATATTTCCTCCTGCGAATCTTTATATGTTTATCAGCGATGTTCTGAGGAAGGGAGTTTTAAGTTGCACTTTGTCTCGAAAGAACGGGAGCGGGAGGAATTCAGGGTGAAACTATAATTCCTCATACACAAACTCGAATAGATAGTGAAACTCGCTCGAACTGTTCCCTGGAGGATTTTTACAATGAAATCATTATAATAACGATGACGCTATAAAATACAGTCCACTAGCAGAAATGATGGATCACTTGGGATGTGAGACTATTTCATAAGCTAGAAACATTAATTACTACTTACGGTCCTATCAGATAATTAATTTCAAGACTATATCAAAATACCAAGAAAGGCCTTACTTAATCTAGTTCATTGGATCATAGTGTCTTACCTACACTATGTTTCCTTAGGCTTACAAGTAATAGATGCCCATTAGGAACGCGAAACGCTGACTGACAGCTTCAAGCTTGGAACACTGTTTCGAACCAGAAAACTGTACACACCTCAGCAAATTTTGATGCTTCATAAAGCTCAGATCAGACCTTCTTTGGAGTATTGTTCTCATGTATGGAGCTCTGCCCACAAACATACCCTGAAGTTACTGGATTCAATCCAGTAACTTCAGGGTATGTTTGTGTATCAGAAATACGCGATGGACTGTGGCTGCTCATCGTTTCGAGGTTCAACGCAGTACACCTCAAACTTCACTGTTTAAGAACTCTTTCATCTGGATAACTGCGTTTATGTGGAATAAACTTCCTGAGAATGTTTTTTAATGGATTTAATATCCAGCGATTCAAATACAATGTGAATCGGTACTTTTGCATAGGCACCGCTCAAGCTGGGCAGATATAGGATACATCAAAACGTGCTCGTCATTGAGAATTCCAAACGAAATACAAAAGTGAAAATAATTTTGGATTTTGAGTGAAAAACGCCATTGATTACTGATGAGAGTGATTCATATTTTTGGTACTCTCCGTATACGAACAGATATGAAAACTCTTTTGAGGTTCATCATATCAAATTATACAACAATAATAATAAAGTCCCGACAACAGGGAGGCCGTGGAATTTTGAGTTTGGAGTGTCTACATGACATAATGGTACTGAATACAGCCTGTAAATTCGTCAGGAGTTCGGATCCCCTTCTCTGCATGGTTTGTGACCATGAGAGAACAGGAATCGGAGCATTTCTCCTTAGGGCAGCTGCCCGAGCAGCTGATGAACTCGGTATAGTTTTCGACTCTGAACGAGGTGACCACAACTCTGTCACCGAGTTGGAACCCGTTCAGCGAAAAGCTCAGATAAAAACCGCAGAGATCACCTTACTTCTGCGGAAACACAAGGATAAGCCACTGCATGGGGTCTTCTTCAATAACATTGGAGACCTTGGCTTATCAAAGCACCTGACGTTAGCTTTTCTCAGGTTGAGTGGGCTGAAGTCGGAAACTGAGAGATTCATCATGGCTAGCCAAGATGGTGTCTTCAACACCTTAGTCTACCGCAGTCGCGTGATGGGTATAGAGGTTCCTGACACAAGGTGCAGGGCCTGCCGCGAGGCACCCGAGACCCTAATGCACTTGCTATCAGCATGTTCAGCATATACGGTCTCGGCCTATATCCATCGACATAACGCGGCCCTAATAGTGCTATACTACCATCTACGGCACTCTTACGGTATTGACTAGACACCGGTGTTGCCCTACGCTCCGGGGGATATTGAATCTGTTGTGGGGAACGAGAAGTGCCGAATTTATTGGAACTATTCGTTCCCCACCCTCAGGCTCATACAAGCTAATAAGCCTGATGTAGTCCTTCTCGACCACCAGACCAAGACGATATTTGTCGTGGAGTTTTCAGCTCCTGACGAGATGAATATCGTCAGAAAAGAGGAGGAAAAACGGATAAATTATCGAGATTATCTCTTCGAACTCCGCAGGTTCGAATCTCTCGAATCTTAAAATCATACCGGCTTGCCGCACTAAGGCAGAACTCTTAGCCGCACAGATGCAGAAGGCTGTCATTCTTGACTCACTGCGTTTGCTCAGGGCACATGATTCGCGGACCCAATGATCACTCACCCGACGGTGTGAAGTAAGTGATCAGCATTCAGTATCCGCCTATTTTCCATTGTGATCCACCCCGTATCCCGTAACTTATGGGATATTCTTTGATATTTGATAATTCTGTGAATGAGCCGTAGACACGAGTTTTGTACTTTCTGTATTTTCTGAGCATACTGTTTGGTTAAACATGGCCCATATAAAGTATCCGAGTAGTTGAACCGCGATAAAACCAGTGCATCACAGAGAGTTGTTTTCGTTTGCTTCGTGAGTATGTATCTGTGTCCATAAATAAATTTCAACGAAGAATATGCCAGTTGTATTTGTTTGTTGATATGTTTTTCAAACCGCAGGTCAGAGTCGATTATAACTCCAAGATTGTTGCATTCATTTGTGGGTTGTGATGGAACATTATCAAACGTGATTGTAAGAGATTCACTTGTTTTCTGGCGACTCTTTTTTGATCCGAAAAGGATGATATTCGATTTAGTGGTATTTAGTGGCAGACAGTGATCTCTTGCCAACTCAACAAATGACTCGAGATCATTGTTAATAAGCGTACATGCGTTTTCTACACCTTGAGGGAGACAGCTGTGATAGAGTTGAATGTCATCAGCATGAAGGTGAAATTTACAGTATTATAGACTACGCAACATGTTTGATGAATAAATTGTAAACAATAGTGGACCCATTATTGAACCCTGTGGCACACTTGACTTAAGTTTTATATAGTTTGAATAGATTCCACCCTGGCACACTTTTTGTTCCCTGTTTTTGATGTAACATTCAAGAAGTCTGATAGCACTACCCGATAATCCCATATAGTTCAAAATGGCGAGGAGCAGATCATTTATTCATTTATTTATTTGAAATACAATACTCTACAGGATATAGCCCAATAACAGAGCAGGAAATAACAGAGTATAATAAATACATACAAACTATAAAGACTACACATTTTATTATATTCATTATAGGTGACAAATCAATCATTTTAGGAAGTGGGATTTTTTATTTGACAATTTACAACTTAATATATCCAAATTATCGCTAACAGAATTTGTCACTTTACACATGGTGTGGATCGGAGAATTCTCCAGAACATTTGTGCGAGATCTTTTCATATAGAAAGTACTCGGGTGTCTGGAACAGATTCTAGGAATGCAAATATTAAACTTTTCCAGTAATGTTGGGCAGTCAACTATGCCTTTGATAATTTTTTAGGTTAGTGCAACACTATAATATTCACGCCTTTTATCGAGACTGCAAAAGTTATGCTTTTGTAGCAATTCAGAGTGGGTTGTTCCTATTGGAGGATAAATGCATCGGTTTTTGGGCTTGGCAGTTTTAAAAATCATCGTTGAAATGCTTCTATTCTATCAATGTGATATTGATAAAAGGGGCTCCACACAACTGACGCGTATTCTAACTTTGATCTTATGAAAGCATAGAATAAAGGTTTCAAGGTCGAAGTTTCTTTGACATCACTACTGTTACGTGCAATTAATCCGTTCAAACGACAGGAGGAAGTCACAACATTATCGATATGCCTATTAAATGATAGTGCAGTGTCAAATGTGACGCCAAGATCAGTAAATGTTTCTGGTCTCACCAGGGAAACGTTTTCTATTGAATAATCAAAGATCAAGATATTCGCTGCCAAACTGTAGAACATGACCTTACATTTATCCGGGTTCAGTGACAAGTTATTTCGATAACACCATTCTACAATCCGTCCTACGTTTGCTGAGAGGTTCACACAATCATCTATGTTCTCAACGAGGCAGTATAGTTTTAGATCATCGGCATTTAAAAGGAAATACACATCTATAACATCTGCAATATCATTAATGAATATATTTCAGAGCAACGGTCACAGATTTGTACCTTGTGGAACACCGAAAGAAGCACTATGTTCGGTAGATTTGAAACCATTGAGCTGAACATATTGTTTTAGATCCCGTAGATGGGACTGAAAGATTGCGATAAAGGATGGAGATAATCCAAAGGCTACTAGTTTGTTCAGTAGAATGCCATGGTCAAGCCTGTCGAAGGCCTTAGAAAAGTCTGTGTAAATAACATCAGTTTGGGCCCTATTGTCAATAGATTCAGCAATATGTTGGGTTAACTGAAGATTGGTGACCGTTGAACGATTTTTTATAAAACCGTATTGGTTTATACTTATATTGCAACTAACATGCAATATAAGAGAAGAGGTATACGATTGTTTGAAAAGATTGGCAAAACTGTTTACGATTTTAGAGGGCCCCTCCAGCAATTGACCTTTGAAATTCGGTACTTGTGATATTTTGGAGCTACCTCGTTTATTATTCATAAATGAAGAACATCTGTTGGGATTGATATGTATTTCTTCCTTAGTTTCACCTAAGAATTTTTTATATACCGGGTGTCCCACATTTTATGTGACAGGCAATATCTGGTTTGTTGAAGGAGATACACAAAAATGTTTCATACAAAAGTTTTAGCAGTTCATGAGAGCTATATTTTGATATAATTTTTAAATATACAGGGTGTTTGGTGCAGGTGCTACAGACGAAAATTTCATTTTTTAAAATAGAACGCCCTGTATATCATTACAAAATCAGATGCTACGTTAAATTCTGATATCATTTCATATTTGGTTTTTGAAATTCGGTTACGGCGTTGTTGAGTTATTGCTTAAAATGTAAAGTCTTGAGAACGACTATTATTTTTTTAAATATCTCATACAATTATTCTCTCTGCATCAGATCACATGAAAATTTGTCAAAATTTTGGGTGTTCAAAGTAATGGCTTCAATTTTGAGTTGTGGAATTCAGTCAGGAATCATTTTGAATATGAAACAATTGCGAAATTGAAAGAGGTGTATTCGAAAACAAATCTTGAATTAATAACAATGTAAATAATATAACTTGATGATGAATCATTTCATAAGAATGGTAGGTACCTAGAAATAAGTCATAAAAATTGTTCAAAGTGATGCCCATTAGATATTATACAGGCTTCGAAACGTCGAATCACTTCTCTCTTACAAGTCGCTCTTATAATATCAGGCGTAATATCACTGCACGCTAGTCGAATTTTCATTTTCAGATCATCCACATTCAAAGGGGGAGTAGTGAAAACAATATCTTTTAAATAACCCCATAGGAAAAAATCAAGCGGTGATGAATCTGGGGAACGAGCCGGCCACCGAATTGGACCCTTTTTACCAATCCATCTATTTGGGTACGTTCTATCCAGATATTCAGTGACAACCTGTGAATTGTGAGGAGGAGCACCATCTTGTTGCCACCAAATTCCTTGTCGTTCGGCTATGGGAATATCTTCCATCAACTGGATCAAATCATTTTCTAGAAAATGTGAATAAGTTTTTTTGAAACTTTATATTTAAGGAAAAGTGCAATAACTCAACAACGCCGTAACCGAATTTCAAAAACCAAATATGAAATGATATTAGAATTCAACGTAGCATCTGAATATGTAATGATATACAGGGCGTTCTATTTTAAAAAATGGAATTTTGGTCTGTAGCACCTACATCAAACACCCTCATCTTCTACCTCCTCGATGAAATGGTGAGGCATACGTTCAATTTCTGAGGAAAGTGCATCCAGTACTGCTGCAGGAAGTTCCTTTGGGCGTCAGAAAGGATATAATTTTTATGCATGATGGGGCTCCCGCCCATTTTAGTCAAGTAGCACGTCAGCATTTAACTGAAACATATGCAAATCAGTGGATAGGTCGAAGAGGACCACAAAACTGGCCCGTTCGATACCCGGATCTCAATCATCTCGATTTCTCTATTTGGGGCCATTTACAGCATTCGGTTACCCTGTATATCAATACCGGCTGAGTCATTTATATATAATAGAAATAATGTCGGCCCAAGGACTGAACCTTGTGGAACGCCACTCCCGATATTTCGTAATTTGTAGTTGGAGGTGTTCTCTTTCATTCTCACAAGTTGCTTCCTGTCAGAGAGGTATGACTCGAACCAATTGTAGCTTACATCCCTAAATCCATGACACTGAAGCTTTTGGAGCAGTACCCCGTTATTGACAATGTCAAAGCCTTTCGATAAAGCAACTCAAATGATTCTTTCATAATACATTCAGTTATTGTAAATACGTTTCATGAGAAACTATAGTGAAACAAACAGAACTTCATCCAGGAATCAAATCCGTTAGAATCTGAATTATTTTTTCTGTCTGATTCAACAAAGATCCATCAATACGGTATTATTTTTCAAACTGTATTATTTTTCCATTGGTCACAATAAAAATTTGATACAAAACTAGTCACCGGAAATAAAATCCCTAACTGAAGCTTGACACTTCACTTTTTTCATTTGTTATGATATGCCGACATGAAAAACCATTTCATTCCATAATCTTTTACAGTATTTCCATCAAACTGTCATTTTGTCGCTTTTCCTTTCAAATACGTCCATCTGACCGTTTTGTAAGTAGTTCTACGTGTTTGAATTGAAAATTGAAATCAAATATGCAGCGGGGGTACATGTCCCGTTGACATTTTCTGTTAAAACATTTTCCGATATCCACTGAATTGATTCGATGTGGTCCAGCTGCTGACCCAAATAAAAGCCTGCATTTTGCGGACAAGATTTCATTTGATTAGTTTATCGCACATTGGGAAATTCGAATTATCGAAACTCGTCAGGGATTTTCCATTTTTATAATTGAAAAAATATACGAGGTCTTATGACACACAATAACACCATTAGTAGAAATTGGATTTTTTTATCAGCACTCTTGCAGGAAATTGGGCTTTCCCACTAAATACATTGCTGAATTTATTATAACAGTGCCTACAAAAATTGGTTGAAAAAACTAGAGGCCACTATTTGAAAGATAAAGTTGATGATGAAATCCTACGAACCAAACGTTGCATTGCAAATTGGTTTATATCAGATTATGACAAATATGAAACAGTATTAAAAGTTCCTCTGCCTTTTTATGAAGTATTCGAAATGGAGGCGATAGAGCCAAGAAACAGAATCCAACAATCCTAAGTTTCAGCGAATATTTCACAATTTCGGCATTCAAACGCCCCAATAAAGCTATACAGTTCATTTCTTTGATGCCCCCTCCCTTTTATTTTTTGGACAGGTCAACTGAAAAAATTGAAATCTAGGATAATGAAATTAATGCATGAATTTATTTTCAAGTGAAATTGACAGATGAAACTTTCAAGATGGCGACCATCTGGTAAAAAAATTAAATGGAAAGGGGGGTCTCGTGACACTTCGTTTCGAGTTCCTGACGAATGCTTCACAATCCTAGAATATAATGTCAATATCTTCAACTACTACAAAATGGCGGAACTTTTAATAATTGCCTGAATGCATGACACAATATGAGGTAATAAGTTAGAGTTCAATTCAGAAGAAGCTCGAAATGATTGTCTTGAACTTCTTGACATATGAACAGACTATCTGATATTTCATGCCGAACATTTTCGAACACAGTAACGTCAATATCTCTACAAATATTCAATATTCTCTGCCGTATATCCAATATTGAAGCAGATTCAGTTTCGTACACCTTTTGCTGAAAACAGCCCCATGAAAAAAAGTCCAAAGGTGTCAAAACTGACGAGCGGGCTGGCCATTCTGTAGGACCTCGACGGCCAATCCAACGACCGGGAAAAGTAGTATCCAAATAGTTGGAATACAATATCCATATGGAATTCATTAGGTTTCGCTTCGACGATTTCAGTGATGAGAGGGTCAACAGTAGTTTCCAGCATATTCAAATACAGTTCCACTGTTGAATTTTGATCAATAAATAGAGGTCCTACAGAATGGTTTCCCAATATTCCTGCCCAAACGTTACTTTTTTCCGGATATTGGGTATGTGCTCCCCGGAAAACGTGAGGGTTGGTGTCACTCCAATAACGACAATTTTGTCTGTGAACATTTCCGTTTGAAAAAATGTACATTCGTCACTAAAACAAATATTGTGGAGACAGGTAGGATGCCTTGCAATGGTTTCCGTCATGATTTCGCAGAATTTTGTTCTCCGATCAGGATCATCTTCAGTTAATTGGTGTACCATTTTAATTCTGTATGGATGCTACCTATTCCTCTTCAAAAGTCTCCACACAGTGGAAGGAGACACCTCACAAACATTCGCGACGGAATAAGTAGACTGTTCAGGATTTATTACAATCTCACCAATAATTTGCACTTGCTGTTCTTCCGTAATGGACGGATGACCTGGAGGCTTTTTGAACGCTTTTGAAGCGGTGTATAAAATAGGGACGCAGATTCACCACTGAGATTTGTTTTGATCTCAAACTTTGCGTAAAAGTACGAATAAAAAATCATTACAAGGTGAATGAGTTAACTCACCTTGTTTGATGTAATATGGCAAAAGGGTGTATTGTAGGAGTGGAAGTTCCTTATTAGACAAGGAAAAATCGCACATGTAACTTTGTGGGTTCCGCACCACGACGTAATTGTATTGCAGTTTTTACATCCGATCACGACGAAGAAGGTTTTTTGTCTCTCTGCTCCTCTCCTTGAGTATATTTCGGAACGACCAATTCGAGAAAACAAAAAAAGGACAGGATCGGCATGAGTAGATTTGAATAGTAGGAATAAGTAGTAGGATTTCATCAAAGTGAGGTTCTTGAAAATAACAATTTGAATTATTTGCCCGCATAAATTGTAAATGCAACCTAAACCATATTCACGAGTGTGAAACAAAAATGATAAAAAAAAGAAATGAAAATTTAATGTTTGGTAATGAACCACTTTTTTTTATATACACTACTGGTAGTTGTGAATTTGGATACAAGTTTCCTCACATATTTTCTACAGATAGAACGTTTCGGAAAACGTTCATTGAAAATCCTTCCGGTCTCGTGGAAGTTACGCGTTGCACCGTAAATAAAAATTGCTTAAATTTTTTCTTTCAATGGACGAGAATTGACCATTTCAGAGATTGTTAACGTTTTAGTAAAACCGAAAACTAAATGAGAATATTCCAGCTGAACAATAATGTTCATTTGAGGTTTTCGTAAACAAAATAACTTAACAAACCTTATCGGGTTGTTGGAATTGCCAAATGGCAGATAAAAAGGAATATTTCTAGAAATATCGGTATTAATTTGTTTGTCTTCAGGAAATTATTGAATGTTTCGCCATTTTGTAGTAGTTGAAGATATTGACATTATATTCTAGGATTGTGAAGCATTTGTCAGGAGATTCTAAATGATGTGTTACAAGACCTTCCATTCCATTTAATGTTTTTTCCAGATGGCACCCAATCGCCATCTTGGAAGTTTCATCTATCAATTTCACTTCAAAATGAAGTATTCATGCATTAATTTTATTATCCCAAATTTCAATTTTTTGAGTTGACCCGTTCAAAAAATTAAAGGGGACATTGCACTGTATAATATTCACTGTTGATGGTATTTTCCTTTTCAAGATAATCGATATTACACCACGCACATCTCAAAATACCGAGATGATAGCCTTTCCAGCCGATTGTTGTAATTTGGACGAGGTTCACGAGTTGCTCTCCACTCAGATAACGATCGTTTCGATTCCGGAGTGAAGTGATGAATCCATATTACTGGAGTTTTTTCCCAACACCAAATCGTTATTTTTAATACCTCGTGTTTCGATCACTAAGTGATCATCTTCAAAGAGGAAGATTAAAACTAGAAACTAAAGCGAGCTAGCCCTATTTATGCTATATAGATAACCCATTGAGTTAAACCATCCAGTTGTACCACCCATACAGGTATACCAACCTAAATTAATTTTACAATTTTTCCCTACCTATTATTTTACAATATGTTTAACTGTTATAGCTGTATATAAAACAATTTTCAACTATATAAAAATTAATTTCCAATATCTAATCTAAATTTATATACGAGGAACTTTTTAAAGATTTTCAAGTAATTAGGTATTAAGGTGGTTTTTGAAACAAGTCATACACTACAGAGCCTTTTGGGAAGTCCAAAAGACAAAGTCGAGGGTTCGGAAGGAAAAGTCTGGAATTTACGAAATTGAATATAAGGACTGCGATGCAAAATATTATGGACAGACAAAAAGATCTATTAAAGTAAGATATAAGGAACACATAGCACACTTAAAATATGGAAGACCTGAAAAATTAGCAGTCGCCCATCATATTTTGCAACAACACCATTCCATAGACTTCAGTTCATCAAGATTAGTTAGACAAGTTAACAACAACAGGCAACTAGATGCCTATGAGAGTGTAGAAATAAGGAAACACAATAATATTATGAATAACGATGACGGACCTACACCAAAGAGCATACTATATAGCTTGTTAAAATAATGTTGTTGGGTTTACTGATTACTACATAGGGACACATGCAAAAATAAATCTAGATAGGCAATATTGTGAAATTAATTTTTATATAGCTGAAAATTGTTTCATCTACAGCTATAACAGTTGAAACATATATTGTAATATAATAGATAAGGAAAAATTGTAAAATTAATATAGGTTGGTATACGTGCATGGGATATCTGTATAGCATAAATAGGGTTAGCTTCGCGTTAGTTTCTAGTTTTAATCTTCCTCTTTGAAGTTGATCACTTGGTGATCGAAACACGTGTTAAGGTGTTGAAAATAACGATTTGGTGTTGGGAAAAAAACTCCAGTAATATTTATTACCACACCAAAGGTTCCAAACAGTGCACCATAAAAAAATTATGAATCCATGTTTCATCCATTGTCACATATAGACGCGAAAAATCCGGATTATTTTGTTCAAACATGGCCAATACTGCTCAGATTCATCAAGACGTTCTTTTTTTTGCTCAATAGTGAGCTCGAACGGCACCCACTTTGAACACAACTTCCTCATAGTCAAATGCTCATGCAATATAAACCCAACACGTTCTTTTGCTATTTTTACAATGTCAGCTAACTCACACAACTTCACTTTTCGATCATTTATAACGATTTCGTGGATTTTTCAAATGTTTTCTGGTGTTACTGCCTCATTTGGACGTCCACTGCGTTCTGCATCATTGGTGTCTCTACGACTACGTTTGAAGTCAGCAAACAAACGTTTGATCGTTGTTTTTATGGAATGGACCTCTTATAACAATTTTCAAGCCATTGCTCCGCTTGTACGGTATTTTTTCCCATCAAGAAGCAGTGTTATATCAAAACACGCAACTGTTTATGATACATTGTTTTGAAAATATCAAAAGTGGTGTCACTCTACAATTACTCGCAAACTCATCAGTAGAATATCATGAAACAGCTTCCTTTTGACGGTTAATACTTAGTGAAAAAACGGTGTATGCAATGAGACTAGCTTCATTCGTGTGTTAGGCTTGACACTGTTCAGTCCAGGTACTATACTGCACCACACGTTGGCTCTGAGTGCTGGCCATAACATTCAACCAAAAACCCGGGATTTTTTTTAGCAACGAAACTAACTAATATGTTCAGAGAAAACAACATGCCACGTGATTCAATAACGTCAATAGTAAACACGTGCCATACTAAATTATCGTATCAATCCTCAGAGCCTGTTATATGGACTCCTCAAACGCTTCTGGATTTCAAATGACAAGGGACAATGAAAATATTCAGTTTAATTCGCTATCGAGCTGTATTCAAATTCTAAACCAGTTCTGTGGGTCTTGGGTTCGAGATTAACCTGGCTAGACTTCAGTTGTTTCGTAATATGTCAAATTCGATGAGGAGGGTGGGATAATTGTCATCCATCAAGCGGGCAGTGATTAATTGAGCATGGCTTGGTGTGGACAGGTGGAACAATAGTGACGCGAACGATGCGATGAATAACATCCCCCTGACTCCTTTCCCATGTTGTTACCCGTTGTAGCACGCGACTGGACGTATCCCAAACAAAATTAGTTTTTCCGGTTTGAACAGCTGGTTCTTTGGAAAATAGAAGTGGAGCTCCACACAGAGTAATGGATGGAGCATTTGTTATGCTGATATATTTTTCACAATCAATAATTTGAATTTCTCTGGGTTTCTACGTTTCCGTGGATATGATAATAATAATTGTCGGCGAGACAACACGCGTCTCGTATCCAATGTGTGATGGATTACAGGGCGGCCAATAGGACTTTCACGCCGTCAATCTACGACGTATCCATCACACTTCAAGTCAAGGTGTGCTGCTGACCACTAAACAGCATTGCCTTGATAGGATACGAATGCTAGTGGCTGCTAAGAAGTCACTAGTGAGGCGAGCGAGAAGTATCGCGGAAAACCTTAGGTTCCGCGAGAAGCCTTCTCGCTTATTCCAAGAGCCTCCACGATAATCCGCCGACCGCTGATCAGGTGGAATCCTTCTGGAAGGATATCTATGAACACTCGCTGCCACTCAAAGACACTCCAGCCCTAGCGCAGTTCGAAGCTTTCAACAGAGAGCTTCGACAGACTGAGCTCAATGAACTGCGCAACCCGATAACCCTGGATGACGTTCGAAAAGCCCTTGTGGGTTCCAAGAACTTTGCTGCTCCAGGCCCAGATGAACTGAACACTTATTATTGGAAAATACTACCAAGTCCCCACCGCCATCTGGCCAGAATTTTCAACTCATGGCTGGACGGAGAGCAGCTGATTCCGGATTGGTGTGTCGAGGGGCGGGCCGTTCTTATCCCCAAAAGTGGAGATTTGTCGATTTCTAAGAATTACAGACCGATAACATGCTTGAATGCGTTTTATAAGTTCACAAACATCTTATACACACGAATACTCACCGCAGTTAACCGAGTGTTCAAACGGATATATGAGCAAAGAGGGTCGAAGAGAGGAGTCGCTGGATGTCGCTGGATCGATAGATGTGTAACGTAGAACTTGATACAATACAAGCGTAACCTCTCTATGGCCTGGATCGATTACCGTATGGCATTTGATACAATTTCGCATGAGCTCATCTTGTATTTGCTCAGATACCTTGCGGTACTCGACAACATAGTGATATGCATTGAACAACTGATACCACTTTGGCGAACTCGCTTCACCATAACATCTGGTCAAGCAAGAGTTCAAACAGGGTGGGTCACTTTCAGAAGGGGTGTATTTCAGAGTGATTCCCTTGGTCCCCTTCTCTTCTGCATCTTACTATTGCCATTATCCGTTGCGCTCAGAAACACTCGAGGGTATAACTGTGACAGCCCCGGAAACCGGAGGTACAAGGTCACCCATTTGTTTTATATAGATGATCTTAAATTTTATACCTCTGGAGAGAAGAATCTCCATCAGTCCTTGAGGGTGGTGGAAGAGTACACGTATGCTATCGGTATGAAAGACGGGATAGACAAATGTGCAATGATACATCCATCTCAAAAGAGGACGATGCGGGGACTACGGAGAGGATGTGCAGCTGGTAGATGGAAACATCCTACACCATCCAATGGATTTGTTTGGGACCTAAACCCCAAGTTTCACCACAGATCCATCGACATGTGCATAGAGACAGTCTGACTTTGTGTAAAACTTTTTCTAAGTGAGCGTTCCAGGTGAGGCTCTTATCAACGACAATGCCAAGATATTCCACCTCCGTTCCAAATGGTATGAACACACCATTGAGGAAAAGTGGCGTTAGATCGTCCTGTTCTCTTCTCTTGGTGAAGGAAATCAACAGAGTTTTGCTGGGGTTGACAGACATCTGCTCCCTCAGGCACCAACTGACTGTGAATAACGTCCAACGCGCTTTGGAGGATATTACAAGCTACCTTCCCGACGTAGGCCTTGCCAGGATGACAAGGTCATCTGCATGAGTTTGCAGATCAACTTTTCTTCTGTCGAGGGCATCAAGCATACTATCCACCAGGAGCGACCACAGAAGGGCAGATAGTACCCCACCTTGAGGGCAGCCCCTAGTGACCCTGAACCTGATAGCCTCGCCTTGAAGAGTCGTAGTTGCAGTTCTGTTTATTAGCATGGCATAGATCCAGCCAGTTATGGTCGATTCTATACCCTTCCTAGCCAGAGACAATCCTATAGATTTAGGTATTGCATTGTCTTGTTGTACTCATACTAAGTCATGGTGACAGATAATATTTATCTCGTAAAATTGAATCGATGCTATGCGAGAGCCTGGTTTTATTAGGTTTCAACTCTGCAGGTTTCTGATACAACAAGAAATTTTTTCAGATTTTTTTATACTTCACCATAGCCTCCTTTCAACTGTTAATACTTTTTTCAGCGATGCTTCCATTAGTGCCCCATTTTCAACGTTTTCAATGGATATCCTGTAATAGAATATTTGCCAAACCATCTAGTTCAAAATGTCCATCTTAATAAATCAGGATGAAACCGTTTTCTTCGTTGGGAAATTTACTTGCCAAGAAAAAAAGGTTTAATTTCATCTGAAATTCAAGACAGGGCGCAGATATTCCAGATATTATTTCATCAAAACTTTTCAACAGCATCGACTTTTATACCTGAAACATTTCCTAACAAATTTTGTATACACAACGTTTACCCAAATTAACGCAAACGATGAATATTTTAGCAAGGTTGGCGTGCCGCGGCGGTTATCCTTTTATTTTCTCCAGGACCGGACGGGCATTATTGTGCATCAATGATTATTTAGCAAATTTGAGGAAAACTGACAGATTTGGCATCCACTGTAACTAGACTGGATCAGATTCACCCAATCGTGTATGATAGGAAACGCTGTTTCAAAACTATTCAACTGTTCTTGTATAGCAAAATATTTTATACTGTCATTTTTGATATTGGAATGAATGAGCCCAGAATTATGGTTATTACAGAGAGAGATTATTGAGAACTACTAAATAAATGTATAATGGAATGGATAATAACATGAAATCTAAAGATTTGTATTGAATTTTAATGTATAGGTTTGAAAATTTCCTTCAGAACGAAACTGCAGTAACGTTAGTTAGAAATAAAAGTGGTAAAAATCTCAGAAAGTTCCAATTCTCTCTTCTTCATAATGGTTTCCTGTCACGTAGTAACGGCTACATCCATCAATTCATAGTTTATTTTATTATCATACAAAATATTTCTACATTATTGAAAAACAGTGGAATAAATATCGTGAGTACAGTTGCCACATATATACATAGATGTCTTTACTTTCACTCTGTTGGTGACTCTTTTGAAAAACTAAAATGTTGACTAGCTAACTTCAAGGACCGATCGCGATGGAGGATGGTTGTGCCAATAACGATCGTCCTCAAAGATGGCACATGGATGTTGTGGTCGGAGTGGAGTCCAAAAGTGTTTTTCAAAAAATGAAGCCAAATTTGAATGAATATTGAAGTGAAAGACATTTTGAGAGGAATAGCAGCTCCTCACGCCAGTGACCATGCTGGATGTCGATGGAATCGACGAGGTCGTCAGTTTGATGATAACAATCGAATAGAACTGGCCGATACGTGATGAAAATCCATATTAAAAACTGAATAATAAATGCGCTCGACTAACAAGCAACGGCGATATAAATAAAATAGGAAGAAGAAGAAGCTAACTTCTGGGTGTCGGTATTTTGTGACGGTGTGCGCGCACATCATGAAAATTTACTCTCATCTTTTCTCCCCAACGCGCCAAAAAAAGTATAACTCATCATTTATTCATTATCCATTTATTTATGTAACTTATTATTCAAAATGATTAGTCATTCAAGTCGACTTTCTATCACTTCAGCACTAACAGTTTCACATATTTTCTAAATGGTCCTTCACGATCTGACATCTTATTAAGGGGTGAAGTGGGGCTCATCGGCCCTCCGCAATGTGTAGTAGATGTGCTAATCAAGCCCTCGTTAACTCTGGCCCTAATTTGAATTGCATACTGTGGATATTAGCATGCCAGAGACGGCTGTCATCGATCTGTAACTAATCTTCTCTCCGGCTTTCGCTGTCTCATTTCGGTATGGGAACAGGCGAAAAGTACATCTCCATTCCCCATTTTCATTGAGGCAACGCTGCTATTAATGGTTTTTTTCCGTTATTGCCTGAACCTGAATTTCAACTGAAGTATTCAGTAGAATCAACTGAGTTTTTTAATAATAATAATAATGATATGCTTTATTATCATAAGACATAATCTTGTAGACAAATCTTGAGTAGTACATACATAAAAAAAAAGCAATACATACCAACTGAAATAAAAATAAAAATATAAATGGTGCATGGGTACAAACTATGTTAAAATGGAAGATATGGAAGATATGTATATATAAAAAAGTAAAAATCAAGTTTATAAAAGAGTAGACATAAAAAGTAACAACTTAAGAGCTCCTCAATAAGTAAAGATGAAAAATATGCGTAAGTCAGTTAAAAGCTATCGTTGAAATATTCATCCAAAGTATAATAGGGTCTATCAGATAGAAATTGTTTGACTAACTTCCTGAATTGGAAGTCATTTATATTGGCAGATCATATGTTCATAGGGAAGAGGATGCAGCAGATTTTAATATATGCTCATTTAATAAACACACAGATTCCAGTATAAATAATGCAGTTACCTTTAGAATACTATGTTTTTTGAAAAAGGTTCTTCAGGAGTCTCTTGGTTTAACGTTTCCTTTATACTTTATTGCCCTTTTCTGTAAAATTAGTAGACTATTGAATGAAGTTGGACTGCATGCTCCCCAAAACGATATTCCGTAGCGTAAGTGAGAATCTATGAGTGCATAGTACGCCATCTTTGCAGCGCTGAACCCCAATTCTTTATAAATCACTCTAACCGAATAACAGCCAGAGGAGACTTTTCTAGTGAGTTGTTTAACATGATCCACAAATTTTAAATTCTGGTCAATGAAGACTCCTAGAAATTTAGTGTTATTTTTAGATTCTAGTGATCTGTCTTCAAAAAAAGTTCGTTGATTGAACATCTAAATGATAATAAATTTGTTTTAGTTGAGTTAAAAGATGAAATGTTTGAATCACACCAATCTTCAACTTTTTTCAAGTCAGTAGAGATTATTTTTAGCAACTCACAAGTGTTTTCATTATTCCAAAGCATGGTAGTGTCATATGCAAATGAGGTGAACTTTCCAGAAATATTAGTCTTGGTGAGGTCATTAATATATAATAAGGGAAGAATGGGACCTAACACAGAACCTTGTGGACCTCCAGAATTAATTTCCCTTTTTTTTTAAAGTTGAGTTGTTTTGACCATTTGCGTCCGTCCCATTAAGTAGGAATCGAACCATTTGTGAGTTACTTCTCTGCATCCATAACGTTGGAGCATTCTCAGCAGTATTTTGTGATCAACGCAGTCGAATGCCTTCGACAGGTCACAAAATACTGCGGCAGTCTTTTCATCGACATTTATCTCAGAATAAACTTTATTCAGAAATGAGAAAATAACATCGTGCGTATTTTTATTATTCTGGAAGCTGAATTGATTTCCACTGATGATGTTATGCTTATTTACGAATCCAAGTAGTCGTTTTTCAACTAGTTTTTCAGTGATTTTTGCGATGGTTGATATGAGAACTCAGAAACGGCTATGGTTGTGATGGTTTTCTTGGAGTTTTTGCTTTTATATATTGTTTGAAACCAATCCCTTCTGAAATGGGGGCAGAATTATTAATATTGTTCAAACAATATATAATATTTACGAGGGTGGTTTGAAAGTTTCCGATATAGTCTTCCTTCAACTCTATACACATGTCCCATTTTATTCAATATTTATTTCATATATACTCTGTAATAATAACATTTCCTGTAACTGGGTACTCCTGTTGTAAATAAATCGCTAGTTTTTTTTTTCGTCATAGCAACTGCTGCAAATTTCTGCCAATTTGGCCGTAATTTAGCATGTTCTGCGTTCAGCTTGTCAAGTAATAATGCGTAATATGCTCCTGAGATGATATTTCCTATTGAAAAAAAAAGTTTTTGCCTGAAGTCCACTGTTTGATTGTATCATTTGAAAAATACTTACCTTAATATAATCTGGATCAGCGCTTCCCAAACTTTTTTGCGTGGAGACCCACCTCCATTGTGGATTTTTTTGCGACCCACATATAAAATAATGTTGAGAATAATAATAATAATAATAATATTTTAAATATTATTATTATTATTATTATCGTGAAAATTTACTATTGAGGAATACACCTCTGAAAAAAATATAATATAATTGAAGGAAAAATACAGTACGAAAAAAGACTTTCACTTCAGAATCTCAAAACTAAGCTAATACAAAAAATGAAAAAATGAGATTTATGTAATCAATATGCCTTGTGCTCACGATTTAGAAGAGACTCTATATCTGGGTTGAAAGTTGAAAGCTTTAAACGCAGGTCACTTTCCACACAAAGCCTAGTTCTATATTTATTTTTTAAATATACCAAAGTGGAGAATGCCTTATCACACAAATATGTGGTTGAAAACCCCATCCGCTCTTTTAAGGCTGTGTTCAAAAGAACTGGATACTCTCCCCTAGCCTTTATCCAAAATGGGAAAAACAAGTTGAACGTATTCAGTATTTTTAATCTGTTTTCGCAACCCACCCATATCGCTCCCTCGACCCACTTGTGGGTCGTGACCCATAGTTTGGGAACCAATGATCTAGATAATAAGTTTGAGTTTACCCATCAATGATATTGTAGATATAGTATGGTATACACGGATAATATATCATATATATATGTATATATATATATATATATATATATATATATATATATATATATATATATATATATATATATATATATATATATATATACTGTGTGTTGAAATCAAACCATGACAAAAATGTTGAAACAGAGATACAAATCGAAATAAAAAGTTTTATAGCAGAGTGAAGAAGGTGACTATTATTGGATCTGGCCAATAAAAATTTTGATGTAAAAATATCGAGATGCAATTATTAGAAATAATCAATTATTGAATTGGAATTTATTCGAAAAAATATCTGATTGAAATTTATATAATCCTTATAACCTTTTCTTAAGAAATATGAATTCTAATTGTTTAGTTAGGGTCTTGAATGAAACTATCAAATAATTTGCAAGTAATCATCTTTGTTAATATATTTGTTAGTTTCCTTCCACACAGATAGATAAAGAGGTACTATGTCAATGATAGCGATCGAAATAATATACATAATTGAAACCATAGGGAGTCAAAAAAAGGACGCGATTCTATTGAAATGATGCCTGTCAATGTGAAATTTTTTCCTGGATTTGATGGAACCTCCACAGAATCCCATTTATTGAACAGTTGATGGACCATTGTGCGTCTGTTTCAATCAACTTTTTTTGTTCTTTTTTTCTTCCACAATCTGGAGTAAAATAAAAATTTTAATGAAAAAGGGCAAAATTTTTGATTCTCTCCGATAAATTACTCCGTAAATTCAAAGCATTTTCAAAAAAAATGTTTTATACATCAGTAACTTGTCATATTGGATGATTTGTTCATCAAGAAAAGAGCTGAGAAATCAAACAGATACTAATTACTATTTGGAAATGTTTTGAAAGACTTGTTTCGATATCTCCACTGGTTGTCCTGTTACCGGATTATATTTTAGTAACTGAAAATCAATTCGTTTGAAACCGCAAAAATACAAACTCTACAAAAAATGTATTCACAAATATTATTTGCCCTGAGAAACCACCTCAACTCTTCGAACTCTATATACTCGTTTTGTTTATTATTGAGGAATATGAAAACCTTTTGTTCATACCATGTTTTTTGGTCTGTAAATGAAGGTTACTTGTATGCCGTCAATACTGATATGAATTTTATAGACAAATGCTTGCTTCACAAAATAATTTTCATTGAATACCAAAATGAAAAGCACCAATTTCAAAAATTTCTTTTGAACATTCTCATTCAAATTGATATTCACATTATAGTATGGGTCCCATATAGCCCAGCAATATTCAAAAACGGATCTTACGAAAGCACAATATGAAACCTTTTTTGTTTTAATTGAAAAATCAGTAGTAATTCTCAACACAAAACCTGTCATTTTGAGACTTTCTGCCACAATTTCTGATACTTGGAGATTAAAATTAATTTGGCTATCAAATTTAACTCCCAGATCGCGAATAAATGTTTCTCTTTTTGAGAAAAATTAGAATTCACCTCATTTTTTGAAAAGACATTGTAAAATGCAATTCACCCAATCAGATGAAGCCTTCTACCTAATCATTACTTTCGCACCATAAATTAAAGAACGTAATTCCGGAGTTAGTGTGCGTCATTTCTATAATGTTACCGCTATTATCTACTTCTTCAGCTTGAACACGGTTAATTTAACTGTGACTGTATTTTATATCTGATTAGCTTCGTGCCGCGAATTCTCAAGGGTCTCACACAAAACAAGAGTGGCGGGTTTCATGTTGAACGAAATTCATGAAATTTCTACTGGAAAACTTTTAACCTGAAATGTAAAGTGGTACGGTTTTTTTGTTGTGTTACTCACTGTGAATATTAAGTAGTCATGAATACTTTCAGCTGAAGTGATACTGAAAATTAGTTCATTCACTGACATTTTAGCGCTTTTCATTAACGAAAAAGTAAATTTCGGAACTGTACATTGACAAAGCTTCCGCTGAAACTTTCGATCTTGAATAAGCAGTTGACATTTTCCTCAAGAAAAATGAATAACACTTCATGACAACCACCAGTTACTTCACCAATGATTTTCTAATGTTCAACATGTGCTTACTACAGCATAATTTTTGGAAATAATCAAGATCCGCTTCTTTCAAAAATCAAAGACAGCAACATTGTAAATTGGTGTTGCTTGAATGAGTTTTCAAGAAGATGCTAACCCCATTGAATTGGTACGTATCAGTGTTGATAGGCCCAACACATAATCTCATTATTCAAAGCCTGCATAAAGGAACACAAATAGTTTTCAGAATGGAAAAATGAATTCCATATATGCCACTCATTAATCACAGAGGGACATGAGTTCAACCGTGAATTCAAGCACCTCCATTTCCAGAAGAAAGATTTGAAACTTAACCTGCTGGAGAGTATGGAAACACACAAATTAAAAAAATCTCAATATCTGAATTGAATAATTCGCCATTATTGAATCTGTTCATTTCCAAAAATAGTTAAGTATGTTTATGATACTTTTGAGAAATGTATGTGATGTATAGTGATTCGTCGATTTCTCATAACAATTTCCTTCACTTCCTTAATATTTTCAACGGTTGTCGATATGCTGGAGCTTCCAGGGCGAGCGTCACCATTCACATCTTCTCGATTTTCTGTGAAGAGCCTGAACCACTTGTCAACATTTTTCTGACTCAGAGTACAGTCATCACATGCCACTGTCAACATTCAAGTATTTTTGAGCACAATTCCATTTTTATACTAAACTTCAAGCAAATTATCAGCACCATTTCTTTCGATAGCAGATAATCGCCTCTCACCAACAAAATGAACATGCTACATAGCTGAAACTATCAACATATGTTCAGAACGAATGTAGTGACACGAAGAAATAAAAAAATTCAGTGTCCGACCGAAAGTTCAGTTTCGGTTTCGGTGGAGTTTCGACAAAAAAACGGGTTTCGGTTTCGGCGGCAAACCTGTCTGCTACGACCGAAACCGAAACTGCATTCGTGAGTTCTCGCGCTGTGATCGGTCATGTTCGGCGCATTGAATTTCATACAAACGATGCGACGAAGACATGTCTTGACTAGTGACTTACTTTGTGATTTACTTTATTTATTACATAAATATTAAGTACCTAAACTGTAGAAGAATCTACACCTACTCAAATAAACACCCCACCTATTTTTAAGGTGCAATTGATATTTTTTCTCAAATGAGGGGATGAAATGTTGATTTGTTGATTATCAATAAGTGAAAATGTCGAAGACTGCATAACGTTGTGATTTAAAGATGAAAAAATAAAGACTGACTGACCTGTGGGTTGGTCTACCAGCGGGCGAGTCTCCGGGTGGCGTAAAGAGAAGCGGCCAGGGGACTGGAAGCCTTGTCCGGGAAGTCGATGTGACCTTATGGACGGGGTCGTTGGACTCTTGGTCAGTGGCAGAAATAAGTAGGCTGAGGAGAAGTAAAACTCCCCAGAAACATTTGCAAAATATGCCACCGTGGACCAGCCTACCCAAGCTATTGTGTAAGGAATCGTGCCGACAGCTGAATGGCTGCAGGGTGATATGCATTCACGAACGATCCCCTTGGGGAACTGGGCGAAGCCTCATTGTAATCAGCCTACCTCTGCGGGGTACTGCTAAAAGTGACCAACTCTTCCCTTGCTACTCGTGGAAAAAGAAACAACAAAAACAAAAAATAATCCCGAGGCTGGACAGAAGTGCTCACTCCAATCTAAGGCGGTGGCTGGAGGTGAACAGAAATGTCCACCCCAATCTACCGTTTTGAATGAGGCTGGACATATCATATCACCTTGTGATGTAATACAAAGGCCAAGGCGTAAGTGCATTTGCGGCGCCGAAGCCAAAAGGAGAAAGAGAGCGGAGGAGGCAGGAGTGGCAGCAACTATACGTGCACCCTCCTCCACCCTCACTCCACCTCCAATAGCAAGCGCACTTCCTGCGGCTGGTGCCAAGAACTCTGCCTTGATAAACGGCGAAGAACCGGCAAGCTCCCTCACTTGTGCACCTCTACGGATGGAACCCCAAGAAGGTTGAAGAAGCTGTGCAACGACAGTAAAATCGCTGCACCTTCCAAAACCTTCGCGGAGGCCACCGTGAGACACATCAAGGTTGCCAAAGAGAGTGTGTGTTCTGCGAGTCTTGGCCTACACCTGCCAATATAATAATAGGGGAGCCCAAGCGGAGGTTTCGGGATCTACTGAAGCGCGGCAGATTAATATACAGGGTGATACTATGTACCTGGTTAAGTACCTCCACCAAATATGAGCCCCATATATAAGGTCGCCCTGAAGGATAAAGGATCAGATTAGTAAAAAAAATTGATCATCAGAAATTATCGAGCGCGTCAGATTAAGGTAGGATGAGTTAATTACATGCTAAAAAGTGTATATTTCAGTAATCTGACAATTTGGGAGTGACGTAAAGGAAGGGAAGGGCAGCAAAGTTGTAAAAAAACGTCATCTCGACTTTCTCGAGCGTAGCTTTTTTTATTTTGAAGGAAATAATTCAAGGATATTGAGAAATATAAACTCTGACGATTTCCGCAAGCCGAAAAAACAAAAATTTATCAGAAAAATTTAATGCGTGCAGCTGCGTGATGCCTATATTTCCCTCTCCGCGTTTCAATTCCTTTTTCACTTTTTCTCTGTCTATTACTCTCTCACTCCGTCCCCACTCTGAATTATGTTGCCATGACGCCATCACAGCTGATCACAGAGACTCGTTCGTGATGAAGATGAAGAAGATGTTAATTATTCAATTAATTGATGGATGTAGCATTCACTACGTGGTAGGAAATCATAATGAAGGAAAGAGAAATGAAACTTTCTATGTTTTTTACCAGTTTTATTTGTAACTAACGTTACTGCAGTTTCGTCTTATAAGGACATTTTCAAACTTATATATTGTATAAGTAACTGCAGTAACGTAAAAGTGGTAAAAAACATAGAAAGTTTCATTTCTCTTTTATTCATTAATTATTCAATTGATTGAAAAAAATTTTTTGAGCATTTTTTTCAAATTATTTTCTCATAAATACAAGTATTTCACTTGAAAATCATATAAAACATTTATTTGCAAGCTATTCCCTGAGCTTTCCAAATAATTAAGCTCAATGATTAGGCGAATCCCTCTAGATAATTGTCAGATTATGAGATAGCACGTCTAAAACATAAAGATGAACCATATATATCTTAATCTGACGCGCTTGAGTATTTCAAAATGACAATTTTTTTTGCACATTATAATAATGGCAGCGAGTTTGCGTCAGATCGAAATCGGCAGATTATGGAATGAGAGCTTTTTTTGGTGCACTTAACACCCCCTTAGAAAATCTGACGCGCTCGATTGATTTTTTTTTCATTTTTAACCCTTACGTACAACCACTCACATCATGCAAACGATCAGATTAACATATCAACATTATCAAAAATACGTAGGACATTGATGATATCAATATCTGACGCGCTCGAGTATGTCCATGCAACAGTTTTTTTACATATTCAATAAACTATAGCAGCTTTCTCCACCGATGAAAATGTATATATTATATAACATTTTTTCTTTTTATCATCTAAGCTTTGCAACCTAATAGGTCTCTATGACGCTAGAGTAAATCCCCATTTTGCATCGTGGGCTCCCCTGCTATAAAGGAGATGTCTCCTTCATAGCACCTTCCTGGAAAGAACAGGATGTACGATGACCTAGGAGGACAACTCCTCGAGAGGATGTACAATGGGTTACATGTGGCCTAAGTGTTGTGGGTCTATGGATACAGATACAGAAAAACTGACTGATTATAATAACGTTTTCTTAATTTTTCCCTCAAAACATAATCCTTGTGAGGAAATTTCAGTTTCGTTTTCGGAAGAAACTAAGACCGTTGCCGAAAATCGGTTTCGGTTTCGGTCATAAAAACCAGTT
This sequence comes from Leptinotarsa decemlineata, assembly GCF_025532065.1. Lineage (NCBI taxonomy): Eukaryota > Metazoa > Arthropoda > Insecta > Coleoptera > Chrysomelidae > Leptinotarsa > Leptinotarsa decemlineata. The sequence goes on along the minus strand of NW_027412692.1, from coordinate 11,200,659 downwards.
TCAGTAGGATACTAAAAAATTACACGTAGCTCGCGAGATTTGACCATTCAACTAATTTTTTAAACAGATCTCGTTCTTTCACGCAGATATGCACGACAAACACATCCCAGCTGTATCTCGCGCCGTATATCTGGAGCTTTACGACTCTCAAATAAAAATTCTTGTTTGCTTTTCAGAAAATGCCGCACGGAAATCTTGAACACACATTCGCATTTTCTTGGCAAATAAAACTCTCTTATCTCGAACGAATTGCTTCGGGTCGCTCTAATTCGAGTCCAGTTCATCGTACGAGTTAGCAGACCCGCTGAAATTAGTTTATTCTTATTTAGGTTGAATGGCGGAAACGAAGTCAAGTTAACACCCCGAGGGGATTGGGAATGATCCTCTGATCTCCGATTCTTGCAGTACAGGGTCGACCTCAGGAAACGAGATTATAAGAGAACTCTGCACTACGGAGATCATGGAATGGGACTGACCGGAATTCCAACTGATTGGTAAATTGTTTCGGTAACTCGGTGTTTATTATGCTTTCTGTTCACTTGTTTTCGATAATTGACTTCCTTTCATTCATTCGAGACACTAACAGCAGATGTTTGAGTGAAGTAAAAAAAAAGGAATTTATTTTCAACAGGAGTACCCAGTTGCAGGAAGAAAAAACAAAGTATACAGGGTCCTGCAACAGTGGCGCGGTGTTCCATATCTCTATTTAGGAAACAGATAGGAATCTGAATTTCCATAATATTACCTTATTACTCGAGCTAGACAAAATAAAAATATTGGCGGTCACACAGGGTGTTCAATTTTTTCTGGGCGGATCCCAACTGTGTTTTTTCAAATGTGTTTTTTCAAATCTATATATTTTTTATCGTTTTTTCGGTTTCTACATAGAAAATAAAAGATAATTTATGCACATCTTCACTTGAAAATATTGACGGTTTTGGAGATATCTAGCATGACAGGTAATTTTTCCAATATTCGTCACTCAGATTATTTGAAATTACAAAGTTGTGCAAAGTCCAATTGAATTTTTTTTTGGTCAAATATTCTACATTGGTAACTCTCTCAAACGATATAACTAAAATCTACCTATGATATACAGGGTATGAAAATCCACTTGCCACATATTGTAAATAAAAATTTGCAGAATCTTCCTTATTTCAAATGGAACACCCTGTATATTATTGATCCCTAAGGAGCGCCAACGAAACTTCTACAAATTTCATTGAGAATTCCCAATGGCTAGGTTCAATAGTTTTTCTTAAAAAATCATCTTTTTCGAAAAATGGACGTTCTTCCTATTTCTACGCCATAAACTCGATGAAAGTCTTTATTCAAAGCGAAATCCATTCGACGACTGATAAGAATGTACGAAAGATATCTTGTTTCAATTTTGTACATTATAGCGTGTCCTATAGTTTTTCTTATTTTTTTTTATTTTTTCCGAAAATGACAACTCTCTATTGTATCGCCATAATATCAATGACTTTTTTACTGTGGAATCCATATGTGACGGCATGATCGACATATATGTAATGTTTATAACACATTTATTCTCTAAACACCGTGCAATTTCTTCATTTGATGCATAGTTTTTGTCCAAGCCTTCTCTTTAAATATCGCCCCATGCCTAAAATTACCTGTTGCTAGATAAACAAGTTTTGAATTACACCGCAAAATGTAGGTTCTTGAATAATTACAATAATTTCAATAATCTTGAAATTTGTGCCATATTTTTTCGGTCTAAAACAACCTTCAGCGAATAAAATAAAATTAAAAGATTTGTTGAAAATGGATGTATCAATTATTCTAAACATGAGCGCATCAAGCCAGCTACTAATGAAGATAATGGATTGCAAGTTCTTCTTGCTGTTGAAGAAGATCCTAGTAGGAGTCAACGACAAATTGGTGAAATAGTGGATATAAGTGAGAGATCAGTGCAACGAGTTTTGGAGAAACATCGCTTTCATCCATCTCATACTACTGTATGCCGATTTTGGGAAAAGAGTGAGAAACGAATATTTTTTCAATAACATTCCATGGTCGGATTACCATTATTATTCGACAGAAAATGCCCACTTATTGAGACAGGTGGACTATCAATATAGGTGGTCGATAAATGTCTGGAGAATGTCTCATTGGAGAATATGTAATTGGTCCATACTTTTTTCAGGGACATATGAATGGAACAATGTATGTGCACCTGCTCACTGATCAGCAGAAGTGAGAGATCATCTAAATGAAATATTTCCCAATAAATATATAGGACGAAACAGGCATGTACGGTGGCCCGCTAGATCACCAGATTTAACAAAACTGGATTTTTTCTTATGGGGATACATACAAAATATGGTTTACGTCGAGCCACCAAGACACCAGCTTCTTCCGAAAATATGCGACTTAGGATAACGAATGCTTTTGGCAGCATACACCAGGTGTCTTGCGCAGGATAGAACAGTCTTTCAAACATAGACTTCAGCTCTGCATTCAAGAAATTGAAAGACATGTCGAACATATTTTATAAAAGTTTCATTATTAACCTTCATCAAACTCGTTTTGGTAGTGCGTGCTAATTACGACAACAAAGCAACTGATTGTTTGACCGATAAAAATTCGGTGAGTGTGCAAGCACCCGCTACCAATAAAATATCGGCCGATTTTATACTGGCCGTCCAAAATCGGTGTGTGTGCAACTAGCGTAACACTGCGAGCTCAGCACAATAGAGCTTGTTTAGGCGGACATAAAAAACTATGTTGCCAAAACTATGTTTTGAATTTCGTGATCTTGAAAATAATTTCAGGAAAGCTGTTCGTCTATTCTTCTTCTTTTTGTCTGTTTGAATTGTACTTTTTATGGTGCATAAAAACGTATTGTCATTATTATCATTATGTGTTTGAAAGCGACAATATATAAGCAGAAAAAACAAAAAAAATCATGAAGTATGATTGAAATATATCATTCAATTACAATTTAATATTATAAAATGTAATCAAAACAAAATTGTGGATTTCCATTCGATGTAAATGAATGAATATTTTCTCTGTTATCATTGAACCAGTCTTGTTAGAATGGAAATATCAATTTCTTCGATATTATCATTCTATCAATCCGGACTGAAATAAACCTCAAACTTTACGTGAAAACAATATCGAAACAACCCCAAACTACTATAAATTCTCAGGTGAGCAAAGCTATAAGAATTAATCAAACGTGGGAGTGCTAATTACGGAGTATTATTCATGAATCCTCTGCTAATAATGGTAGTGGATTTGAACAATAATTAGTCCGAAAACAAGGGCGATTAGAAACGGCGGTTTCTGGAGGGGCCGTGAAGCTCCTCCAGAGATTTGTAATTGCAAAATAGCTCTGAGGAACTTAACAATCGGTTGAATGAAGAGAAATAATTTAACGTTTACTAGTTTAGTGATCGAATAATTTTTCCAAAGAAAGGTTGGATAGGATCAACTTTTTCTTGGAAAATTGTTTTCCAGCCGACGTTTCAAATGGTCGTTTTGTGTTGGTGCTATCTCGGAAATTGCAAAATGTTGCAATGTTTTTTTCTAATATGTAGGTATCTGATATATCTGACGGTTTTTAAAATATAAATACCATCAACATGAAGAAATTAATTTCCCAGCCCTGAAGAGGAATTTAATTCAATTCGAAACGTCGGTAAGGAAACAATTGCTTTTTTAAAAAGAATTGATTCTGTTACCGAACCAACCTTCATATGTTATCAGGAAGATCATTGACATACAGTAAAAATATCAGTGGGCCAAGAATACTACCCTGTGGTGTTCCTGTTGTAACAGAATACTCGTCAGATAATATATTATTCTGTTTCACTTTGAAATATCGATTAGTTGAGAAGGACACGATGAGCCTATTGATATTGTCTCTGACACCAATGTTGAAGAGTTTTTCAGAAATTATTTCAATACTCAGAGTATCGAAAGCTCTACTTGAGTCAAAAAAAGTACCACGACTTTTTTCTCATTGATTGAATCGTGTATTTTGGAAACGCAGGCTTTAATGTTGTGTAGACCAGGCTTTACCCTTTGAATCAAAAAAAAAGGCAACTGGCATAAAAAGTTTGTTTAAAAAAAGTGAAAGAATATATATCGCAATCGCACGTTGAAAAGACGAGAGTGGAAGGCTTTTTCTCCGCAATTATATCGCATTGTAGTTCCCATCCCTAGATGACCTTCTTTGAAATGGATTTTGATTTTTTCATCTATAATATTCGAGAAATGTTCTCCGAATGTTTCTGCGACTTTTAGTTCATTAGGAATTAAATTATTATCATGATTAATAGAAATACTTTTGGTTTCATCTATTTCAGAGGGCTGTCAATGATATGCCAAAGTGTTTTACTTTTGTTGCTGGATTCATTGACTTTTTTCATAAAATGATTGATTTTTTCCTGACGAATCTCATTTTCATTACCATTGTGAATTTGGATACAAGCTCCCTTAAATATTTTTACAGATTGGACGATTCGGAAAACGTTAATTAAAACTCTTTTCGGTCTAGTGAAAGTTACGCGTCGCACCGTAAATAAAAATCGCTTCAATTTTTTCTTCCAATGGACGAGAATTGACCATTTTAGGGATTGTTGACGTGGTACCTTTCTACTAGTACAACCAAAAACTGAATGAGAATATTCTAACTGAACAATTATGTACATTGTCGTACTGACATTTTTTGACGTTTTTACAAACAAAAAATAACTTAACAAACCTTATCGGGTTATTGGAATTGCCATATGACAGAAAAAAGGAACATTTCTAGAAATATTGATATTCGTACGAGAACACCATATTCGGGGATCTGCTGCTGAGAATGAATCAGATTTTTTTTTTTTTTTTTATCGCATCAACCATTTTGGTTATTAGCGAACAGTATTTTACAAGCATATTTACAATTTGTTTTTGATATGAATAGCTTCTATGAACGAAAGTACATTATCTGTATTACAATTTGTTCCTAAAATAGTTTCTAGCGTTCCTATCAGCCTGTGCAGATTCCTTTGAGGGGCGAAGTTTAGGCATTCTGTCAGGATATGTTTAACAGTGAGTTGTTCATTGCAGGTTTCACACATCGGTTGGTTGGTGTTTTTGAAAAGATAATCATGGGTTAATCGTGTATGACCAAGACGTAGACGTGTGATGATCATTTGATCTCTACGTTTTTTCGGTAAATTTGTCCACAAATCCTCCATCCCATTCCTGTTTGTGTCAAAAATGACAAATGAATCACCTACTCATCATGTTCAAGTCCGTGGAAAATGATCTAACTCCCCTTTTGTTTCCATTGTCATGAACAGATTATACAAGAAGGCAGACGGGTAGTAAAACAAATTACAGCCGGTATATATTTAAACTTCCGTATATATACAACAATTTACTTCTGTTTGAATTGAATTTGAAACAAAGTTACGGAATGGGAAGGAATACTTCCAAGTTTACCGCACCTTACTAGAGAAGTACCTGCATAAACTCGGAATCAAATTGAGAACTTCTCCATCTTCCGAGTTTTAATAAACAGCAAACAGCATTTTAAATCTTCCCCTAGGAAAAACAAGCAAGGTATTCGTCGGCACGTTAACTGAAACCACGGATCCCTGCAGTTAAAACTTTATAACAGATCAATCCTTTCAAAGTCGAACTCCTATAAAACCCAACAAAATAAAAAAGAACTATTAACTACAGCTCAGGAAAAGTTCGACGGAAGCTAAACTAAACTCGTAGACGGAGAACAAATGACAGCAATTCAGCCACGTGTGGAGCATGGAAAGGATATAATACACCTGTTTGTCTAATCAAAGTCAAATTAGTTAGAAAGTTCATTTCTCCGGTTTATAAGATGAAGTTGTTCAGAGAATTCGAATAGTGTTGTAGGAAATGTATCGAATACGTGTTGGAGTTTCGGATTTTGTTTGTATAATAAATTGATTGATCATCAAATAACCTCACTTTTCGAATGTGGATTAGGTAAGGTTAGGTCCAAAGTGACTGGGTGAGGGAGGTGGAAGAGTACACACATGCTATCGGTATGAAATTCGGGATAGATGAATGTGCAATGGTCCATCTCAAAAGAGGACGATGCGGGGACTAGGAGAGGATGTGCAGCTCGTAGATGGAAGCATCCTACACCATCTGGATGCCGAAGAGACGTATATTTACCTCGGAGTGGAACAACGCCACTCACAAGAGGTAACAACAGTGAAGAAATCTCTCCACGGCAAGTATCAGCACAAACTTCGACAGATTTGGTCACCGGAACTGTCGGGGAAGAACAAAGTTGATGCGACAAATATGCTTGCTGTTTCATTTTTACTCTATTCGTTTGGAGTAGTGAAGTGGACTCGGGAGGAGCTGTATCAACTCGACGTAAAGACCCGAAAAATGATTCATCTCTATAGGAGTTTGCATCCTGAATCATCCGTTCCACGGTGGTACTTCCCCCGACAACAGGGAGGCTGTGGACTTTTGAGTTTAGAGTGTCTACATGACAGAATTGTACTGGATACAGCCTGTTAAGTCGTCAGGAGTTCGGATCCCCTTATCTGCATGGTTTGCGACAATGAGAGATCAGGTATTGGAGCATTTCTCTCTAGGGTAGCTGCCCGAGCAGTTTATAAACTCGGTTTAGTTTTCAAATCTGAACGAGGTGATCACAACTCTGCCACCGAGTTGGAACCCGTTTAGCAAAAAGCTCATATAAAAGCCACAGAGATCACCTCACTTCTTAGGTAACAGAGGGATAAGCCAATGCATGGGGTCTTCTTCAATAACATTGAAGACTTCGGCTTATCAAAGCGCCTGACTTTAGCTTACCTCAGGTCGAGTGGGCTGAAGTCGGAAGCTGAGGGGTTCATCATGGCTTACCAGGATGGTGTCTTCAATACCTCAATCTAACGCAGTCGCGTGATGGTTATAGAGGTTCCTGACATAAGGTGCAGGACCTGCCGCGAGACGTCCGAGACCCTAATGCACTTGCAGCATGTCCAGCATATGCGGTCTCGGCCAATATCCGTAGACATAAAGCAACCCTGAGAGTGTTCTATTACCATCTACGGCACTCTTACGGTATTGTCGAGATACCGTTGTTGCCCTACGCTATGGTCTGGGGAGTGGTCGTCCAGCGCATACGACGGTAAAAAAAATAATAACAATATTCGCAATAATCCTGAATAAAAAAGAGATGAATATCAGTTTCTACAGTACAAACAAGAGTTATAATTATTCAGCACTGTTGCGACAGGCCGAAAGCTGTATTTTATACTGATTTTCAACCACATCAATACTGTCTAATATGTGTATTTTCATGAATGCTCAATACAATTGTGAAAGGAAGGTTTCGGCTATCTACTTCTCCATCTTGATATGAAAAATGCGGGAATCTTCCAAAGATAAGAAAGCTAGAAATCAATTTCGGATCTCTCCTGCACTGTCGAGAGGTAATACCTCGAACTCGGTTTGTTCTACTCGATTGATTTCAGCATGGTCCTACTGCCAGATGAACGAGAAACATCTGCGACCAGCCTCTGTGAGGAATCTTGCATAAATATCTGTCAGATATAATTCAATAACCGGCGAGGTATCAGCCGGAAAAGTAGTTCTTTTTTTGGCAGATATTCACCAGAACTGCATCGATACTTTCGGAGAAATGAGTGTTAGGTTAGGTTAGGTCCAGAGTGAGTGGGTCTATTCAACCCTCCACCGCAACCAGCAAGGGTTCATTGTGACTCACACCCATTCATATTCGACTAAATAAACCCAGCTTCTTAACGAATTTGATTAGTTTGTATTAGTTTGTATGGTGAGTGGTCTTCCAGGTCTTTCAGATGGTAAAAGTACGGCTCTGCCGAACTCTAAAATCCTGATTCGGTCCCCAGTGGGGCAGGCACAAAGTATATGCTCTGTTGTTTCATCATTTTCCAAACCCGGTTTGTTCTACTCTATTGATTGCAGCATGGTCCTGCTGCTAGATGAACAAGAAACATCTGCGACTAGCCTCTGTGAGGCTAGTCGCAGATATGTAATCTGTCAGATATAATTCAATAACCGGCGAGGTATTAGCTGGAAAAGTAGTTCTTTTTCGGCACATATTCACCAGAACTGCATTTATACTTTGGGAGAAATGAGTGTTAGGTTAGGTTAGGTCCAGAGTGAGTGGGTCTATTCAACCCTCCACCCCAACCCGCAAGGGTTTATTGTTGCTCACACCTATTCACATTCGACCAAATAAACCCAGCTTCTTAACAAATTTGATTAGTTTGTATTAGTTTGTATGGTGAGTGGTCTTTCAGGTCTTTCAGATGGTAGAAGTACTGCTCTGCCGAACTCTAAAATCCTGATTCGATCCCCAGTGGGGCAGGCACAAAGTATATGCTCTGTTGTTTCATCATTTTCCAAACAGAGGCGACACACACTGTCTTCCGACAGTCCAAGTCTCTGCATATAATGATTCAAATGACAGTGACCTGTAAGAAGGTCTGTTAGACATCGTAGTTCATCCCTACTGCAGTCCAACAACTGTTTGGTATTCAGTTTCGAAGGGTGAATACTGTTTGGTATCAAGTTTCGAAGGTTGAGTAAACGCCATGTAGGTAGCCAATCCTGGAAGATTCTGCCAGTAATCCATAAATCTTCTTGCCATCCAGGTGTTCATTGTTTGTTTGGTAAAGCCTGAAGTGATGCAAATGACAGGTTCTGGTTAGATGAAGCTGCTTGCAGCACCCTCCTTTGCAAGAGAGTCAGCACCTTCATTGCTTTCCAGGCCAGTATGGCCAGGAATCCAGACCAGAGACAATCTGTTGAGTCTTACTATCGAGGACAGTCGTTTTTGGCAATTTGCTACTGATTAAGACATTTTTCGGTAGGAGCCAAGAGCTTCCAACGCCGCTTGACTTGGTATGAGGTTGGATTCTTCCAATCCCTCTGCACATAATTCAATAGCGTAAATTTTCGCTTGAAATACAGTAGCATAGACTTCAAAGCAGGTAGATATCTCTGCCCTGCTGAAAACACCTGCACCAGAACCGGAAGGTGATTTTGATCCGTCTGTGAATCAACAACTATCTGCTCTTAATATTTCCTTCTCCCGGAGGATCCAGTCCTCTCTATTCGGGAACAGTACTTTATACGGCAGTTCATAGTTGGAAGTATGAAGCCGGAGGTCATTTCCAGTATGCTGTGACTTCCAGTGTCAACCAACAGTCTGTTGCACTCTGCATTGAATTGATTTGTGCAATTTGCAATGTGCACAAGTCTGTATGCAGTCCATCTAGAAGGAGGTAGATCTAGAAGGATACCAAGGCCACTGACGGTGTGATACTGATGGCACCACTGATCGCCAGACAAGCCTGCCTCTTTAAGCCAGAGAGCTTCGCTTGGCCAGTTTTCTGTGAAGCCATCGACCACCAGGTAATTGCACCATGAGTGATCATTGGTTTAACAATCATCATATAAATCCAATGGATTTTTTTGGGACCTGAACCCCAAGTTTTACCACAAATCCTACGACATGTCCATAGGGACAGAAATGAGTGTTTCGAGATTGCTGTTTCAAAATATTTATTTTCTTGTATGTTCCTTCAAAAGTATTTATTTTCGTGTAATTCAAAGTTCATTCAAAAGTAGTTGTTTCGGGAGGGGTTTTTTCCAGTTCGCTTCTGAAAATAACTTCTGTGCATGATCTACACATCTTCAAGTCACAAATAGACATGCCCGGTATATTCACCGAAATATCGCCCTACCCAGGACAAATTTCCGAAGTGTGGCTTACAAACGTGACAGAGGGGCAAATTAATGATTTTCTTCAATTATCAATTTTCCGCATTGACTTACTGTAAGAGTTACCATTAAGGGAATAGAAGCGCTTCCTTTACTAATGGCACAGCTTCTAAGATTGATGATCGGATTACACGCGAATGCGTCACACAATGCAGGACGAACCCAGAACTATCAACTTACAAGAGAAATGGTCAAAGATTCGCAAGAAACTCGGAGGGTCGAGTGAATATTTCATGTAAATACAATGCGGGCGAAAGAAACTCGCAAAAGTGAAAATGAATTAGGGCGAGATGTTGCTTTCACAACTTTTCGAGCTCTGACAGCACTGAGATCAGATCATGCGATGGGGCGTACTCAGGATAAAAAAGGACACAAGTTTGAATAATGTTCGATGATGAAGATGATTCTGACTATCAACGAAGATATGTTGCCAACTGATAAATACCAAAGATATTCGCGTTTTTTTGTAGTAAAATTCTGCTTTGTTTGAGGGTGATTGACAATGTTCCATGATAAATTTCACTAGTTCGGACTTGTCTACTATATAAAATGATTTGAAATCCCTGAAACAACTAAAAAAGAAGAATTCAAAATAAATAGCTGAAAATAACAATTATTTTAAGCAAAATAAACCTGAAACGAAATAATAGTGAAATAAAATAACAATAAAATAGAACAATTGAACAAAAATAAAGAAATGAAAAAAGAAAATAAAAATAAAAAGTTGAGAGATTCCAAGTCACGTTAGTTCACGACGTTTCGATTGTTAGTATCTACAATCATCTTCGAGTGATAACTGGACTGATTCCTCCGAGAGATGACTATTCATGAGTCGTTCGAGTACTTTCACTTATCCCCGCTTTCCATTTTCCGCTCCACTGGTTCCGTGGGAGATGACCGTTTGGCGGGAGTTGGCCATTTTTCGCTTGATGATGGGTTTCCATATGTTGCGTATTTCTACGCTGGCTTGGATGAATACGTTGTTGGACAACATGTAAGCGGCTTCCTTGAATTTTCTCCTAAACCAATGTTCCTCTCTGTGCAAGATATCAGCTTAGGACCACTCGATATTGTGTTGATGGGTCCAAACATGATCTGCTATCCCTGATTTGCTGGTTTCCTCTCGCTGTGTGTATTTCTTGTGCTCGGCAATGCGAACATTCAATGGCCTCTTAGTTTCACCAATATAGGATTTTCCGCACTCACAGGGTATCCAATAAATGCAATGCTTGGAATCGCAGTTCGCGTTTGGTGACCGTTTTTGGTGAGGCTGCTACGGATAGTGTTACCGGATCTGAAGCAGGTACTGATGTTGTACTTGGAACCAATTCTTCTTATCCTCTCCGATAATCCTCTGATGTAGGGAAGTGCAAGCACTGGTTGTGACGGCTTGTCTTCCTTGCGAGTCTCCTGCTGTCTTTCAGCCAAGGTCTTTTCTACCATCGCTTTGGAGTAGCCATTCCGTTGAAGATCATTTTTGATAATGTCTAGTTCCTTCCCGAGACCTTCCTTCGTGTTACAGAGCCCGAAAGCACGGTCTAATAGAGTCTTGATGAAGAAGATGAAGAAGAATCATCAAGACTCTATTAGACCGTGCTTTCGGGTTCTGTATGACAATCGAAACATCGTGAACTAACGTGACTTGGAATCTCTCAACTTTTCATTTTTATTTTCTTTTTTCATTTCTTTATTTTTGTTCAATTATTCTATTTTACTGGTATTTTATTCCTCTATTATTTCGTTTCAGGTTTATTTTGCTTAATATAATTGTTATTTTAAGCTATTCATTTTTAATTCTTCTTTTTTTTAGTTGTTTCAGGGATTTTATATAGTAGACAATGAAAGTCCGGACTAGTGGAATTCAAAATTCTGCTTATAATTATTTTGTGCCTAAAACCATATGACGCGGTTGAATTTGGTTCATAATATTCGCGGTAAATAGTATAAAGATATTCTGGGTATTTCTGGAAAAATTCGCAGAAAATATTTGCTATTTATCTACCTACTGTAACATTTTGGTAATGTTTTCTCTATACACAAAATACTTCGGAACAGTATAGTTCCAATAAATGAAATGAATAAAAACACTTTTGTCTAAATACCACTAGTAAATTTTATTTATACGACCGGTTTCGCGTTCGACCCCATTATCATGACTAAAACTAAAATCTGAATTTTGAAATATCGATTTTATTAGAATTTTCAGGTAAGCTGCAAGGACAGGTATTTGAGAGACAGGATGCCAACTTAAAATATCACCCTGAAAATTCTAGGGATTGTTAAATTCATAAATTAAAGAGAGGCGACCTACATAAATCAAGTTGCTAGTTTAGGGGTATGTGTTTCTGGTTTTTAATTGATTTATTAATTTCCATGGCCTCCAACAGATTAATTTTTCTCCCTTTATTACATTTATGTAGGATTTTGAGGTTATCTTCATTTATCTTGTGGTTTTATTCTTGAAGATGTTCGTACATTGCAAATTTTTTGTCCAAACAGATGTGTTCACGCAGTCTTATTTCACAATTTCCACCGGTTTGACCTGTATATACTGCAGAGTATTCGCCACACTCTCTATTCTTTATATACCAGATTTTTCCTTCTATCCCGTTTGGATTCTGCATTAAACAGGGTTCTATCTTAATTATTATCAATTCTAAAGAAATGAACTTCAAACGTTAACGTCAAACGTCAAACTTCGAACGTCAAGCATAGCCCACTGACTAATAAGTAAATTATTATCACTTGTAAAAACTGTTGAAATTTTGTATTCAGAGATATAATTTTGAATATTTTCTGAAAGTTTACCTGAAGCGTGTTTTTCAGTTTTTCAAAACTATATTTATTTTTCACTTTTTAGTCCGATTTATTGCCAAAAATAATATTTATTTCAAGTTCCAGTCACTAGTATCATAATAAAGTTTGAGGTCTTGAATTCTATAGTAATACTGAGATGCAGGTAGTATAGTATGTCTGCAACAGAGGGCGCAGATGTAAAATTTGTTTCGAAGTAAAGAGAGAATTTGCAGTAATAATTTCAAAAAACAATTCAGTCTTGATGTTTTGATTTGAAGTTTGGTTCAAAATATTAATTAGTTTCGCTCAAAACTTTTTTCTATACTAAATCACAGGTGATTGAAAATAATTGAATATCTAAATATTCCATTTGTAGCACGAAATTCCGCTAACACTAATAATTCTTAAAATCCATTTTTTAATTTGATTTTCTTTTGAACAACCTATCAAGGGGTTACGTACAGCGCCATCTGCCCGCGAAGAGATCAAGAAATATCAATGAGGTTACCTACACCGCCATCTGCCTGCGAATAGATCAAGCAATAATGTCGGTTATCCTGTCAATACAAATCCCGAGCTTGAGAGTTACAAACAAACAAACATACATACATACATACAGGTGAAGCTGATATAAAGCATGTAAAAAGGAGTACAATAGTTTTGTATTCCATCATTTATGGTGTCTAAACGAGATAAGTGCATTCGAAGGCCCTTTCAATTCTTTCCATTGAATTCCTATAAAAATCGGGACCTAGTCATTTCCACCTGGGCAGTACAACTATTTTCTCACTGAAATAGGAAAATAACAAGAGTACGTCATAGTGTCACTAACGCCTATTGGCTTTTTGTGTCAGAAAGAGACTCGAGAAATTCAAAAACAAGGGAAAATAAACTCGACGCAGGAATATATTCCACCTCTTGAATATGCAAAATAAAATGTATCACACTGCAAACCTCCAGGGCATACACTCCGCAGTCTCGTACCTTGTCAGTGATATGTAAGCCCCTGCTAATTAATACGGTCCACTATGATTACTAATATGACTAAATGGTGAATTGCGTGTCGACCCCCGGACTCGGATTTGCATTTCATCAAAGAGTCTGTTTATAATTACCACCAACTTGCGCTCGAGGTTTTTGGCATCCGGAATTTCCAGTTGAAATAATCTCACGGGATCCTAAATTACAGATGTCTATTGATGGAGTGGGTAACTATAATATATACCAGCCCTTGGACTATGTCCAGTTTTTAAACCGCCTGAGTACTGAATGTTTTCACTGAAAATATTTTTAGAATAATTAAGTCACGATTTGAGACTCTAACATTGTAGTCTGCAAAAATGTTTCTGGGGTTTTTTGCCCAGAATAAACCAGTTCGCAGCAAAAAAAATATTTTACGAACAACTACAGAGATACATCGTCATAAATGCGAAAATACGAAACTAATCTATCTAGTAGGTCGCTATTGGCGATAGTGATAATTGAATTGGTATGAAGCTGTCAGTGAATTTTCGAAATTGAATTAATACTAATTGTGTGTTGTTGTTCTGTTCTCAATTTGTTACTTTAATAATTCACTTTGATAATTGTCATTCGACAAAAGAACGCATGATGATTGAGGAAGCAGTACCTAATTTTATTAAAGAACAACCTACTACCAGTACTAGAAAGATTGCTTTCCAGCTGAAGGTTGATCATATGACGGTATTTCGAATTTTGAAGGAACAACTCTTATACCCTTACCATCTGCAACGAGTACAGGCACTGTTACCGCGAGACTTTCCGAACCGTCTTGAATTTTGCAATTGAATGCTGGAAATGATTAGAAGAAATTGGGACTTTCTGAAGACGATAGAATTCACAGACGAATATAGTTTTTCTCGGGACAAGATTATTAATTTTCATAATTACCACATATGGGCTGATGAAAACCCTCACGCTATTGTCAAAGTAACCATTGTTAGTTTCTTAACGTGTGGCTCGAAGAAATTGGGGATGATTTAATTGGGCCTCATTTTCTACCTCCTCGATTAAATGATGAGGCATGCGTTCAATTTTTAGGAAAAGTGCGTACATCCAGTACTGCTGGAGGAAGTTCCTTTGGGCGTCAGAAGGGATATCTTTTTTATGCATGATGTGGCTCCCGCCCATTTTAGTCAAGTAGCACGGCAGCATTTAACTGAAATATCTGCAAATCTGTGGATAGGTTCAGGAGGACCACAGAACTGGCTCGATCGATCTCCGAATCTCAATCCTCTCGATTTCTCTATTTGAGGCCATTTACAGTATTTGGTTTATCGTGCTCCTGTTAGCGATGTAGAGGACTCAAGAAAGCGCACCATCGATGCGTGCAGGGTAATCACAGAGACTCCAGGAATATTTGAGCGAATACGTGGCTCAATGCGCCGACGTCTAGACGCATACGTAATGTCTGAAGGTAGACATATTGAACATTTACTGTGATTTCTACATGTTGTGTGTTTTGTTATTAATAAATTAGTTTTGTTTATTACCCTTTAATCGTTAAATGCAGATACTGACTACAAAATAACAATAAATCCAGTTCGCATTTATGACGATGTATCTCTGTAGTTGTTCGTAAAATAATTTTTTGCTGCAAACTGGTTCATTTTGAACAAAAAACTCAGAAGACATATTTTGTTTAGAATGAAACAGGCTATCGGAAATAGATTTTTAAATGGTAAACAAATAATAAGACAAAAAGTTACATTGGAAATAAATTTTAGGGATTGCGTTTTCCACCCCTTACAACCATGGGGTAAACCAAATAAATTACTGGGTAAGTGTCTTTTTGGTAGTACAAAACGTCAAGTTGATTTCAATATTGTAACTTTCTCAGTGCTTGTGAAAAAAATTGTTATACAAATTTTATGTACCCCCTTTAAGGGGCTGTATCTTGACAAGGGATGCTCCAATGAAGTTTCTTTATATGAAAGATCCTAACTTTTTTTGGATGAGGAATCACCTTCTTGAATGTTTCACACTCATTCAGTTACACCCTGTATATTATAAAGGAAGATAGATTATGTATACTTTCACACCTTTGAGCCTATTTGGCTGCGGCTAGTATTTTCTATCCCTCTAGTCTTCACCTGGATAATTGAGGACTACGCTACAATATCCAAGAAAACTCACAAAAGTACTAACTTGTTCACGGAAGCATATTTCTCATGTCGCTTGTCATTTTCCTCAGGCTCAACCCACTCACTTTTGACCTAACCTAACCTAAGCTGCCAGGTGGATCATTTCTGGTATACAACCTCCTCGAACTGTAACTCCAAACATGCTCTATCGAATTCATGTCTGGTTAGTTCGGTGGCCAATCTATTCTTGCAATTCCTTCTTCCTCCAGAGCGTTTTGTACAACCAGTGTTCCATGTGTTGAGGCATTATCATCCATGAACACAAAATCATCACCTATGCCACATCGGAACAGTCGAACCACATCCAAAATGACATTTTGAAGGTAGAATAATCCCGTTAGTGTCCTAGGTACAGTTATCAGTGGTGTTCGTATTCCATAGATGATACCACCCCCACCATAATGTCTCCACGTTGATTTGGATTGATATTCAATGCCGGAATAAACCACCACGAAGACGCCTATGAATCGTGCGGCTTAACAAATTGATGCCATACGTTTTTTTGGAAATGTCTTCCATAGCCTTGTACTGTTTCAAAGTGGTTCCTGTGTACATACTGCAACAGGTAACCATCCTGATGTTTTGTTCTCCGGCCGCTTCGGTGCATTTCACGGTCACGTTCTATGAACCTTGAGATTACCCTAGAAACCGTGCTCTGAATAAAACCTAGTTCTGTCGTTATATGCCATTAGGTCCACCCTTGCTCGTGAAAATTTACAATTCTCATAAGATTAGGCTGCTTCAGAACACAGTTATAATACAAAAAATTGTTATTTTCTAAAAATCCAACAGCATCTCATGACAAGCTATAAAAAATCTCCTCAGTATAATGCTATTACGTGCTTCAATAAGCAACCAAATATAGTTGAAAAAATCACAAGTGACAAAGTATTTCATGATTGTGTTAAAGCTATGCTTTTAGAGAGATGTTATTTCAGTTGCTAAGATTTTCAATTGACAATCTCTCAAACAACCAAATTTAAAGTTAACGTAATTTTACTTAGATTAAATTGTGTGAATGGTGTAAAACGTTCACTAAATTTGTGGGTATACATACTAATTTGTATATGTGTATGTGTATATATGTGTATATGTGAATATATGTATATACATATGAATCAGGAGGGAAAATTTGTGGACAGAACACTCAAGAAATGGAGGCAAACCGCGCACACGTGTTTCTGGCTATTGGCCTCATCAGCGCGGTGCAGCCAATTGCAAAGATGGACAACAACTGGTTACCAAAAATGAAAAACTTCACATATGCACGATGTCACTAACAGGACCCGGAAGTCACGCAGGTAGCTACAGCTGCCTACGTGGTGATGTTAGATGATGCCTGGGAATGCTAGGTCTTCTAATTCAAACCACAAATGTGCAGTTAGCTCCTGTTAGTGACATCGTGCATATGTGAAGTTTTTTATTTTTGGTAACCAGTTGTTGTTCACCTTGGCAATTGGCTGCACCGCGCTGATGAGGCCAATAGCCAGAATCACGTGTCCGCGGTTTGCCTCCATTTCTTGAGTGTTCTGTCCACAAATTTTCCCTTTTGATTCATATCATACACACTCAATAACATCTTTATTTCTGTATATACATATATTCAGATGTAGATCTGTGCTCAATCTCTTTTTTTTATCTTTAATAGCTTGTAATATAACTCACCTTATATACCCAAATGTATTAAAAATGGTGAATTAACATTATTATTATTATTATCAATCGATCTCCTTCAGATAAACGAGCACCAGCACTTATTTTAAAAACTATTATTCAAAGAAAGTAATACAAATTATGAAACAACAAAAATTAATTGGCGCTCCAGGGCGACTTCATTGATTCCAGTGGCGCATTTGCTTTTTCACCTGCTGAAAAACCCGGAAAAACCTGCAGCACCACATCATCGGAAGATGATGTGAATATCTGCCATTATATTATCAGACACGAGTTGATTTTCAGTTCTTCATTTGAAAATTTTGATACAACTGGACATAATTTTTTGTGGTCTGACTTCTTGCTGATTTTTTGAGATAGCCGATCCTATGAGAAATTAAGGCATTTTACATTCCTCAAAATCTGGTTCTTCATAGAATTTGGGTCTGATGCACTACTTATTTGTAATTTGTAATTTTTTTGTGTAACATCTTTTGAGAAACCGAAAATATATTTTAAATTCTGAAAACCTCTAATAAGTATCAAAAGTTACATTCTTAAACTTCAATTGAATCAAATTAGTGAGAGTGTGTCACATAAATTCATCATCAAACATCCCTCATTTGCATATTAGCTCAACCAGACCTCATCACAGCGTCATTATTAATCAATTCAGTGAACCGTTTCGCAATTCACCAAATGATCAGGTGAAACAAACGATGATAAATTCCATTGGCCTACTTGAGCCCTATCTACCCTTACATTAGTCCACTAACAACGTGAAGCAAACAAAGAGGGTCCCAAGATGATCGAGCGAAATCCTGCTATCACTTACCTGTGAATCTCTGAGCAACAATCTACCCAACTCCAACCGAAATCCACACCTAGTAAATTGACAAGTGGTTTTGTACTACCATGAAATTAGGCTTTTTGTAGAAAATTATGTCGTAGCGCTGTACGGAGTCAAAAACAACATGGTTTCGATCATGAAGAGTCTAGGAAGTGAACTACTCCATATGCTTTAGTTGCCATATGCTTTAGTTGCCTTCAGTTGCCTTCGAATATTCAGATGTAAGAAGAGGAAGGTTTGTTTATTTTATTCATTTATTTATTCACTGTTCTACAGGTTACAACCAAATACAAAACATGGATATGAGTCAAATCACAATACAATACAATTACAATAAGTTATAAGGTAAAAACAATAAATATAGAATTAGCTGAAGTAAGGAGACGTATTCTAAGAGATGAAACAGTAAAAAATGTCGAGCTGAATTGCATTTGACACACATATTCTGTATCTGTAAAGTAGGGAGGGAGAGTGTGGGCCCACAGCACTTAGGCCACATGTAACCCCTTGTACATCCTCCCGAGGAGTTGTCCTCCTAGGTCATTGTCCATCCTGTCCTTTCCAGGAAGGTGGACAGGTTACTGGGAGACATATCCTTTATATCGGCAGCTGTAGGCCAAGACTCGCCTGCATAGAGGTGTGTTCACTAGCCCTTCATTATGGAGATGTTTCCTTAGTTGACAGTGGCCAGTTATAAATCCTACTGTTAGGCGTAGATTTTTCCTAGTCATCGCCAGATATTTCTTCGGCGCCAGCTTCCCAGGGTCGCCCAAGGTGATCCTGGCAAGATTACATTTTTTGATTCCATCCCATCTTTTTAAGGATTGAGCATGGGTGTAACATTTGACTGGTTCCGCAATTGTCGAAGTCATCAGGCCGTAGGTACTACTAGGTTTCAAAATTCTTAGTCCAGCCGCTTCCTTGGCTAAAGAGTCGGCAATGCGATTACCTTTACTCCTGTCGTGCCCTTTAACCCACCTCAGGATAATGTTATTATCTACCGAGGCTTTGGCTGAATCTTGGTGACACTCTAGTACTAGCCCTGAGATCATACGTTGTCTGTTCAAGGCTAATAGGGCTTGTCCGCTGTCAGTGCAGAAATGTGTCAAAAATTTCTTTCTTGGTTATTTTTTTTGTGGCGATTGAGATACCAGCCAGTTCTGTTTGGACCACGCTGGTATTTCTTCCCATTCCCCACTCAATTCTTAGGCTTAGTGATCTGGAGTACACTCCACATCCTGAGCCTTCTTTGGGTTTTGAGCCGTCTGTATAACTCCGTATTGCATTTGTAGCTTCTGACTCCGTGTTCTGCTTAATTTGTATTTTGTAGGGTTTATTAAACACAAACCTGGGTTCAATTGCATCACTTGTTACCTGCAGCAGAGGTTACGCAGTAAGCGCTTCTCGCCATAGTCCCAGACTAAATTGACCCATTTCTACTTTAAGGTTTACACCAGCCGTGCTCAATCGTATCATGACCATTAACGCAACCTCCTTAACGTACAGATCCAGAGGGGTCAGACTCATATGTTATGTAGAGGTGAACGTTTCAGAATATGTGTACGTGGTGTTGGCAGATAAAAAGGATCAACCACTCTAGAGGTTGGTGTAGGTACATTGAAATTCAGTTTTTGCAGAATATGTGGGTCAATAATTGAAATATCAATCAGTTCAAAAAGAAAGATTGTGGAGTGACAATCACGCGGCAACTCAAGCTATTCATAGCATGTCTGCCTAACAATGTATCATGGGGAAATCCAATTAGTGAATAGATAGTGTCTGATCTAAAGGAGAGAAGTTTTAGGAAACGACGTTGTACTGATTCAACTTTCTTTGTATACAACTGATGAAATGGATACCAGATTATGGATGCATATTCTAATGTTGATCTGACGAAAGCATAGTATAATGTTGTCGATGTAGATGGATCCGTGAAATCTCTTGGAGATTCGTGCAATAAATCCATACATTCTGTTTACAGCAGACAGAGTGGCTTCAATGTGAAAAAAAGAAAGGTGTGAACTTCATAATAATTCCCTGTTATATGAAGGATTGGAAGTCGATAGCAAGGATTGGAAGTCGATAGCAATTAGGTAGCGATGGGAAGAGATACTTATGATGATAATCGAGGAAGAGTATGCTCTGTCAACAAACCTTTTACTATGATTCTTCTGAGAGTGATTCGTATAAAATTTGACGGTCTACGAGGTGTTGTCCCTATTCTGGCCCTTTGCGATGAGCCGTCTACGGTGACACTAATGCAGAAGTAGTGGGCTAATTGGAAAGAAGGAACTATTTTCTTCACAGTGGGCAATAAAAATGTCACTATTGAAGGAACGTCCGACGTGACTGTTTCTTGAATTGATGATGACAGCAAAAAATGTTCACCACGAAAAGGGTTCGAGCTGTCACTCATATGTCGATACCCCAAAAATACATCTATATACATCTATATACACACATCGGAAAAGTCTAGGGATATTTTTATAACATACTAAATATCATAAAAATAAATGCATGAGGTCGTTTAATTTCGATTAAATTGGTACACTCGACCACCCTGTAGATTTCTATGGGTTGAACAAAGCCTGCAAAAACGGTAAATAATCTTTTATCAAGTTTTTTACAAACTGTAGGTTTTCGGCTAAAATGAATAAATAAATGAATGAAAGTGTCGAGTTTGTACATTCTATGCAGTTCTTGCTCAGTAATTAAACTTGAAATATTGTGCTTTAACATGGAACGCCATCAATTACCATTGGCTGAGATGAATAGAACTGTAGGGCTTCTTCAAGTTGGCATGCGACAAAATGATGTAGCTCTTTTTTTGGGGGTCTCCCAAAGTGTTATCAGTCGATTGTGGCGGCGTTTCTGTAAAACTGGCAGTCCAGCCGAACAACATCCAGGGCGAGGACGCGCTACAACTGCAGTTCAAGACCGAGTTTTGGTCTTAACCGCAAGAAGACAACCGACAATCACAACACCTGAGTTGGTTAACGTGTTGCAGCAGACGCACCAGGTAACCATTGGTCGTGATACTGTCAGAAATCGACTGCATGAAGCAGATCTCCACAACAGAAGGCCACTTAGATGTCCACCTTTGTCGAGAGGCAATCGCGGTAGAAGATTAGAGTGGTGTCAAGAACATCAAAACTGGGATGCAAATGATTGGGCCACAGTTTTGTTTACAGACGAATCCAGATTTGGATTTCATCCAGATTCTCGTCGAGTAAGACTGTGGAGACGACCTGGAAATAATGAACGTTTGAGACACGTCCAGGAAGTCCATACATACAGAGGTGGTACAGTAATGCTATGGGGCGGAATCATGATCGGCGGCAGAACCGATCTCGTTTTTCCAAATCGCTCCCTCACAGCTCGACAGTACCTCGACACCATTCTTCTACCTATCATTCGTCCGTTTGCTGGTGTTGTTGGTGAAAACTTCCACCTAATGCACGATAATGCTCGTCCACGTGTCGCGCGTCTAGTGACTGACTGGCTCACCAACGAAGGAGTTGATGTATTGCCATGGCCAGCACAATCACCGGACCTGAATCACATCGAGCATCGAGCATATATATATATATATATATATATATATATATATATATATATATATATATATATATATATATATATGTAAAAGTAGGATATTTAATGACTGAATCTATGAATGAATCAGATGGTATCTTGAGGTTGCAGTCAAGGTCAATGATGAAAACTCTTTGCTAGTTTGTCAAGCTTTCAGAAATGTTTATTTTCTTCTTCAGGACAACTGAAAAGATGATGGTAAAAATATATGTATGAAACGTTACAGATATAACTTACTCAACATGAGATTAATATAAAAAATTTGCAGCAAATCGAAACGAAAAATATTTTGAAAATTATTTTGACATGAATCAATAAATGACAAGTACTTGTCATTTATTGTCATAACATAAAAATAATAATTGCGAATATAGAAGATATAGGCAAAAAATAATTTGAAATTTTTTGGTTTTTCCTGTTTATCTCCAGAACCAAAAGAGCTATATTTGATTTTTTCACATCATTGAATAGGTCTATGAAATACACAACTTTGCCACAATTCAACTGGCACTCTATCTCTTATCGTTTACAAGATCCCCATGTACAGAAAAGAATTTGAATAGCCCTGTTTTTATTTTTCATTTTTTAGTTTTGTATGCTATAAAAGCGTGTTTTTTAGTCTTTCTTAACTATATTTATTTCATCTAAACTTTGAGATCAATCAGCCGTGAATTGTTTGGAAAAATGACCAGTAATATTTTCCGATACCGAAGTGGAAGTTTAAAAATCAGCTACCAAGCCCAAGGCAGCAGGCACGCAAAGGAAGGTTACAAATAAGGCAGCAGGCGCGCGTGGTAATAAAAAAAATACATTTTTCAAATGAAAAAATACACGTAGAGTTCGAATCATATCAAAGAGATTACGTACAACGCCATCTGCCCGCGAATAGATCAAGCAATAATGTCGATAATTCTGTCAAATACAGATCCCGAGCTTCAGAGTAACAAACGAACAAACAAACATACATACATACAGGTGAAGCTAATAAAAGCGTGTTAATTAAAAAGCCTGAAAATATCTCCCAGTGTGGCAACATTTCCAAATCATTCGGTCCCATATCCCAACCCACCTGCAGCAAATTGGCGGGCGGTTTAGGCTGTTCGAAGGTTAAGAACACATCTAAGCTTTTCACTACATGGAAATTTCGCATGAAGTGTTGGCAGAAGAACGGGATAAAGACGGAATGGAGGAGGACACCACAAGAGGTTTGATAAGGAGGGACTGAAAATGGCGCGGTCGACCGCAAATAGCGGAGGAAACAAGGGTGCAGATTACAGATATCCGCTTGCTTTTGCTTATTGCCTTTGTTAAGTGTGTCTACAATTATTCGAAGGGTCTTGCATTACTTCGTATTTCATACGCGGGTATCGTATATACAAACCAGTTCCCAATGTTTGCTATCCTATGGCAAAGCATTGACTGAACGACGTTAGCACAATGAATAGTGTTGACAGTCAGTGCTTGTTGATGAGGGTTACTATTGAATTTCATTTTTATCCAAAAATCTGCATGGAAAAAATCTTGTACAACTATTGTGGATAATAATGTGTCTCCATTTCCAAAACACATCAATGTTTAATTTCAAAAACTACACCTCACGATTTGATCTCCACAAACTTCATTTGAAAAATATATCACAACATGTTTCGCTGAGATATTAGCTTTTTCAAGTGGTCAATGTTCATCAATGTTGAATATTAGGTTAGTTTTCAAAACTGTAACATCTCAGTGAATATTTATGCAGTTCGATCAAAATGAGCGCCATTAGAATTGTAATAACTGCCATTGCGATAGTACCATGAAATACCATTTTATTCATTGAGATCGAGGTCGATCACCCGTTCTTCGGTGTCGATATTTTTCAAGCTGAAAAAGCGCTGACTGTCGGACCTTCGAACATCGTTGTGGTCATGTTAAAATTTACTTAGACTAAACAAATAAATGTATTGCATCCTGCCGATGATCATACACTTGGGAAGGTTGAAGAAACGCTGATATGAGGTTTTTGTGGATAGCGTAGCTGACGCGAGGGCTTGGGAGTTTTCTTACGAGACAGACAGAAAAGGTCGGTCACCGGATCTCATCGAAACGAGATCGGGGGTCTCATCCCTCAGCCTTTGAGGCTGAGGGAGGTGGCCTAAATAGGGGAGATATTTTGTTTGTAAGCGCGTGGGGCGAAATTTAAGTAAAAACGATAGTGAAATCTTAAGCCGGTATGGGGTACAACGAAACCTATGGTTGACCACGAACCACACAAAGAGGCGTTATGTAAGTGTTTGTTATTTTTTTCTACTAACCAGTTGATATTTAGAGAGTTCACATAATATTTTATCTGAGTCCACTTCCTATTTACAAAGAGGTTACATATTGTGGGGTTTCTAGTGCTGATACTTAAGCTAGAGTACAATTACAAAAAAAATAGTGAAAATTTGAAGTTATACACCACTCTCCCTGAAGTAAAAGTAAAACTAAACGTATTTTGTACCGAGTTGGTATGTTTATAGTTATTTAAGAGTTTGAATTAAATAGTGAATAGCACAGTAAACATTTGCGGCGAATTATCTGTTCTATTTTCTCTTGTTTTATTGCAATTCAACATTTTTTATATAAGATTTTACACGTTGTTTTTTTATTATTTTGTCCATAGAGTCGTATTCTACTTATTATACTTTATATTTGAAACTTTGGACTTTCATTTTCTCTTGGACTGAAATACCATCCTAGTAGAGTAATATGAAGTTAAGAAAACACAAACAAATAAGAGACCTTTTGTCCATCTATCGAGAAGAGAATAGTGAGTGAAAAGCATTTCAATTAAGATTCTGTTCTGGAACCACACAATGAGAGAGAATATAAGTAAGTATACCAAATGATCAGATTTAAAAAAGACCGGCCTTCGTGCGATCGGCACGAACTCTGCAGCTTTTTCGGACCTGCCTTAATATTCAAAATTTGATGCGGAGAAATCTGCATCTGGTGACAGCGCTGCTAAAATTCATTTCAGAAAATAAATGAAGGAGAAACGAGCTAGAAAGCTCCTATACTCGAAACTTTGAAACCTTCAGTTTCTTTCGTTTTCTCTTGTCCTGAGAAGAGAACCATATTATTACAGAATCAATTCACTTCTGCCAACGTAACACGAGTGGATTGATTTCGTCAGCATGAAAATTATGTGCTCGATATTCGATTAAGTCGAGGGCAAAAGGGCTTCTGCCCTCATAGGTGATTCTACCGGTAAGAAAGTTATCGAAATGCTTGAAAAGGTGGTAGTCGGTTAGCGAGAGGTCTGGGGGAGTATAGTGGGTGAAGCAGAGCTTCAACGCTCAATTCGTTCAATTTCCGGACGGGTTTTTGTGAAACGTGCTGACGGGTGTTGCCGTAGAGCATGTTAATCAGTGCCGGCTGCTGCTAACGTCACTTCTGCTATGATTATTTGGCTGGGTTTCAGAAAGTTATAGTGAATCACAACTGCCGCTGACTACTATACAGTAATCATGGTCTTCTCAGGGTGAGTTTTTGCCTCTGGAAGGTGGTTGGTTGGCCCAACCACTGTCCTGAACGTCTCATGTTGTCCACTTTTGATCACACATGGTGATATAATCCGAAAAGGATCATTTTGGTTGCGCAAAAGCAAAGAAGAACAGACCTCGATACGTGACAGTTTGTGTTCATCGTTAAAATCGTGGGGCACCCACTTTTGGAGCTTTTTGACTTCTCCATTACATTTTAAACAATCGAAAACTGCATGGGACCTGACGCCCAGTTCTTCTGCCATCCCATGCACCATATGTGGTGTTTCAATCTCCACCGGGGTCCTCAATTCCTCGTCCTTTCATTATTGTAGGTCGACCATTTTGGGACTCATCTTCGAGGCCAAAATCTCCAGAACAGAATTTCGCAAAACAACGTCGAACGTTAATTAACTCATTGTTGCCAAATCTGATTAATTTTTCGGGCTGTTTCGACAGCTCATTGGTTCAATTTGAATTCGCAGAAAAAAATTGGTCGAAAAATCGTTCAACTACATCATATTGTAACAAACTGAAAAAAAAAAGGAAAACAATAAAAATTTAGGAAAAATGAACAGCATAAACCACGACACAGTAGAATAAATATTCATTGAGATATGATGCTACAAAAACGCATGGCAAATATTTTTGAAACAGCCTATACAAACATGAGCCAATATCTAACGAATAATTAATATCAAATTCAGGATTTCACCGAATGACAAAACAACTTTCACATATTTCTATCAGTTATATATTTATAGTGACATGCTCACATATTTGAATATTTTATTTTCGAAATCAATGAACTATATCTGGAATAGCGAGTGAAATTCAAATTTTCGGTATGTTTTCGTTTATTTCTGTTTTTTTTCCTCTGAAATCGAAACTATTCACCATTTTTTTTTTAAATGTTTCAATTGTTAAAAAATCGCTCGTGCTGAAACACAAGATTTCATATTTCTCTTACAATCACAGGCGGCTTCAACGGACCAGAACCTGTCATTGGCATCGTTTTGGGCTTTGCCAAACAAACACTGAACACCTGGATGGCAAGAAGATGTATGAACTTCTGGCAGAATCTTCCAGGATTGGCTCACTCCAAATAATAGGGGAGCCAAGCGGGGATTTCGGGATTTACTAAAGCGCAGCAGATTGATATACACAGGGATACCTTGTACCCGGTTTAGTACCTCCACCAAATATGAGCCCCATATATAAGGCCGCCTGTGAGGGATAAAGAATCAGATTAGTAAAAAAAAATTGATCATCAGAAATTCTCGAGCGCGTCAGATTAAGGTAGGGTGAGTTAATTACCTGCTGAAAAGTGTATATTCGAGTAATCTGACAATTTGAGAGTGGCGTAAAGAAAGGGGGGGGTGACAAATTTGTAAAAAAATAACGTCAGTTCGACATTCTCGAGCGTAGCTTTTTTTTATTGTGGAGGAAATAATTCAAGGATAACGAAAAATATATAATCTGACGATTTCCGCAAGCCGAAATTACAAAAATTCGTCGATAAAGTTCAATGCGTGCAGCTGTGTGATACCTATATTTCCCTTTCCGAGTTTCTATTCCTCTATTCTCCATTCACTTTTTCTCTATCTATCACTCTCTCACTCCGTCCCCACTCTGAATTCTGTTGCCATGACACAATCACAGCTGATCACATAGACTCGTTCGTGATGAAGATGAAGATGATTAATTAATCAATGAATTGATGGATGTAACCGTTACTACGTGGTAGGAAATCATAATGAAGAAAAGAGAAATTGAACTCTCTATGTTTTTTACCACTTTTATTTGTAACTAACTTTACAATATATAAGGAAATTTTCAAACTTATACAATATATAAGTTTGAAAATGTCCCTATAGAACGAAACTGCAGTAACGTAATCAATCGATTATGAAAAAATATATTTTTTTAGCATTTTTTTTCAATTGCTTTCTTATAAATACAAATATTCTACTTAAAAATCTTGCACTTATTCATTTGCATGTTATTTCCTGAGATTTTTAATTAATCAAGTTCAATGAGATAAAAAAAATTTAAAAATATTGTTTTTGTCAGATTGAGCGAATCCCTCTAGATAATCGTCAGATTATGACACAGCACACTTCAGATGATGTGGTGCTGCAGGTTTTTCCGGGTTTTCCTGCAGCTGAAAAAGCAAATGCGCCACTGGAATCAATGAAGTCGCCCCGGATCGCCAATTAATTTTTATTGTTGTTTTTATTTTATTTTTATCGTTGTTTTAATAAAATTATTCAAAAAATAAAAAAATTATTATTTTACATAATCATCAGACACAATTTTATTTGTGAACTTGGACTAATCCGATCTATTTCTTGGTAATATGCAATAAATTTGAATTTGAATTTGAAATAGGTGGAATATAGAATCTCGTGCCATTACAGAACGTGTGATAGATAACGAACAACGTGAGAATTTTGAAAAAACTCGTATTTTTGTTGTTGAAGCAGATTTAATTGAACGTCTTTTATTGAAAATAGTACAAATAATAATAATAAATGGTCTTTATTTTTATCTTGGCGGAGTTGAGCTTATGCTATTCTACCACTCAACCAAGAATATTTTTATGCATGAGTGTATTAATAGTGATACAGTAGCATAACTTAAAACTAGGACCTAATCTAGGTTTCAACATCATATGACAAAAGTATATAAAGGTAAATTAATTTGAAAAAAAAACATGATGTAAAATGCATTAGATAATTAATTTAGGTTTAATTTAATTCAATTTAACTCAATTCATGCAGATTAATTGTTTACCGAAAAGGATGGCTTTCGTTTTATTTTTAAACGCAGAAAAAGATAGTGATTTCAGTTCGTCAGGATATGAGTTGTACTCGGTTATTGCGCTATAAGAGAAAAAACGTTAAAAAAAGATAGAGAGTGACGCGGGAGGGTAAGCATATTGATGTTACGAAGGATTCTAAAGTGATACTGGTGACGTGACGTGGAGTAATTTTGGAGTAGAGGTAATATGACGATAACTTATGAACATAGCATACAAGGTGATGTTTCTTTCTATTTTAACATTTTCAGCCACCCAAGATTGTTGAAAAATGTTGTTACATGATCGATTCAGCGAAAATATTGATCGGACACAGGCATTCTGAACTTTTTGGATCCTGGAAGAAGTTTCTTGATCAAGGCACGGGCCATAGACAATATCACCGTAGTTGAAAATTGATAAAATAAGTGTATCATATAGTTGAATTTTCAAATGTTCAGTCAAGTAGTGTCTGTGTGGGTATAGATGTTTTAGTAAACCATATGCTCTCGGAATCAGAGAGTTAATATGGCTAGTGAATCTCAAATTGCAATTTAATGTCAACCCCAAGCATTTTATTTTATCGCCATATTCCAACTTGTGATTATTGATAAAAATTGAGGAATTATCTATGGCCCTACTCCTGTCCCTCTTATTACCAAAAATTATGGCTGATGATTCATTTGATTGATGTTCAAGCAGTGATTTCTTGATATTTTCAAAAGGTCATCTATATCATTATTCAAAAAGTGTTCAATGGATAAAAATTCATCAATTTTCGCGGAAAAAATCAGATTGGTGTCATCAGCATAGGTATGCATTTGAAAATTCTTCAGTATTTTGGAAAAATCAGAAGTGTAAATAATAAATAGGAGAGGTGCAAGTATAGAGCCCTGAGGTGCCCCATGTATTACGTTCAATTCTGATGATGAGTTATTATTGATGAAAACACGCTGTTTTCTAGTACTGAGGAAAGATTTGAAAAAAGATTGACTGTTCTCATCGAATCCGTAATAACAAAGTTGTGCACATAGTGAAGCATGGTTCATTGTATCAAATGCTTTCTTATAATCGAGTGAAACTAACAGAGTTACTCCATTTTTATCATATGAATATATAATACCATCGGTAATATTAGAAACAGCACTTGTGGTACCATAATTTTGTCTAAAGCCAGACTGCGTGATGGAGAGAATACGGTCATTATTGACAAAGGCATACGTTTGTTCATAAACTGCTTTGCTTTTTTGATTACTTTTGAGAGTGACGGTAAAATATTAACAGGTGTCAAGTCATTGAATGTTTCCGGTTTGGATATTTTATTGATAGGAAGTACTAGCGATTTTTTCCAAATATTGGGATAAGTTCCATTTTCTATACATATGTTAACAATGAAGGTTATAATGGGTGTGATATAGTAACATTTTGAGGGATATGTCGTCGCTTACTATCGCATTTGATTTCAAATTTGGTAGAATATTTTCCACTTGTTGATCATTGACGTTATCAAGACTTAAAGTCGCAGTATTATTGGAGGGTCATTTGGAGGGTAATTTGCTATCTGATTCACTGATGGGATGAAATAATTATTTGAATCTTCGGGGTTATTCAAGGTATCCGGTATTACTGATTTCCGTTTTGTCACAACTATATCAAGTAAACGTAAGGTATCCCATAATTGTTTTTATTCATACTGTCTTTGAATAAAGCTCAAGTATCCCCGTTTTCCGTTCCTCACTGCTGGTGTGACCATATTACAAAGTTGTTTGTAATGATTCCAATCGTTATCATTTCTAGATTTTTTGAATTTTGCCAGTGCTGAATTTCTAGTTTTCATCATTATTTTTAAAACATCTGTCATCTATGTGATGATGAAAAAACATGCTTGAACTAAATTTGAAAATTTGAAATTCTATTTCTGTAGACATTCTCGTTAGAAATGGAGATGTGTGTCATGATTTCTTCACATTCTCATTATCAAGTGACTTTTTCAGAATGGCAAATTTTTTTTGAAATGCACTATGTGAAAGCTTCACAAATGCACTGAATTTATATACACAGAATGCGAAGAATCGAATCATCTCCATTTATAATGCTGTCGATTCACAATAAGTACATTCATATTTGAGCAAGGATTGAATTAATTGATCCATGTTGTGACGTCAGACACCTTTTTAAAGATTCATGTCAGTATTATACACAGGAATGGTCCATCTAGTATAATGTTCCTGATCAATAACCAAATACCAGATCCGGAATCCATCACCGAAATGAAATATTCAGTGAATGTAGTGGACGTGCACGGCTCGGTTTAAGTGGATGAAATTATGTTCACATGATATTTCCAAATCGAATATAATTGATGAGGAAAACGATGCTAGCTCACTCTTGTTATGAAAATTTAATAGAAAAAAACAACCAGAGAAGAAGCAGATAACAGTTTTGACGATTACCTCTTCGTCGGCGCTGGGGTCGCTGGGGGCCAAATCTAGAAATTACGGTGGATGCGTTAGCAATTCGAAGCCCAATTCACGGAATTTTGCCATCGTTTCCATTGATTTGTGACACGGTGCAAAATGAGTCAAACAATAAATAAAAGAGTACAGAACCAAAAGAAAAGAACGGAATGGTTTAGCCCTAGATAAGAGAAATGAATGATATTTTGTCATAAAATAAAAATTTTGAATTGGACTACATGAGAAAGAGATCTGAAAATTCAAATGAGCAGAGCATATTTGGACAAATTGGATGAAAACCAATCTCATTTGTATACGAATGCGAATTCAACTTAAGGAAGTGATATATCTTCAACTCCTAGTTAATATTTTGACTCCTTTGCAAAGAAGGTTGCTCAAGCACCTTCATCGGACCTATCATTTTCATCACTTTAGGCTTTGCCAAACAAAGATTGAACCCCTGGATGACAAGAAGATTCAGGATTGGCTCACTTCAGGGATTCAGCCTTCGAAGCCTGATACCAAACAGTTGGTGGACTACAGTAGAGATGAACTACGATGTCTAACAGGCCTTCTTACAGGTCACTGTCATTTAAATCATCATATGCAGAGCTCAAGCTCTCAAGAGAAATAGTACCAAAAAGAGCAGAGAAATTGGAATACCAATCAGTGTGAACAATATAAATGAATTCTACTGTTCGATTGGACAGAAGCTCAGTCAGAATATTGTAGTACCATGTGACCCACTGAATAATTCAGAAAATGTTGCAATCAATGAATCTCTTCAATTGGATGATACGAATATTGATCAACTGTTTGAAGTTTTTGGTGAAATAAGAAATAAATCCACATTTGATTATGATGAAACTTCAATCAAAATTATTGAAAATCTTCCGATAGAAGCGCTCAGAACTCTTGTATCACTAATCAATCTTTCATTCATAAAGGGCAGGTTTCCATCCTTTTTAAAATTGTCGATAGTGATTCCTTTATATTAAGGTAACTCTGTAGATGATCCTTCAAATTATCGACCAATATCTCTCATTCCTATTATTGCAAAAATAATTGAAAAACTAGTTAACAAAAGATTCAATGAATTTCTCCTTCGCCTTAACATTATAAGGAAAAATCAATTTGGATTCCAGAGCAACAAGAGCACACATGATGCAATATTCTCTTTCCCGTTTGAGGTGTATTCCAATAAGAATGATGGAGATGCTGCTGCAACGAAATACTGCAACGAAAGCTGAATATCTATGGATGTAGAGGGATAACACTACGGTGGTTTGAGTCGTATCTCAATGGTCGCAGTCAGTTTGTGAAAACGATTAAATGTTCAAACAGTATTGAAATAAATACTGGTGTACCACAGTGATCGGTTCTTGGTCCCATATTGTTCCTGTTGTAAATTAACGATTTGATGAACGTAAGTAAATCTGGAACATTCACTCTTTTCGCGGACAACACCACTATATTGTGACATAGTAAAGGTATAGATATACTCAATCAAATTTCCATCAGTGAGATCAACTCTACCTGGAATTTTATTTTTTTTGTTTTTCATTTCATTGAAACAGATTTAAAGGTGTTCAATATCGAATTCACACCATGAAGTGAATCCATCAGTAACCTCTTTGACTCTTGTTAGTTCATCTTCCAGTGTAGACCTAGTGATTGTCATTGTGATATCATCTGCTAACACAATTATGTAACAATTGTCAGTATGTTCTGAGAGATCATTAACAATTTTCACAGAAAATAAAGGTCCCAGTACTGAGGAAATAATAATGTTACATCATGCTCCTATAGCAATTCATTTCGAAATTATCGCAGAGATTTCTGTGGTCTACATGTCAACAGAGACTCTTAAACAAATTTCTCCCTGTGACAGGATTCATCCTTGCTTCTTGAGGTCTGTACCATTCCCAGAGGCGACCTTCTTTTTAGAACCCGTTTCCGTATCTGAAGTAATTGAGGCTATTCGTTCAGTTAAAAATTCATCAAGTGTCGATATCTATGATTTGAATTCTCGTGTTTTGAAAGAAATTGCTAAGTTTATTGTGGTTCCACTCACATCCCTCTTAAAATTGTGTTTCAGTACTGGAGTATTTCCGGAATCATCGCCAGGGTAATTGCCATTTCAAAAAAAAAGGAAACCCCTCGATCCAGGGCAATTATCGACCAATATCATCAATTCCGATTATTGGAAAAGTTTTTGAAATCTTGATTGAAAATCGCTTGATAGTTTCCTTTGAAAAATACACAAATTCCAGTTCGGGTTCAGAAAAAATCGGAGCACACTTCATGCAGTTTACACTGTGGTAAAAAATGTAGTCCAGAGTTTTGAAGAAGGTACTTATACTTCAATCACCAAGGCCTTTGACTGCGTTTTCCATGATCTACTGATGAAAAAGCTGGAGCACTATGGTATAAGAGGGCTACAACTGAAACTATTGAAATCTTACCTAATGGACAGATATATATGCGTTTCAGATGGCACGAGACGTTCCCAAGTGGAAAAAAGTTATCATGGCGTTCCGCAGGGGTCGGTTTTAGGGCCCCTTCTTTTTATCATCTATATAAATGATTTTTTCCATCAATTTTTGCCTAATAAAATAGTTACCGTTAACCTTCTGGGAATAACACTGGATGACAATCTAGCATGGGGTCCACATATTGACATTCTGTGTAAGAAAATCTCCACCTATATCTTTGTTCTCCGCAAACTAAAAACATTTGCAAATCGAGAAACTCTACTCAGTACTTTTCACGCCCTCATTCAATCACATCTGAATTACGGTGTCATGTCGTGGGAAAATTCAACGCACGCCAGTAAAGTGTTTATTATACAGAAAAGAGCGCTGAGAATTATGGCTAATGCTGAATACAGAGATCATTGCCGTCTGCTATTTGTCAGGTATGGTATCATGACAGTGCCTTCATTATATATCTATCATACTCTTCTTCATATTCATAAACATAAAGACATATTCACAACCAGTTCGGATTTCCATACTTACAATACAAGAACAAAAGACATTTTACTTGAGCCTCGATATCGTCTAGATAAATCGGCTAGGAATTCTCCCAATATTAAACTTTATAATAAGTTGACTGAGAAGACAAGAAATCTTGACAGGATAAAATTTAAATCTGCAATAAAAAAATCTCTTTTACAATACGGTCTTTACTGTGTTAATGAATATTTGATTAATGATTACTCTATATAGCCAGCTAGTCTAGACATTAAGGTCAAACCCTCTCATTTATTTATATATAATGTATATGTGTAAATTTTGTGTGTTGTAATGTTATGCAAATAGCTGAATTTATGCCAGAAGTATACTTGTTTTTCTAATCTGAATGTTAGATTAGTATTTATATTTTTGAATCTTTTATTGTAACCTAGTACTAAGGAACTGACTATCTATCTATCTATCAGTTAAATAATCTTATAATATTTGAAACATTCAGGATGAAATGGTTTTCGAAAATCTGAACTGAACGAAAATCGATGACAATATTTATGAAATGTCCTCCACTACAATTTCCAGATATCAAGGACATCCCTGAAATATTTTTGTTTTTACACCCGAACATTGAAAGGCACTTTCGTTATTGAATCTATGTGATGTAAAATCGATTCAAAATTAATTTATCAATTATGTACCGAAATGCCCATGTAATAAAGTTTCCGTTGCGGAAATTGAATAACACAACCTCTGAAGTGATCGATAAAATGAGTTTGGATTTAAACGTTGTTAATGGAAAGCGGATATCCTGAAAGTTTTTCGAATCGATATTGTGAAAACTTTTTGAAGAAATATTGAAATACAAATTAGTTTATGCCTCACATCAACATTAGTTAAGTTTCGTCTTCGATTTTGGAGCCATTGTCGAGAATTCAAGCCGAGGCTTCAATCTGGATTCGGCCAATTTTGTCAGTAACACCTTCAATGTAGGGAAGGGGAGCTTTTGGGGACCATTGTTGTATTTTGGATCTCTGGGACTGGATGGAGAAGTTTGTTGACGACTGATGGATCTGTCAATCCATTTTGAAGAAGGGTTCATTTGAGTTGAGCTAGCTCTTGTGGTTTGTTGTGGAGGTTGTGAGAGGTTGATAGATCTGTGAATGAGATAATTCAAAACGGAGTTGGTTTGTGTTGGATGATGGTGGGAGTTTGCATTGGCATCTGTTTGTGTGTGTTGGTTTTCTGTAGACCGTGTGGGTGAAGACGTCATTGGATTTTGTGAAGAGGACACCTAGGAATGGAAGGGAGTTATTGGTTTTAATTTCCATTATGATCTTTGTATTTTGGAGTGGAGGTCGTTGAGGGGATCAAAGCAATTGTGGAGAATTTCGGAACCGTGACGAAACCGTGACGAAAATTTCATCTACGTATCTGAACCAGCAAGAGGGTTTGTGGTCGAACGTGTCAATAGCCTTGGTTTCGAAGTCTTCCATGAAAATGTTAGCAAGGACTAGTGTAAGAGGAGAACCCATGAAGGAGCCCATTATTTCTTTGTGAAAGGTACCTTGGAAGAGAAAGTATGTGCTGAACATAGCTACAGTGACTGATGAGGTTGGGGGTGCCCTTAGAAATTTGGTGTTCGAAAATGTTCAATGTATCTGATACGAAAATATTTGTAAATGTTTGATATACCAGGAAATCAAGTAGTGTGCTCATTTTATCAACATTGTCAGAAGTGTTGAAAATAACAATGGTGTTGCCTTCATCTGCTGGGAGAATGATCAGGTCTGGATTGTTGTTGAGACTTTTGAGAGGATATCTCTGAGCCGGTGTGATGTTGAATTTGGGAAGTGTTGCATAGCAAGCCTAGTGGCGTTATCTTGTCGGGTTTCTTCGGTTATCATTCAAAGAAGGTGAGTGAAAGCAGATGAGTAATGAGGGTTCCGCATGGAATTGAAGTGGGAATAATGGAGAAACTGAAACCCTATGATGAAATGTTGTGGGCATTACTGTTCAGTGGGGTGTCGGAAAAATTGTGAACTAGAACTGGGGCATCAGATGTGAATGGCGTTGGGGTGGGTATTGGTTATCAGGAGAAATGATAGTTTTCCCTTGTGGGTCGCTATTTTGTGTGTGCTGATATGATCTGCTATCTCTTGAGAAATTCTGAGGGGTGTATCCCAGATGAGTGAATGGATTTTCACGAGTGATAGCTTGCCGTAGCATTGATATAAAGATTCATTATTGAAATGAAGGTTACGTCTAGTATCGTGGATGGTTTTTCGGATGAGGCCTTGACTGGTGTGATCAAGAATGTGATCTTCGGCTGAGAAGGATTTGTCGTGATTGTAAAAGCAGTGGAAAATACACCCCCCGTCAGAACCCTCGTCACAGGTTCCAGAAAAATTGGTTGCTTGGAACTGGTTTATGAGGTCATTAGTAACAGTTACGAAATGATCACTTGAGTAATCTGGAAGTATAATGTCTTCGTTATCCGTAACAGTTCAACGGTTCCCCTGATAATTGATTATTTTCCAACTATCCCGAGCATATTTGACTAATTTCTGATGACATCATTATAGACCCGATTTTATGTCACTGTAATCATAGCTCTGTACTGATTTCGGTAATTATTACATAATTCTTCAACAGCAGGGTTTCTGGAAAGGGCAGCAACCGTAGGAATAGTATCCAGTCGCGCTCGCATGTCTCTGAAATTATCGTTGAACCATTTAAATTGCGTGTTATTTGACGGACTGACTTCAGTGAGGATTACCAAGAATCTCCAATGAAGTAATTAGAAGATTAGTTGAACTATCAACATCCGTGCATAAAAAGAGTTCCAGTCTATCTGACTGAGATAAGTAAGAAACGCCTCATTATTTCTTTTATTGATGTTTCTTTACAATGCTTCAACATAGATTTCCACTAGCAATTTTTACAAGCTTTATATTAGTTTCACCTGTGGGTATGTTTGTAGGTTTGTTTGTTTGTCAGTTTGTTTGTAACTCTCAAGCTCGGGATCTGTATTAGACAGAATTATCGACATTATTGCTTCATCAATTCGCTGGCGGATGGCGCTATACGTAACCTCTTTGATATAATTCGAAATCACTTCATACTTATTTCTTCATTTGAAAAAAGGATACTTTTTTCATCAACACGCGCGCTTGCTGCCTTAGTTGTAGCCCTCCTTTGCGCACCTGCTGCCTTGGGCTTGGTAGCTGATTTTCAGGCTCCTTCTCCGGAATCGGAAAATATCAATGGTCATTTTTCTAAACAATATACGGCTGATTGATACGATGTTCTTTAAAAGCGTGTTTTTTCAGTTTTTCAAACTATATTTATTTCAAATACTCTCTACAAGTTTCGCCTTCCATTTCCAACAAGAAAAATTGAGTAACCTGTCTAATTTCCAATCGAGGAAAGAAATGGAAACTGCTGAATAGTCACTGGTTCGGGAAAAAAACGAAATCCTCGAAAGAGTTGCTCTCAATTTTCCAGTTCATTCCGGTCGCGGGACGGATTAAACTCCGATCGGATATAAAAAGACCACTCAATAAAATTAATATCGATAAATCTGTGCCAACGAGAAGCGCTCGGCCAACGTAAATGTATAATTTATCACGCGGTAAATTGATTTGTTCTGGAAGACCTCGCAGTCTTGCGGTCACTTCGGCCAAATTAGATTCTAATCCAATTAAAAGTTTGAGCGTGGGTTATCGCAGCCCCACTCGAGACTGACCGTATGCCCTCAATCTTTGTCCCGGCGAAGGAAGAGGGGACCGAATGGTATACTTGCATACAACATTGATGAGGAGGTGCCCTCATGTTTG
The DNA here is from genome assembly GCF_025532065.1 of Leptinotarsa decemlineata. Classification (NCBI taxonomy): domain Eukaryota; kingdom Metazoa; phylum Arthropoda; class Insecta; order Coleoptera; family Chrysomelidae; genus Leptinotarsa; species Leptinotarsa decemlineata. The sequence goes on along the minus strand of NW_027412692.1, from coordinate 11,163,231 downwards.
CCGGAAAGGAAAATAAAACCTGGTGAGATCGCCAGGATGTTGAGCAGAGAAAATAAATTCCTTATTTTTGTGAGAGCGGATTTTTATTAGTGACGTTTTTATTCCGTCGGATCTGTTGCAGAGTTTGGCCTCAAGTTTTACCGTGGTGAAGATGACTGTGTTATTTTGCCCCAGAAGATTAATTATAATATGGGTACATCACTAATGAACCCTACAAAACACAAATGAAACAGAACACAGAGTCAGATGCTACAAATGCAATACGCATATATACAGACGGCTCAAAAACCAAAGTAGGCTCAGGATGTGGAGTGTACTCCAGATCACTAAGTCTAAGGATTGAGTGGGGAATGGGAAAAATACCGGTTCAAATAGAACTGGCTGGCATCTCAATCGACACAAAAGAAATAACCAGGAAAGGAATTTCTGGCAAAAACATAACAATCTGCACTGGCAGCAGACAAGCTCTATTAGCCTTGAACAGACAACGTGTAACCTCAGGGCTAATGCTAGAGTATCACCAAGATTCAGCCAAAGACTTGGTAGGTAATAACATCATCCTAAGGAGGTGAGTGAGTTTTCATCCATGTCAGATACTATTAAAGACGTATCTTTGGCATACATTGTTAAAGAAGTATTCCTGATATGTGATTCTGAATCATTTGTATATAAAAGAAACAATATAGGCCCTAATACCGATCCTTGCGGAACACCCATTGAAATATTTAACAAACTTAAATTACATTCATCATAAGGACTCGTACTGTGATTACTAATTGTAACATATTGATGCCTATTTTCTAAAAATGATAAAATCCAGGAATGTGCTACGCCACGAATGCCGTATGAGTGTAACTTTGACAACAAAGCATTATGATTGACGCAGTCGAATGCTCTGCTGAGATCACAAAAAATTCCAACAGGACACTCGCCCGCCTCCAAATATTCAAACAGTGTATCGAAAAAAGAAATTACTGCAGTATTGGTAGATCTAATAACTCGAAAAACCTGTTGATAATCTGTCAAGAGTTTGAACCTATTTAAGAAATCCAAAAGTCTATCAAGATATGCGTGTTCAGAGAACCCGATGTGATGGTAACTGGTCTATAATTTTCTAATTTATATCTGTCCATTTTCTTATGAATGGGAATTACCCTTCCAATAATGAGAGACTTCGGAAATGACCCAGTAAGAAATGATAATAATAATAATGTTCATTCACAGATATATCATTATATACATTTGATAAAGAATTTAGTTGAACAAACAGACAATATCACAAAAGTCACAGAAGTGACTTGTGCGTGATAACATAAATATGACAGATAATAACAATATAAATAACACATAAATAATAATAACAATTAAAATATTACATTTCCACAATGACATGTTGAAATATCTCAATCATGAAGTAAAAAGTGTTAAAATATCTATTAATCGGCTTTTAATAATCAAATTTGATGGAGAAAGTGTAATTAGATCCAAACTAAGACTTTCACAAAAGAATCAACAGTCGAACAGAACGAATGAAACCGGGGTACCTAGAAAATATTCTATATATTTGTGTACTAATTTTGCTGTAAGATGTTATTTTTCAATTTTTTCAATTATTTGGTGGATCGCTCTCCGGTTCCTCTGAGATACATATGTTTTCAACTCTCTTTTGAGTATCGATATCGATTGTTGAATTTTTATTTCATCAGGAAGAGTGTTGAAAGCCCTTGGACCCAAAAATTTATGACTTATCTGGCCTACTGACTTGCTCATTATCGGTTGGACAAAGTTGTTTTTTCCTCTGGTAAGATACGTATGATCCAGATTGAGAAGGTCAATTTTTTTTGGAATACTGCAATATTCAGCTGTGCAAAGTATATTTGTCTCAGATCGAACGTTTTGTCTCTTTATATACTTGATCACTATTTTTATTCAGGATGATTTTCAAGAATCTTCTTTGGGATACTTTCAATGCATCAAGGTGTGTTCTTGACACCCCGCCCCATCCGAGAATGGCGTATTTCAAGTGCGGTTCGACAAGACTTTTGTACAAAATTATCGCTGATCCCACCGAAGATGTGAATCTATGATGATTCCTAAATATTTAATTTTTCTTTTTGGTTTTATTGTACATTTTGTTAGAGTAATATCAAACGTAGGAAAACATGCATCTTGACAGTTAAATGGTAGGTAGTGTGTCTTTTCGAAATGTATTGATAAGAGGTTATAGTCGAACCACATTCTCAATTTTTTGAGGTCTGTTCGAATTTGATTTTTCAGGTCATACCACTTGTTGTCTGTATAAAAAAGGACAGTATCATCAGCAAAGCTTGTGATTTTTCCACTTTTTTCCACACATAGTAGGTCGTTGAGGTATACTGTGAATAATATCGGTCCCAGTACCGTTCCTTGGGTTCACTAAAAATGTGAATGGTTCTATAATTGCAGGAAGGCATTTCTTGAGTAGAATTGATGGGACTTCATCATATCCAGATGAATATTTATTCTTAACTTTATTGCTTAGGAGGCAGATAAGTTTCCCCGGTATGAAAGGTTTGAGAACCTACAGATGGGTACAGCACTCATGCAGTTGATAACGACCATCGTGATGAAGCTACATCTGTCAAATCAGCTGTTATTCTGTTATTCTGAATCACCAAGGACGGAAATAGCATTCAACAATACCTCCAAATGATAGAACTGTTTTATCAAAATCGGTGTTCTGTTCGGGCAACGTACCGCACGCTTCACTCATTTCCTACCTAGAGGACTATTCGCAATGTGGTGAAAGAATTTCAGTCCACTGGTTCGGTAAACAATCAACCAACACTCGTACGTCGATAAAACGTAAGATCTGCTAGAAACATCGCCGCTGTCTGCGACAGTGTGCAAAAGAATCCAAAGCAGTCGATTTCGCGTCTCTCACAAAAATTCTGCCTGTCGCAGACCACAATTTGGTGACTGGGCCTGCACCCGTATGAAGTTCAACTGACCCAGGCACTGAAGGTAAACGACCATTAACAATGACGTGTGTTTGCTGAATGGGCTCTGGAGCAGCTGGCAACTGACCCTGATATTCATAAAAAAATCATCATCAACGATAAGGCCCATTTCTGAATTTCTGGATACCAATCCACATGAGACCCAAGAGTGTCCAATGGATCCCGTGTTATAGATTTCGGGCTGGCGACGTCATTGGTTCATATTTGTTTGAGGCGAGCACTATAGCACTATAGAAAGAAACCCAATGTTAATGAAGTTTGTCAATACTGATACTAACTTGATAAAGGCGTCATACCTTGCTAGTTTAAGAATTGTGACAGATGGAAAGCCTCATACAAGAGGTGAGACGCTTTTACTGCCGGCCGCTGTGGATATGGTTCAAGCCGTGTTAGGAGAAAAAGCAGCCAAAGAAATTGAAAAAATACCACTGTCAAAAAACACAGTAAAAAGACGAATTGACGATATGACTAATAATACAGGAGACCAACTGGTTTTGAAACTCCAAGAATGCACTTATTTTGCAGTTCAAGTTGACGAAAGCACTGATGTTACAAACATGGCGCAGCTACTTGTTCTCATGCGATTTGATTAAAATGAAGAGGTGATAGAAGAGTGTTTTTTCAGCAAACCCCATGAATTAAATACCACAGCGGAACTCAAAGTAGGCATTCCCTGGTCCAAGTGTATTGGCTTGTGTACATATGGGGCAGATGGGGGTATGTCAGGAAAATTGACAGGGCTAGCAGCGAAATTGAAGGGAGCTGCTCCCGAATGCAAAATTGCGCATTGTGTCATCATCCATCGAGAAGCATTAGCTGCTAAGAGTATGCCGGAAAATCTTAACGGCGTTCTATCAAATGCTGTGAAAGGTATTAACTTCATAAATGCTAGGGCTCTAAACACAATAAACACAACATTATTCTCCTTGATGTGTGAAGAAATGGGTGGCAAGTTCAAAACTTCACTCCTGCAGAAGTGAGTTGGTTACCTCGCGGGAAAATTTTGAACCGTCTTTTAGAACTGGGATCAGAAGTTTTCATGTTTTAAAATCATGACATGAAAAAATTGTTTGCTGATGAAGAATGGTTGTCAAGATTGGCTCACCTAGCTGACATTTTTGACAAACTCAACACACTGAACTTGGGACTTCAGGGACCAAACACAGCTGTGACAAAATAGACTCCTTCAATAGAAAGTTGGTCCTGTTTTGTTCACAAATACAGGAGGAGAATTTATCTGCATTCCCCACTCTATCATCATTTTTTGATGAAATATCTCCAATACCAGATGTGGTTGTAGAAGACCTTCATATAAGCTTTAAGAAGTATTTCTCTGCAGATTATTCAAAAATGGACTGGATCAGAAATCCTTCGAGAACCTCACCAAATGAAAGAGAAATTTTTAACTTATTTCTGGATCGGATGTAAAACCGAGTATCCTTTGTCTTCCGGCAAGCTCTGCTATTTTTTAAACTTTTACTTTGTTGTGGTTGTATATATTTCGAGTGTATGCTTTTGTATTTTGTAATTTAAAGTATCTTGAAACTAATAAGTGAATTGACCCTATTAATACAACACATCGAAATTACTTAAATGTGCCATTCTCAAGGACTAATCCTTTATATAGTGACCTTTGCCCACTGTGACTGGGCAAAGGTTGTTCAATAAACGTATTATTATTATTATTATCGATATAATTGAGTCAATGAATCAAGTGATAACAATAGCATAATTGTATTTAAATGATACTATACTGGTATTGATTGTACAGAAATGCCTTTTTTGTCAAACCTGCTTTCCGCAATTTCTCGCTCACATTCTTACTGATTCATACTCCAATCTCTTATTTGGAGAAGAGCGGAAGGAAGACCAAACTCTTGCATTCAACATTGATGAACAGGTGCCCTCATGTCTATATAAAAGAAAAATAAAACTCGAGTGAGCCGCGCAAAGACTGACGACGGAAAATTAGTTCGTTCTTTTTTGTGGAAGATTTGTGTGGGAATCGTGCTTTTTTATTTACGCTCCTTATTTCGTAGGACCTATTGCATTTTTACAGCAAGTCGTTTCATCCCTTGTTGATTTTTCTTTGTTTTGTGTGATTTGTGTGATGTTCAATATTTCAGTTTTTTTTCAACAACTACACCTCATGATTTGATATTCACAAAGTTTTTGGAGATCAAATCGTGAGGGATAGAAATTACTATGGATCTTCATCAAGTAACGGCCGAATCAATCAGAAAATTCAATATTTCAATCATGAGATGACATCTCAAAATTCCGTGACATATGGTTATTTTTTATCATAAGATGTAATTGAAATTTGAATTTGCAACCAGTTTTTGCTTAAGAAATTATCGTTTATCAGCCCCACTTCAGTTGTAACGTGTTATTCTGACCCTATTTACTGGGGACACTTGACCGTAAATGCTGTATAACAGATACCTATATACAATCAATGTCAATTCAAAATATATTTTAATGCTGCCAGATTTGTGCTGAAGAGGCAATGGAGCAAGTGTCTTATTCCGAAACATCAGATGTCAACCAGTGAGGATAACAGTGCTCTATGTAAGTTTCACCTCCTCCATATACTTTATTGCTTAGCAATTCTGTGAATGATATCTCATTCTATTCTAAAACAAATGTTTTGGAGAACAAACAAGTGTACTAACAACAGTAAACTTGTCTCGTCATTCCATTTGGAGTCCAGAACATTGGCTGCCGTTGCACATCTTCATCGACAGCAGGAACTTGCATATCTTAATGGATATCTAGAAGATCTAGAAGTGATACCAATCCACATAAGTGGAATTCGACAATTTCGTTTGTTCACGTCTTCATTCATCCAAAAATGGGCCTAATCGCTGAAGATGATTTTTCTTTGAAAATTAGGTTCAGTTGCCAACTGCTCCAGAGCCCATTCAGCGAACCCACGTCGTTGTCTATGATCATTTACCTTCAGTTACTTGGTCAGTTGAATTTTGTGTGGGTTCAGGCCAAATCACGATGCAGAATTTGCCAAGTTATGGTCTGCGAAAGGTCGAGTTCTTGTGAGCAACGCGAAATCGATACTTTGGATTATCCTGCACGCTCTCACAGACAACGGTGATGTTTCTGGCAGAACATGCGTTTCGTCGACATGTCATATTGTGAAAAATCCTTTCGGTAGGACGACTATGACGACTGTGAAATGGGCGAAGCGCGCGGTACGTTGCCTGAACATAACGATTTTGTTAAAACGATTTCATTATTTGCACGTGTTGTTGAATGCTATATCCATCCATGGTAGTTTGGTAAAATAGACTGAATGAATGAATAACTACTGATTTGACAGCCATTAATGAGCTGTCGCCCCCATACTAACGACAACTCTCAGAAGTTGAGAAACTTGTGCGAGTCAAGGACTACCGAGGTCTTACCCTTCAACGTGTGATTCCTAACACGGTTGCAGAATCATCCCAGCTTCAACCAGATGAAGTCTCTCGAGAAAAATATCTGGTTGAGGCAGGAATCGAACCCACGGTCTTCCGATCGTGAGTTGGGCGCACTACCACCGCGGCCAATTCCACAACAATCGGCATTCAAGTAGAAAAAGAATGATGCCGTGGATATATTAATTAAAATATTCTAATGTTGCCTTTTTTTTGTTCAAACAACATTGGTAAATGCAAAGTGGATGAAACCAAAACTTGTCTTCTCCTACAAAGATTAACGACCAAATTAAAGATCAACTAAACGTCAATTCCACTGAAATTGTCAGTTGGGGTGCCACCAGAATTCGAATAACCCAACAAACCTATTTGTTTGAAGGTGATTGACAATGTTTCATGATGAATTCCATTAGTTCTTCCATTGTCTGATATTGTATAAAATGATATAAAATCCCTAGAAGAACTAATGAAAGAAAAGAATCAAAAAATAATACAAGTAAAAAAAATAATGATAAAAAAACTCTCAAAGCAAGCTTTTATTTAACTGCCCTAGAAAGATCAAAATGAAATTTTAAATCACATCAACCACATTCATTTATGACTTTACAGAATTGGAATTATAATAGAAGCTTGTCGCGATAATTGCAATTTGTGATTGACATTTTGTAATTAGGTAGGCACCTACTAAACTTGTTAGCAATTCATGATATTTGTAATCAAATAAAAGTGCCGTGAATGCTTAAAATGTGGAACTTTAACCTTGAATAACTTTTTTGCACACACAGGATTTATCGGGTTTGAAATTTAAAATTTTATTTAAATTTCATCCGATTGAATATGTAGAGATTTCTTCTAGGTATCGCGACAATCTTTTATTATAATTTCAATTCTGTAAAGTCATAAATGAATGTAGCTAATGTGATTCAAAATTTTATTTTGATCATTTTAGGGCACTCAAATGGAAGCTTGTTTTGAAAGTTTTTTATCATTATCATTATTTTATTTAATATTTTTCAGTTACAATTGATAGTTATCGATTAATACGAAAGTCCATCTTCAAAACGGAGAGTCCTTCAACAGAAAAACTTTAGGAACGGGGAAAACTACTATTGGGATAAACTATATTCTATAGAAGTAGGTGGGTACCTTAGCTTGTTATATTTCTTAGTCTATTCATTTCATTGATGGCGTTATTATTACATGGCCGAGTCTAATTCTTCTATCAGGAGGCATTCTATTGATGTGAGCCTACTTGAAGCCACGTACGCTTGGCCGGCATCGAACAAGTTTGAACCCAAGTATACACAACAGCGCGATCAACCGTACTACCCTGCATTTTGTGAACTGTACAAGCCCAGCATAAAACAATTGACAACACCCTACGTTCAGCTGTACCATGGCTGAATTCAGCTGGAAATTGAACAGATTTCGGTTGAACAACGTGCATTCCATTTTTGCTGAAGTCGATACGGACTGATGGAATGTCTGTGGCATACAGTTGTGCTCTCCGGAAACAGGGCCATACGATTTCTATTATATGACCGATGACACCATTCACTAGACCCTTAGACACATCAACATTGTATCGCAACATCACTTCGGCCCCCACAAATATTTCCAACTCTTTAGGCAACTCCCCAGTCTTGTTTATATCAGATGGTATAATATTATTCAAATCTATATCGTAAATCTCGTACAATCTATCAGACTATCTTGTGCAATTATTCTATTACAATGCAAATCAATATGGGTTCTTACAACCTACTACACCATTTATTGTCTTATTTTTAGAGTCGGGAAGTAGGTGTTTAAAGGAAGAAGCTTGATTTAATTTTTTTCTAGAAATATATTTTTTATTGAAGCCAACCCTGGATGTGGCATCTATTTCATGCTGGGTCTACCAACTGGCTATCATAAACGAATGCGAATAAAAAATTTCGTATCCCTGCTATTTACCTCTGAGGAAATCTCTCGTATGGAGCCGATCCTGGCAGCAGCATCAGGTCACGTTTATGATTAACATGCATTGTCATCGGTTCTGGACCAGCATGTAAAATTTCAGGTCAATCGGATACCGGAAAGTGGGACAAATTGAACTTGCAAGATTTGTTAACATACATACAAGTCAAGTTAAATAAAAGTTTTTGAAAAAGAGCAACTGAACAAAAAATAAAAATTGAAATGAAAAGTTGAGAGACTCCAAGCCAAGTTACTTCACGACGTTTCAGTTGTTGGTACAATCGTCTTCGGGTGATGACTGGACTAATTCCTCCGAGAGGATGGGTGATTCGAGTACTTTCACTTATCTCCGCTTCACCAGTTCAGTGGGAGATGACCGTTTGGAGGGAGTTGGCCATTTTCCGCTTGATGATGGGTTTCCATATGTTGCGTATCTCTACGCTAGCTTGGCTGAAAACGTTGTTGGACAACATGTGTGCGGCTTCTTTGAATTTCTTCCTAAGCCAATATTCCCCTCTGTGTATGATCTTAGCTTGGGACTTCTCGATTTTATATTGATTGGTCCAAACATACTCTGCTATTTGCTGATTTTCCCTCGCTGGTGTGTTTCTTGTGCTTGGCAATGCGAACATTCAATAGCCTCTTAGTTTCACCAATAAATAATTTTTCGCACTCACAGGGTATCCAGGCCTGAAGGCCTGGTTTTCGTGAGGCTGCTACGGATAGTGTTCCCAGGTCTGAAAGAGGTTTTGATGTTATACTTGGACCCAATCCTTCTTATCCATTCCGATAATCCTCTGATGTAGAGAAGTACAAGCACTGGTTGTGACGGCTTCTCTTCCATGCAAGGCTCCTGCTGACTTTTAGCCAAAGTCTGTTCTACCATCGAGTAGCAATTCCTTTGAAGATCATTTTTGATGATGTCTAGTTCCTTCTCGGGACCTTCCTTCGTATTGCAGAGCCCGAAAGCACGGTCTAATAGAGTCTTGATGATTCCTCTTTTAGTTGATTGATTGTGGTTGGATTCGTGGTTCAGATACTGTCTCGTGTGAGTGGGTTTTCGGTATACAGATGTTTCCCACTCAGTGTCGGTGCTTCTCTTCTCGTCTAAGAATGGCCATTCGTTGTGTATTTCCTCCTCCATTGTGAAAATAATGAAAGGTCTTGCGCTGTTAATGTGTTTCAGGAAGCCGTCTAGTTCAGTATTCCCATGGTTCCATATTATGAGGGTGTCGTCAACGTATCTCAACCAGACACAAGGTTTCTTGTGGGCCATGACTGGTGAAAGTGGCGATCCCATTGGCAGGCCCTCATCTTGTGTAAAGAATTCGTCCTTCAGTTGGAGATAACAGTTTTGTACACAGCATCCTTGTAATTCCATAATTACTTCTACAGGCAAATTCGTTCTATCTTCCAGATCCCCGCCTTCGGATAGCTTCCTCTGTATTATTTGGAGTGCTTCTTCGACCGGAACGTTAGTGTAAAGGCTTTCCATGTCGAAACTAATCAGTAGATCTTCCTGTGTGACTTCAATTACCCCTAGTAGTTCGACAAAATGCATGGAATTCTTCACAGAAGACGATGATTTTTCTTGGAAAAACAAAGTCCAAACTAATGAAATCCAACAAATCTCTATTTCATTATTCAGGTCTTCCATCTGCACTTAAATTATTGCATGATGAACCTTTCGATGCAACTCTAGTTTCTCAGTTGGTTGAGCTAGTGCATCGTTTCCGTTTTTTCGAATCCATGAATTGATTATCCGGACCGAGCACTTAACACTAATCCTTTTCTGAATAGATACCGCAGTCAAAACTCGAACGAAAATATCACGTGTTTGTTCAATCCGCCATGTGGAAATTTCGATTCCAATTGCTGAATACACAGTTTTGATTGCACCGTTTAAACATCACTACGAACTGCCGACATATTATCAATAAACTCCATGCATTCATTTCATGCTACTGTTAACACTTCGTCGATCGTAATTAATTGTACCATTTGATTTGGAGGTTTCCAGGAAAAAGTTTTCAGTTCCGAATTTCATTTGGATTATGTTTTTGGTTTATTATCGGTTTATTATTATGGGGGTATCAAAATTTATGTGCAATGCTGATTTATTACGACTATTCATTCGAGTTGTTGCTACATGGAAATATTAATTGCTTTTGAATTGTTCATTTGTGAGTTTGAGTCGTCATATCGTTTCAAACTCGTTGATAGACTGTTTATGGACGTATCAGTTTTTATTACTTGTATGCTGCAGGGAATGTATCAAAGCTGCAGGGCGTGCTGGAAAGAAAAAGTCGATCGCAAATAATAATTATTCAATTGACTTGCCAAAAGTTCAATTTTACCTTTTTGATAATAATAATAATATCGTTCATTATACATAAAAAATACATGTATGCATAAAAGGAAATGAGTTAGCCAAAGGCTATCTTCAACCCCCCCAAAAATTATACAGTGAGTGTAACAAGGGAAGAGAAAAAAATGATCATATAGTTGCTAATAACTCTTAATATTCTTAACATTATTTTGGTCAATTCAACAATTTCTTTGCACTACCATACTTTGTATTTTAAATTTTTCAAATTACCACTGAGCCATAAGCATCTGTGATTTCATTTCTTTCTTAAATTGATGAATATTATTATTTAAAAGGGGTAAAATTTCATTCAGTTAAGAAGGGGCTATATAAGAAAAACATCCTTGAAATTTGAAATTACAAAATACTGAAAGTTCCATTTTTCTTGGAACGTTCTACTTTCACTGTCGATTTTTCGCTTCTTTTCCATACTAACAAATCACACATAAAAACAATAAGTCAAATCAAAATACTTTTATTGGCGGGTGTTACTTTATTTCACAATAGACAGTTTCGCTTCCTTCGCCTTTCCTACGCAGACTAACTCGCAGTTGCGCCGCTAGCCTTTTTATATGCAATTATTACTGCCATCTATAGGTGATCGGATTACACTAGCTAGAACTAGAACTTTCTCGAACCAACGCGGTAATTCCAAATATTTAATTACGCCTAATGCCACTTAGCGGGTAGCTGAAAAAGATAGTACATAGTACCACTACTCGCCACTAGAAGTCATTAAGTGTCATAATACACAATAATAATTGAAATGCAAAAAAGCGTAAGTTTGCTCAAGTCACGCACTTTGCGACTATCCTAGTCTAGAAATATAGTTAAGGGCAGAAATCGGCCCTTGGAACAAAGTGAAAAAATCATTATGGCCCGAAGGCTTCAAAGTTTGGAGACCCCTGAACTATGAAACATGTGAATACATATACAGGGTGTTCCTTAAACACATGCTAATATTTGAGAAGGTAATTATTAGACCCATTTCAAGGAAAAAACGTCCTATGGACGTATGTCCTAAACGCCTTAACTTTTGAGATACAGGGTGGCAAAGTTTTCAAAAATAATCAGTTTTTTAATAATAACTGAGATAATTTTGTAGACATCTTTGGCATAATCGGTACATATGTTCCATGCCTCAAGGCACATTTTCTGATGTACAATTTTCTTAATTTTCTCTGCCAGTGGCGTACGTACGAGTTTTGAAATGTATATTTTTGGCGAAAAAAATACTACGCCACTGCTTCATCTTGAGTTAAAAATTATTTTTTAAATCTCCATACATTTTTGAGCACATTTGATTTGCTGGGTTTTCTTTGTCCGACGCATGGTTTTCGCTCAAAAAATTAAAAATCGCTTTACTTAAGGATAAATTCCTTAAAAATCTGATGCGGCATCGTGCATCGGCTGAAAGCAAACTAAGAGATCAGATTTGTTGCAAATTAATTGAGGATCTAATAGGTATTTGTTTGTTGTCAGATGCACTGTTCTCAATTAAAATTACGTCATAACGCAGCACCGCTTAATAATTTTTGAAAACATAAATTTAGTTATCCTGGAATAAATGACGTGTAGCAGAATTTATTTACTGCACCTCTTGGAAATATGGAGTTTGTCGATATGTGATTTCTTTTAAAGAATAAAAGCAGTTTTTTATTGCTATGGTACCCACCATAGCAATAAAAAACGAATTCTCTGTATGTACAAACGTCAGTAGCTGATATTGATGTTGGTTTAAAGTAAGGTGTTGGTGTTAAAAACTGTCACAGCGCGTTTTGATTGATTTTGAAGTGTTATTGAAGTTATTTTGGTAGTCCGCTGTTTTTCTGAATATCAGTAAATATGGTAAATTATACGAATGCGGAAATGGCGCAAATGCATTACGTATATGGCCTTGCCGATGGTAATGCAAAAGAAGCCAGGCGCATTTATCAGGAAAGATATCCTAATCGTGCCTTACCAGATAGCCGAACCTTTTCAAATATTCATCGTCGACTTGGGGAAACTGGTAGTTCCAAGAAAGGGACTCCGGAAGGTAGACCTTGTGTAGTAAGAACTCCTGAAATTGAGGAAGCGGTGCTGCAAGAAATTGAGGAACATCCTGAGACGAGTACGAGGAAGATCGCTAGAACTTCGTATTTTGGTTGATTTTTTATTATACCCATACCATATTTCAAGAGTGCAGGCATTACTCCCCAGAGATTTTCCACAGCGTGTGAACTTCAGTCAGTGGTATCTACAAAGTATTGCACTAAATCCGCAGTTTGAGACACAAATTTTGTTCACAGACGAAGCAAATTTTTCTCGGAATGCCATTCAAAATTTCCATAACAATCATGTGTGGGCTGAAGAAAATCCCCATGCAATAACCGAAACCCATTTCCAACACCAATTTTCGGTTAATGTATGGGTAGGAATTATAGGTGATCATCTAATAGGCCCATTTCTTCTACCAGGACGCCTTGATGGTCGTTCTTATTCACACTTTCTCGAAGAAGACTTACCTGGGTTATTGGAAGATGTTCCACTTGCGTTAAGGAATCGAATATGGTAAATGCACGATGGCACCTCTGCTCATTTCAGTGTAATTGTCCGAAACCATTTAAATACAGTTTATCCTAATCGTTGGATAGGTCGCGGAGGACCTCAGCAATGGCCAGCAAGATCCCCCGATCTCAACAGTTTAGATTTTTTTTATGGGGTCACCTTAAAACTCTTGTGTATAAAACTCCCGTTAATACTTTAGAAGATTTAAGAGAGCGAATAGTTGCCTCGTGTGAAACTATACGAAATACGCCGGGAATATTTGAACGGGTGCATAATTCCATGCGTAGAAGGGCGGAAGCATGCATACTAAGTACAGGTGGCCACTTCCAACAATTTTTATAATCAGTTTTGGTATTATTACTAATTAACAAATTTGTGCTATTCGTTTAGACTTACTGTCACAAAATAAAATAAAACCCGTTTTTGTGAAACATTTATTTTTTTGCAGATTATGTTTTCAAATATTATTAGGGAATTGGTAATGCGTTATGAAGCAATTTTCAGATTCTCATTCATTTTAGAATTGATCTAATTTCTTAATTTGCTTTCTGTCGATTTTTATTTTTTTGAGTGAAAATCATGCGTCGGACAAAGAAATACCAGGAGATCAAATTTTCTCAAAAATAAATGAGGATTTCAAAAATATTCAATGCGAAACCCGTAGGGATGTCACTGTTTGAAAAAATACAAATTTGTGTACATGAGAAAATGCGTCTTGAGGCATGGAACATATGTACCAAATATGCCAAAGAAGTCTACAAAATTATCTCAGTAATTATTAAAAAACTGATTATTTTTGAAAACTTTGCCACCCTATATCTCAAAAGTTAAGGCGTTTAGGACATACGTCCATAGGAAGTTTTTTTCTTAAAATGGGTCTAAGAATTACCTCCTTAAATATTAGCATGTGTTTAAGGAACACCCTGTATACACATATACATAATACACATATACACATCTATATTTTCTATTATGATTGGTGTGAATTTCTCATATCAATAAGATCGTGTATTTTCATCGGCCCGTGATGTATTTCTTTAGACTTTTTTTGAATATAAAAAAAAGGAGATTTTCTGAGTTCTGAAGTCAAGGTGTTGAAAAGTCTTGGTCCAAGGTAAGAGTGGTATCTGTGCCCAATAGCTTTATAGGATATAGTTATAGATGAGTTTTTGTTTACGTTTGCTCTTGTATGATAGAAATGCGATACTAAAATAAGGCTATCTTTATTTTTTTATTGATGTATGGTATTCATTTCCACTACTCAGCGTACTTACACCAATGGTTCAGAGGCAAATCCGTAAACAGTTGCATGTGAACGTGGCAGTTAGGATAACATCATCAAAATATACCTTGGAGCATATTTATGTGGCTTCATGAATATTCTGGATCCAGTAGCGATAGTCACAGCTGACAATTGAAGCGTGTGTTTGGTAATCCAACACAATACAGGTCATGCATACACAATATTCATTCATCTAATTTTGGAATTGGACTGGTATTTCCAAGGCAAACAAGGCAGCAAATTAATTGAATTGCATCAGGGGATTGCGAATGGATTCCGACGGAAATGCTCTAGAGATCCGCGCATCAATCAATTATTGAAAAAATCTTGAAGCTTGCCGCTGAATATGGACAAGACTATTTTTTGTTCTGCATGTTTTTCAGTAACTCTCTGATTTGACATTTTTGCATGCAATGTTTGGAGTGATGATGAATCCGTTCATATATGTATTGCACAGAGTGGACCAAATCGGACACATTCAAAGTGAAACTCCTGTAAACTAATAAAAAGAGTTTATTCTATGATTTTCACTATAAGGATTTTACAAAAACCGCGACACGTGTTTCGCTATACAATAGCTTCTTCAAGCATAACTAAAGTTACTTCTAAAATACACCTTATATACTATAACCTAGTAACTATTCGTCTACCTAAGTAATAAATCTACCTGAAAAAATATACCTGAAAAAGTCAGTTATCAATACATTTTTCCAAAGTTTACCTGGAAATATACCTTACTATTATTACCTACGTGTAAACAAATTCAATAAAGGCGAATTATTCAATTCAGTTTGATCGTTCATAATATGGTGAGAGTTTTTGAATTTGTTTATTTCCATACTCTCCAACAGGTTAAGTTTCAAACCTTTCTTCTTTCAAAGCTTGACTGTATAACTTCTTTGATAATAAAGAATGTATCAGGCCATTATCATAATCATTGTTGACGGCTATTTGCTTTATTAAATTCAGTTCTTTATTGAAATTCGCTTCTGACAAGGGAACATTTATCAGTATGTGGATCATACTGTTGAAAGCTGCTACTTTATGCTGATATGGGTGGGTGGACGAATTATGAATGAATGAATGCTTGAAGAAGCTATTGTATAGCGAAACACGTGTCGCGGTTTTTGTAAAACCCTTATAGTGAAAATCATAGAATAAACTCTATTTATTAGTTTTTTGAATATGGATTTTCATCAAGTATCGGCCAGTTCTATTCAATTATGAAACTCCTGTTTTAAAACTAGATAGTTGAAAAATGATGGTTGTGTCTGAGAATCAAATTTTATGGCAAACTCAATGATGAAAACCGCATATCGATATACTTATATCATCGTTTCTGGATTATTTTCAACAGCTCCTGGAAAAGACTATTTCTTTCAACCCCTTATCCCTTTTGATTCATATGAATTTGGCCTTTTTTTTCAAATAGACCACCATCAATTAGCTTGTGTCGCAATCCTGCAAAATATCTCTGAAATGTTGTCTTCTCTCTGGATACCTCACGAGATACAAATTTCTTGCTACTTCTGCAGTTTCCTCAGTTTGTATCGAACATACTATCACATGTGGTAGTTTTCTTATTGATCCGGCCGTTACTTGATGAAGATCCATAGTAATTTCAAAAACTACACCTCACGATTTTATTTTCACAAACTTTTATTGAAAAATATATCACCACATGTTCAACAAGATCAAATCGAGAGGTGTAGTTTTTGAAAACATGTGATAGTCTTCTTCTTCCTCTTGAAGTTGATCACTTGGTGATCGAAACACGTGTTGTGGTGTTGAAATAACGGTTTGGTGTTGGGAAAAAACTACAGAAATATTTATACATTACAATATCAGCACCATTGCATTTCTCCTTTGTTAAGTATTACCGTCAGCTTTTATTAAATTTTCCAATATTTCACCACAATCCTGGAAAAGTGAATCAAATCTAATAGAATGGACTAAGATTTTCTCACTCAGCACGACCCATTTCGTACTAAGGGCCAATTAGAATGGGCTCAATCCAAAAAAGATTAAATCTTCGATCGATATAATCCAAAAATAAATCTCGTTAGGCTTCGATTGTTTGAATGAAATCAGTTCATTACATTGGAGAATCGTATTTTGAATAAATTTAGTTCCTAAATTAACTTGTATGTTTACCAAAGAACGTTCGAACAGAACGGAATAACGATGTGATTTGAGAATTTGGGATGGTTTGAGTTGTTAGAGGTTAACTGCCGACCTAATTGATGTCAGAGGTTACATTTTGCCGGAAAGAGGATGTTTTAATATTGGCTGCTACTTGAAAATCGATTCTGGGTATTCCTTTGGATTTTGAAATACTAAATTTTATTCGTGCTGATTGAAAAACATATTTTCAAGAGATAGTTGATCGATTGTGGTGAGCCAATCAAAATTCCATATAATGATAACCGTGTTCATTAACAAACAACAGATAAATATTGAAGAGCGGATTTTCATCAGATTCCATAACTGAAAATAATTCATGGTTATAACAAAATGATTGAGGTTTTCCCAGCAGAGGTTTCCAGTGTCACTATTTTTTGGCTTTGAAGGCCGTCGATTTTTGAAATTTTTTTCTGACATTTCGCTGACGCGACTGTCTAGCTTTTTCAGAAGTATTTATGTTGATTCAGGTAGTTTTTGTTGATCCCAATGCAAAACACAATGAAAAAAACAAAGATAACGTATAGTGAGTATTAGTCATTTGATGATGATATTTGGTAAGCGAAATGCTATTTAGGTGTATAGAAAAACTGTTTCGACTGTAAAAACCTTTTCTGTGGATAACTTTGAAAAATTCACGAATTGGTATAAATAGCCCATTCAAAAGTTGTATTTATAAATTTATGCGAATTTATGCTGAACAAACTAGGATTTATAAATTCGAAACAGATCGATATTTCCAAATTAAAACATTCCTTCAATTTCCCTCGAATGAAAAACCCTTATTCCTTTTTCCGATAGATACAAAACAACTATGTATACGAGACAGTTAAAAATATATTACCGTTCGTTCGGCTACTGTGAATTAAAAAGAAAACGGTGAAATAGCCAAGCAATTTAATACATCTCAGTTGCAATAAAGGCTTTATTTCTCTGCATAAAATAAAGCAAGCGATAAAGAAACGATGTATGTTCAGTGGACATTTACATTCTTGTATTTTTCACGACTCAGAAATAGTTACTTGGGTAGTACAGACTGAAGGTATCTCTAATAGTTTCAGTTTGATATTAGAGAAATTGAAAATGATTTTTTCATTCCAACAAATTTTCTTGTGAAAAGTTTAACCCATGTAAGTGGGAAAAGAACTATGAACGAAGTAGATGTTCAAAATGTTCACCGCGAGCATCTTGGTAACATCCTAGTCTCAAATAAAACTGTCTTCTAACATTATTTAACATATCTGGCGTGACCGTCCTAATTGCAACCGTTATTCATTCTTTTGAGTCATTCAAATCTGAAGGTTTAGTTTTGTACAGATTGCTCTTTACATACTCCCATAAAAAGAAATCTGATGATGAAAGATCAGGTGATCGCGCTGGCCATTCAATCGATCCTTGCCTCCCTCTCCACCAATTGGGAAATGTTGTATCGAGGTATTGCCGGACATTAACTTGGTAATGTGGTGGTGCTCCATTCTGCTGAAACCATATCGTAAAATAGGTGAGCTACTTCCTGTTATGTTCGGGTTTTATCTCCGTAACCAATGATTTGTAAAACTGTTATTTTATGAATTTCCGTTAATCTAACCATTTGCCAGACTTGAAGTTAACGAACTTTAAACTTGAATTGAAATATTGACACCTGATGTAACATACAAAACAAGTTGACTATGCGTTTTAAACTAAAGTTGCCACAGAAATTATTTACAGTTTTTTAAAGGATACCATCTAGAAAGAACATTGTTTTGGTTTCTGCTCACTTTCTTACTATCAATACCTCAACATGAATTGAGTTTTGAGTATATTGCAATAAGTTTAGAATGTATTTTATCGAATTTCGGTAACCACATGATTTTAATTTACTTTATCTTAATTGTTGCAATAAACTTGAGAGCGATAAAATTTTTGAAAAGAGGATGAAGAACCCTTTCAAACGATATATCACAAGCCTATACTTTCTATTTGAAAAATTGGGGGTTGTAGGTACCTGTCATTCGATGGGGGTTGAAGGTAAGGGTATTATTTTTTCGTTGAAGTATGTCAAATTATAATTCAAATTTGACGTGTTTCGGGTTTTTGTTAAAATATGTGCCGTAACCGAAATAATGAATTTATTCCATTTGGCTTTTACAAAGTGTATATATTTTGTCGACTTTTATTATTCGCTTTCTAGTTCTGCAATAATATGAAAGGTACGCGTCTATATTTCGAACAAAGTCAGAAATTTCGTTGTCTGCGAAGCGATTTCTTCTCTAAATTGGTATACGAGCTGGTGAAATCATTGTTCACGGCTACTTTCATAGATTCGAGTGTTGACTTCAAAATTCAACATTTTTCCTTCCAGTCGACTCACATACCACTGATGATGTATGCCGCAATAGCAGACGAAACGTTCATTCCTCCAGGTTCCATTCGACGACAGACCACCAGACCCCATTTTGTTATATTCATTGATAATGACTCCGGCTGTAAAGCCTATATTATTCTGAACTGAGAAGAATTTGCAGGACTCAACAAGCACATGAAACTCGAGCATTGGAATTGTCGAAGTTTTTCTTCATGAACAAAGATGACATGAGTTAGCTGGTTCACTATTATTGTGAGTAAAATATTCCCGTCGTTGAAAAGAGCCGTAGTGAACCCACCAATTTGTTTAAGCCACCCATTTAGTATCTGCGGGAAACTACTGTATACCGAAAACTCACTCACACGGGACAGTATCTGAACCAGGAATCCAACCACCATCAATCGACTAAAAGAGGAATCATCAAGACTCTAGTAGACCGTGCTTTCGGGCTCCTTAGTACAAAGGAAAATCTCGAAAAGGAACTAAGCAATATCAAAAATGATCTTCGAACGTAATGGTTACTCCAAAGTGATATTGGAACAGAGTTTGGATTGAAGACAGCAAGAGCCTCACAAGGAAGAGAAGCCACCACAACCAGTACTTCTTCTTCCCTACATCAGAGGATTGTCGAAAAGGATAAGAAAAATTTGGTCCAAGTATAACATCAGAACCTGCTTCAGATCTGGAAACACTATCCGTAGCAGCCTCACAAAAACCAGGCCACCAAACGTGGACTGCGATTCCAAGAATTGCATTTACCGGATACCCTGCGAGTGCGGAGAATCATACATCGGTGAAACTAAGGACCATTGAAAGTTCGCATTGCCGAGCACAAGAAACACACACAGCGAGGAGGAACCAGCAAATCAGGAATAGCAGAGCATGTTTCGACTTATCAACATAACAGCAAGTGGTCTCAACCTGAAAGCTAACGTAAAGGTACGCAACATATGAAAACCTATAAACAAGCGGAACACGACCAACTCCCACCAAATCAATTTAAATCATATTAGACAATAGAAGTTCGAACCAATGAAATAAAAATAATGATAATAATATTTATTGGCAATTATACATTGTTCAATGTCACAAGTTGTACGAGGCAGTTTCCGAATAAATATAAAATTCCCACAGAAGGATATACCTGTGCGTGGGTTCTGCAGAAATTGCAGAAAAGTAAATAAATAAAAGGTAAGAAGTTTTAACAATATCAGACATATTATTTTAATTATATCTTCAAACTTTCTATATGAAGATGTGAATCAGTTTCAGTACATGTCACTGTTATAGTAAACATTTTTCATATCAACGTACTGGTGTATCTGAAGCCTTGGCAAGCCTAAGACCCAGGTTTTGAGTTTATTCTTGAATGAATTGTTACTCCTGATATTTTTTATATGATGTGTCACGAGATTATATAATCGAGGAGCTAGGAATGAGTAAGACCTTTGAAGGATGTTTTTCCTTGAATTCGGGACATATGAATGATTTTTGTATCGAGTTTCATATTGAAGTTTTCTCAATTCATGTCTATTATTATGTTGTCTTATTATAGTTTTGAGAAAGTAGAGTTGTCTGATATCTAAAATTGATGTTTCTTTATATAATGAGTCGGTCGGGTAAATTCTTTTTTGAGGTGTTTCAGAAAAGTTGTGTTTGCTGCTCCCCAAGCAATTATTCCGTATATGAGGTGAGTTTCGAACAATGCATAGTATAGCATTCGCATCTGGGCTGTTTGTAGGTATGGTCTCACGTATTTCAATCTGTATGTAACGAATCGTAGTTTTTTGACTAAGTAATCAATATGTGCATCCCATTTTAGATGAGCGTCAATATATATACCAAGGTATTTCAATTTATCCACTGATGAAACGGAAAATTCTACATCATCGTATTTTATTGAAAGTGATTTGAAATCTGGGAGATTCTTGGCATACAAAGTGAAGGAAATGTAAAATGTTTTGGATATATTTATACTCAATAATTTACTTTCGAACCATTTGATTATCGTTTTGAAATTTTTTTCTGCTTTTTGTTTCAGAGAATTCCATGATTCCGATTGATAAATAATAGCAGTGTCGTCAGCGAAACTGATTATATTACCTTTCACATTGAGTGAGAAAATATCGTTCAGGTAGATGTTAAAAAGCAGCGGACCCAAAACGGTTCCCTGAGGTACGCCGTACTCAACAGTGTGAAGGTCACTCTTCGCGTCTTTAATTTTCACTCATTGTTTTCTTTGATTCAGATAACTGCACAGTTGTCCAGTACTTCTAACAGTTGATTGTGACTGACAGTGTTAAAAGCTTTTTTCAAAACTACGAATATACATAGGGATGGTACATTTTTATCTACGTATTCACTAATGTGATTCGTGAGAAATGATATGGCGTCTACAGTTGATTTGCCCTGGTAATAACCATACTGATTTTTAGATAAAATATTATTTTTATTTAGGTATGCGCTGATGATTCGGGATTTCAGGATAATCTCAAAAATGTTTGCGAAATTTGTAATAACAGATATTGGACGGTTGTTCTCCAATTTGGTTCTATTTCCAGATTTGAATATTGGTGTTATAATAGCAATTCTGAAGGACCAGTTCATCAGGTAAGTTAATGGTTTTGCTAGTTCTTTAGCTATTAATTTGATAGTTTCTGCTCGGAGATTCCGGGACATTTTTTATTTTTTAGGTTCAGTATGGTTCGCTCGGTTTCTGATTCATTGGTTTCTTCTAGGAAAAAATAATTCACATTTCTATTTTTCAATTAGATTTTCCTGTAATTTGGTCTTTTAAGAATGTCATTTTCTATATTTTGATCAACTTTTGAAGTATCCGACGAATTCATTGGCGATTTGTTGGGGATCATGAATTTTTTCACCATCATCTAAATAGATTTCTCTTATTCCTTCTATATTATTTCTTTTGTTTATAATTTCGTTTATTGTTTTCCACAACTCATCATCAGATTTTTATTTTATAATAGTTGATGTTAGATTCATCCATTACTTTTTAAAGTTTGTTTTTATATTGATTGTATTTTGTTTGATTCACTTCAGTTGTCAACCACCTTCATAAGCATAATGTTTATTTATTTGGGATTCATCAATGTAATGATCTTATATGCTCTCATACAGGTTTTTCGGGAAATTTCTGTTGGTGGGTGGTTCTTATTTACTTTTATGAAATATAATATATTGGAACATGTGTTTACGAGACGGGTCGATAAAAAAAATCTGAAATGGCTCAAGATCAGCAATAGCTTTCACGACTCTCCCGCTGTCAAGGTTTCAGAACATTTCACCGGTTCTCTAAAAACATTATATAAGTATCCCAACACAAGTGCGAAAGACGTTTAATTCGGAGAGAGATATCAAACGGCTTGAGTTAATATGACAGTTTTACTTCCCTAACCGGGCATTATATTTTCTAAAAATAGAAAAAGAGCACTAAATCCTTCCTAATATAAATCTTGAACGCTAAGCCAGCCAATCATTTTGTCTTCAGTCCTCTTTTCAAGTGGGTTAGAGCGAAATTTCAACTTCGAAAGATAAACATTTATTTCTATTGTGTTTCTGTTTCTTCGAGTTCGAAAATTCTTTTGTCCGGTCTATGAATGGAATACAACAGAGCATCAGGAAAGAGTCTGTAATTAGGAAGTTACCCGTCCATGCTTTTTGCAATTAGTGCTGGAATAAAATAAATACACGAAAATTTGAATTCATAGTGTAATTACGGAATGAGACGAATGTACTTTACTGAATCTTTTGATAAATCTTGAGTTTCCTTCCACTGTATCTAAAACAAATACTGAAATGTATGCTCCATGGATCTTTGAATTTTTTTGCAATTTTCGTCCATGTTTGGTTGAAGGTGGTTAACAATGTTTCGTGGTGCATTTCATTAGTTCCGACTTCCATTGTTTAATATGATATAAATATTATAATATTATTCAATACGTTGCTTCAAGATATTAAAGATTTGTATATTATACCATTTAAAAAACAAATAAAGGAGCTGTTAACTTATAAGGGATATTATAGCATGTAAGAATTCTTAGAACGGGATACTCTGTTATCATTAGTATTGCTTTCACTGCATTTCTTTCGTCCTAGTAAAGATAAATTTACTTTATGTATTAATAGTTAATGGATAATTATTAGAAAAGATAAGAGTAAATAGAATAACCGATTACTTGGAAAGCAACAACATACTTTCAACTTCTCAGCACGGTTTTGTTAAAAAGAGATCCATTGAAACAGCTTCCTACCATCTTCTCGATTACATTTACACTCAGATTGATAAAAGTAACCACGTCTTATCACTATTTTTTGAACTATCGAAGGCATTCGATGGTATTTCAACATACCAAGAGTTTATAAATGATAATTTGATAGACACAGATTTTACATGACTGTTAAGTTTTTAAATGGTAAACGATATTGATTGTTTGTTTTTATATATACTGACGCTCCAATTCATATGTACGAATTGAAAGATTTTATTTACTTATCTGTTTATGTTTATTTTTTTATTTTTTAGTGTAACGAATTATAATATAATATTGACTTACCATATGTACCTAATGTACCAACAAGCGGTTAATAAACGATTATTATTATTATTATTTGTGATATACTGTTTGGAACCTTTGGTGTAGTAATGAATATTACTGGAGTTTTTCTCCCAACACCAAATCGTTATTTTACACCTCGACACGTGTTTCGATCACAAGTAATCATCTTCAAGAGGAAGAAAAACCAGTGATCCAGATAGACCCCCAGGAGTCCACGAGAGAAACAATATATATATATATATATATATATATATATATATATATATATATATATATATATATATATATATATATATATATATATTGTTATGATAAGTTTTTTATAAGATAATTCTGTTTTTAAAGTTAAAGATTTTCATATTTCAATCAGTTAAATGTTAAAAGTTTGCATTTATTTTAATAGTTAAAAGTTGAAAGTTTGTATTTATTTTGATAGTTCGATGACAAGAGTTTTTCATATTATTATTAATTTGATGTTAAAAGTTCACATATTTTGTTAGTTCAGTGTTGAAAGTTTGTGAAAATCAAAGTTATTCTTAGATGTTTAATTTTATTAGAAAGCCAGATACTTTACCTTTATTCAAATTCTTATCTGTATAATTTGGAGTAATGTTCATGCCCAGATCAGGCAATGTTGTGACTTATCAGTATTAAAGTATTTCAGATCATTTCCAAACAGCACAACTAACCAGAAACCATCAATCATCGGGATAAATACACTGAAAACAGTAAAGACATTAATACAACATAATAACATACAATAAAACAGATTTACACTACAAATTAATAACAAAAATTCAATTAACACTGACATTAGGAATTTTATCTGAAAAATGGTAAGAACACTCTGTACATGATTTGAATGCAACTAAAGAGTAGCCAATCAGATTGATAAATTGAAAAGGAAGTGTTAACTTCTGAAAAATGATGAATTTTGGATTCAAAATTAGAAAAATTCAAAACTAAATGTGATGAAATGTAATCAAAATTAATCATTATTAGTATTAGTGAATATTGGGTAACAGAAATCATAGATATAATATGTGTGAACAGTGAAAAGTGTCAAAATTGAAGAAATTTCAAAATTATTGTCATGAAGAGTAGCAGGCAGGAAAATTTTGTCTGGTTGTCAGGAGTGAATCAATAAAAAAAAGGGGAGAGAAGATTTTGAATTGTCCAGACGCGAATTTTTTTGAAGAGCTGTTTGAAATAAAAAGGGAAAAGAAAGAGAAAAGGCCGTTTTGCATGTTCTTATCAATATAAAACCATCAATAGGAGCCAGAGTATAAATAATAATAACGAGAAAGGATACTTACTGGAGATTTTAGAGTGTCTGGAAGAATTCAAAATTCCAATCAGGGAAAATCCAATCCAGGGAAGCTGTACCAGTTTTGAGGTATTACAATATCATTTATAATTCCCAATCCATAAGAAGAATACATTTTTGAAAATCTTGAACAATTCATAACCTCCAAATCGAATCAAAAGTTTTCCAGTCACAAGGAACTTCCAGTGTGAAAATCACAACTTCTGAACTTTTATTTATCAACGAACTTCATCATTTTATTTACAAGAACTATTATTGGATTTGATATTAGGAAAATTTGAAAAATTCACTGACATTTAGCACAGATATTTTTAGAATCGTTTCCTACGCACGAACCACAGACATCTTAAGTTTTCAAGTAACTAATTTGCCGTTACAAGTAAATTTAACTGTACGCAACACAATTCTAAGAATATTTTTGTTTCAAATTTAACATTTACTGGAACATTTCTTAGCATAAGATATTTTGGCGCAGTTTTAGGGTAATTTAAGTTTGGTTTGACAAAACATTTACAAAATTTTACATTCATTATATTTTTTTAACTTTGAGACAAAATTTTATTTTCAAAAACACAGACATACAAAATTTTATTCATAACACCTTTCCAAGAATTCTACTTTGAGAAAGAGAGCTGCATGAGCTTCGATTGAGCTGAGCAACCTTAAAGAATAGAGGTAAGATTTAGAGGTAAAGACAGGTATCTGCCGGAGCACTAAGAATTTTGATATCACAGAAAATTTTCAAATTATTTGAACTATCAGGATAACAATCAAGAATCAAATTAATTAAATTATAAATACTCATCTAATTTTATATTTTCAATAAATATATATATATATATATATATATATATATATATATATATATATATATATATATATATATATATATATATATATATATATATATATATATTGAAATATATATATAATATATATATATATATATATATATATATATATATATATATATATATATATATATATACTTCACGACGTTTTGATTGTTAGTATTCCTTATTCCTCGAAAATCTCACGATTTATAGGTCATACGATTGCTTTCAATTATCCCCTCTTCCCTCTCTTCGCTTCATCGGTTTTAGCGGGAGCTGACTGTTTGGTGGGAGTTGGTCGTGTTCCGCTTGATTATTGGTTTCCATATGTTGCGTATCTCTAGCTTGGCTAAATGCGTTGTTGAAGCCGCATATATGGAACTAGCGTATAGATACGCAACATATGTAAACCTATAATCAAGCGGAACACACCTATTCGCACCATACGGGAAGCGAATAGAGGAAAGAGGGGATAGGTGAAAGCACTCGAATGACCAATAAATAATAAAACCTCAGAGGAATGAGTCCAGTTATCACTCAAAGGCGATTGTGGATACTAAAAACTTTTAATTTTCATTTCTTGTTTTCAATTTTCATTTCGTGTTTATAGTTCAATTTTTGTATTGTATTTTATTGTATTGTCATTATCCATAGATTTAGATTGCTACAAAAATCATCTCGGTGGTAGAGTGTTCCGCTGTGCTCAAATATAAATGCTATTAAAAGCGAACACAATCAACAGAAATTTACAAAAATCTTGGAGAAATTAGTAAACAAGGTACTCAGTGGGTATGTTGAATTTCACATTTCAAGCTCGATTGGTGTTTTTGTGTAGCTGTACAATTAACATTCAAATCGAATTATTGACCAACCATTGGCGTACCTCAGGAGTTATGGAAAATGCTGGACTACTCACGTTATTGAAGGATAATAAACAATGTAATGACAAAATACAAGCATATATCAAGCAAATTGAAGATGAGTGAAAAAATCAATCAAATAAAATAGCAGAATTGGAAATAGAAGTTCATGAAGTGAGTACTGAAGTCAACATTCCATATTCTCAAATGTGAAAAAAATCTGTAGCCTTGGTATTCGGTAACAAATCGAATCAGACAGTCGCAAATAGTAACCACCAGATAATAGTTGAAAGACACGCCAGATGAAGCCATTGTATGGCGAAACACGTGTTGCGTTTTTGTAAAACAATTTAGTGAAAATCTCACAATAAAGTGTTTTTGGAATACGTCACCAGATAATTATCAACAATGAAGTTGTTAGGAATTCTGATAATACAAAAAATCTAGGCTTGATCTTAGATGACTCTTTGAAAAGCATATGGAGCTCTGAGACTTTTATATCCTCATAGATGTTATTAAGCCATAGCTACAAAAAAGTTCAATGTGAAACTTTGGTTTTGTCACAATTCAACTATTATTCCTCTACCTACAGTTTTTGTATTGATCAAGATACTTTCAGTAGAGTACAACGCGTGCAGAACTCCTGTATCAGAATCATATATGACATCTCCATATTATGGGGCTAGTGGACACACCTCTATGCAGGATGTGTGAATACGAAGATGAAACTGTCAGACATGTCCTATGCGAGTTTCTGGAGTTATCGTCAATAAGAGAGTGTGTGTTCCGCGAGTCTTAGCGGCACATGTGGCCTAAGTGATGTGAACCTACACTCACCCTCCCTACAGATACAGAGCTCAACTTATCTTCATGAGGAAACAATGTCCACAAAAGATATACACAATATTAACATCCGCGAAAGCCTCAACAATTTTATCAAAGATCTCTGATGTTTTGCTTCCTCTTTATTTCAGATGGTAAAATTGTGAGAAAACAAGGATCTGCGACATTAGGAACTATGAAAGCCCATCAGAACTTGATATTATTTGTTTATCTAGTGTTAACTGTATGAGTAAAGCCTATCAGAAGAAATCGACTTTCATTTTTCAAAACGAAGTCATACATTTCTATAATGTAGAAGCAGGGTGAAGTCAGTATTTCCAGTTTCTAGGAAAGTTTAACATGACTCTATGTAACATATACCAGTGATACGTCTGAAGATGCTTTTCTTGAGCCAGAAAAACTTCGCCTACGTTTTTTGAACAACCCCATAAACAGACACATCTTGTAGCTTTGATGCCAAAGAATTCAATTTGGGTATAAGGCAAAATATATATATATATATATATATATATATATATATATATATATATATATATATATATATATATATATATATATATATATATATATAGGCAGCAGTATATAGTCTATACCATGTTTTCCAAAGTGATCCAGATAGACCCCCAGGAGTCCACGAGAGACTCGTGGACGTTGGCGTGACCAAAAAATGGGGATACACAATTCGTAAGCGGGGGTCCACGAAAATGTATCTGCTTTCGACAGTGAAGGACTGAAATATTGGTTTGACTTCACCCATCCATGTAGGCAGCGACCGTTACTTGTAAAAACTTGCAGATTGAATATCAAAAATCGGTAGATTTGCGATTATTCTCAACAGAGCTGAAGTCAAATTTTGTAATTTACTGTCAGTCCATCAACAAGTACTTCCTTCCAATTAAAAGTATGACTATTATATGATTGTCATTGCAGTGATGTTTAATTTTAATCACACTACGACTGAGTAATGGTGTAATAATTACATATTTGAATTAATAACACGAGAAAATATTCTATGTTTTTTTATTTTCACCACACCCAATGGGGGATTTTTTAAACAAAATGAGATTTTATTGATTTCTTGTGCGGTGAGTAAATATCAAAAAAGAAAGCACTTCTTCGATTGACCATTTTCACTTTTTCGACATCTGCTCACAGAACAATCAATTCTCACTTTTCATTTGAAAAATTTTAGCAGATTGAAATGCAGCTGCCAATTACCATAGTTGAATGTAATATTCATATTTTTCGTCGTATTTTGGGAATATGGTAAAAATGTTGCTGCAGGGGGTCCACCAGAATCAGCAAAATTTAGAAAGTGGTCTATATAAAAAAAAAGTTTGGGAAACTCTGGTCTACACGACGTGAATCCGAACAGCTAATGTTGGCGTTACTCTTTACTACTAATAAAAAAACTGTGTAGGTTTATGACAAAAAAATTATTTCGAAAAACATTATACAACGCCGCCCATGTCCCACAAAGAAACTGCCGACGTTGGATAACTACACATCAAATATATAAATCAAAACAAACCGTTCCTGAATGATATTGTTCATTTTCCGCTGCTATCTCATGTCCAGTTGATACAAAGGACCAAATGATAAAAATTACATCGAAGTCATAAATATATCCGGAATTAGGTACTTTACAAACAAAATTACACCTGTATTTTACCAGATTATCGCCGACCCGCTTCACCGATGTGATACGCTCAACTAACGAGGGTGCACGGAGACGGAACATCCCTTTTCGAAGTTGGGAGTTGGGAAGTTAGCCGCCATTTAAACAAGGCATATCCGACTCATAAAATAGCCATAATGAGTGATGTTAATAGGTCTTATCTACCCCAGTTCAGATCATATTCACACATGGATGGACAGTGGTGACCAACGTTAGGAAAATGATTAGGTTGCAATTTTCAGCTCGGACGAGAATACCGGGGGGATACGAAAAGTTTTAACTGCCGAAACGGTTGATTTCAATGTGATCCATTAGATTTTTCAGTGTTTATTAAAGAATTTTACTTCCATTGTCTAAGAAATTTGAAATATAGTAACAAAAGAAACAAAAATGAAAAAGTTGGGAATGAAAAAAGAAAGTAATGGATTCCAAAACGATCCACTTTACAATGGATATGGAAAGTTCTACAACCAAAAGTTCGTTACGCGGGCGCGAACAAATAATACACAGCACACAAAAATGAAAGTATATGATGATAAATGTTAAAAAAATCAACCCAAGTTACAATGTTTCGATTGTTAGTATATAAAATCGTCTCGGACTGCTTTCTTCTTTCCACTTCTTTTCCACCATTTCACAATTCGATGCGCTCTAGTCAGTTTCTTTAACAGATTAGAATTCCATATGAAAAAACCAAAAATCCAATATAGAGCTTTGCTGACGACAGCACACTTGTCTCGTCAATCCATTTGGATTTCAAGACATCGCATTGGAGTGGAAGTAACCAGGTTCAACTCAGTGTCACGAAAACCCAGGTATATCGATTTTCTCCAAAGCGGATATAATAATGTCGGGACAGACAATTCAGCTCTCTGCTTTGATAAGTTCGTTCGAAGTTGAAACGCATACCGATATGTCTTGGCACAATCCTGGAACTGCAAAGGCTTTTCAAGAGCTGGGTACACTGTTCCGAACCAGAAAACTGTACACACCCCAGCCACTTTTGATGCTTTATGAAGCTTAGATCCTTGTTCAAGTAACCCGTAGCCTCAAGGTCGATTTTGGTGTTAATTTCTTCCTCTCCACAACGGTCCATGAAGTAATTAACTATCACTGGACTCCATTGCCACGCCATCTCGTTGCTCATGCTTCTAGACCACTTGAACGATCAACACCCAAGCATCAAGTTCACCATGAAGACTGAACAGGACCAGCGGATAGCATTCACAAATGTAATAATAGAATGATGTGGTGCTAGACTAACCTACAAAGTGTACCGAAAACCCACGCACATGGAAAGATACCTGCACGCACTGTCGAACTAACATTCTAGTCAAAAGAAAGAAGTCGTCTCCACTCTAACGGAACGGGTCCAAAGAATATGTGGACCAGAGCATCTAGATGAAGAACTGGAACTTCTTCAAGTGACCTTGAGATCGTATGGATACAGTGTACCCGAGGTCAACAAAGCCATAACACTGGAGAGTTTTACGGCTCAAAACGAGGAGGAGGCTCGGATTATTGCACGCGCGTATCTACTTCATAACCCTAGGGTCACAGACAGAATTGGAAAACTCTTAGGGAAACACAACATGAAACCGGTTTCCAAACTCAACAAAGCCCCAGGTCGGCTAAAGACAAAAAGGGGTCGCTACCAGCAGCAGGGGTTTATCGCATACCGTGCACTTGTGGAAAGGTATACACGGAACCAGCAAAAGATTCATGGTAACAAGACTGAAGGAGCATGAAAAAAAAACTGCAGACTGGGGCAAACAGACTAGTCAGCTGTGGCAAAAAATGCACTCAGTGAAGGACACTGCAGGATTCAGTTTGAAATTACGGAACTCATCGTTCCCGACCAAGGATACCATAGCCGACTGGTAAGAGAGGCAATAAAGATCCACAAATCCATTCTGAGAAGTTGAAGAATAGCAAACAGCATGACGGCAGGTGTAAATGGGTCAGCGAACGTTATTGACAATTCACTAAATCCAGATACAGGTATTATCACAGCAGACTGCCTGAATCAATATAAACACGTTTCATGTAGTTTACCTAAGCTAGATGCAGGTAATAACACACTGAATTACCTGAAGATTCAACATAAATAGGCGTTAGCCATAATATCCAGCCATTGGAGATGTTAACTCAGGATGTATGAACCTCTGAGGAAGCTAGCGAAACATTAGGAATAAATTCCAAAAATCCACGGCCTTCAAACCGGACAAATACTGAAACTGAAAATAATGACGAATTGTCATTCTGAACAACAACAAGAAGCATTATCGATAATCCATACATAAAAAAGCCATTATTCAATCCTCTAGCGCCTTCCTCAATAGAGGTTGAGTCATTAATTCCAAGTGATAACAGTGCAAAGTGGTGAACTACTGTACCACCTAGTGATTCCATTGTAAATTGACCAAAGTTTCTTGTAACAATCATTATTCACTCAGCCTTATCTGAAAATCTACATTTACCCCACAACAGCGGGCTAGGAACAGCAATTAAGCATGCACAAAGATATCCGTCTTCCGGTACATTTGCCTTCGAAGACTATATCGCGTTCGAGCCTCGTATTGTACTGATAATACACACATTAACTCTCGACAAACACGAAACGCCAAATGAATCTCGATAAAAGAATGATTTAGATTCTGTTCCAGTAATTGGTCGTTCTCCTGAAACCTTTTGTAAAAAAATTAAAAAACATGCCTAATAATCCAGTCAATGACTATTTTCCCGCATAATTTGGCCAAACAGCACCAATATTGATGAACATTTGGATTTGGGTTATAATCCCAATATAAATTTGACCCTGGACCAAGAACATTTTCAATAAAAAAATATACCCTAAAGAAAATATGACACGGTGTTTCTAGACCTAATACTAAAGGAGTAGAGCTTGACAAATTTTGTAATCATGGTTATCAGCGAGAAATATTCCATTTGGAAAAAACATGCTGAAACCTGTAATGAAAGATTACGAGGCGAATTAAGATGTTACTTGCAATTTCAATGATGGTAATCTATCCGGAATCAGGAAAGGAGGTTCATAATTAAACAAACATAGTGATAAAAAATAGGAAAAAGCTTGGTTTGAAATGAAAACAGGCAAATAAAAATATAGAAGACCTGTCACACTAAGACCTCTTATTTTTCTCACTCGGCTTTTGGAGAGGTATAACCAGGGTGGATAGAAGTTAGTTTTTGATTCTATGGGGTTTAATTCAAAGGGCGGTATACGCTTTACCATATACAAAAATAATTTGTAGTAAAGCCTAGCCTTTGGGTGCTGATACATTGATGGTTAGTCTACCTGTAGTGGAGCCGCTCTCCATCTTTCATGATATCTTCCAGAGTTTCAAGAGCTACAACACAGCTTTCAATGTGTCTTCCTTGTCCAATTGGACATCTATATGAAGCTGAGTTCATTCGAAACGTTCGCAATTCTTACAATTTTCATCGATTGTAGGAGCGCCGGTAAAAGCACTGTTATCTGTTCGTCAAACTCACATGGTATACCATTATTTTTTGACAAGGTCCTTAGAGCACTGATTTCCATTAATTTTGTATTGGCCACTGAAAAATATGAGTAAGAAATTGTCCACATCCAACTTTTTAGTACATAGGTGTAATTATCACAGTAATGTTCACTTTATGGTCTACTCAACATTCAATTTCGTCATTTTTGATTCAACTGGTGTTTTTACGGCCAACTCTAGTCTTAAGTAGTTTTTTGAGAATTCCAACTTCAACCACCAACAAAATCCACCAACCTCTGCTTTCTCCAGGGATATTTCTGTCAATAAATAACAAACTGTTGTCTATTTGTCTATTAGTCTGGCGCAAAAACACACAGGCACCGATCTTAGAGCGCCCTAAAGATTTTTCTGTGGTGCTTGTGTTTCGTCTTTAAAAAAATTACAAATCCGCACCAGCTTCCGTTAGAGTTCACGAAATTTACTATTCTGCAGAAAAAGGTTATGAAAATAATAAGCCGTGAGGTACTCAGAGACAGTTGTTATTTCTCAAAAAATAAGTATCGCTTTCATCTTGCATTTACCTATAATTGTAAAACATTTTTTGAAACATTCAAAACCAAACATGAGTATCTTATATATTCCAAAGTAAACCATCATAATTGGTTCTGGAAACTGCAATCACTTTATAATGTATCGATTCAAACTCAGCAGATGTTGCCGAAGTAACTTCCTGAATATATATCTACCGGATGACATGAGAGATATTCGATGAACCTTTTTCCTGAAGTACGAAAAATCACTCACTAGCAGCGCTAGTAGTTCGGTAGGGACAAACATTGTATAGTCATATAAACATATGGTAAAGTACAATTGAAAAAGAATGTTTTTAACAAAAGAAAATGTTCCTGGATCAAAACTAAAATTTGCAACCGTAAAGGATAACAATGTTGTAACTGTTGTAACATTAAAACGTTGGCTTGCATGTCGTAATTTAAAAGTAACTGGAAAAAAAAGTGGATCAATAGTGTACTGTCGTCAGCAAAGCAATATATTTGATACTTTTTTCCAATAAGTGGAAATAAGTAGATCGAATTTAACAAAAAGTTTATTGAAAAAGTTGTGTCTACGGCAATTTTATATCCATATGCCAAATTTTATGCAACTAGGATAAAGTTAACGTTTTGCTTATTTTTGACAGATATCCCCTTTAGTTTAAAAAACAAGTTAGGTTAATTGTCATCAATTCATGTATACATAACAAACTCATCATGGAGTTTGACTTTTTTGATGAATTTTTACTTATACGGACATTTTTAGAGATAAATTAAAAATGTGCTATAAAAATTTCAACATGACTGGTGCAAAGTTCCAATCACTCGGCTACTTTCTTAAACAAACGTCAGTACCTTCAATTTTGAAACAGCAGACACAACTCAAAAACTGCAATAAGTAATAATGAAATTACTAGACTTGAAATTACATTAGAATTTCAATATTCATTATTTACAGATTATTTATAAACACTAACTAGGGCGATAAGGATGCTTAATCACGTTGAATAAAAATTTTAAGTAGGTCTTGACAAACAAAGAGCATGCTATGGTAGTGTCAAGTTGTTGATTTACTTGTCAAATTTTTAACAGTTATTGTTGCAATAATGTTGTCTCTTCGGGAAAGAATAGAAATAGTTTTGAAATGTGGTGAGAATACACCATACCGGCAAGTAGCTAACATTTTTAATGAACGGCATCCAGGAAAAATTAATCAACATACTACTGTGTCAGGGATAATGTCGAAATTCATAGAAACGGGATCCGTAGCAAATCAATTTAAAAAAAAGCACACTACAAGTAAATATGATGAGAAGTTATTGAGCAAGGGCAAACGAGCATAACCGATATTATAAGAAATACCGATTACAAGCTGAAGAATAAAGTTTGCCTTACAAGCCAAAATTCATTAACACATTAAAAGAACTAGATTTTGATTTCCGTTTGGGGTTTTCATTCTGGTTTCAAGGAGAGAAGAAAATGTAAAGTTTCCGTATAAAATTTTATGGACGAATGAGGCAACGTTCTCTTCAAATGGAACGGTAAGTTCTCAAAATTGCCGATGGTGGGCCCAAGAAAAATCCCAATTTCACAGTTGAATGTGGTGATCAGTATTCCTTTAAAACTGATGTATGGTGTGGGATACTTAACGACCAAATAATTGGGCCAGTTTTCTTCAGGGAAAATTTATCATCATATTTAATACTATAGTATCAGCTTGATGGCGCACCAATACATCACACGGTTACTGTAAAACAGTCCCTCCAACAAATTTTCACAGGCAAAGTTATTGGACGTAACTGGGAACATTATTGGCCACCTAGATCACCCGACTTGACGCCTTCAGACTTTTTTGTGGGGTTACCTGTACCGAAGTAGACCAGTTACTGACATACAATATCTGAAAAATACCATTCGCGACTGCTGTGCAAATATAAATCCCCGATGTATTAAAAATTCAGTTACAGATGTCAATAGAAGGAACATAATTTGTATTGAACGTGGAGGACGACATACTGAAATGTAGGCTATAAGTGTTTGACAACCTCATTTAGATCAATAAGTAATTTTTGTACCCATTTGTATTTTCTATAATATAATTGTTGTTTAAAATTTATAATAATAATAATAGTTCTATCGAAATTATTTGCATTTTTTTTAGTTGCCTGCTTTTTCGAAATCAAAGGTTTGTTTAAGAAAATAGCCAAGTGATTGAAACTTTGCACCAGTCATGTTAAAATTTTTATAGCAAATTTTTAATGTCTCTCTAAAAATGTCAGTATAAGTGAAAATATATCAGAAAAGTTAAACTTCATGATGAGTTTGTTATGTTATGACAATTAACCGAACTTGTTTTTTAAAATAAAGGGAATATCTGTCAGAAATAACCAAAACGTTAACTTTATCCTAGTTGCACAAAAAATCCCAACAGGGCACACCCCTGCCTCAGTCATTTCGATTAATTTTTCATAATATGATATGACAGCCGTATTTGTGGATCTTTTCGCACGAATTCCATGTTGACTTTACGTTGAAATGTGTTTCTCTATTAAACTATTTCCAACTACAGCCCACCCAACCTGAGGAAAACGAAGATCAGGCGCTTGAATAAGCCAAGGTCTTCAGTGTTATTGAAGAAGACCCCTTGCATTGTGTTACCGCAAGAGTGAGGTGATATCTGCGGATTTATATGGGGCTTTTTCTGAACGGGTTCCAACTCGCTGAGAGAATTGTGATCAACTCGTTCAGTGTCTAAAACTAAACCGAGTTCACCACTACTATTATTATTATCATCATTACTATCATCATTATTTTTACTAATCATAATTCTCAGTTAATAAAACTTGAATCAATCGACTCACCGTACAAAAACAGCGTCACCAACCACACATTGCACGTCACCCCTCTCATTTTGAAAAAAACTGTCTCAAACTAACTACGAATCCGTCACGTGGTCGAGATATCAGCGAAACGTTCGATGAAGTGTTCTCCTCTTCGACGCCAACCGCGAACTGAAACTGATTTTCCAATTTTCACAGCCGCCTCGACGTGAGCTGAAAGCTGGATCTGCCGCGTCATTGGCCAAGGAAATTTCTTGGAACCAATGAGAGACGCATCTGATGCGCATCGGAATAGATATACAGAGTGATGCGACTGAGTGGTGATTTGAAATGAAGAGAAATTTGAATTTGGAAGTTGATGCAACATGAAACCTATGCATAAATATTGATTGAAACCACTAGTTCATTTTGATAAATTTGTGTTACAGAAAGAACAATATACCGTCTCAGTGGAAAGTAAGTACAGTATAATATGTACATATGCAATGAGGCATATGTCCTCTTTTATGAACAGGAGGGAACGAAGCAGCACCTTTGATGTGTGTTTTTTTTTTTTTTCTTCTTTCCTTTTTTTTTCTTCTTTCCTTTTCTCTTAATAATCATAGTTCTTTGAATTGATTTGTATTTCTAGTTGTGTTACAAAATAGTTAGTAATGTTTATATTTCCATATAATTATTATCATCTAATATATGAAAATTATTGAATTACTGAAAAAAAAAAAAAGTATAATAGGTTTATTTGGTGAATATCATACAAAAACACAACAATAAGGGTTCATAAATATATCCGATGACTCTCATCGGATATATTATCTCAGGATATACAGTGCATTCCATTTGAAATGAGCCACCTTGAATAACTTTCGCTGCAACGATTTTCAGAAAAAATGCAAAAACTCGTCAACAAAAGTGTATAAGGGGACACATTTTGACGAATTCACATTTGATGTAACTCACCCTATCAGATGCTCCATGCTGAGCAGATTTCAACAAAGTATAAAACAACTTATTTGGTAAATAGGATACATTCCTAATATACAATAACAAAATTATAGCTAACAAATAATTGATTAATATTCCAAAAATCATGACTTATCATCTTATTAGTAATACCTTCAGTTACATTTGTTATAAATATGATGCAGTAGATCGGTTTTGAACCATTAAAAAGTTGAAGCTGATTTAATTGAACGAGGCAATTTGTAGTACGTATCAAAACCTTTGACATATACTGAGTTTGCTACGCGATGTTTTTGAAAAAGATAATTGAATTTGCAATAGGGTTGCCGAAAATCAAAAACACCACTAACATGCCCGACTAGGTCAGTGGTTTGCACGAAGTCGTGGGTGCAACTAATTAAAAGAAAAACAATGATTTTTAACTAAATGGGGAAGCGCCACCAATTTTTGTTGGCCAGTTAAAAACCTGAAAACTGCCCAGTTATTGGGGAAGCCCACTATTGAAATATTCAACTTCTCATAAAAGTAATAATTCTATTTGCAATGACTAAGGAAGTTTATTACAATAAAAAAAAGGAATACAGTGACCCCTCTGTTTGCCGATTCCTCACTTCAATTGCTAGATTACCACTATCATAATACATTCTCTAATATGTGCTAATATGTGACGTCACGTAAAAGCCTACACCACTCCTCTCAATGAGGTAACTTGTACATTTTATTATAGGAAATAAATAAACACCGGGTTCTTTATTCAAATAACTTAGTCTAAACTTAGCTGCTTTTCGAGTGCTCCTTTTTCGTAAGCTGCCGGGGAATGAATGCTGATCCGGCAGTATCGGTGGATACGGATGTAGTAGGAATCTGTTAATATTCCCAGTGGTAATTATTAGTAAAGGTAACGATTAGGAAACTTCTTCAAGAGACTGATCTGGCAATCGATTTCAATTTCCCAAATTCAAGCTGATGCTCATGCTGATGCTGATGCTGATTCCAATACTGTCCCAAAATACTCCAAACTTCACAATATCAAAAAGGAACCACAGTTGGCTGAAAATTCGAAAATCCCTTCTAGGTAGTTAACGAGCGAAATAATTTAACGAGGCAAATCAGTTCATTCAGTAATTCACGATCGAAAAATATCTTTTCGCCAAAATTTCCGTCCTTATCCTTATGTCCTTGGGTGTGAGAAAAAAAGGAACACAACCTATTTACCGACCTAGTCGGTGTCATAGGCGGGTTAGAAAGGTTTTAAATATACATAAATTCGCATGTGGAAATGAATAAACTAACCGATTATTAAAAGTATAAATAAATTTTTCAATTTATAACAAAGCAAAATTGTATCGTAACAAGTTCATACTGATTTTGGTATTAGTTCTATGTATATGTATATCAAGATTATGCCTACTGTAATATTTGTGAATATCATAATTAAAACAAATAGATTTTTCAAGATATGTTCCAGTTAAATCATCAACAATTTTATACACAAATATCATTGTCTGTTATGAAAATCTGTTATAAAAATGGGATATCGAAAGCCAATTTAGGGTTGTTAACATTGGAATTATGGGAGTATATCGGTTTCCTCTCAATATAATTATCATTCCTCTATTTTGTAGTTTTTGTAGTTGTGCCTGTTTGTTCAAATTGAAAGAGTATAAAATCGGAGCATGGTTGTATAATTGTTTTATAGACTAATATATTTGTGTTTGAAGACAGATGTTTTGAAATTCTAGAGTAAAAATATAGTTTTTTAGAGATTTTCTTATGTATGTATTGAAAATGTTCTCCAAATGTGAGAATAGAGTCCAGTTGAAACCCTAAGTATTTTACAGTA
This sequence comes from Leptinotarsa decemlineata, assembly GCF_025532065.1. NCBI lineage: Eukaryota > Metazoa > Arthropoda > Insecta > Coleoptera > Chrysomelidae > Leptinotarsa > Leptinotarsa decemlineata. The sequence goes on along the minus strand of NW_027412692.1, from coordinate 11,124,314 downwards.
TTACTCACTCTTATATTTTCGTCATTGATAGAAATATTTATCTGGTTTATATTGATTTTTTATATTTGTGAGGATCATGGCAGTAGTTTTACTCAAATTCGATTTCAATTTAATAATTTTTATATATTTGTCAACTTCTTGCAATATCACATTCATTTTCTACACAGCAGCATCCAGGCGTATATTACTACAAACTAAAAGAGTAGCATCTGCAAACAGGTTGATGAATTCACAATCGACATGTATATTAATATCATTTGAATATATAATGAATAGTAAAGGGCCCAAAATACTTTCCTGGGGTACTCCTTTATCGTTTAATATTCCATTTGAAATTGTACCATTGATTCTTACTCTTTGTTTTCTGCCATATAGTCTGAAGCATATGGTTCGGGAGCTACAAATTATTTGAGTTGAAAACGAGACACCCTGTATAACTTTTGAAACAATGATTTGCAGGAAAAATAAAAAAAAAGGTCAGCAATTATACAGCAGACCACATTTTGAAATATCTGTTCTAGAGACAAATATGAAAGTAATAAATAAGAAAAAAAATGTTTTTATTAACTCTTGAATCAAAAGCTGATGACTGGACACTCAGAAGAAAAAACATTTCTATAGTAAATGTTCAAAAACATTTTAACCAACTTCCATGCAATGGTACAAACGAGTTTCCATTGCCGCCCACACATGGTTGAGAATCTCGGGAGTAATTTCTCTGCAATTCCTCATGATATTCTCTCTCGATTCCTCTAATGCTGATGATTCTATCTCAAACACTTCAGACTTCAAATGACTCCATAATTATAAATTTACAGGAGTGAGGTCCGGAGATCTTCGTGGCCATTCTGTAGGACCTCTTCTGCCAATTCAGCGACCAGGAAAATGATCATCCAAAAATGGTCGCACTGGAGCTGCATAATGACGAGGTGCAACATCCTGCTGAAAACTATTTCGTTTTCGAATAAATTTATATCCTTCTCAATTGCCATATTGATGCGTGGTATTATTCGATCCTCCAACATATCCAAATATTTATCACAAGTCAAATTACCATCGATGAAGAAAGGTCCTATAAGGTGGTCATCTAAAATTCCTGCCCAAACAATCAGTTTTTGAGGTCGCTGGGTATGAACTTGATGGCATAAATGAGGATTCGTATCACCCCAATATTGACAATTTTGCCAATTCACCTCTCCATTCGTACTAAAGTACATTCATCCGAAAAACAAATTTTATAAAAGAAATTATGATGCAAGTTGATCCGTTCAGTGAGACTTTCACAAAACTCGATTCGTCTATCGGAATCGTCTTCGTTCAATTCATGAACTAGTCTAATTTCATATGGATGAAATTTCTACTCATGATGGACCCTGAAAACATTTGTACGACTGATTTCTGATTCTCGAGATAATTTAGTAAGATATTGCGAATTCTCCATTAGTCCAACGTGCCCTAAAACTGCAGTACAAATAGCTTCATCGTTGACAATTCCTGAACGATTATGGTTTTTATTGTTAACAGATCCAGTTTCCATAAATTTGTTCCATAATTCCGAAACGTATTTGTGTCGTACATTTCTCTCTGGATGATTATCATTGATCATACGGGCAGCAGCTCTAGCACTATTTCCATTTTGGTAGTACAAACTCACCATTTCAATCCGTTCTCGAAGCGTATAAACCATTGCTTCTCAAGAATTCACAAAAACAGAAACACCAATTGTAACTTCATCAGGTAGGTAATCAATGTGGGTATACCACAGGGAACAGTAGTTGGCCAGTCATAATGATGCATCATGCTGATGATACAGCCATGATATTCACTGGTGAAACGTGGGATGATATCTACAAAACTTCTTCTAAATGTATTAACATTTAGTGGAAAAAATTAGGTTTTCATCAGATGGCTTCACAGACAAGATCTCTAGTCTATCTGTAGAGAATTTGATAAATAACTACTGGAGAATAAAAAAATAGTCCACCTCTTGCACATGCTTTTATTAAGATGAAGTCTATAGGAGCCTTGTCAACAACCGATAAGTTCCCTCTTTATCATCTTAACTCACAAGAAATAGTGCTCTAGCCCATTCTCCTAATTTCCCAATATTCGAAAACTCCTAGCGTAAATAATAACCTCATCAAAACCTTGCTGAGTGACTATAAACCTTATGTAGAAATTATGTACACTGATGGCTCCAAAACTGAGTTAGGTACTGGATGTGCTTATTACGTTCCATCCACCAAAATGGCTCACAAAGTCCGAATATCTAATGATGCACCTATTTATTCAGCTGAGATTTACGCGATAGAGAGGGCATTACTGTGGATAACGAGCAACAGGGTGAGCGAATTAATTATCTTGTAAGATACCAAATCGGCACTAGATTCTATCAGATTCTATCTATCATGAAAAAATATGACAATGTATTGCTTTGTAACATCAGAAGACACATACATTCTATCATTTCTTCTTCAGGTAGAGTTAGATTCGTTTGAGTGAAAAGTCATGCTGGAATAATGGGCAATGAGTTGGTCGATCGCGCAGCTGAAGAAGCTACCCACTTAAGTGAAAAAGAAAATATATATACCTATCTAGACTTGATAGCTAACTTGAAAAAATTCATAAAGAAAAATGGCGAGATAATTGGGATAACTATGCTATCAAATCTAATAATCCTTATACTCTTGGATATACCCCATTCTTCCCAAGACAAATCCACATATTGAATTATATATAGTACCAAGGTGTTATACCGTCACAATAAAGTAATACATCTAAAGGAGTTCTGAGCCAAAATTTCATGTATTTTCTTATGGAGCTTCATTCTGGCGTCCAGGCCCAGTTAACACGGAAGGGACAAAAGTCAGCGCCTCGTCTCTGCCAGACGTTCATCATGTGTGAACTGAGTCTTAGCCTTCAGCACCCACTCCTCCACTTTTCGTCATTATCTAGTCGATTAATCAAAAGCTACCGCGCATACAGCTGAAAATTCAAACCAGTAGATGAACAAGGCGGGTTCTGGCACACTTCGAAGTCATGGCAAAAGCATAACTCCAATGCCAATCCTCACACACACACACACACACACACACTTATTAACATTTTACTCGATTTAGATGAACAGCCGCATATCAAATGAATTACACAAGAAGTTTCAATTAAATGAACCATTATAAAAAAATATTTGGATATTGTTACTGACCAACATACATGGGACAAACAAGCATCATATTCAACACAACTCACGCGAATAGTTTATAATCTCAGTGATATTCTCTGATAAAACACTTATTTCCAATGTATCATTCTTTGGCAAAATCCATAATGCCGATGAAGATGTGCAACCCCAACCGATGTCCCGGAATCCAAATGGAATGACGAGATAAGTGTTCTGTCGTCAGCAAAGCAATATACTGAATTACTGATGTATATCAATAAGTCGTTGATATACAATTAAAAGAGGGTTGGCGACAATATAGATCTCTGGGAAGCATACCAGCGTTGATGGTAGGTAAAATTATTCGATATCCACCGATGGAATGGTCTTTCAGGAAGCTGGAGAGCCATACACAAAAATTTTCTGACGAACCATGGCATCGAAATTTGGCCAAAAAACCGTCATGCCACACACGCTGATAGTACTTGATAATATCTATGAACAAATATGAAAAGTATCTGAGTGCAGATGTTCAAGGGCCACCGAGATTATTGAAATCGATACCATACTCTTCCATACTCCAGCAAAAAAAACAGAGAGAAAAATTAACCTTTTATATGGAAAACTCACTTGTTGGAATATAGTTGTTGAACGATGAAATTATTGTTCATACAGATATAAATATGTTCATGTTGAACTCCTCTATCTGAAATCAGAATCAAATTTTTCCGAACATAATCAGTCCCACTTCCAACATCGCTTTATAGCTGTAAATTCGGTGACAGATATGTCAAAAATTGATAACCTATGAATACCAAAATTCACGTTCAAATATTTGACCCTCCTTAAATTCAACATGTCTTTTGAATACTATACAAATTGGTGGATAGTAAATAAAAAGCAGCTTGAAGACGTTTATATGAGAGATGAAATCTTTCGGAAGAAAGCTAAGCCAATACCAAACAGAAATCTCGCAAATATGCTTTTGGGAGGTCTGTACGCCAAGTATTCCTTACTAGTGCAAGAAATCGATGGTTGTTTAGACCAAATGGCTCAACCCCAGAAGAGAAAAACCGTGAAGAAGCTTCTGGATGCAGCAATAATAAGGCTCAGTGAACTGAATGACCAGTTGAAAACAATCGACTTTTCCGAGTTCCACTACATCGATGGTAGCTTGGTTGAGCTCAAACTGATACCGTATGATGTCGAAATTCTTCATCCTTCAATGTTTCATTCAAGACCTATATATATTGAAGATATGTGGCAAAAACTTCAAAAGGGTGAAAAAATATTTGTCTCCCCTGAATCTGAAGAACCAACGCATGATGCAGATGAGTCTGAAAAGGTAGTACAGCCAGAAGAAGTTGTCGAAGAGGGAAAAAAATCTAAAGACAAGAAAAGTAGACGTCCTAAGACCATAATTGTAACGGAAGACAAATTGGCGGTATCAGAGGAAGAAATGGAGGAGATTAAACGTAAGCAAGTCATCACTAACAGCATAAATATGATCCAGACCGCTGAAAGAGCCAGACAAGAACGAATGTACTTCTTCATAAAAGTCCAAATATTTAGAAGGAACGAGGCAGCGAAAAAACTTGCACAACTCCAACCCCAGTCACAGAAAACACCTCAAATCGAAGAAGCAGCCAAGACTCCTCCATCTCCGATAAAAATACAGACTGCTTGGCGGGGACACAGTGCTCGTGAACTGATGAAATTCAAAGAACTCGAAAGAAGAATGCTCATCAAAATGTATGAACCGAGTTGGAGATCGAAGAAAGAATTCGAGATATTCGAGAAAAACCTGAACAAACGGAGGGAATACAGAGACCAACGAATTCGAGAGTATATTCAATCAATCGATCAGGAAAAAGCGAGAATTCTTAGAGTCGTCGCTCCTGGCCTAATGGAAGACATCGGAGATGAAATTAGGGAATGGTTCCGTATTTGGTACGTTGAAGCTAGGTTATTCGATAAGTATCCTCCTGAAGAAAAAGGTGGTACTATATTAGTGGTCAGGGGAGAAACAATGACCCCCAAAGAGTATTTGGATGAATATGAAAGGAAAAGAAGAGAAAAAGTGAAAGCAGGCGGTGCTGATAAACAGAAAGAGAAAGAAAAATTAGAGAAGCTGAAAAAGGCAGAGGCGGAGAAGAAGAAAGAAGCCGAAAAAAAGAAAAAAGAAGCGGAAGCCAAAAAGAAAAAGAAGAAGAATCCTGGTGAATTTGAATTTGAGTACACGGATACTGCTGCGAAAGCTATTTATGATGAAGGTATGAAAGAACACAAAACAATATGGGATGAGCGCAACGATTTTGAAAATCCCCTGGAGAAACACTATATGGATATGATAACCGAAGAAAAATGCTACGAGGTTCAATTAGAAGTCAGGAAGAAGATTGACGAGCTGATGAGAATAGAGTTGGAAATGCTAGAAGATGCTCTAGAACAAGACAAAATACGACTCACGGGTAAAAAGGGCAAAAAGAAAAACAAGAAAAAGGGAAAGAAGAAAAAGAAGGGTAAGAAAGGAAAGAAGGATCCAACAGCCAACAGAACAACAGAAGATTTATTTCAAGAGCTTTACGACAACGGCATCATAAGAACTTATCCTTCCACCAGACTAGACCAGTTTGGAGGAGACTTCAGCTACACGAATTGGGAGCTCAGAAATAAGGATTTCGATCCACCAGCTACCCTCCTTGATGTCAGGCAAGCTGTTGTTATGAATTGTATCGCGCCTCTGGGCGTCGAAGTGATGAAAAGACCTAGATCAGTTTTGATTGCTGGACCAAGACAGAGTGGAAAACACTTATTGGCTAATGCAATATTCAATGAAACTAAGTGTGTCCTATTCGACCTTTCTCCAGAAAGAACAGCAGGAAAATATCCTGGACCAAAAGGAATGAAAATGTTCATACATCTGATCAATAAAATGTCAAAATTATTAGCTCCCTCTATATTATATTTCGATGGAGCTGAGAGGATATTCTATAAGAAGGTGCCTAAAGAAGAGAAGGAACTGGATCCAAAACGAATTGGAAAGAAACTCATGAAAGGAATCATCAAAACCATCACCCCAGAAAACAGGGTTTTAGTATTAGGTGAGTAAGAATTTTTAAATTTCACTTTCGTTTCCATATTGCCGAGTACAATCATTGGTGAATCTGAAACTTAGTATAATTGGTCTCATGATTTTTTGTATAATAACTAGAATCTGGAAACTATGGCGTAAAATGACTAACTCGATACTAAGTATTATGGTGATGTGATGGGATTGCAAATTGTTTCTCAAATTTCTCAACAGAATATTCAAAATGATTCCCTGATATCAATTATAACACCCCAATCAATATACAGGGCTATTCGAATTCGTTTCTCTACATGGGGATCTCGTAAACGATAAGAGATAGTATGTCGGTTGAATTATGGCAAAGTTGCGTATTTTGAAAACCTATTGGTTAATTGGCCTCATAATTTCTTGTATAATAACTAGAATTTGGAAACTATTGCATTAAATGACCAACCCGATACTAGGTATTATGGTGATGTGTGTTTTTCAAATTTCTTGACAGAATATTCAAAAAGATCCCCTAATATCAATTTATAACACCTCAATCAATATAAAGGGCTATTCAAATTCGTATTTGTACAAGAGAATCTCGTAAACGATAAGAGATAGAGTGTCGGTTAAATCATGGCAAAGTTGCCTATTTTAGAAACCTATTCAATGATGTGAAGAAATCGAATATAGCTCTTTTGGTTCTGGAGATATACAGGAAAAACCAAAAAATCCCAAATTATCTTTTGCCTGTATCTTCTCTAACAACAAGTTACCAGTACTTGTTAAACATCCTGCTAGAAGCAATCAATTAAAAAAAAAAAACATCAAAAATATACTTGTAGATCTAGAACCGTATTGTTTTGAGGATTTTTCAAAACATCAGTTTTGAAATATACCCAATTGTGTGTGACGTCATTTTACATGTTGTAATTATTTTTCATACAAATATTTGTGGCATTTTCCAAAATAAACATTATTATTATTATTATTATCATTATTATTATTATCATTCGCAGACATATTGAAAATCTGTTCTTATTTCGATATTGGCACTTGATGTGGGCTCTCAGAATATATCCATGAATCTTTTATACAGGGTGTCATCTGACTTGGGCCACCTCATCTTTGAATTTTTAAATACGGACCTGTATTTTTTGTTGTAGTTTTTGGATCGTAGACATTCACTTCATACTGAGAAATTAAATTCAATTTTATATTTCGGAATTTTTCGGTAATATTCGATTATAATTGTATGAATTATTCCCTTTTGAATTACGGCCCTGGAAATTGGTTGACTGAGTTGAATAAAAACACAATGGCAACTTTCACGTCTCCCTATGTACTGTAGAGTTTTTCGAGAGTTTTTTTCATTTTTAGGTATCTACCTATTCATATTTTTTCCATTGCTCTGAGCGTTTTCTTCAATGAACTTCGAATACGAAAACCTTTTATGAGCATCTGAAACATATCTACAACAAAAATATATTATATATGTTGATATGTCACATCCGAATTGAACACTATATTCATTGAGGAATTGGACGCGGTGGTAGTACGCCCGACTCACGATCGGAAGACCATGGGTTCGATTCCCGCCTCGACCAGATATTTTCTTCGAGAGAATTTATCTGGTTGAAGCTGGAATGATTCTGCAACCGTATTAGGAATCACACATTGAAAGGTAAGACCTCGTTAGTCCTTAGCTCGCACAAGTTTCTCAACTTCTGAGAGTTGTCGTTCGTATGGGGGCCACAGCTGATTAACGGAAAAACAGATTTCCAAACAGATTTTTTTTACAGATCATAATGAAAATTGAAATGAAGTAAGTAATTTATATACACAAAAAAATAATTGTGCAATAAATGTTCGAATTGGAGTCCTTCCATTTCGAGACAAATAATAAGGACCAGGAGAAAAATCTAAGCTCAACAGTAGGATTTCTGACTGGCCACTGTCAACTAAGGAAAAACCTCCACAATATGGGGCTAGTGGACACACCTCTATGTAGGATGTGTGAACAGAAAGAAACTGTCAGGCATGTCCTATGCGAATGTCCGGAGTTATCATCGTATAAAGGAGATGTCTCCCAGAGCCATGTCCACCTTCCTGGAAGGGACAGGATGGACGATGACCTAGGAGGACAACTGCTCGGGAAGAAGGACAATGCGTCACATGTGGCATACGTGCTGTGGGCCTACATTCACCCTCTCTACTCTACAGATACAGATACAGAAGTAGGTTTCCTTACCGTTTTGGATGGCTTGATAACTGATCAGTCGAGATCGTTTTATGAATAATCAACCTGGTTTTTCTATAGAAAAGTCTACAGTCACCAATCAATTGGTGTTCGAGCAAATTATCATAGAGGTACTGAAAGGAAAGGTCAGATGGGTGCAGTCTATACAGATTTGAACCTGTTGATCACATCATATCATTACCCAAGATGAGATTATTTGGTTCCACAGATCTGTCCCAATCATGATTTGGAAGCTTCTTGACTGGCTGATCTCAGCAACTTCACCTCTTGTGTTCAACATCTATTTTGATGTTTTGAAAATTCAAAATTTTTAATGTTCGCAGATAATCTTAAAATTATCAGACCAAAAGAATCATTAGACGATGTCACTATGTTAAAACATGATTCAAATTGATTGGATAGGTGGTGTATTGAAAACAATTCACATAAGAACATCACCAAATGTAGTTCTATCAGGGTTCACATAGTAAATAGTGAATTCTATACCTCATACTACTTGAATGATCATCCACCAAAACACGTGTCACTGCAATAGAGGATCTAGAAGCAATTGCGATTTGTAGATCATTTAAATCATATTGCTGTCAATACATTGAAGCTATCGGGCTTTATATTACAAAACTACAACCAATCATCAATCAGTTCAGTGAAGAAGGTGTATCTTGTCCCAATAATCTCCCGCTTAGAATATGACTCGATTATTTGATCACCATTTTTTAGACTGGGTCCAACATGAATTCCTGAGACTATTTTTTGCTAAAATGAAATGAATATGCACTTTCATAATCATGATTATGCAACTTTTTAAAAAGTCCTAACCTTGATTCGTTAAGCAGAAGAAGAGAGAATGCTGAACTACATCATTATCTACATCTACAAATCATTAAATGGCTTCATTACATGCCCGGAACTTCTTGAGGGGATTCAGAACAGAAAACTGTACACACCTCAACAAGTTTTGATGCTTTATGAAGCTCAGATCAGAATTTCTTTGGAGTATTGTTCATATGTAAGGAGCTGCGCCACTAAGTATACCCTGAAGCTGCTGGATTCCATCTAGAAAAGAGCCATCCACCTGATTGGAGACACGAAAATCACGGACTGTGACTGCTCATCATTTTGAGGTCGAACCCAGCAGACCTCGAACTTACTGTTCAGGAACTATTTCATTTGAAGAACTGCTTTTATGTGGAATGAAGTTTCTGGGAACGTTTTTCCAAATTAATTCAGTCTCCAACCATTCAAACCCAACTTGAATCGCTACTTTCGCACAGATGCCACTCTTAGACGTTAGGTTAGGTGAGGTCCAAGGTGAGTGGGTCTATTCGACACTCCACCTCAACCCGCAAGGGTTTATTGTGGCTCACACTCGACCAAATAAACCCAGCTTCTTAACGAAGCCAATTACTTTGTATGGTGAGTGGTTTTTCAGATGGTAAGAGTACGGCTCTGCCGAACTCTAAAAACTTGATTCGGTCTCCAGCGGGGCAGGCACAAAGTATGTGCTCTATTGCTTCATCATTTTCCAAACAGAGACGACACACACTGTCTTCCGACAGTCCGAGTCTCTACATATGATGATTCAAATGACAGTGACCTGTGAGAAGGCCTGTTAGACATCGTAGCTCATCTGTAGTCCAACAACTGTTTGGTATCAAACCTCGAAGGGTTGATGAACGTCTTGAAGTAAGCAAATCCTGGAAGATCCTGCCGGAAGTGCATGAATCTTCTTGACATCCAGGTGTTTGGCAAAGCCCAAAGCGATGCCAATGACACCGGTCTTGGAGCGCCTTGAGGATTTTCCTGTAGTGGTTGTGTTTTGTCTTTGAAAAAGTTAATGAATAAACTTTTCCCACACCAGAAAAAAACGATACACCTGATAATGCTAACGGATCTGATGAAAGGCGCTAAACTGATGTGGAAAAAGTGTTCTCAACTGATTAATTTTCTCTTTATGAATATTCACAACTCGCTTTTCGAATCACATAAATGGGCATTCGAACATTGTTTCATTCCTATTACCTCCACGAGAATAACGGTTAATTTGCTGAATCCAATATGTCTCCATTCATTCTTGACAATGATCAGTGATCCATACCAATTATTCATTAATGAATAATAAACGAGCAAATAGCTTTCATGATATGCAGTATTTACTCTTTCGTTAGTACATGATTTTCGGCGGTTTTTATTCGATGAACCGAGCGATTAAATATGGTATTAGGTTTCGATTTTGCGTGATAAACTGCTGATGCCGAAGCTTCGTCCATATTTACGTAAGTGGATAATGATCGGGATACTCGTGAAACGTTTGCTATGGGGTTAAACGTGAACGGGTTCTGTTCTTTTTATGTCTCATGAGATTAATGGGATTAAAATCGAACCCCACTTTCATTATTTATCTTTGTTGAATCGTCAAATTTGTTTTAATATATTTTTGTACTCCAATTCTAAACAATAAAGAATTATTATTTTGTCGACTTTCTTTCGGTAATTTCACCTTCCACAATCTGAAAAATATAAAAATTGTAATGGAAAATTAATACAGGTGTGAAAACGGCAAAATTTTCAATGCGCCACGACGAGTTATTGCTTAAGTTCGAAGTATTTTTTGCCAAGAAAAATCTTTTATTCATCAATAACTTGTCATATACATTAATTTTAAAACTCTTCTGACATCTGCCGGGGAAGTTTAGAAATCGAGAGAATTGACGAAGAGAATTCGCTAATATACCCAGGTTTTTTCGTATTCGAAAGACATAGACATAAATTAGCTCGTAAAACGGTAAAGTAAGTATATGTATAATATTTTGGGTCAACAGACCCAAAAATCAAATCCGCGATGGTACGAGAAACCCATTCTTCTTGAAAGGGCCATGAATTGTACAGGAAACCAACTTACGTAGAAAGGTACCTGAACAAATAATGTCTTCATTCGTCTTGAGAAACACAATGTTTGAAGACATGTCAAAACAAATGGCGCAATTGAAACCAGGCTACAAAGATCTTAAGATTTCACAATCAATGGTAGTCATAAATTGAGGAGTAAAAAATATGAAGACATACTCATTAAAATAAATTAACACATCTGAATTTTTAGATTACAAACATGGTAGAGTTTGGGAATTAGACGGTGATCATAAGGTTGAATTATTACATCGAGATTTACGTGTGATTTACATTTCAATACACATACAAAATTAAACAACGGAGAACATATTATTCAGGAGTCCACCTTGAAGGCATCTTCATTCATTTGGACAATTCCATAAAATTCATTGATGTTATACAGAGGATTTTCAGTTAAAAAAACTTCAGTAAGTACTTGAGTTTTCTAAATGAGAAATTGCGGAAGTCTAGTGGCAGGGTGTTGTATAGCTTAAGGTCAATATCATCCACCCTTTTCAGTCTATTTGCTTGCATGACAAGATCTGATTCACTTATAGTATCATGATGGTGTATGTCTGTAAGAGAGATATAATTATTTGTATTCAGTCGAATATGTAGTAGATTTTTATGAACAATAGCCTGAATACAGTGTACATTATTTTGAGATTTTTGAATATTGGACGGCAAGTTTCATCCCACCTGGCAGAAGTTATACTTACAGCGGATTTCTGCAGGATAAACACTTTTTCAAGATGACATTTTGATGCACTGCCCCAGGATATTATTCCATATCTTAAAACTGAGTGAGGGCTGCGTAATTGTTCACAGATCTTTCAATTATAACTACCAACTGGTATCTCAATCGCCACAAAAGGAATAACCAGGAAAGGAATTTCTGGCAAAAACATAACAATCTGCACTGAGAGCAGACAAGCCCTATTAGCCTTGAACAGACAACGTGTTACCTCACGGCTAGTACTAGAGTGCCACCAAGATTCAGCCAAAGCTTCGGTAGATAATAACATTATCCTAAGGTGGGTTGACTCTTCATGCCGACTCTTTATCCAAGGAAACGGCTGGACTGAGAAGAATTTCGAAAACTGCTGCTCTCTCTTCCTATACACATATATGCTAGTTCCAACTGGCAACAAGTTCTTTTCTTTTAGTATAGAACCAAGCAATTCAGCTTATTCT